>NW_020539725.1:52728165-52760942 GCF_003426905.1 Ctenocephalides felis | reverse complement strand
GGTCACATTTTATAGACCAAATTTTGATAAGGATAGCTTACCATCAATTGTTCATCGCTGTGACTTTAAAATCAAATCGATTTCTTAAAATTAAAAATAAAGCGACCTTTAAAGATTTTACTTACTTTATATTCTTCCATCATCAAAACCAATTTAAGCAAAATATAAATATCCATTAAAAACATTTTATATTCTTCATACTTATGATTACAGCATTCACCAAATTGTCATGTAAAGGAAAGTCACATTTAGAAAAAATTCTTTGAATACTTTTACGCCTGAAGAACTGGTTGTTTGTATTCTCCTGTTAGGTTATCATTTGTGGTTGCATAGCCAGTTCCACCCTTGAGAGAAAACAAGCAATATTAATAAATATTAGATTGAAATAAATATTTTATATTTATACATACTCTTTGCATAGGAATAATATCTTTCTCAGTGAGTTTTTCATTTGTTAAAGGATGAATCCAATCTTTCTTAATAATTTTCTCAACACATTCCATAGTGACGACATCGCCTCTGAAAATATAATAAAAATAAAAAGTATAAATGAATAGATAGTTATTATCATAAATTTGGAATCACGAACGTTGTTCTTATAACAGCACAAGGAACTGCATCACTCAGTATATCATGTGTTACAGCACATTTATAACGAGCCTTTCTTGTTATTAAATGGGTTGAGGCCTCGTCAGGATCTTTAACTTCTGTCCATTTGACATCTATAAGGTCTTTCATTCGTAATGGTTTCCCAGATAAAGGACAAGTTACAGTTGTGTCCTGAAATAATGAAAAGAGACTTATTACATGTTTTTGTGTAATTTCATAAATATAACAGGCATGTTATTACAGGTTTGCTAATTTTAATTTTCTTTGAGCTTGGAGTTTCGGAGGGTACCCAAAAACTTGGCAATTTTTTGTTTTTTCCATTAACCATATTTGAAATGGAACTGGTACTTGAATCATCTGCAAAATAAATCATCTTGTTATTTCAACTAATGATGCTGCAAGTGATTCAAACAATTACCTTTTGAAGTCGAGCTCACAATATTTTTTTCTAATTTCATAAATTTGTTGAGATTACTTTGGCGCTCTGCTGCAGCTATTTCGGCCAATTCTGCCTAAAAGTAAAATATTAGTTTCTAATTGATATTAATTTTTTTCACTTTACATATAAATATATGTTTTTTAATCATATCTTAAATATTATCGTATCTATCTTTATCTATCTAAAACAATAGTTTCTAATTGATATTAATTTTTTTCACTTTACATACAAATATATGTTTTTTAATCGTATCTTAGCATTTTCTTAAAAGAACTACATAGGAATTAAGCATAATGATAATAATTGGGTTATATTGTGAATACTAATACTACTGTTCATTTTTAGTAAATATCCTTTATATTTATGTTTCAACAAGTCGCTTATGATCCAGACTATTACTTACTTCTTCAGATTTTTTCTGTTTTTCATATTCTTTTAATTTTCTGCTTATTTCATTCTTCTTGGTGATTATGTACTGAAGAATAGCTTCTTTATCAAAAAGATAACCTTCTTTTCTGGAACATATGTGTTTTTTTTAGTATTTCAATTTAAGTTAAATATTGTTTAAAAATACACTTATACTTACGTTATTACGGGTATTTTACAGGGCTGAAGGGACAATGAGCAACAGTCAAAATTTTTAAGTGAATCTTTCCCAATTCTTTTACTATTTGTCCCATATCCAGAGGCCTCGGCGTCTTTTTTCTTTTCGTGATAAGTATATACGGCACCTGCAGTGCAATTTCTAGCGTGTCTAGTCATTTTTACTTTTTTTTTGAAAAACTATCAGAATAGATTAACTACGGATTAATTATTACATTGTCTAGTATTTATTTAATTATCTGTTTATTTTCTTTCTGTCAAGTCAATGCCTAATCTGACAGCAGGTTATTTTAAACAAACATGAAGTTGCAGAGATACCAAAAACAAAAATCAAAATATTTAAAAAAAAAGTTTTTAAAGCAGTCACAATTGATAATTAGCCTCTTAGGCAATATATATTAACAATGATATCATTAATATAATCTTTTTAGCACCTATACGAATGACGTTCATAAAAATTATAAATTTATAAATTTATATATATATATATATATATAATATATTTGATAATATCGGGCGTAACATCAATAAAAATATATATTTAAACTAAATTATATATCAACATATTCAAGAATATATATATATATATATATAGATATATATATAATCGGTGCACTTTCATGCGGTGTATTTATTAATATTTCGATATAAAAATTTCGCTTTTCAGTAGCATTATTCGCATTCAATTAGCTTTGATCAGAATAGTCCATATTCTTATATATTTATTTATAATTTATTGTTATATAATTTTATTGCATAAAATATAAAATAATCTCAAGTAGTAGTATAAGCATATTACTAACAACAAAAGTCAGTTTTTTACTTAATATATATTTTTACTTAAAGTTTTATTTATTGCATCATGTTTACAAAATTGAGTAGTAGTACAGTATATAGCTTCAGTAAATGCATTGCAAATGCAAAACCATATATTTAATAACAGTAACAATATATTAATATATAAAAACGATAACAATTCAATTAATTGAGTCCAATAGATTCAATGAGTGATTGAACTTTCTTAACATAGGCTTCTTTAGCTGCATTGGAATCCATGCCTGATTTGTTTTTCCATGCTTCCCACTTTGCCTTGCCTTTAAAATCCAGCATGCCAGGTTTGTCTGAAAAATTCATTGTTCTATATTGTACTGTTAATTACGTATTAAATATGTATGAAAAAAAATTTACCAGTGTTACAATCCCCCACACTAGCTTGTTTAAATAACGCATATATTTCTAGCAAGTCATCATTTCCAGGCTGTGTTTTTAGTTTCTTTACATCTTCTACAGCTTTGTCAAAATCCTACAACAAAAAATGATGTAATTGATATTTCTATTGTAAATTACCCAATACTAATTGATATGAATACAGTCGGTACAAAGATTGAGTACATACTTTAAAATCTAGATCGTATTTTTTATTAAGGATTATACGTGAATAAATATTATATCTTACCACAAATATACATATATTAATAATAATATTCTTACCTCGTTAACAGACATTGTGATAGGTTAAACAGCTACACTAAATTAACCAACCTAAAACTGAGCGGTGATCTGTCACTCCCAAGATGCTGTCAGGTCAATCGAAGTTCAATTAATTTCATTGCACAATTTGCAGGGTGGTCAACTTGATCTGGTATCAAGCAATAGTGTTGCCATATAACTCAAATAAGACTATTATAAGACGGCATCTTCTTTTATCTATGGACGGCATTATGGGCATTACGGTATTGTTTTCCTCATCCGACCAGAAAAATTTACGAATTTTTGAATTTGAACCGATAAAACGGATTCAGTATGAACTAGTGGTATATGGCATCCATAGATAAAAGAAGAGTATGATGGCATCGTATCTTAAGGCAAATTGCTGGTAATGATATATCTCTAATTTTCATTATTCGTATTTTATAGACGAAATATAAGAGCTAATAAGTTTGACGATGACGTTTATCGAATCGATTGCTTCGGGAATCATTCAAATCAGTTGTTACATACGGCCAAAATACATACCCCCCAAACACACACATCCTTTTTTTTAAGGTATGCCAAAATATTCAGAAACTCTGAAATGTAAAAATATGCAAAAAAAATTATTTCCATTTTAATTTTTTGGACGATTACTATAATTGACCCTAACGGAAGTTAACAAATAAAAATTGTCCATAAAAATAACATTTTAACATTTTCATTTTTGTATTTACCGCCTTATCTGTGATCATTTCTCGGGTACTAATATTATGATCATGGCAACACTAATCAAACTAATAAACCGTTGCAAGAGACAGTTTATGTCAAATCTTAGTTCATACTGAATGAAGCATTCTTTTGTTTTATTACATTTTAATCAGTTTTATCGTGTTGAAGTTCTATACCAGTTGTATAAGCTAATATTTGCAATGGCCAAACTACGCAAAGGTTAGTGTTTTAACGATACAATTAGTATTTTTACTTTATGCTTAATATTTTGTTAATTATTGATTGTAGAAAAAGCTAGTAAAGAAACGCTGTCCAACTCGGGATCGACATCAAGCTTTCACGAAGAGCAAAGGATTTCACCAGTTGTACAAAAGAAACTCAGAGGAAGAACTATTGCAGCAACGTCGAAAGTCATAAAAAGGAAGCCTAAAAAGGCAAAAACCAATGCTAAAAGTAACTATTATACATTTCTTGAGCTTAACTGATAGCAATAGATATATTTTATTTATTTAGCATTTCACAATTTGAATTAATATTTAAAATAATCATGGATTACAGTATAATTATTATATGTGCAACAAACATAATTGCACGAACATGTATATAAAAGGTTTAATTTTTACAGACTTGAAGAATAGGACATATTCTTTATCGCCAGTTAAAATTGAACAGTGTGCAAATGAAACTATTTTGCAGACTCCTATTGCATCATCAACATGCATCAAAGATATTGCATTTACTTTCTGTGATAGCATCGTTGATGAAAACACTGAAGTTATAATAAAAGCTGAGAAAAAAAATACCACCTTTGATAAAGAAAATGATATATTAAGTGATGAACCTACTAAAGAAACTTGTCAAGATGAATGTTCTATAAAAGATCATATTAAAGCTCCAAGTGTGGAAAGTAACATTTCAGACACAAATAGTGATGGTAAAACATTTAATGAGGAGAAGACTGCTCTAAAAGTGAAAGATAATAATGGTGGAAGAAACAAGACTTCTGTTTTGAAATCTAATTTAACTAACATCCCAAAAAAACAGTCCGCAAATAAACAGATTGCCTACAGGTAGGTTTTTTATTATATTTGAATTAGTTGCAACTAATGTACCATGGTACATATCTGTGAGTTAGTTTCTTTTTGACATATGATTTTATTTTAGTTCGATTCCCTTGCCAAAATTTAATCTTCAAAAGCATGTCGTCAAGAAAAATCTGGCAACAAATTCCAAGTTGCAAAGTTGTAGCTCGAAAGTTGCTTTTGGCAGTGTCGAAATTATACCAAAATCTAATCTTAATGATATTTCAAGTAAGTATAACTTTGTACATTATTTAAGTTTAAAGGTTGGTTAATAACGTTAGATATTTAGAGTTCTAAATTGTATTATCTTGAACCAATATTTTTATAATGGGTGTTAATTATATGATACAATAATGTTAAAAACTAGTATAATTTTTATTTCTATTATTTTTGAAGTGTTTAATTTTACTTATTTGTCAATGAACTAAATGAATGTTTATTACTAGTTAATTGACAAATTAATCTAATTTTCAGGTACTTCTACTGATAGTTTGGAAAATTCTGTAAATGAATTTTCCACACCTCCTTATACTGCAAAGGACAAAACTATCGGTAAGTTGCATGAAATTCAAATAAAATTTTGAATTCAAATATGAATATGGTGATACATAATATAACAAGTTTTTTTTTTCTAATTATAGGTTGCACTCCTAGAATGAGAGCTAATTCTATCTTGGGTCTATCAGATTCAAATGAGAAGGTATCAGAAAAAAATATTTCTTATGTCAAACCTTGTGTTATCAAGCCTCCAGAAGTTACCGGTTTGTAATTCTTTTTGTAATAATTATAAATATATATGTAAACAAATAATTATATAAAATTTCCTACAGATAGAGAGAATGAAACTTCAATCCAGAAAAAAGAACCTACAAGAATTCCTCAGAAAAAAACAATCACAAGTGGTTAGTATAAAAATATATACTAATATATAGGCAGTATATTTCTAGCATATATATGATATGTATGTGTGTATATATCTATCTATTTACATATTTTCTTATATCTAATCAATTTTTGAACAGGTATTCGTCGAGAACTTAGAAAGTCTGCATCACAGCCATTGTTGACACCAAAAGCTAAAATTGATAAACCTAAACCATTTGTAAAAACTATATCTTTTGCAGGTGAGTTGCTGTTTTATGAAATGGCCGTATGTTTTAGATAATATTTTAGAGTTAATATATATTTATATAGTATATAGAGATTAGTAAGATAAATAAATAAATGTAACTTTTTTGTAATGTACTATCATGTTTAAGCACTTGGAATATATATATATATATATATATATATATATATATATATATATATATGAATTTTTAACTTCCCGTAGGGTAAGTTATAGTAATCGCAAAAAAATCGAAAATGAAAATTTTTATATATCTTTACGTTTCAGTGGTTTCTGAACATTTTGGCATACCTTAGAAAAAATGGATGTATGTGTGTGTGTGTGTGTGTGTGTGTGTGTGTGTGCGTGTGTGTATGTATGTGCGGATACAAATTTTCGTCGACGATTTCGGGAACACGGATCAACCGATTTGAATAATTCAAAAAACATTCGATTCGTATTGATAAGGAGACGTGCTGATTAGTTTTTGGCGAAGGCAGGTCTAGCCGTTCCTGAGATACGGGGCAAAAAGTGCCGAAAACGGTAACTCAGTTTTTAAGAGAACGGAGCGTCCGATTTCAATAATTCAAAAAACATTTTACTTGTATTGACAAGATAAAGAATTGATCAAATTTTCATAAAGGCAGGTCTAGCGGTTTCGGAGATCTAACGAAAAAAGTAAAAAAAATGCCATTTGGCGGTCAAAAATGATCATTAGACATATGCACATCAAATTGTCAGATATTTTATAGAGATTTTAACAATAAGTATAAATTTTGTTTATTTTTCTATGGGTTCCGTATCAATGTTTACCCGTTAGACAGCGACGCCGCGCTTACGCGCTTCATATTTTGTCTCTATGCAGTTAAAGCAGTACGATTGCTTTGAAAAACAAGTTCAGATCTTCCAAAATATGTCAAAATAAAAAAAACATTTTTTTTTCAAAAAAAAAAATTTAAAAAAAACATTTTTTTTTTTAAATTTTTTCAAAACAAAATTTTTTTTTCAAAAAAAAGTAATTTTTTGTCCAATTTATAGTTTCTCAAAAATCTTATTTTTTCTAAGTAAATTTTTTTCAAAAATGTTAATCGTTTTTAAAAAAAATAATGATTTTTGGTACGGGAAGTTCCAGCAATTTGCCTTAAGGCACGATGCCCTAATTGCCTTAAGACAGAATTCCACTTACAGCTAGTTTTATTTTTAGATCAATCTGGAAATGATACTAAATATGTCTCTCGCCTAAAAATGCCAAATTTTGCATTAATCCATAACAAGAATTTTAATAAAATGGAATCTGTAGATGAGTATGCCAAAAGAAAGGAGGCGCGAGCTAAGGACCTAATGACGCCAAGTAAGTTCATAAAAAGTTTTCTAATCAATTTTCATAAATTTATTTATAATTTTTATGTAGAATCTGAAAGAAGAATAGCAACTAAGATCAAGAAAACGCCTGTTGCTAATACTAAGCTCGAAAATAAAACGGTATTCGATTTTCGAGGTATTAAGAAAAATGAAGCTATTAGTCGACATGAAAAGCATGTAGATATGGCTAAGAAGATTTTAAAGAAACCCGTTGACTTTTCAACAAAGCGGCAGCAAATGTTGAAAGGGGTAAGATTAAATAAAAGATTTGATCTTCAACTACAATTCAGACAAGGGATATGAAATATTTATTGTTATTTTTATATGAATTTTATATTTATTTGGATTTTAATCATTTTTACTGGTCATGAAGCTTGCATATGAATGAATTATGTAAGTTTAAAATATTGGAGATTCTCCAATTTTGTAATTTTTTACCTGATATTTTTAAAGTATATGAATGCTTTCAAAATCCCAAACATGTGCCTATAAATAGATATTTTTATTTTTGTGATAAGATATATTTTATGTGTATAATATATGTTTTGAATGAATATTTTAAAAGTTTAATTATTCCATGATCTGATCTGCAATAAATAATTGTGTTGCAACAGCATTCAGTATGCATTTCAATTTGAAATTAAGAAAAAATTTAACTGTCCTGGAACGAATTAATGGCATTTCATTAAGATGAAATAAAAACTTGTTCTGTGATAGTTCTCCTACTTTAATTTGTACTGATTTCACTGGGAGTCCTTATCCCGAGCATTAAGAAGCCAAGCATGAGTTGTTATAAATTTCATTTCAACCCACCACAAAATTACATAAGAAAAATATCTGAACATAACCATAGATACTTATATTATTATCTAAGATCACATATATTGCAAATGTATCATAATTATTCTCTGCACAAATAGATACATTTATTTGTCATTGATAAAATTAAGAGTAATCCAATTCAAGAGCAATTTCATTATCTAAATTGTTAGTTTTTGTTTGATTCTTAAAAATATTAAATTTGTGTCGACGCGTGTGACGTGCTAAATCGCTGCTTGAAACAAATTTCATATCACAGTAGGAACATGAAAACGGGCGTTCAAAAGTATGTGCTCGCCTTATGTGTTCATTCATATCGCCTGAAGATCGAAAACGCCTGGAAAAATAATTTATTAATAGCAATTAGATGAAAATCCATAAGGAATTGCATATATAATTTTTTCTCTGTTTACCTTTGACAATAATTACAAACATAAGGTAGTTCCCCATTATGTATCCTTTGATGAGTTCTTAGTGCACTGCAATGTGTAAAACCCCTTCCACAGGTTTTGCAAACATGCTCTTTTAAACCATCGTGTGTCTTTTCATGAGATGCTAATGAACCTTTTTCATGAAATGATTTTGAACACCTTGTGCAATGATATTTCTTTTCATCATTCTCTAAATCATTTACAGGTGAATCAAAATTGGCAGTATTATCTGCGGAAATAATATTATGATATGTAGCACAGTAGACAATGGGAAGAATTAATTAAATTCGTTTTGTTTTACCTGAAGAATTATTTGATTTATTTTGGCTTTTTTTATGAGTTCTCATATGCGCTGTCAATTTTGCTGGTGTGGCTACTGCATGCCCGCATTTGCAAATATATTTTCTGAAAATTGATTTAAAATAGTTATGAATAAATTAATGCAATAGGAAATAATATTTGATAGATAATTATTAATTAAGTTCAATTTCACATTGACTATATGTTTTCTTATCTTTTAAGAAAAGATATTTGATTTGAAATTCAGGTGAAAAATGTTTGAAATCAAAAATCTTACTTTGGTCTGGTCTTTTTTGTTTTTAAATCTAATATGTCCTGCTCCAGATTTTCTAAACCAGATGAGTTGTGATGGATTTTCTGCATATGCAAATATAATTTCAAATTTGAGAAGAAAGTAGCCTCGCATATGTTACATGTTAATTTTGTTTTGGCATGTGATTTCATATGTCCAGCTAGACCGGTCTTTTCACTAAACTGTTTGTTGCAAATTTTGCAAAAAATTGCTTGTTCATTATGAACCTTTTGCATATGAGTGATCATAGCACTAGAGGACATAGTAACAGCACAAACACGGCATTTTATTTTAACATTTTTCTTTCTTATAGGAGAAACATAAGTATCAATATCTGTCAATTTTTTAGGCAGTCTTCTCGTTCTTCGTTTCAATATTTGATCAGATTTTGATTCAAAATTTAAATCTATGTCTGTGAATTGGTCTAAAGTTCTTTCAGGACTTAAACAATTCTCATTAAAATATTCATATGGAGAGTCTGTGCTTTCATAAAAAACATTACCGGATATATTTATTTCATAACTAGCATGTGATATAGGAGGACTATTTCCCAATATGGTATTTGAATGTTTTAGATCATTTTCGCTTTGCCCAACTTCCATTTCAGCTCCTAAATTCTCAGATATTAATGGTTCCATTTTGTAAATATTACCTGAGTGATCTGAGTTTAAAGGATCTTTTTTCATTATGTAGCCCATACTTGGATTAATATTTAATTCTTCTATATCGTTATCACTGATTTCCTTGTTATTGTTTTGAACAAGTTCTCTTAATAGTAGGTCGGAATATTCACATTGCTGTTTGAATTGGTAAGCAATGTTTACTTTATCTGCACATTTGTTGCATATTAATGTAGGTAAACCGTCTCCTTTAATAACCTTGGGTGGAATAAAATCATTCATTAGGTTACAGAATAATTAATCATTAATTTAGTTCCAATTAAATGTAAGATGGAGAAAATAAATTACTAAACTTAAAATGAAACATATGACTTAAAGCCACCTTGAATTTCTTGGTGAATACTTATTATATGAAGATAACTCGTATGCACATTAATATGCTTTTGTTAAAATAAATATGTTCATTATACAGTTAATTGAATGTTTAATATTTTCTTTAAATGTAGGTCGGCATTAATATCTTATTTTGACTTATAATTAAGCTTGAAATTAATTTTAATGTAATCTACCTTTACTTGTGCACAAGCCATTATTTTCTCTGATATATGAACTGAATAATCATCATCGAAAATTGATGTTAAAATATCATACACTCCGTCCTCCATACAAACTCTACAGATTTTTGACAAATTATTTACCATTGTCATATCTGCAATAACAATTTATTTTAAAAATGATAGATAAGTGATTTCAAAACGTCACATAATGTTTATTAAATAAATGATCATTGATATTCTGGTCAACTATAAAGAAGCAAAAACAATGTGTTTGACAGATGATTTAAATTCCACCTTGCGCGTACAGATGGCGGTCGTTTCGGTTTTAATTGATAGTTGGAGCAGGAGCCGGTAACTGTCATCACGTTTGGCAGTTGTGCAAATTGTAATAATTGTAACTTGTCAGATAAATGTAAAAGTTTCCAGTGATTTTTAACAAGTGAAAATTTAATGATTTTGATGCAGGGGTCATTAACCACAAGTAAAGCCCGTGCACACGACGCCAGTATTTATTTATACAGGATTCCTGTCAAGTTTTCTGGTAAGGTGAGCAAGAATTTTGTGCCAGATTTTCACTTATTTTATGATTAATAATAATTTTGAGCATTTTCAAATATACACTGTGAATTTCACAATTCATATTTTATCGATTTTATAAGTACAGAGCATTGTATGCAATGTAAACAATAAATATATGTATAGTATCCACAGGGCCGGATTTAGAAATTTGGCGCCCTGAGGCACTGACAAAAATGCCGCCTCATCCCTGAAATTTTACTTAAATTGTTTTTATATAATATTCCCGTACCAAAAATTAAAATTTTTTGAAAACTTAAAAAAAATCAATTTTTGAAAATTTTGAGTTTTTTTTATATTTCGAAATTTCTTGCAGCGCCATTGCTTTGAAAAAAGTTTATAGTTTTCAAAAAATTTCAATATAGATATAAAAAAAGGTATTTAAAGGGCACTTTTTTCATTTTTCTAAAAATTTTAAAGTTCTTTGTAAAATGTAATTTTCAGTACGAGAAGTTCCAGTAATTTGCAGTAATTACTGGAACAATGCCATGCGTCACTAATGCACTAATGCACAATGTCGTCTTAAGAGGGCTCGAAATCTGAAGAACATATTTTTCTTAAACTTTCAGGTCGATTACGAAACTTTATATTAGCTAAATTGCCAAATTTGATAATAACTTATTAACCAATTTCATAATTTACGTTCGAAGAGGGAGGCAAAGCAAAATGATAAATTTTAATAATCGGCTATTTGAACCCAAATTTTGCATTGCAATCGTATTATGTTTTATATAAATTAACATAAGTTAATTATATTTCTTGAAATAAAAAATGTTATTAAAAAATTTTTTATGTCAGTTAATTATGTCTTTCATGAAGTATACGATCATAATTATTGATCATTTGTAAAATGTTCTTGAATCATGTTGGAATTATCACTCCCTTTTATTATAAAAATATTATAAAGTATTACATATAATCAAACAACAAAGGTCTTACTAAAAGTCCGCAATTTTTAGTAAAAAAAAGTCATATAAAATGCATATAAATAGGATTTGTTAGTTGAAAGACCAAAAAAATCTCTCAAATGGCAATTTTCAATTGGAAACATAATGATAGGTAGTATTGCCCTAATGCAGGTCCGTGAGCTGAGCTAAACTGCTAGTCGATTCAGGGATGATTGTGTTAGAGATTTTCCATTGCCATTTCACATCGCAGTGCCCGAAATGGGCTACTGTCAATTGGAAACATATTTTTGATCTTAATTTTCAAATGGGAATGGGCCGAAAATCTAAAATAAATTTTTTTCATATTTTAACGTTTCGAGGGTTTCTGAACATTTTGGCATACCTCAGAAAAAATGGATGTATGTGTGAATACAATTTTTCATCCACGATTTCGGGCGCACGGATCAACCGATTCGAAAGGTTAAACTAGTGATGTATGGCATCGTGCCTTAAGGCAAATTGTTCGAGAAATTAAATGTAAGTGTAAGCAAAGGCAAGTGCAGCCATTTCGAAGATGCAGAGCTAAATGTGCAAAAAATGGCAGTTTTTAAAAGAACGAAGCGTCCGATTTGAATGATTCAAAAAACTTTCTGCTTGTTTCAACAAAATAATTGCTTTCGAAAACAAATTGTTTCTAATTTTTTTTTTTCAAAAAAAAAATTTTTTTTTTCAAGAAAAATTTTTTTGTATATTGAAAATAATTCAGATTTTAATTTTAATTCTGACTAAAGTTCTAATATACTTTAAACAGTTTCAACTTTGCAATTCAGTTTATATAATTCTTATAAATATTAGACAATATATATATTACAATATTTATAATGATCTATTTGAAAACTTTAATATTCCTCAAATATTTCGTTAAGGCACGAGAAGTTCCAGCAATTTGCCTTAAGGCATGATGACATACACCACTAGTTTTTTTATGTTCTGCTGGCAAAATATCAGTAGATATTATATCATCTTATAATCACTGCCTACATATTGTTGTTATTTTAAATATTTTGCATTCCTATAAACGCCCGATGGAGTTTTTTCAGTATAGCCATTTATAATTAATAAATGTTATTCGTTAATTAGTTTCAAAATTTGAATTGGCATAAAAAAACTTCTCCAAGTGTTTTGCTGGATTCACCTAATTTGGTGGGGTCATCGTTTAAACAGCTTATAACACTATTCCACCACATTCCTTTATAGATACATATATAGATAAATGTATATAAATAGTATAGAACAGTATTAATATTTATATGTATTTTTTCAAGTTAAATTAATATTCAATTTTTATCGCATCATTAGACTAGTTATGACCAAAAAGTATTTGAAGAATTTTAAGATCCTGTTTCGTAATATGCATATCGGTACATCCTCACATATAAATAAATTTATATATATATATATATATATATATATATATATATATATATGAATATTTATGTATAAATTAATAGATCAATCGCATATTTTATTGTGTCGTATAGTATGGAGGCGCCAGACATATTTTGAAATAACAAACAATAAAAAATTAAACCGGTTCTGGAACTTATATATGATATGCATGTGTGCACACATCTACAAACTATATATATATACATACATATATATATATATATATATATATATATATATACATTGGTATACCTAAATATATACATATATAATATATGGAGCGTTGACTAAGGCAACATAAAAACATGAGACGGATCTTGATAACAGTAAATTTCAATAAGTACGAATAGGTATCAAACCTGAATTGTGGTCAGAACTTGATTTTGCATCCACGGGTTCCACATTCGTTACTAACTTCGGCCAGCTTGATATCAAGCAGTGCTGATATCAGTTTTCACTTGAAATTCAAAATCTAAAATATGATGAGTAAAAATAGCAGTAAATGCTATTAGAAATAGAATGATTGATTACTCGATTGTCTTCTATATAATTAGATTAAGAATTTACATCACAATAGCCCATAAAATAGCAGTTCTAAATGCTATTGAGAAAAATGTTCAATAATTAAGGATTTGAAACGATATACTTGGACTTCACTGATCAGTAAATTTCAATAAGTACGAAAAGGTATCAAACCTAAATTATTGTGCATTTGGGGTAAGAACTAGGTTTTGCAAGCACAGCTGCGTTCACCTTCACCTTCACCTTAACCCAGCTTGATATCAAGAAGTGCTGATATCAATAATTTTACCAGAAATTGATAATCTGAAATATGATGAGTGAGAATAGAAATATAATGATGAACTACTGGCTTGCCTTCTAAAATATCAGGTTAAGAATTCACATCACAACAATCATAGAATTCAGTTCTGAATGCTGCTGAGAAAAATGTTCATTAGATAAGGTTCTGAACTTATATTCTTGGGCTTCATTAATTTCAAAAATTTCAATATTTTTTATGAACGATAAGGATTTTGGGGAGTTTAGATTAGACGATCGAACTAAATGCTATTTGATATTTTTATTATGAAGCAACCCATCGAATGTTTTTTACTAATTGTAGTTATGATATTCTGACTTTTTTTATCAGCAAGGGCTGGAAGACATATTATATTATCATATTTTTAACTTTTCGTAGGATAAATTATAGTAATCGCCAAAAATCGATCATGATCAAAAATCTAATTTTTCAGTTACCAAAATTTTTCAAAGCTTTTTTTAAAAAAATAATTTTTGGTACGGGATGTTGATATCAAGTTCCACCGTGTTCTTTGAGATCTTCTAAGCTTTCTAGTTTCAATTTCTTTCTAATATTTAGGAGATACCATAAGAGCCATGAAGAGCGGACTTTTTCAAAATTTGCTAGCATATTATATGTGATTTTTTGATTATTACCAACAAACTTGGTCCCATTAAAATGATTAATGTCAATAATTGGAAAACAGTTTACATTTCCTACTACAATGATACACCTTGCAGACATCTGCGAGTGGGTTAATATTGATTATTATGAACTTGATACAATATATTGACATTATAGAAGTTTAGAAAAATATATTTTGGCTATCTTAAATGATTATCTGTTCAACAATAGTTACTCATTTATATTCGCCCACGGAAATTTAAATTTTTAATATGCTGTATGTACTGTAATATATATTTATGCGAGAAGATAAATGCCTGGACTTGAGGTATCGAGGACCCAATACTATGACCCACGGTTTTGTTTGCCAATAAATCATATTTAACTGCCCACATGGAAATTAATTTGGATACAGTTTTTGTTTATCATTGGAGTTCCCTGGTTTATGAATATTGGAGTTAATGTTTTTGCACAATTTCATTTCTTTTACTTAGTCTTATCAAATAACTATAGCTTTTTTGAAAGTGGTGCAGCCCTTTTTGAGAGAATTTTGATGGAATATAAATTTTGGCTCACATACACACATATTTATAAAATAGATCCGACACTTTTGAAAGCTGGAGAATTTATCGGTTTATTGGATTACAGTGAAAAAGTCATAGTTTTCACGAAAATAATATTGAAATTTCCAAAAATTTCCAAAAAATTGCCCAGGGCTGCTGTCGCAAGGGTGTAGGATTACTGGAGGCGTTGCTTTATTGATTTAGTGAGATTCTACTGCGTATGCTTTTTCCAAAGTTGGTTTCAAATGATTTAGAATGACTTGAAATGTCGAGAAAATATAAAATTTGTAAGCCGGATTTTCTAGTAAAAATAGAAAAATATTCTCATTTAGAAAATTAATTATATTTGTAATAAAATTTATAAATATCATATTAGAAGTATGAAATTAATCATGGCTAAATAATATAATTTATCATTTTAACTTCTAATAAGTTATGAAAAAAAAAAGACTAATGAGTTTATATTAATCTATTCTGCACGCGAATTTCTGCAATTCTTTATTTTTTATTATTATGACTGAAGATTTCAAGTTAATGGAAAATGTAATTAACAATTTACATAAAAGTTGTTTAATTGTAAAAATAATTAATAGTATACTACTTAATTATTACACATGTGTATATATATATATTCCACGTACAAATATATGCAGATCTGCATACGTCCAGACGTCCACACATGACGATACATACAAACATTGGCGTCACGTATAAATGTCACGGTCAATACCACTGCGGAGTCCTGGACTGACAATGACACATAAATTTTTTCCCCGGATGACACTGACACATGTCAAGAATTTTTCGTCGTACGTTTTTGACATTCCGCGCGAGTTTCTGTGAATAAAACATTAATATTGTGCAATCTGTTTACGACACTGAAATTAAAGCTGCCTTCACTGAATATTGATACATAAGCATTAATTTCAAGTAATATATATATATATATATATATATATATATATATATATATATATATTGCCTTGGACAGGGCCGTGAGTACAAACCCCAGCTCTGGATAACCTGATATCATGCAGTAGTGATATCAGTTTTCACTTGAAAATATAATATAATGTAAAAAATGTAATATAATTTTTAAGACCATATGCTGGGTTCAAATGCATTCAAAGAGATGATCTCCTATGAGATATCTCTTTTTTATTTTTGGACATTTTATTTAGGATCGTATAGCCACTTTTTTTCAATCTTCGAGTAGGAGATTTCTCGCTTAATTCTTCTAAAGATTTGTTTGGTAATTTTCCGTACTATTTTTTGCTCCCTTCTTGTATTATTTCAATAATAGTTTTTATTTTTATGTCTTTATGTAGAGTGTCATTCTTAATATACCAGGGTGCATTCACAATGCATCTTAAAATTTCTAGTTTCTTTGAAAGGAGCTATATGGAAGCTTTGTAAAATATGAACCACACAATATTTATCTATTTATATTAATTTATAATTATAAATTTTGAATATTGTCTTGTATGATTAAAACATGTGCATTTGATAACAATAATAAAGATTTGGCAATAACTATGCATAATATTTGTTATACTCACAGTATTGTTACTGATCTATTATTAATAACTTTCACATTTATTGACACTCATTGTTTAACCTTTTCTCTATTGATTAAATATAGACTAACTGTAGAAACATCACTATATATAAAAAATATGTACAAAGAAAATTAATCAACTTTCATAACATTGAATTACTCATTGAACTATCCTTATATGATTATCAAAATTTTCTAAATTTGAACAAATAAGTATTTTCAGTAGTTTTAGTTGATAATTCATAATTTGTTGCAACAATCACAATTTTGAAAATTATTGAAATTTGCAAAATTGGTAAAACAACTTATTTCAATTATTTCTCAGATTTACAAATGTACAATATAGTCCGAATAGTATAATAAATATAGGTGGTAGATGTATAGTAATCTGAGAGGCAGACAAACCAAATTTGAACTTTTTGTACACGAAGCTAAAGCAAGTATCTTTTACTATTTAAGCCAATTTTCGAGTTGATTCAGTTGATAAGTATTTATATATTACATGGTTGATTAGCTCCAATTATACAATTGGAAATTCCTCATGCGTGTTGTACGGTGTACCACATATCAAATATGTAAATATACATATTTGTATGCGTAAGAAATTAGCATTATACATATTACACAATTTAGATTTTCACTTTTCAAAAAGTTATTTCATACTTATTTGTTCAAATTATAATTTTGTTTGTATGTGTACAAATGTCAAAATATAGAGATATGGATATCGTGTGGCTTTATTACAATTGTGAATAGGTTGTAAATATACAAGAAAATTTGTGTAATATGAATAATTTTATTAGATCATGTTGGAAAATATGTGTTCCATGGCGTAATGGTTAAGCGCAACGTCTCGTATGGATATTTTGATAAAGTGCAGACTCGATGTCTATTTTCACTTGAAAATATAGATTATAAATATGTTTCCAATTAAAAATAGTCTATATTTGGGCACTGATGTGTGAAATGGCAATGGTCAATGATTAACCACAGTGGTTTGCAACCTTTTTTGCACCCCTGCTTCAATCAAAAAATAGGTGCGCCCTCCTCAATTTTTTCAACAATTTAATTTTATAAATACTCAACTGATATTATCAGACTATAAATTAATATGCAATATTATTTTAAAAATTTAAAAACTGATTGTTTGTTGTTTATTCTTTGATATCATTTCAAAAATGTTGGAATATTTTCGAAAACAGTGTTCTGATAAAATAGTAGCCCCCCTGAGGGGTTGCGCTCCACAGGTTGGAAACCACTGGGTTAATAGCTCACACAATTTTTTTCTGAAACGATTTGGAGTTTAACTCAGCTCATGGAACTGCCCTATATATATATTTTTGTAAAGTTTTAATCTTACTGATAATAATTCACATATAGTATGTTGCTTTATTTTTTCAAAATCGATTTTATATTTTAGAATGCCCAGATACCAGATACTGATTTTTATATGGGTTAAGTTGTGGCAAATCTAAAAAAATTACATGGCCAATTATACGTGTCATTTTAAAAAAACTTTGTCGAAGAAACCATAGCTAGATGGTTAATTTTTGAGCTAACGATATTTTCAGTGTAGCTTTTTTAAAAACAATATTTAAACATTTACTTACAAGAATCTAGTTTGAAATCTGATATATTTGTTTGAGAATTTTATAAAACCTCGTATCAATACAGAATTGGTAGATGAAACAATACCCTCAAAATACTATACGCATACAAAAATTAGGATTTGATCTCTCTAAGGCAGGGCTTCTTAAACTATGGGTCGCGACCTCAAATGGGGTCGCGTGGGAAAATTTTGAGGTCGCGAGAAATTTTAAAGTTATATCATTTCATAACATCACGTTTAAATCTCTGTATGTTTTACAACGAATTCTTAAACTATAAATTTTCATATGTATGTGTATATTGTTACCAAATGAATAAATTATTTAAAAATATTTTTTTTATAATTGTGGGGTCGCCAAGAAACTCGTAATCGTAAATGAGGTCGCGAAGGAAAAAAGTTTAAGAAGCACTGGTCTAAAAGACTCTCAACTTTTACTCTCATTTTTGCTTTTTCCTATAGCTTTATTTCCGAAATATTGACGCTCTCTTTTTTTTACTAAAAAATCATATATTCAGTAACTAAATGGTTAATTTGCGTTCTAGTCTGGTGCTGGCTAAATGGTTTGGATGGACATCGATTTTGATTTAGTAATTATTTTGCGGTTCTTGTAAGTCGATATTAAAATATTTGGAGATAAACTATATTGAACATATATTAGATAATTTATCAGTATAACAATTGTAATAATAAAATAATAAAATAATTCATCACATATGGGTTGCCATATCTGGGGCAATATTAAAAGAAGTCGGCACAACTGCTCACAGGACTGTTTAAGTTCTGATTACAATAAAAAATTTGCTTAATGAAAATGTATCGATAAACTTTTCTAAAAAAATATACAATATGGTTTCCTCTATTTATCTATCGAAATTACATTAAAAGAATGCGATGAAAAAATTCTTTATTACTTCTTGTCCTTACAAAACGCGAAATGCCTCTATTATCGATCCCCAAGAAGAATTACGCTATCCTTCAATTATCCACGGGCTTTTAAATAAACAATTCTAAGATAATATGCATTATATAAATTAATTTACTCAACAGTAAATTATAACTAAACAATATTAAAAGCAATTTCTATCGTGCCGCATTTTTCTGTATCTGATTCAAGGACTAAGTTATTAGCGCTCAAATATTAGATTGCATTCAACCAAGAGAATTGCGGCGAACAAATAATAGCAGATTTGGTCAGAACTTTCGACAGCAAAATGGAATTTATTTTGTAATTAATTTACAATATATTTATATTTGAATTAACTTATTGCTAGTGAAATGCAGTTTCATAAAATTTAAATTAACTTACAAGATACTGAAACATCGAGACTGAATTCTATTAAATTGATCAAATTGACATTTTAACTAGTGGGGTGCATAGCATCGTGCCTCAAGGTAAGTTTCTGGAACTTCCCGTACAGTAATTAAAAATCTTGCTACGGAACCCAAACAAAAATTACACAAAATGTGTACACATTATTAAAATTTCTATAAAATATCTGATAATTTGATGTATTTATGTCCAATAAACATTTTCGACCGACAAATGACATTTTTTTAACTTATTTTTATTGAGAGTCCATAACCGCTGAACCTGGTTTCCCAAAAATTTAATCAGTTCTTCATATTATCAATACAAGTAAAATGTTTTTTGAATTATTAAAATCGGACGTTCCGTTCTCTTAAAAACTGAGTTACCGTTTTTGGCATTTTTTGCCCCGTATCTTCGGAACGGCTTGACCTGTCTTAGCCAAAAACTAATCAGCACGTCTCCTTATCGATACGAATTGAATGTTTTTTGAATTATACACACATGCATACACACATATACATACACGCATACACACACACACATACATCAATTTTTTCTGAGGTATGCCAACATATTCAGAAGCCTTTGAAACGTAAAGATGTATAACAATTTTCATTTTTGATTTTTTTGCGATTACTATACTTACCCTACGGGATGTTAAAAAAGTATTTACCAATACTAATCTGAATACAAAAATAGAATTCTAAAATCATATAATTATTTTTCTATATAAAATATAAAACCCTAAATTCAAATAATTAATATAAAATACCAAATTCAAAGAATTTTGAAATAATATTTTTTAAGAATTATCGAATTAAAATTAAACTCGGCATTTTTTATTTGTAACTGAAGAATTACATATTCTATTCATTTTTTTTCGAGAGAGCAACCCAGCATCTGCATACCGTTTTGGTTTATATGTTGCAGCAATGCCCAATGAAGACGATTTATACTTATAAGATTTATAATTTACATTAGAATTACATTTGAGATGTAAAACCTCAAGTAAAAATTTGATATAATACTGCTTGATGTAGAGCTGGGACTGGTGAGACTAGTTTGTGCTCACCCATGTTTTTAACTATTACACCGTCACTATTAAGAAATTACTCTTTTACAATTTTGCGTTTAACATTGCCTTCAAATGAAATTCTCGCCATGAAGTGAATTCAAAATTATTATTTTTTCTTCTATTCTAACTTTTTTTCCCTTTTTATGTATTTTTTATATTATTTATTTATTTATTTTAGCCTAACGGCCTAGAAATACAACAATACTTTAAGCCACAATAATAACTTAAATCTCTCCTATCTCTTTTTATATAAGCTTACTAAGCTTATAGCTCTATAAGCTTTATATATTATTATAGAGCTTACAAAGCTTATCGTTTCTTGATTGCTATATAAAAATATTTTATGTATTTTTGCTCAAAATGGTTAAATTTAAATACTTCATTTTTCATATCGTGAAAATTGACCATCGCTGTTATAACATTTAAATGTCGAAATATTTATTATTTATTTATTCAATTTTAATATTTAGAATAAATATCAGTAATGTAGTATTTTCAATTTCCTGGATAAAGTGATTGCTACAAACAACCGTTTAAGGCTTTTTAATGCGTCAATAATATAAATAATAAGTTAATAAGAATAAAATTAGTACATTAAACATTTATACAAATGCATATATATATTATATATATATATATATATATATATATACCTATATTGTTGTCATGAACGCGACCTTTCACGGTCGTTGAATGGGTTTAAAGTAATTACCTGTAAAAAATGAAATTACAATTTATTTTCGCAATTAAACCTTAATGCTCTCCAAATTTCGCAATTTTCAAGACCGAACAATGTTAAAAGCGGATATATGTAGATTTAAACATTTACATAAATATTAAAATTTTATGATGATTCGATAATCATCTTGAAATAGAGTTATCTTATCATTGGAATGAACATCTCGTATTAAAACCCAAAGCAAGTCATGGGAAGAGCAAAGTCAAGCGCGAATTCAACTCGTGCACCAAGGATAGATTTTGGGCGCCAAGCACTTTTTGAATAATATATTCATAGGCATTCATTATAGAAAATATAATATTCTTCTATTACATGCTTCTACATACACACATATTGAACACATAAAAACATACACACATATTGAAAGCCATACCCACATTTGTTACCAAAGTTCTAATAGACTTGCGATCTTCATCAAGAAGAAGAGCAGATGGCACTATATAGGAGGGAAATATGGTTAAAGGCAAGAATTATAGCATTCTATATCCTCCTCCCATTAAGTAATGCCTAATGGCACTTTCCGTGGGGACAAGAGTCAAGAGATAAGCGTAAGTTTTAGTCGGTGTTATACTCAGGTGGTTTCAAGTCCAACATACCCAGACAAAAGACCTAGTGATATGCGTAAACGCATTTCCTTCGCTATACAAAACACACACACATACGTATATATGCATATAAAAAATAAATAAATTAAATATACAAACACATTTGTAGAAAAATTAAGATAAGATCAAAGATGCTTATGCATAAGATCCTTTGATAAAGAGTCTGAAATAATGAAATAGAATTAAAAATTGAGAACAAATCATGCGTTCCTAAAATTAATCTTTAATTTTGTTTGAAAGCCATCTGACGACAATTAACATTGTATTATTTTTTTTATTAATTAAATAAAATAATTATAAATTTGAGAGAAACTACAAAAAAAACAAACATAATTGTAAAAAAATGTAGGTAAGGTAGTAAGTTGTGCTCTTACTTAGACAAAAGACCTAGTCTAGGAAGCTCTATATCACTGCAAACCATTTTTTCCACAAAAAATGAAATAGAATTAAAAATTGATTTTTTTTATATAAATCAAGCATAGTTTCCAAAAGTAACCTTAATTTTTTTGTAAGCCATCAGGCGTTAATTAACTTTGTAAATTAAAAATGATTTAATTCTTTTTTTATTAAATCTCATAAATATATAGTAATCAAATAATAATAAATTTGACATAAACTAAGAAAAAACAAACATTAAATATACAAAAGTATTTGTAGAAAAATGAAGGTAAGTTCAAAGGTGCTTAAGGTCATAAGTTGTGATAATTAACCATTGATTAACATTGATTTAGTTATCAAATAAAACATTAATTGCGTAATGCAATTAAAATAAACAAATTATTATAAAAACTAAGTGGTAATGAATTTATTCCCATTAAACTCGAAATAAATTATAATAAACATAGAATTCAGGAGGCGCTTCTAATATCTTTGTCATTAGTGATAATTATTATTAGATTATGAATAACATTGATTAACTTTTTAAGTTTCAGCGTTTTTCTAAGATTCAACTTTTAAATATAATTTTTAGTTAATATTGATTTATAATCATAGTCTAATCAATATTGATTTATATATGGGGAATAAAAGATATTTGTTACTTCCTCAACGACTGGATTAGTTGATTTCAACCAGATTTGCGCAAACTTTATGCTAAAAATAATGAAATTTGCATTTAATTAATTTGATTTGAATGTTGTAGGAAATTAGTAGAAGATTTTTAATTTAAATAAATTTGTTGATTTCCTGTATCTTCTAAAAAATCTTGATACCTATTCTAATTTTAAGAAACGAGATAAAGTTATTTATAAATAAATATTTGTTTGTTTGTTTCATAGATGAAGAAACATAGAAACATGTTTTAGATATTCATTTGTAAATGAGAATTTACTTATATTTAATTTAAAATATTTATGTACTTTTATAATTTTTGACAGTTATTATAGAATTTTCATAATACTGATGACATATTTTGAATTTATTGCAGAAATGTCAAAGTTTAAAATGTGTGAAAAATTTAACTTATGCAGCTTCATAGAATTTTTGGAAAAAAGAAAGCAGTGTGCAAGTAAGTTCATTATTATTATTAATTTATTAACTTCCCGTAGGTAGTTATAGTAATAGCAAAAAATTGAAAATGAAATTTTTTATATATCTTCACGTTTCAAAAGTTTCTGAATATTTTGGCAAACCTTAAAAAAATGGATGTATATGTGTATGTATGTGTGTGTGTGTGTGTGCGAAATTTTCGTCGACGATTTCGGGAACACCAATCAACCGATTTGAATAATTCCAAAGCATTCGATTCGTATTGATAAGGACATTCTTATTGGCGAAGGCAAGTCTAGCCGTTTCGAAGATACGGAGCAAAAAGTGTATATATATATATATATATATATATATATATATATATCTATAACTTTGTCAAAAAAATAGATATTGAGATGAATTTTTTTATAAATAAAGGTTTTTAGCTTTCATAATATCAAAAAATCTCAAAATCGGAAAAAAATAAATAAAAACCAAACAACCCCCTTAAAGTGATAGATAGATAATTATGATGCATAGATATTTTCTTTAATTTTATGCATTTATACCCGGACGTCCAATCAGGGGATTGGCAATAGATTTCGACATTTTTAGGTACGACCAAAGATTTGCTGATGTTCAGGATGGAATGGGTGCAAATATTAAAAAAAAAAATTTTTTAATTTTATGGATTCCCTCTCTAAGAGTCTCTTATAAAATTCTAATTCAGAGCCCACGGGCTCGCCCGTAGGTAAGCGGTTAAGAGCGACGAGACCTGAATCAGAGATCCCGGGTTAGATATCCACTTCGAGCAGCCTGTTGTCAACGATTTTCACTTGGAAATATAGATAGCAATATGTTTCCAAGTAAAAATAGCCCTTGCCCGGCATTGCTGCACCAATAAAAAGTTAGCCCTATTAGATTAAATCTAATAACGAAAAATCATCAAATATGGATGGATTAACCATTGGGTTACCATCTAAAAAATACGAAGTAAGGAGAAGTTTTAGCCCAACAGCTAATAGGGCATAAGGTTCTGTTTGCTGTTAAAATATATAAATATGTGATAATAAAAAAAAAACAAAATCAGAGCCTCGATCCTTGTCCAATTCACTATGTTATCCGAGCCTTACCTGCAAAAAGCGGCATATCAGAAAAATCAGCTGTTCGCCAGCCAGCACCTTGCACAACCTCATGCACAATTATTCAAATATCTCCATCTCGTTCTGGCTTAAGCTTACCGCACTCATCTTTTATCTCCCTCGATCCTTTCAGTAGCCCAAGAGTTTGCTGGTGAAGAATAATTCAGTATCGTTCGAACTTTCGAACAGGTATCATGCTTACCTGTAGTGTTTATGCAGTTTTCTAGTGAAATTTTAAAATTTATTTTAATTGAATTAAAGTTGGTTTGATAATAGTTAATACAAGTGGTATTTTAATTTTTGTATTGAGGTATCATTTTGTTTAGTGACGGAATTAAAAAAAAACATTTGCATATATATATATATATATATATATATATATTAATTTAATTTAATTTAATTATTATCATTAAAATATTAACTATAAATATTTTTAAGATTATTTTTTTATATATGTTTCTAATTAAGCTATTGATATTAAAAATCTATATTCAGCTACATTATTTTATCTATAATACATCAAGTGTTCAAAAATATAAAAAATTGCGGTTTTTTAACGTTATTAAAAATTAATAAAAATATTTGTCAACCCTATTATCCATAAAATAATTAAAAAGTTGATAAACCTAAATAGTTTTTCATGTTCAATAAAATTACTTCATAAATTCAAAAACTACTTTTTAAATATTATTATTTAAATTTAAATTTCTTTATTAATTTTTGGTTCCATTTTTATAAATATTATGTCGTGATGTATCATTATTTTTGGGTAATTTAAAATATTCTTTTTCATTTGATTTTTTTGCTTCTATAATTTTGACTGTTTTTATCCAATTTTCACAACACAAATCTGAATCATATTTTAGCCCCAATTTAAAATATTTTTTCCGCAATTTTTTGTAATAATATAGAAATAAAATTTTAATTCAATTAATGAGATAAATTTTGTAATATATTTATATATACATATATATTAAATTTAACAATTAAAAAAAATAATTTTTAATTTTCATTAATGGTGATGCCATACAGTTAGTAAGTGTGACCAAAAATAAAGTGACAAACTATACAAAGGTTCACAAAATTTGGAAGCCTAAAAGGTGAGTAAAATTTTGATAAAATTATTTTTATTACATCTATGCTGAATATTCCAAAATAATAATAATTATTATTATTCTGAATTAATGTATTAATTTTTTCATTTTTATTACATTTCTTCAAAATGTCATAAAACCTAAATCAATAGACCAATAAAAAATGCACATTACTAGCTAAGCATTCAGTATAAAATAATTTCCAAATATCATTGAAACTAAATCAAACTATAAATACTGCAATAAAATGATTTCATTCCTAGGTAAGCATTTAGCATAAAATAATCTTAAGAAAAATCACATATATATTCCTGAAGTCTTGAATAGATTTTTACATTATATAAATTCATAAAATATTATATTCTATGACTCTTCCAACGGTTTTCAAAAGTCATCCAAAAAATTAAGGTAAAACATGATGTAATCGATCATAAATGTTTTATTGACCGATCAAATTAATTGTAATATTTTCAAAGTAATTAATTTATTATTTTATGTTCAAATGCAAACATTCTAAAACTGACATCAAGTACGTTGCAATTTAATAGTCCATCTTATAGAACATTTTCTATAAATAATGCAATGACACATTTACTATTACTTGCTATAAAGAAAAATTAAATTGTTTTCAATGCAACATACAAAACATTTCAGGTCACGAATTTTGTTTCGTATATATATTATCAAATTTATTTTTATTGCCAACCCAATATGGATTTGCTTAATTTTTATAATTTTATATTAATCATTTAAATTTTTGCATAGACAGGTATATCATAGATGGCAAAGTTTAAGTATGCATAAATTATGTAAATAATAACGATTAGTTATGAATATTTCAAATTTTGTGGTCAACAATTTCTCTCATGTTTTGCACTGAAAACTTGGCTTATGTTTTTTATAGAAAACTTATGCAAGTGAATTTTGAATCCATGTGCAGATAGAATAGGTATTTTGAATTTTATATTTAATTGCAAATTACCAAATATTTTTATTTGGTGATAATTTTTTTGCAATTTTGCAATTTTGGCTAATGTCAAGTCATTAAACAAATAGTTAAGTCAAGTCTTATCGGTGTAAGTTTCTCATTAAAAATCCGCTTTTAGAATGCACTAAAATATAAAATGCATTTATTAAACATATAAAATGTTTATTTGAATAAAAGCAATAAGCATTATTCAATCATTTTATTTTACAACTTGGATTTGAAGATTTTACTTTAGTATGGACGTGATTGATGATGCTTCTTCGTAAGATACATCTGAGAAGAATAACTAGAGATTTTATAAATATCAACTTTCAAGCAAATAAACACACACAGCTATATATATATATATATATATATATATATATATATAAACAATAGTTTTTAATTAATCGGATCTCTAGTCATAAAACAACATTTATTGATCAGAATAGTAAATAGTTCTTTTCGCACGTTTCTATTGTTTCATCACACTAGTGCAAATATGATATTTTTTGTTCTTCTAGGATGTATAGTAAAACTTGCCATATTTTTAAAATAAAAT
This sequence comes from Ctenocephalides felis, assembly GCF_003426905.1. Taxonomy (NCBI): domain Eukaryota; kingdom Metazoa; phylum Arthropoda; class Insecta; order Siphonaptera; family Pulicidae; genus Ctenocephalides; species Ctenocephalides felis. The sequence goes on along the minus strand of NW_020539725.1, from coordinate 52,733,493 downwards.
ATTTGAATGAAAATTGTGATCTTGTTGTCAGTCTGTAAATTTCGTAAAAATGGTTTTCTTACTCTAAGTCGATTTATTAACATTTTGTTCGAAAAACTGTGGATTGTTGTTAAGATTTTGGGCTTTTTTCTTTAGTTAAAATTATGATATTTGATATTTTGTTCAAAATTAATTTAACAATAAACTGAGGATTGGTGCTAGGATTCTTTGCTTTTACAAACTCTGGAGTACCTATTTGAGTCAACTCACATTAACCAAAAAAAATTTCCATAATACTTCAAAAATATTTTTATTTGGTTAGCAGTAAATTAGTTAGAAGTTCATTGGATATTTATTTTCCTAGATATTTTAATTTCAACAATGAAAACAATCTTAATCTTTCACTAATCAATTTACGCATAATGTTCAGTAATTAAATTTTTATGTTTGTTTAATATCTTCACATATGAGAATAAACAATGTTGTTGAACATTGATGATTTCCTTATAGCATATGAGTATTTCTTCTCTTCGAATGCAAATGCAAAAATAATTTGCATAGATGTGCGAATAGTTTACTAGACTTGCCCAATTGTCAAAATTTGCATTTACACGAGCTCAAAAATAAATAATGTAATGACTAATGGTTAAAACATGCTGGAACGGCTGATTTTGATAACAAAATTTTGCAAGAAAAACTCGTTCATCGAGTCCAAATAAGTAAATAAATTTGCTTGGAAACAAATATAAAAATATAAAAATAACGCCACAAACAAAGCAAATTTATTATATAAACTAAAATATATTATATAAGGAATTATAATTAAGGTTTTTCTTGAATTCATGCAGAAAAATATGTTAATTAAGAAACTAAAACCAGATCGTTAAGAAACAATCATAAGTCCTTTGAAAACCATTGTAATTTTTTAAAAAGTTAGATAATTTCATTTTGTGAATCCCCTTCGCAAGAAAATATGTTCAGGCATGAAATAACTATAGGTCAAATTATAAATTGCTGAAATAATATTATTAGAATATTAATTTATAACATCTCATACCATCAACTATTTTAATTGCATATTATTTTTAATTTTTATTAAAAACAATACTTTCCATCATGTTGAAATTGTCATATGGTCTTATTGTTCATCAAAATCTCGTATTAAAAATTTCATAGTTTGCAACTTTTGTAATATTATATCTACTCCACAAAACTATTTGCCAGCATTTTTTTCAGTATATATTTGAAAATGTTTTTTTTAACATGCCTATCAATTTTTGTGTAATTATTAGAACAAGATCTTCGAAATGTTGCATGGATGCTGGAAAAATACAAGTTTTCATATTAGATTAGACAACATACTTATGAATAATGATTTTTATTATAGATATATTTTTTATTATATACAAGTTTTTATTATTAGTTTTGAATTCTTTGGAGATTTTTTATGAAATACTTAATAAAACTATCGAAATTCAGGATCTTATATTTACAATTGGAATACTATGTAGACCATACTACATTGTAGACCATCGTTTTTATCGTTGGTTTGTGAACGCTATTATGATTTTGGCTTTACATTTTTTATATATGTTTTTTTTATAAATTATTTTAACTAATCTATTGTTGTGGGCATGCTTGGGTCATAAAGTTTTAAGTTGGCCTGCTTGCGAAAGATTAAAATTTTCCTTTCATTAACACTTGCCAATGAAATACTTGCTCAATTTTTATATACACGTTAAAAATTAAAAAATCATATTGTAATTTTTAAAAAAATAATTGAATAAAAGAGTACACGTATAATGATATCTAATAGTTTATTAGTTCTAGAATATAGAATTATAATTGTAAGAACAAACAATTATCTGACTATGTTGAGTAAAACTTCCATCTAATTTTGTCGTTTTTCAAAAATTTGTCACCTGGTTCTTTTTAACCCATAGACGGGGTAAAAGGGGCAAACGGGTCCAATGTCTTATGTTAAATTTTAAATAGATTTAAAAAAATAATAGCTACATTATTCAACGATTGCAAAATATAATTTCATCTGTACATTTTTTACAGAGATGACATTATAGTTTATAGTTTATAGTTATATTTTTATAGTTTATATATATAACCTTGATCTGGTGTTTTGTCATAAATATGCATCAGCAGAGTTGCAATAACTATTTATTTAATTTAAGTATCTCTTGTAAAATTGTTTTTTACTTAATTTAATTCTTTATTAACTAATACATCATTTACTTTATCTTATTGACTAAATCTTTATCTGGAGGTGAAGTTCAGCTGGACATTTTTACCCCACTCACGTGTAAGCTTTTATAGAGGATACATCAAAAACTGTTGAATCTAATCAAAATTTAACAACAAAAAACAATTAAATAACGTTCATTTAAAAATTATATTAAGGTCTTGTAAACTAAACAATAGTGCTCACAACCAAAAAAAAACAACGAAAAAAATACTTTTGTTATGGATTTTCAAATATTGTCGTTTTTCTCACGATGGCAACATCAAGGTGCATCTTTTTCCCTCTACTTTCAAATATTGTTGTTAAAAAATTCGTAACTTTACTCGTTTTTGAGATGAGTGCCGCTCTACCCTATTTTCAAATAAAAACGTATCTGCTTTTAATTATTATTTTCCAGATTTGGGCTTAAATGAAAATTGCGTAACTGATATTTAAAAAATTTTTACTATCAGAAGAATCTCAAGATCTAAAAGCTTTAAATAAACTATCTCAATATTATAACATTTTTTCTTCAAGTTATTGTATTAGATAATACTAATGATAGGCTTAATATTGTATTAGAGTTGTATTTTACTGTAATCAATTCAATTAAGATAATTTATTTTCCGTAATTACTAAATTTAATCCTTTATCCCAAATATACATAAATATAAATATAAATATGCTTAGTAAAACATTTCGTTTTGTGTTTTTCCATATGAATTGTCAATCTACATAAATGTGTTTCTTCTGATAGTGATTTCATGTTGGTCCAGATAATTATTAAAACTTTTAAAAGTCATTATGAAAATTATCATACATACAGATCATTATCAAATTACATTTGAGAAAGAAATTGAGTTCCCGTAGTTAGCACGTGTACGAGCTGTGATATTTAAAAAAAATTGTTCAATAAATTTTTATCGTTATCATTGTCTATAAATTCTTGTCTAGATTTATCTTCTCGTGTTTTCATTGAGGAAGTATTAACATCATGTACAACAATAAATAAGGCGATAGCTGAAATTGTTTAATAAATAATTTAACTTCTATGTTTACAACAATACCTGTACAAACGCACAAACACCTGATGTGACTGTTAGCACGTAGGCCGCTAATTGATAATATCGAATTGGCGAATTTTAATTTATAAAGTTAGAACGTATAAAATGCCTAAGATTACAATCGAATACTATGCTATTAATGCCGTTTAATTGAAATTTACAAATAGCTCTGACTCTGTTTTTAGCTATAGTTAATTAATTCTATATTTTATACCGTGATAACACTGGATAGAAAATGCGATCGGATTAAAACGGTATTTTTATGCAATATGTTTCTGAACTGTTTTCTGTTCTATTTAGAAGAGTATGATAATGATGCATGATTATTATATTTTAATTATGAGAGTCAATCATTAGAAAAATTATCGGAAACACAATTGAAGTGGAGCTTTGGAAATGATAATGTAAACAGGTTAATTGTTTAAACTGCAAGTTGTTTACAAAACTTGTTTATTATTTTTTAAATATAATTTTATTTTTAATATGATATGTAGAAATTTTAATATATTTGAGTTGTCAGGTTTATGTACATGATATACATTATATCTTTGGGATTCATTTGGCATATCTCTATTTGGTATATTTCATTATTAGAATTTCGTAAATGGTGATGATTTTTAATTTAATATATCAACGCTGAGGAAGGGCTAATCTTACTAGGAAACATATTTCCATCTATATTTTCATGTAAAAATCGGCATAGGTCCTGCTTGATATCAAGCTGATGATTGAGGTGTGATTATATTTATTCAAAATATTTCTATCTATATTCAAATAACTTAAACAGTATTTATGGTTCATTTCTTTTTTGTGGACGTGTGTTTGATTTGGAGTATATAGTTTTGTACTTAAAAATTTGAATATTTTATGATTTTTTTACATAAATAATTTTACTTGTTGAGAGTAAAATTACAGAAAAAATTATCAATGTCAAAGATTTTGAAATTTACAGATATTAATGTAACCTAAGTTATTTTTTTCAATCTTTTCTCAGTAGTATTATGTTGAAATTCTCTGGCAAGTTTTATGAAATTGATGAATTTTTCAAATGTCTCAGATTTTTAATACCTTCCATATTTTTCCACTAAGAGCTCAATGAATTATTATCTAATGAATTAATTAATACAGAAATATTTTCTGCTATGTAATTAGAATTCTTCCACAATGTGCAACTTGGTATCAAAAAATGTTATAATATTGTGTCAATGTAGCAAAATATTATTATAGAAATTTGAGCGATAAATGATGATGATTTTAGTGAAAAAAATGCTTTGGTGCATTTTTACAAAATTATATCAAATTGCTATTGGAAACTAGTTGGTATTGGTATTTTGCATTGAGACAAGTTACATGAACTTCCCGATATGTGTAAATAATCTACTTAATCAATAATCTACTTAATAAATTAATATATGAGTGATTAAAAGTATTCAGAGTGGATTATTACACATCATTGAAAACGAACGACCACGTTAACTCGGAATATTTTAAAAGCAAATTTTCAAAAATCAACAATTTTTATAAAGAACCAGTTGGACTCAATTGGTTTAGTATTTTCATTAAGACCAAGTACTCTATAGTTATACCAAGTAAATCGTCTAATTTTAATTTTAACAAACTTCAAAAAAACTACTCTTTCTCAAACTTTGAATTTTTAAATTTAAACTACTTGTCGTAAGGCCGTAATATTTCAGTAAGATCTACAAGACCATGATATATATCGCCAAAAAAAGTTTCATAAAAATCGGCTCAGTTTTTAATTTGGTCTCATTGAATTCAGAATGGCTTGAAACGTCGAGAAAACACAAAATTAGCGAATCGGATTTTTTATGAGAACATTAACTTCCCCTTCGAGATAACCTCAAAGAGAATGGACAATCACTGGGTAGCCTTCAAGGATGAGGAATTACTTCACGATTGCTCTAGAGTCTAGATCACTAATTGTAAGGATAGTCTAAAAAAACGCCATACGCTCATAATAGAATATTTTTCTTAGGAGAGTTTGCTCTCTCACCAGAATTAATCTAGTCAATTCTCAGATGCCAAACTTTT
>NW_020539725.1:52699219-52727165 GCF_003426905.1 Ctenocephalides felis | reverse complement strand
TAACAGCACAAGGAACTGCATCACTCAGTATATCATGTGTTACAGCACATTTATAACGAGCCTTTCTTGTTATTAAATGGGTTGAGGCCTCGTCAGGATCTTTAACTTCTGTCCATTTGACATCTATAAGGTCTTTCATTCGTAATGGTTTTCCAGATAAAGGACAAGTTACAGTTGTGTCCTGAAATAATGAAAAGAGACTTATTACATGTTTTTGTGTAATTTCATAAATATAACAGGCATGTTATTACAGGTTGCTAATTTTAATTTCTTTGAGCTTGGAGTTTCGGAGGGTACCCAAAAACTTGGCAATTTTTTGTTTTTTTCCATTAACCATATTTGAAATGGAACTGGTACTTGAATCATCTGCAAAATAAATCATCTTGTTATTTCAACTAATGATGCTGCAAGTGATTCAAACAATTACCTTTTGAAGTCGAGCTCACAATATTTTTTTCTAATTTCATAAATTTGTTGAGATTACTTTGGCGCTCTGCTGCAGCTATTTCGGCCAATTCTGCCTAAGAGTAAAATATTAGTTTCTAATTGATATTAATTTTTTTCACTTTACATATAAATATATGTTTTTTAATCATATCTTAAATATTATCGTATCTATCTTTATCTATCTAAAACAATAGTTTCTAATTGATATTAATTTTTTTCACTTTACATACAAATATATGTTTTTTAATCGTATCTTAGCATTTTCTTAAAAGAACTACTTAGGAATTAAGCATAATGATAATAATTGGGTTATATTGTGAATACTACTGTTCATTTTTAGTAAATATCCTTTATATTTATGTTTCAACAAGTCGCTTATGATCCAGACTATTACTTACTTCTTCAGATTTTTTCTGTTTTTCATATTCTTTTAATTTTCTGCTTATTTCATTCTTCTTGGTGATTATGTACTGAAGAATAGCTTCTTTATCAAAAAGATAACCTTCTTTTCTGGAACATATGTGTTTTTTTAGTATTTCAATTTAAGTTAAATATGTTTTAAAAATACACTTATACTTACGTTATTACGGGTATTTTACAGGGCTGAAGGGACAATGAGCAACAGTCAAAATTTTTAAGTGAATCTTTCCCAATTCTTTTACTATTTGTCCCATATCCAGAGGCCTCGGCGTCTTTTTTCTTTTCGTGATAAGTATATACGGCACCTGCAGTGCAATTTCTAGCGTGTCTAGTCATTTTTACTTTTTTTTTGAAAAACTATCAGAACAGATTAACTGCGGATTAATTATTACATTGTCTAGTATTTATTTAATTATCTGTTTATTTTCTTTCTGTCAAGTCAATGTCTAATCTGACAGCAGGTTATTTTAAACAAACATGAGTTGCAGAGATACCAAAAACAAAAATCAAAATATTTAAAAAAAGGTTTTTAAAGCAGTCATAATATTGATAATTAGCCTCTTAGGCAATATATATTAACAATGATATCATTAATATAATCTTTTTAGCACTTATACGAATGACGTACACAAAGATTATAAATTTATATATATATATATATATATATATATATATATAATCGGTGCACTTTTATGCGGCGTATTTATTAATATTTTGCTATAAAAATTTCGCTTTTCAGTAGCTTCGCGTTCAATTAGCTTTGATCAGAATAGTGCATATACATATTGCATAAAATATAAAATAATCTCAAATAGTAGTATAAGCATATTACTTACAACAAAATTCAGTTTAATATCAAACATATTTTTACTTAATTAAAGTTTTATTTATTGCATCATGTTTACAAAATTGAGTAGTAGTACAGTAGCTTCAGTAAATGCATTGCAAATGCAAAACCATATATTTAATAACAGTAACAATATATTAATATATAAAAACGATAACAATTCAATTAATTGAGTCCAATAGATTCAATGAGTGATTGAACTTTCTTAACATAGGCTTCTTTAGCTGCATTGGAATCCATGCCTGATTTGTTTTTCCATGCTTCCCACTTTGCCTTGCCTTTAAAATCCAGCATGCCAGGTTTGTCTGAAAAATTCATTGTTCTATATTGTACTGTTAATTACGTAAATATGTATGAAAAAAAAATTTACCAGTGTTACAATCCCCCACACTAGCTTGTTTAAATAACGCATATATTTCTAGCAAGTCATCATTTCCAGGCTGTGTTTTTAGTTTCTTTACATCTTCTACAGCTTTGTCAAAATCCTACAACAAAAAATGATGTAATTGATATTTCTATTGTAAATTACCCAATACTAATTGATATGAATACAGTCGGTACAAAGATTGAGTACATACTTTAAAATCTAGATCGTATTTTTTTTTTATTAAGGATTATACGTGAATAAATATTATATCTTACCACAAATATACATATTAATAATAATATTCTTACCTCGTTAACAGACATTGTGATAGGTTAAACAGCTACACTAAATTAACCAACCTAAAACTGAGCGGTGATCTGTCACTCCCAAGATGCTGTCAGGTCAATCGAAGTTCAATTAATTTCATTGCACAATTTGCAGGGTGGTCAACTTGATCTGGTATCAAGCAATAGTGTTGCCATATAACTCAAATAAGACTATTATAAGACGGCATCTTCTTTTATCTATGGACGGCATTATGGGCATTACGGTATTGTTTTCCTCATCCGACCAGAAAAATTACGAATTTTTGAATTTGAACCGATAAAACGGATTCAGTATGAACTAGTGGTATATGGCATCCATAGATAAAAGAAGAGTATGATGGCATCGTATCTTAAGGCAAATTGCTGGTAATGATATATCTCTAATTTTCATTATTCGTATTTTATAGACGAAATATAAGAGCTAATAAGTTTGACGATGACGTTTATCGAATCGATTGCTTCGGGAATCATTCAAATCAGTTGTTACATACGGCCAAAATACATACCCCCCAAACACACACATCCTTTTTTTTAAGGTATGCCAAAATATTCAGAAACTCTGAAATGTAAAAATATGCAAAAAAATTATTTCCATTTTAATTTTTTTGGACGATTACTATAATTGACCCTAACGGAAGTTAACAAATAAAAATTGTCCATAAAAATAACATTTTAACATTTTCATTTTTGTATTTACCGCCTTATCTGTGATCATTTCTCGGGTACTAATATTATGATCATGGCAACACTAATCAAACTAATAAACCGTTGCAAGAGACAGTTTATGTCAAATCTTAGTTCATACTGAATGAAGCATTCTTTTGTTTTATTACATTTTAATCAGTTTTATCGTGTTGAAGTTCTATACCAGTTGTATAAGCTAATATTTGCAATGGCCAAACTACGCAAAGGTTAGTGTTTTAACGATACAATTAGTATTTTTACTTTATGCTTAATATTTTGTTAATTATTGATTGTAGAAAAAGCTAGTAAAGAAACGCTGTCCAACTCGGGATCGACATCAAGCTTTCACGAAGAGCAAAGGATTTCACCAGTTGTACAAAAGAAACTCAGAGGAAGAACTATTGCAGCAACGTCGAAAGTCATAAAAAGGAAGCCTAAAAAGGCAAAAGCCAATGCTAAAAGTAACTATTATACAACATTTCTTGAGCTTAACTGATAGCAATAGATATATTTTATTTATTTAGCATTTCACAATTTGAATTAATATTTAAAATAATCATGGATTACAGTATAATTATTATATGTGCAACAAACATAATTGCACGAACATGTATATAAAAGGTTTAATATTTACAGACTTGAAGAATAGGACATATTCTTTATCGCCAGTTAAAATTGAACAGTGTGCAAATGAAACTATTTTGCAGACTCCTATTGCATCATCAACATGCATCAAAGATATTGCATTTACTTTCTGTGATAGCATCGTTGATGAAAACACTGAAGTTATAATAAAAGCTGAGAAAAAAAATACCACCTTTGATAAAGAAAATGATATATTAAGTGATGAACCTACTAAAGAAACTTGTCAAGATGAATGTTCTATAAAAGATCATATTAAAGCTCCAAGTGTGGAAAGTAACATTTCAGACACAAATAGTGATGGTAAAACATTTAATGAGGAGAAGACTGCTCTAAAAGTGAAAGATAATAATGGTGGAAGAAACAAGACTTCTGTTTTGAAATCTAATTTAACTAACATCCCAAAAAAACAGTCCGCAAATAAACAGATTGCCTACAGGTAGGTTTTTATTATATTTGAATTAGTTGCAACTAATGTACCATGGTACATATCTGTGAGTTAGTTTCTTTTTGACATATGATTTTATTTTAGTTCGATTCCCTTGCCAAAATTTAATCTTCAAAAGCATGTCGTCAAGAAAAATCTGGCAACAAATTCCAAGTTGCAAAGTTGTAGCTCGAAAGTTGCTTTTGGCAGTGTCGAAATTATACCAAAATCTAATCTTAATGATATTTCAAGTAAGTATAACTTTGTACATTATTTAAGTTTAAAGGTTGGTTAATAACGTTAGATATTTAGAGTTCTAAATTGTATTATCTTGAACCAATATTTTTATAATGGGTGTTAATTATATGATACAATAATGTTAAAAACTAGTATAATTTTTATTTCTATTATTTTTGAAGTGTTTAATTTTACTTATTTGTCAATGAACTAAATGAATGTTTATTACTAGTTAATTGACAAATTAATCTAATTTTCAGGTACTTCTACTGATAGTTTGGAAAATTTTGTAAATGAATTTTCCACACCTCCTTATACTGCAAAGGACAAAACTATCGGTAAGTTGCATGAAATTCAAATAAAATTTTGAATTCAAATATGAATATGGTGATACATAATATAACAAGTTTTTTTTTTCTAATTATAGGTTGCACTCCTAGAATGAGAGCTAATTCTATCTTGGGTCTATCAGATTCAAATGAGAAGGTATCAGAAAAAAATATTTCTTATGTCAAACCTTGTGTTATCAAGCCTCCAGAAGTTACCGGTTTGTAATTCTTTTTGTAATAATTATAAATATATATGTAAACAAATAATTATATAAAATTTCCTACAGATAGAGAGAATGAAACTTCAATCCAGAAAAAAGAACCTACAAGAATTCCTCAGAAAAAAACAATCACAAGTGGTTAGTATAAAAATATATACTAATATATAGGCAGTATATTTCTAGCATATATATGATATGTATGTGTGTATATATCTATCTATTTACATATTTTCTTATATCTAATCAATTTTGAACAGGTATTCGTCGAGAACTTAGAAAGTCTGCATCACAGCCATTGTTGACACCAAAAGCTAAAATTGATAAACCTAAACCATTTGTAAAAACTATATCTTTTGCAGGTGAGTTGCTGTTTTATGAAATGGCCGTATGTTTTAGATAATATTTTAGAGTTAATATATATTTATATAGTATATAGAGATTAGTAAGATAAATAAATAAATGTAACTTTTTTGTAATGTACTATCATGTTTAAGCACTTGGAATATATATATATATATATATATATATATATATATATATATATATATGAATTTTTAACTTCCCGTAGGGTAAGTTATAGTAATCGCAAAAAAATCGAAAATGAAAATTTTTATATATCTTTACGTTTCAGTGGTTTCTGAACATTTTGGCATACCTTAGAAAAAATGGATGTATGTGTGTGTGTGTGTGTGTGTGTGTGTGTGTGCGTGTGTGTATGTATGTGCGGATACAAATTTTCGTCGACGATTTCGGGAACACGGATCAACCGATTTGAATAATTCAAAAAACATTCGATTCGTATTGATAAGGAGACGTGCTGATTAGTTTTTGGCGAAGGCAGGTCTAGCCGTTCCTGAGATACGGGGCAAAAAGTGCCGAAAACGGTAACTCAGTTTTTAAGAGAACGGAGCGTCCGATTTCAATAATTCAAAAAACATTTTACTTGTATTGACAAGATAAAGAATTGATCAAATTTTCATAAAGGCAGGTCTAGCGGTTTCGGAGATCTAACGAAAAAAGTAAAAAAAATGCCATTTGGCGGTCAAAAATGATCATTAGACATATGCACATCAAATTGTCAGATATTTTATAGAGATTTTAACAATAAGTATAAATTTTGTTTATTTTTCTATGGGTTCCGTATCAATGTTTACCCGTTAGACAGCGACGCCGCGCTTACGCGCTTCATATTTTGTCTCTATGCAGTTAAAGCAGTACGATTGCTTTGAAAAACAAGTTCAGATCTTCCAAAATATGTCAAAATAAAAAAAACATTTTTTTTTCAAAAAAAAAAATTTAAAAAAAACATTTTTTTTTTTAAATTTTTTCAAAACAAAATTTTTTTTTCAAAAAAAAAGTAATTTTTTGTCCAATTTATAGTTTCTCAAAAATCTTATTTTTTCTAAGTAAATTTTTTTCAAAAATGTTAATCGTTTTTAAAAAAAATAATGATTTTTGGTACGGGAAGTTCCAGCAATTTGCCTTAAGGCACGATGCCCTAATTGCCTTAAGACAGAATTCCACTTACAGCTAGTTTTATTTTTAGATCAATCTGGAAATGATACTAAATATGTCTCTCGCCTAAAAATGCCAAATTTTGCATTAATCCATAACAAGAATTTTAATAAAATGGAATCTGTAGATGAGTATGCCAAAAGAAAGGAGGCGCGAGCTAAGGACCTAATGACGCCAAGTAAGTTCATAAAAAGTTTTCTAATCAATTTTCATAAATTTATTTATAATTTTTATGTAGAATCTGAAAGAAGAATAGCAACTAAGATCAAGAAAACGCCTGTTGCTAATACTAAGCTCGAAAATAAAACGGTATTCGATTTTCGAGGTATTAAGAAAAATGAAGCTATTAGTCGACATGAAAAGCATGTAGATATGGCTAAGAAGATTTTAAAGAAACCCGTTGACTTTTCAACAAAGCGGCAGCAAATGTTGAAAGGGGTAAGATTAAATAAAAGATTTGATCTTCAACTACAATTCAGACAAGGGATATGAAATATTTATTGTTATTTTTATATGAATTTTATATTTATTTGGATTTTAATCATTTTTACTGGTCATGAAGCTTGCATATGAATGAATTATGTAAGTTTAAAATATTGGAGATTCTCCAATTTTGTAATTTTTTACCTGATATTTTTAAAGTATATGAATGCTTTCAAAATCCCAAACATGTGCCTATAAATAGATATTTTTATTTTTGTGATAAGATATATTTTATGTGTATAATATATGTTTTGAATGAATATTTTAAAAGTTTAATTATTCCATGATCTGATCTGCAATAAATAATTGTGTTGCAACAGCATTCAGTATGCATTTCAATTTGAAATTAAGAAAAAATTTAACTGTCCTGGAACGAATTAATGGCATTTCATTAAGATGAAATAAAAACTTGTTCTGTGATAGTTCTCCTACTTTAATTTGTACTGATTTCACTGGGAGTCCTTATCCCGATCATTAAGAAGCCAAGCACGAGTTGTTATAAATTTCATTTCAACCCACCACAAAATTACATAAGAAAAATATCTGAACATAACCATAGATACTTATATTATTATCTAAGATCACATATATTGCAAATGTATCATAATTATTCTCTGCACAAATAGATACATTTATTTGTCATTGATAAAATTAAGAGTAATCCAATTCAAGAGCAATTTCATTATCTAAATTGTTAGTTTTTGTTTGATTCTTAAAAATATTAAATTTGTGTCGGCGCGTGTGACGTGCTAAATCGCTGCTTGAAACAAATTTCATATCACAGTAGGAACATGAAAACGGGCGTTCAAAAGTATGTGCTCGCCTTATGTGTTCATTCATATCGCCTGAAGATCGAAAACGCCTGGAAAAATAATTTATTAATAGAAATTAGATGAAAATCCATAAGGAATTGCATATATAATTTTTTCTCTGTTTACCTTTGACAATAATTACAAACATAAGGTAGTTCCCCATTATGTATCCTTTGATGAGTTCTTAGTGCACTGCAATGTGTAAAACCCCTTCCACAGGTTTTGCAAACATGCTCTTTTAAACCATCGTGTGTCTTTTCATGAGATGCTAATGAACCTTTTTCATGAAATGATTTTGAACACCTTGTGCAATGATATTTCTTTTCATCATCATTCTCTAAATCATTTATAGGTGAATCAAAATTGGCAGTATTATCTGTGGAAATAATATTGTGATATGTAGCACGGTAGACAATGGGAAGAATTAATTAAATTTGTTTTGTTTTACCTGATGAATTATTGGATTTATTTTGGCTTTTTTTATGGGTTCTCATATGCGCTGTCAATTTTGCTGGTGTGGCTACTGCATGCCCGCATTTGCAAATATATTTTCTGATAATTGATTTAAAATAGTTATGAATTAATTAATGCAATAGGAAATAATATTTAATAGATAATTATTAATTAATTTCAATTTTACATTGACTATATGTTTTATTATCTTTTAAGAAAAGATATTTGATTTGAAATTCAGGTGAAAAATGTTTAAAATCTAAAATCTTACTTTGGTCTGGTCTTTTTTGTTTTTAAATCTAATATGTCCTGCTCCAGATTTTCTAAACCAGATGAGTTGTGATGGATTTTCTGCATATGCAAATATAATTTCAAATTTGAGAAGAAAGTAGCCTCGCATATGTTACATGTTAATTTTGTTTTGGCATGTGATTTCATATGTCCAGCTAGACCGGTCTTTTCACTAAACTGTTTGTTGCAAATTTTGCAAAAAATTGCTTGTTCATTATGAACCTTTTGCATATGAGTGATCATAGCACTAGAGGACATAGTAACAGCACAAACACGGCATTTTATTTTAACATTTTTCTTTCTTATAGGAGAAACATAAGTATCAATATCTGTCAATTTTTTAGGCAGTCTTCTCGTTCTTCGTTTCAATATTTGATCAGATTTTGATTCAAAATTTAAATCTATGTCTGTGAATTGGTCTAAAGTTCTATCAGGACTTAAACAATTCTCATTAAAATATTCATATGGAGAGTCTGTGCTTTCATAAAAAACATTACCGGATATATTTATTTCATAACTAGCATGTGATATAGGAGGACTATTTCCCAATATGGTATTTGAATGTTTTAGATCATTTTCGCTTTGCCCAACTTCCATTTCAGCTCCTAAATTCTCAGATATTAATGGTTCCATTTTGTAAATATTACCTGAGTGATCTGAGTTTAAAGGATCTTTTTTCATTATGTAGCCCATACTTGGATTAATATTTAATTCTTCTATATCGTTATCACTGATTTCCTTGTTATTGTTTTGAACAAGTTCTCTTAATAGTAGGTCGGAATATTCACATTGCTGTTTGAATTGGTAAGCAATGTTTACTTTATCTGCACATTTGTTGCATATTAATGTAGGTAAACCGTCTCCTTTAATAACCTTGGGTGGAATAAAATCATTCATTAGGTTACAGAATAATTAATCATTAATTTAGTTCCAATTAAATGTAAGATGGAGAAAATAAATTACTAAACTTAAAATGAAACATATGACTTAAAGCCACCTTGAATTTCTTGGTGAATACTTATTATATGAAGATAACTCGTATGCACATTAATATGCTTTTGTTAAAATAAATATGTTCATTATACAGTTAATTGAATGTTTAATATTTTCTTTAAATGTAGGTCGGCATTAATATCTTATTTTGACTTATAATTAAGCTTGAAATTAATTTTAATGTAGTCTACCTTTACTTGTGCACAAGCCATTATTTTCTCTGATATATGAACTGAATAATCATCATCGAAAATTGATGTTAAAATATCATACACTCCGTCCTCCATACAAACTCTACAGATTTTTGACAAATTATTTACCATTGTCATATCTGCAATAACAATTTATTTTAAAAATGATAGATAAGTGATTTCAAAACGTCACATAATGTTTATTAAATAAATGGTCATTAATATTCTGGTCAACTTTATAACGAAGCAAAAACAATGTGTTTGACAGATGATTTAAATTCCACCTTGCGCGTACAGATGGCGGTCGTTTCGGTTTTAATTGATAGTTGGAGCATGAGCCTGTAACTGTCATCACGTTTGGCCGTTGTGCAAATTAACAATTGTAACTTATCAGATAAATGTAAAAGTTTCCAGTGTTTTTTAACAAGTGTAAATTTAATGATTCTGATGCAGGGGTCATTAACCACAAGTAAGCAACACCTTTATTTTTGAAACTTATATTACTATAATGTGATTATTAAAAGTATCCTTAATTTTGCATTGAAACTTTGTTAAAACTGTCTTTC
The DNA here is from genome assembly GCF_003426905.1 of Ctenocephalides felis. Classification (NCBI taxonomy): domain Eukaryota; kingdom Metazoa; phylum Arthropoda; class Insecta; order Siphonaptera; family Pulicidae; genus Ctenocephalides; species Ctenocephalides felis. Next base: position 52,716,914 of record NW_020539725.1, on the reverse strand, counting down.
ATGAAGTATACGTTCATAATTATTGATCATTTGCAAACTGTTCTTGAATCATGTTGGAATTATCACTCCCTTTTTTTAACTTCCCGAAGGAGAAATTTGTTTTCCCGATTTTTTGACCCGGATTGTCGCGGTTTTTCGAAAATTAATAGCTAAATTAACAAACGTTATGCAAACAAACGAACAAATGCTAAGTTTTCCAACTAACTATGAAGAAAATTGAATAGAACATATAGATCGTAAAATATAAGATATATTATACGATAATATCATAGATAAAAAAGTATTACATATAATCGAATAACAAAGGTCTTACTAAAAGTGCGCAATTCTTAGTAAAAACTAGTGGGACGCATGGCATCTTAAGGCAAATTGCTGGAACTTGCCGTACCAACATTTTTTTTTTAAAAAAAGATTAACATTTTTGAAAAAAAATTACTCTGAAAAAATTAGATTTTTTGAGAAACTATAGTTTCTCATATTTATATTTTTTATTTTATTATTTTTAGTTTATATATAAATTTTTGATAAAAATTAACTTTTTTTTTTAAAAAAAAAATAGACTTTTTAAAGAAAAATTTCATTTTGAAATATTTTGGAAATTCTGAACCTTTTTTCAAAGCAATCGCACTGCTTTAACTGCTCAGAGACGAAATATAGAAGCGCCGCGTAGCCGTCTAACGGATAAACATTGGCACGGAGCCCATAGGAATGTAAACAAAATTTATACTTATTGTTAAAATCTCTGTAAAGTATCTGATAATTTGATGTGCAGATGTCTATAATGATCATTTTTGACCGCCAAATGGCTTTTTTTTTTTTTTACTAGATATCCGAAACCTTTAGACCTGCCTTCTTGAAAATTTGCCTTCGCCAAAAACTAATCAGCACGTCTCCTTATCAATACGAATCGAATTTTTTTTGAATAATTCAAATCGCTTCATTCGTGTATCCGAAATCGTCGACGATTTTTGCCACTAGTTTTTCATGTTCTACTGGCAAAATATCAGTAGATATTATATCATCTTATAATCACTGCCTACATATTGTTGTTGTTTTAAATATTTTGCATTCCTATAAACGCCCGATAGAGTTTTTTCAGTATAGCCATTTATAATTAATAAATGTTATTCGTTAATTAGTTTCAAAATTTGAATTGGCATAAAAAAACTTCTCCAAGTGTTTTGCTGGATTCACCTAATTTGGTGGGGTCATCGTTTAAACAGCTTATAACACTATTCCACCACATTCCTTTATAGATACATATATAGATAAATGTATATAAATAGTATAGAACAGTATTAATATTTATATGTATTTTTTCAAGTTAAATTAATATTCAATTTTTATCGCATCATTAGACTAGTTATGACCAAAAAGTATTTGAAGAATTTTAAGATCCTGTTTCGTAATATGCATATCGGTACATCCTCACATATAAATAAATTTATATATATATATATATATATATATATATATGAATATTTATGTATAAATTAATAGATCAATCGCATATTTTATTGTGTCGTATAGTATGGAGGCGCCAGACATATTTTGAAATAACAAACAATAAAAAATTAAACCGGTTCTGGAACTTATATATGATATGCATGTGTGCACACATCTACAAACTATATATATATACATACATATATATATATATATATATATATATATACATTGGTATACCTAAATATATACATATATAATATATGGAGCGTTGACTAAGGCAACATGAAAACATGAGACGGATCTTGATAACAGTAAATTTCAAAGTACGAATAGGTATCAAACCTGAATTGTGGGCAGAACTTGATTTTGCATCCACTGGTTCCACATTCGTTACTAACTTTAGCCAGCGTGATATCAAGCAGTGCTGATATCAATTTTCACTTAAAATCCAAAATCTAAAATATGATGAGTAAAATTAGTAGTAAGTGCTATTAGAAATAGAATGATGAACTGGCTTGCCTGCTAAAATATCAGGTTAAGAATTAATCTGAAAACAGCCTATAGAACCCCACAAATTCCCCACGAATACAGTTCTGATTGATGGATGCTCAGACAAATTGTTATAAAATAGGTATCAAACCTGAATTATTGTGCCTTTGTGGTAAGAACTTGGTGTTGCATCCACAGGTTCCACATTTGTTAATAACTTCGGACAGTTTGATATCAAGCAGTAGTGAAACCAGTTTTTACTTTAAATTAAAAATTTAAAATTTGATGACTGAAAACAGCAGCAAACACTACTGGAAAAAGAATGATCAAAGAGAATTGCCTTCTATAATATCAAGTTAACATTTCACAGCACAACCATAGAACACAGTTCTGATTGATGTTCAGAAAAATTGCAATTAAATAAGGTTTTGGAACAATATACTTGGGCTTCACCGATTACAAAAACAATAATTTTGGATGAAACTCGATAAGGACTCAGACTCACTAGTTATGCAATTAGAAGGCAACTAAATGGTTGTTGTATTTCATTTTTAATATATAGTCTCATTAGGCGGCAATCCAAAGGATGTTCTTTACTAATTGTGATGATATTTTATCTTTTTAGCAGCAATTCTCAAAAAGACTATTTACATTTGGAATTTTTTTTGGACTTCTATTTTGAAGTGAAAATAGGTACCAATCATACTTGATATCAGGTTGCACCGTTTGTTTTAAACTTTGAGGGGCACAACTAGTGTAACCGCCTAAAAAAAGGTGATATTTGGGAATTTATATTAATAAAACTACTTTATCAATCATTTCAAAATTTCAAATCATTTCAAATTTCAAGGAATATATTTATACATGTTTTAAGAATACATAGCAAAATTTTTGAAGGAAAAAATTAAATATTTTTTAAGTTATCGTCGATCTCCAACGGCGCGACAAAAAGGCCCTTCACTGCTGATGTGATTCCCGTCTTCTACGTGGATAAAATTTAAAAAAAAAAAATCTCGTTAAACTAGATAATATTGTTTGTAAAATGAACTACGATAAAGAAAAAAAATAAAAAATTGACAAAATGACGGCGTTTTTTTTAAAAAAAGTGGAATTTTACCCAAATTTTTGGTCGTTTTTGGACTGCCAAAATTCGATTTTTGATTCGATCAAAAAATCGATAGGTTATTTTACGGAGAACTATATAGAGAACGTGTAAAAAAATTTGATAGTGATCGGATCATTTGTTTTTGAGTAATCGCTGCAGCAAATTCGGAAAATGCTGTTTCGAGAAAAACGCGTTTAAAGATTAAATCATCGTTATACTATAGTATATAGTATATATACTATATATATACTCTTTAAATGGCTGTGACTCAAAAACTATTTAAGATATCAATATAAAATTTTGGTATGTTATTTTTAAAGGTATAACCTATCGAAATATGGAAAAACTGAAAATTCGATTTTTTGAAAATTGCACACTAGTTGTGCCCCTTAACTTTCCAGTATTTTTTTTTCTTAAATATTTAGGAGGAAGCATAAAAGCAATAGAAAGCAGATTTTTCCTAATTTCCAAGGATATTCTATATATTTGTTGATCATTATATACAAACATAATACTATTAAAATGATTGATGTCAATAATTGAAAAACAGTTTACATTTCCTACGAGAATTACTACCTTGCAGACATCTGCGAGTGGGTTAATATTGATTATTATGAACTTGATACAATATATTGGCATTATAGAAGTTTAGAAAAATATATTTTGGCTATCTTAAATGATTATCTGTTCAACAATAGTTACTCATTTATATTCGCCCACGGAAATTTAAATTTTTAATATGCTGGATGTACTGTGATATATATTTATGCAAGAAGATAAATGCTTGGACTTGAGGTACGAGGACCCAATACTATCTTAAATGACCCATGGTTTTGTTTGCCAATAAATCATATTTAACTGCCCACATGGAAATTAATTTGGATACAGTTTTTGTTTATCATTGGAGTTCCCTGGTTTATGAATATTGGAGTTAATGTTTTTGCACAATTTCATTTCTTTTACTTAGTCTTATCAAATAACTATAGCTTTTTTGAAAATGGTGCAGCCCTTTTTGAGAGAATTTTGATGGAATATAAATTTTGGCTCACATACACACATATTTATAAAATAGAATCAGACACTTTTGAAAGCTGGAGAATTTATCGGTTTATTGGATTACAGTGAAAAAGTCATAGTTTTCACGAAAATAATATTGAAATTTCCAAAAATTTCCAAAAAATTGCCCAGGGCTGCTGTCGCAAGGGTGTAGGATTACTGGAGGCGTTGCTTTATTGAATTAGTTAGATTCTACTGCGTATGCTTTTTCCAAAGTTGGTTTCAAATGATTTAGAATGACTTGAAATGTCGAGAAAATATAAAATTTGTAAGCCGGATTTTCTAGTAAAAATAGAAAAATATTCTCATTTAGAAAATTAATTATATTTATAATAAAATTTATAAATATCATATTAGAAGTATGAAATTAATCATGGCTAAATAATATAATTTATCATTTTAACTTCTTATAAGTTATGAAAAAATTGACTAATGAGTTTATATTAATCTATTCTGTACGCGAATTTCTGCAATTCTTTATTTTTTATTATTATGACTGAAGATTTCAAGTTATGGAAAATGTAATTAACAATTTACATAAAAGTTGTTTAAGTGTAAAAATAATTAATAGTATACTACTTAATTATTACACATGTGTATATATATATATATATATATATATATATTCCACGTACAAATATATGCAGATCTGCATACGTCCAGACGTCCACACATGACGATACATACAAACATTGGCGTCACGTATAAATGTCACGGTCAATACCACTGCGGAGTCCTGGACTGACAATGACACATAAATTTTTTCCCCGGATGACACTGACACATGTCAAGAATTTTTCGTCGTACGTTTTTGACATTCCGCGCGAGTTTCTGTGAATAAAACATTAATATTGTGCAATCTGTTTACGACACTGAAATTAAAGCTGCCTTCACTGAATATTGATACATAAGCATTAATTTACTCAAGTAAATATATATATATATATATATATATATATATATATATATTGCCTTGGACAGGGCCGTGAGTACGAACCCCAGCTCTGGATAGCCTGATATCATGCAGTAGTGATATCAGTTTTCACTTGAAAATATAATATAATGTAAAAAATGTAATATAATTTTTAAGACCATATGCTGGGTTCAAATGCATTCAAAGAGATGATCTCCTATGAGATATCTCTTGTTTATTTTTGGACATTTTATTTAAGATCGTATAGCCATTTTTTTTCAATCTTCGAGTAGGAGATTTCTCGCTTAATTCTTTTAAAGATTTGTTTGGTAATTTTCCGTTTTTTGCTCCCTTCTTTTATTATTTCATTAATAGTTTTTATTTTTATGTCTTTATGTAGAGTGTCATTCTTAATATACCAGGGTGCATTCACAATGCATCTTAAAATTTCTAGTTTTTTTGAAAGGAGCTATATGGAAGCTTTGTAAAATACGAACCACACAATATTTATCTATTTATATTAATTTATAATTATAAATTTTGAATATTGTCTTGTATGATTAAAACATGTGCATTTGATAACAATAATAAAGATTTGGCAATAACTATGCATAACAATATTTGTTATACTCACAGTATTGTTACTGATCTATTATTAATAACTTTCACATTTATTGACACTCATTGTTTAACCTTTTCTCTATTGATTAAATATAGACTAACTGTAGAAACATCACTATATATAAAAAATATGTACAAAGAAAATTAATCAACTTTCATAACATTGAATTACTCATTGAACTATCCTTATATGATTATCAAAATTTTCTAAATTTGAACAAATAAGTATTTTCAATAGTTTTAGTTGATAAATCATAATTTGTTGCAACAATCACAATTTTGAAAATTATTGAAATTTGCAAAATTGGTAAAACAACTTATTTCAATTATTTCTCAGATTTACAAATGTACAATATAGTCCGAATAGTATAATAAATATAGGTGGTAGATGTATAGTAATCTGAGAGGCAGACAAACCAAATTTGAACTTTTTGTACACGAAGCTAAAACAAATATCTTTTACTATTTTCGAGCTGATTCAGTTGATAAGTATTTATATATTACATGGTTGATTAGCTCCAATTATACAATTGGAAATTCCTCATGCGTGTTGTACGGTGTACCACATATCAAATATGTAAATATACATATTTGTATGCGTAAGAAATTAGCATTATACATATTACACAATTTAGATTTTCACTTTTCAAAAAGTTATTTCATACTTATTTGTTCAAATTATAATTTTTTGTATGTGTACAAATGTCAAAATATAGAGATATGGATATCGTGTGGCTTTATTACAATTGTGAATAGGTTGTAAATGTACAAGCAAATTTGTGTAATATGAATAATTTTATTAGATCATGTTGGAAAATATGTGTTCCATGGCGTAATGGTTAAGCGCAACGTCTCGTGTGGATTTTGTGATATCGTGCAGAAGTGGTGACTATTTTTTACTTGAAAATATAGATTATAAATATATTTCCAATTGAAAATAGTCCATTTTTGGGCACTGCTGAGTGAAACGGAAATGGTTAATGATTAACCACAGTGGTTTCCAACATTTTTTGCTCCCCTCTCTAATAAAAAAATGGTTGCGTCCCCCTCAATTTTTTTAACAATTTAATTTTTTAAATACTTGACTGATATTATCAGACTATAAATTAATATACAATATTATGTGAAAATTTTCTTAAAAACTATTCATTTGCTATTTATTTTTTAATATTATTTCAAAAACTTTGGGATATTTTCGAAAATAGTATTCTGGTAAAATAGTAGCACCCCTGAGGGGTCGCGCCCCACAGTTTGGAAACCACTGTGTTAATCTCTCGCACTATTTTTTCTGAATCGATTTGGAGTTAAACTCGGCTCATGGAACTGCCATGTAATCATATTTTTGTAAAGTTTTAATCTTCTGACAATAATTCACATATAGTATGTAGCCTATGTTTTTTCAAAATCGATTTTATATTTTAGAATGCCCAGATACCAGATACTGATTTTTATATGGGTTAAGTTGTGGCAAATCTAAAAAAATTACATGGCCAATTATACGTGTCATTTTAAAAAAACTTTGTCGAAGAAACCATAGCTAGATGGTTAATTTTTTGAGCTAACGATATTTTCAGTGTAGCTTTTTTAAAAACAATATTTAAACATTTACTTACAAGAATCTAGTTTGAAATCTGATATATTTGTTTGAGAATTTTATAAAACCTCGTATAAATACAGAATTGGTAGATGAAACAATACCCTCAAAATACTATACGCATACAAAAATTAGGATTTGATCTCTCTAAGGCAGGGCTTCTTAAACTATGGGTCGCGACCTCAAATGGGGTCGCGTGGGAAAATTTTGAGGTCGCGAGAAATTTTAAAGTTATATCATTTCATAACATCACGTTTAAATCTCTGTATGTTTTACAACGAATTCTTAAACTATAAATTTTCATATGTATGTGTATATTGTTACCAAATGAATAAATTATTTAAAAATATTTTTTTTATAATTGTGGGGTCGCCAAGAAACTCGTAATCGTAAATGAGGTCGCGAAGGAAAAAAGTTTAAGAAGCACTGGTCTAAAGGACTCTCAACATTTACTCTCATTTTTGCTTTTTCCTATAGCTTTATTTCCGAAATATTGACGCTCTCTTTTTTTTACTAAAAAATCATATATTCCGTAACTAAATGGTTAATTTGCGTTCTAGTCTGGTGCTGGCTAAATGGTTTGGATGGACATCGATTTTGATTTAGTAATTATTTTGCGGTTCTTGTAAGTCGATATTAAAATATTTGGAGATAAACTATATTGAACATATATTAGATAATTTATCAGTATAACAATTGTAATAATAAAATAATAAAATAATTCATCACATATGGGTTGCCATATCTGGGGCAATATTAAAAGAAGTCGGCACAACTGCTCACAGGACTGTTTAAGTTCTGATTACAATAAAAAATTTGCTTAATGAAAATGTATCGATAAACTTTTCTAAAAAAATATACAATATGGTTTCCTCTATTTATCTATCGAAATTACATTAAAAGAATGCGATGAAAAAAATTCTTTATTACTTCTTGTCCTTACAAAACGCGAAATGCCTCTATTATCGATCCCCAAGAAGAATTACGCTATCCTTCAATTATCCACGGGCTTTTAAATAAACAATTCTAAGATAATATGCATTATATAAATTAATTTACTCAACAGTAAATTATAACTAAACAATATTAAAAGCAATTTCTATCGTGCCGCATTTTTCTGTATCTGATTCAAGGACTAAGTTATTAGCGCTCAAATATTAGATTGCATTCAACCAAGAGAATTGCGGCGAACAAATAATAGCAGATTTGGTCAGAACTTTCGACAGCAAAATGGAATTTATTTTGTAATTAATTTACAATATATTTATATTTGAATTAACTTATTGCTAGTGAAATGCGGTTGCAACAAATTAAAATTGACTTACAAGAGACTGAACCATCGAGACTGAAATCTTTTAAAATTAAGTTGTACATTCATCAAATTGAAATTTAAATGAAAGTATTTTATGTATTTGCTATTTTATATTGTAGAATAATATTTTTTTGTGAGGGCAACCCAACGGTCATCCACCCATCTTTTTTATATAGGTATATCTAATACTGCCATTTATGTGCTGCAGCCCAATTAAAACGATTTTGACCTAAGATTATATTTGAGGGAGCGTCCATTAATCACGAGAGCGAGTTTTTAAGGATTTTTGGACCCCCCTCCCCCTTGATGATACATGGTGATTTTTAAAATTAACCCCCTCTTCCGCACCAAACATCACGTGCATTTTTAGTTATGTGAATAAACTGGAAAATTTTTGAATAAAGTAATTTTTTTTGAAAATGTTTGATTTTCTAAAAAAAAAATCAGTTAAAAAATAAATACACGTGATATCACATTATACCCCTCCCTCCCTCACGTGATATTTTGTGATTTTCTGTCAAACCCCCCCCTCCCCCAAAAAACCTCACGTTATTAATGGACGCCCCATGAGATATATGACCTCAAGTGTCAACTTGATATCATACTGTTTGATGTAGAGCAGGGACTGCAGAGACTAGTTTGTGCCAACCACCGTTTGTAACCATTACACCACGACGATTAAGAATTTACTATTTTACAATTTTGTATTTAACATTGGTCTTCAAATTCTCACCATGAAGTGAATTCTAAATTAAAATTTTTCTTCTATTCTTATTTTTTTATTTATTTATAGCTCATAGAGCTTATAAAACCTACAAAGCTTATTGTATCTTGATTGTTATTTTTAACGAATTTAGTTAAAATGGTTAAATTTAAAATTTTTATTTTCCATAATGTGAAATTTGACCATCGCTGTTATAGCATTTAAATGTCGAAATATTTATTATTTATTTATTCAATTTTAATATTTAGAATAAATATCAGTAATGTAGTATTTTCAATTTCCTGGATAAAGTGATTGCTGCAAACGACCGTTTAAGGCTTTTTAATGCGTCAATAATAAAAATAATAAGTTAATAAGAATAAAATTAGTACATTAAACATTTATACAAATGCGTATATATATATATATATATATATATATATATACCTATATTGTTGTCATGAACGCGACCTTTCACGGTCGTTGAATGGGTTTAAAGTAATTACCTGTAAAAAATGAAATTACAATTTATTTTCGCAATTAAACCTTAATGTTCTCCAAATTTCGCAATTTTCAAGACCGAACAATGTTAAAAGCGGACATATGTAGATTTAAACATTTACATAAATATTAAAATTTTATGATGATTCGATAATCATCTTGAAATAGAGTTATCTTATCATTGGAATGAACATCTCGTATTAAAACCCGAAGCAAGCCATGGGAAGAGCAAAGTCAAGCGCGAATTCAACTCGTGCACCAAGGATAGATTTTGGGCGCCAAGCACTTTTTGAATAATATATTCAAAGTCACAATTATAGAAATTATAATATTATATTACATGCTTCCACATATACACATAAAAACATATACACATAAGGAACGCCATAGACACTTTCTTTACCGAAGTTCTAATAGACTTGCAATCTTCAGAAAGAAGAGCAAATGGTACTAATTAGGAAAAAAGTATAATTCAGAGCGAGAACAATAGCACTCTAGATCCTCCCCCCATGAAGTAATGCCTAACGGCGAAGACAATAAGCAAGAGGTAATGGGGCGTCCTTTAAAGACGTGATGTTTTTATGGGGAGGGGTGTCTGACAAAAAATCACGAAATATCACGTGGGGGAGGGTGGAGTGTAGTAAGATATCACGCGTATTTATTTTTTAACTGATTTTTTAAAAAAAAGTTCTAACATTTTCAAAAAAAATTAAAAATTCTATAGTTTTATCACGTAACTAAAAATACACGTGATGTTTGGTGGGTGATGATACGGGGGTAAAATTAAAAATTCTATAGTTTTATCACGTAACTAAAAATACACGTGATGTTTGGTGGGTGATGAGCGGGGGTTAATAAGGGGGCTCACGTGATTAATGGACGCCCCCTAAGCGGAGGTTTTAGTCGGTATTATACCCAGTCGGTATTGAGCGCGACATACCCAGACAAAAGACCTAGTCTGGCATGCGTAAACACATTTCCTTCGCTATACATAAAACACACACATACATATATATATACATGTAAAAAATAAACATATTAAATATACAAACGTATTTGTAGAAAAATGAAGGTAAGGTCATAAGTTGTGATCTTACCCAGACAAAAGACCTAGTCTAGGAAGCCTTATATCACTGAAAATTATTTTTTCAACATAAAATAAAACAGAATTAAAATTTGAGATTTTTGTATATAAATCATGCATAGTTTCCAAAAGTAACCTTAATTTTTTTTGAAAACCATCAGACGTTAATTAACTTTGTATTAATTAAAAATTATTTATTTCTTTTTTTTATTAAATCTCATAAATATATAGTAATCAAATAATAATAAATTTGACATAAACTAAGAAAAAACAAACATTAAGTATACAAAAGTATTTGTAGAAAAATGAAGGTAAGTTCAAAGGTGCTTGAGGTCATAAGTTGTGATAATTAACCATTGATTAACATTGATTTAGTTATCAAATAAAACATTAATTGCGTAATGCAATTAAAATAGCTTAATTATTATAAAAACTAAGTGGTAATGAATTTATTCCCATTAAACTCGAAATAAATTATAATAAACATAGAATTCAGGAGGCGCTTCTAATATCTTTGTCATTAGTGATAATTATTATTAGATTATGAATAACATTGATTAACTTTTTAAGTTTCAGCGTTTTTCTAAGATTCAACTTTAAATATAATTTTAGTTAATATTGATTTATAATCATAGTCTAATCAATATTGATTTATATATGGGGAATAAAAGATATTTGTTACTTCCTCAACGACTGGATTAGTTGATTTCAACCAGATTTGCGCAAACTTTATGCTAAAAATAATGAAATTTGCATTTAATTAATTTGATTTGAATGTTGTAGGAAATTAGTAGAAGATTTTTAATTTAAATAAATTTGTTGATTTCCTGTATCTTCTAAAAAATCTTGATACCTATTCTAATTTTAAGAAACGAGATAAAGTTATTTATAAATAAATATTTGTTTGTTTGTTTCATAGATGAAGAAACATAGAAACATGTTTTAGATATTCATTTGTAAATGAGAATTTACTTATATTTAATTTAAAATATTTATGTACTTTTATAATTTTTGACAGTTATTATAGAATTTTCATAATACTGATGACATATTTTGAATTTATTGCAGAAATGTCAAAGTTTAAAATGTGTGAAAAATTTAACTTATGCAGCTTCATAGAATTTTTGGAAAAAAGAAAGCAGTGTGCAAGTAAGTTCATTATTATTATTAATTTATTAACTTCCCGTAGGTAGTTATAGTAATAGCAAAAAATTGAAAATGAAATTTTTTATATATCTTCACGTTTCAAAAGTTTCTGAATATTTTTGGCAAACCTTAAAAAAATGGATGTATATGTGTATGTATGTGTGTGTGTGTGTGTGCGAAATTTTCGTCGACGATTTCGGGAACACCAATCAACCGATTTGAATAATTCCAAAGCATTCGATTCGTATTGATAAGGACATTCTTATTGGCGAAGGCAAGTCTAGCCGTTTCGAAGATACGGAGCAAAAAGTGTATATATATATATATATATATATATATATATATATCTATAACTTTGTCAAAAAAAATAGATATTGAGATGAATTTTTTATAAATAAAGGTTTTTAGCTTTCATAATATCAAAAAATCTCAAAATCGGAAAAAAAATAAATAAAAAACCAAACAACCCCCTTAAAGTGATAGATAGATAATTATGATGCATAGATATTTTCTTTAATTTATGCATTATACCCGGACGTCCAATCAGGGGATTGGCAATAGATTTCGACATTTTTAGGTACGACCAAAGATTTGCTGATGTTCAGGATGGAATGGGTGCAAATATTAAAAAAAAAATTTTTTAATTTTATGGATTCCCTCTCTTAGAGTCTCTTATAAAATTCTAATTCAGAGCCACGGGCTCGCCCGTAGGTAAGCGGTTAAGAGCGACGAGACCTGAATCAGAGATCCCGGGTTAGATATCCACTTCGAGCAGCCTGTTGTCAACGATTTTCACTTGGAAATATAGATAGCAATATGTTTCCAAGTAAAAATAGCCCTTGCCCGGCATTGCTGCACCAATAAAAAGTTAGCCCTATTAGATTAAATCTAATAACGAAAAATCATCAAATATGGATGGATTAACCATTGGGTTACCATCTAAAAAATACGAAGTAAGGAGAAGTTTTAGCCCAACAGCTAATAGGGCATAAGGTTCTGTTTGCTGTTAAAATATATAAATATGTGATAATAAAAAAAAAACAAAATCAGAGCCTCGATCCTTGTCCAATTCACTATGTTATCCGAGCCTTACCTGCAAAAAGCGGCATATCAGAAAAATCAGCTGTTCGCCAGCCAGCACCTTGCACAACCTCATGCACAATTATTCAAATATCTCCATCTCGTTCTGGCTTAAGCTTACCGCACTCATCTTTTATCTCCCTCGATCCTTTCAGTAGCCCAAGAGTTTGCTGGTGAAGAATAATTCAGTATCGTTCGAACTTTCGAACAGGTATCATGCTTACTGTAGTGTTTATGCAGTTTCTAGTGAAATTTTAAAATTTATTTTAATTGAATTAAAGTTGGTTTGATAATAGTTAATACAAGTGGTATTTTAATTTTTGTATTGAGGTATCATTTTGTTTAGTGACGGAATTAAAAAAAACATTTGCATATATATATATATATTATATATATATATATTAATTTAATAATTAATTAATATCATTAAAATATTAACTATAAATATTTTTAAGATTATTTTTTATATATGTTTCTAATTAAGCTATTGATATTAAAAATCTATATTCAGCTACATTATTTTATCTATAATACATCAAGTGTTCAAAAATATAAAAAATTGCGGTTTTTAACGTTATTAAAAATTAATAAAAATATTTGTCAACCCTATTATCCATAAAATAATTAAAAAGTTGATAAACCTAAATAGTTTTTCATGTTCAATAAAATTACTTCATAAATTCAAAAACTACTTTTTAAATATTATTATTTAAATTTAAATTTCTTTATTAATTTTTGGTTCCATTTTTATAAATATTATGTCGTGATGTATCATTATTTTTGGGTAATTTAAAATATTCTTTTTCATTTGATTTTTTTGCTTCTATAATTTTGACTGTTTTTATCCAATTTTCACAACACAATCTGAATCATATTTTAGCCCCAATTTAAAATATTTTTTCCGCAATTTTTTGTAATAATATAGAAATAAAATTTTAATTCAATTAATGAGATAAATTTGTAATATATTTATATATACATAATATTAAATTTAACAATTAAAAAAAAAATTTTTAATTTTCATTAATGGTGATGCCATACAGTTAGTAAGTGTGACCAAAAATAAAGTGACAAACTATACAAAGGTTCACAAAATTTGGAAGCCTAAAAGGTGAGTAAATTTTGATAAAATTATTTTTATTACATCTATGCTGAATATTCCAAAATAATAATAATTATTATTATTCTGAATTAATGTATTAATTTTTTTCATTTTTATTACATTTCTTCAAAATGTCATAAAACCTAAATCAATAGACCAATAAAAAATGCACATTACTAGCTAAGCATTCAGTATAAAATAATTTCCAAATATCATTGAAACTAAATCAAACTATAAATACTGCAATAAAATGATTTCATTCCTAGGTAAGCATTTAGCATAAAATAATCTTAAGAAAAATCACATATATATTCCTGAAGTCTTGAATAGATTTTTACATTATATAAATCATAAATATTATATTCTATGACTCTTCCAACGGTTTTCAAAAGTCATCCAAAAAATTAAGGTAAAACATGATGTAATCGATCATAAATGTTTTATTGACCGATCAAATTAATTGTAATATTTTCAAAGTAATTAATTTATTATTTTATGTTCAAATGCAAACATTCTAAAACTGACATCAAGTACGTTGCAATTTAATAGTCCATCTTATAGAACATTTTCTATAAATAATGCAATGACACATTTACTATTACTTGCTATAAAGAAAAATTAAATTGTTTTCAATGCAACATACAAAACATTTCAGGTCACGATTTTGTTCGTATTATCAATATTATTGTATATCAATATTTGTATATGCCATATATTGTTAATTGATTGCAATATGGATTTGCTTAATTTTATAATTTTATATTAATCATTTAAATTTTTGCATAGACAGGTATATCATAGATGGCAAAGTTTAAGTATGCATAAATTATGTAAATAATAACGATTAGTTATGAATATTTCAAATTTTGTGGTCAACAATTTCTCTCATGTTTTGCACTGAAAACTTGGCTTATGTTTTTTATAGAAAACTTATGCAAGTGAATTTTGAATCCATGTGCAGATAGAATAGGTATTTTGAATTTTATATTTAATTGCAAATTACCAAATATTTTTATTTGGTGATAATTTTTTTGCAATTTTGCAATTTTGGCTAATGTCAAGTCATTAAACAATAGTTAAGTCAAGTCTTATCGGTGTAAGTTTCTCATTAAAAATCCGCTTTTAGAATGCACTAAATATAAAATGCATTTATTAAACATATAAAATGTTTATTTGAATAAAAGCAATAAGCATTATTCAATCATTTTATTTTACAACTTGGATTTGAAGATTTACTTTAGTATGGAGAGTGATTGATGATGCTCTTCGTAAGATACATAGAGATTTTATAAATATCAACTTTCAAGCAAATAAACACACACAGCTATATATATATATATATATATATATATATATAAACAATAGTTTTTAATTAATCGGATCTCTAGTCATAAAACAACATTTATTGATCAGAATAGTAAATAGTTCTTTTCGCACGTTTCTATTGTTTCATCACACTAGTGCAAATATGATATTTTTTGTTCTTCTAGGATGTATAGTAAAACTGGGTATCATTTTTAAACAAATCAAATATTTGAAATGAAAATTGTGTTCTTGTTGTCAGTCTGTAAATTCCGTAAAAATGGTTTTCTTACTATAAATCGATTTACTTAACATTTTGTTCGAAAAACTGTAGATTGTTGTGAAGATTTTGGGCTTTTTCTTTAGTTACAAATGATCATATTTGATATTTTGTTCAAAATTAATTTAACAATAAACTGAGGGTTGTTGCTAGGATTCTTTACTTTTACAAACTCTGGTGTACCTATTTGAGTCAACTCACATTAACCAAAAAAAAATTTCCATAATATTTCAAAAATATTTTTTATTTGGTTAGCAGTAATTTAGTTAGAAGTTCCATTGGATATTTATTTTCCTGGATATTTTAATTTCAACAATGAAAACAATCTTAATCTTTCACTAATCAATTTACGCATAATGTTCAGTAATTAAATTTTTATGTTTGTTTAATATCTTCACATATGAGAATAAACAATGTTGTTGAACATTGATGATTTCCTTATAGCATATAAGTATTTCTTCTCTTCGAATGCAAATGCAAAATAAATTTGCATAGATGTGCGAATAGTTTACTAGACTTGCCCAATTGTCAAAATTTGCATTTACACGAGCTCAAAAATAAATAATGTAATGACTAATGGTTAAAACATGCTGGAACGGCTGATTTTGATAACAAAATTTTGCAAGAAAAACTCGTTCATCGAGTCCAAATAAGTAAATAAATTTGCTTGGAAACAAATATAAAAATATAAAAATAACGCCACAAACAAAGCAAATTTATTATATAAACTAAAATATATTATATAAGGAATTATAATTAAGGTTTTTCTTGAATTCATGCAGAAAAATATGTTAATTAAGAAACTAAAACCAGATCGTTAAGAAACAATCATAAGTCCTTTGAAAACCATTGTAATTTTTTAAAAAGTTAGATAATTTCATTCTGTGAATCCCCTTCGCAAGAAAATATGTTCAGGCATGAAATAACTATAGGTCAAATTATAAATTGCTGAAATAATATTATTAGAATATTAATTTATAACATCTCATACCATCAACTATTTTAATTGCATATTATTTTTAATTTTTATTAAAAACAATACTTTCCATCATGTTGAAATTGTCATATGGTCTTATTGTTCATCAAAATCTCGTATTAAAAATTTCATAGTTTGCAACTTTTGTAATATTATATCTACTCCACAAAAACTATTTGCCAGCATTTTTTCAGTATATATTTGAAAATGTTTTTTTTTAACATGCCTATCAATTTTTGTGTAATTATTAGAACAAGATCTTCGAAATGTTGCATGGATGCTGGAAAATACAAGTTTTCATATTAGATTAGACAACATACTTATGAATAATGATTTTTATATAGATATATTTTTATTATATACAAGTTTTTATTATTAGTTTTGAATTCTTGGAGATTTTTTATGAAATACTAATAAAACTATCGAAATTCAGGATCTTATATTTACAATTGGAATACTATGTAGTACATGTAGACATCGGTTTTTATCGTTGGTTTGTGAACGCTATTATGATTTGGCTTTCTTTACATTTTTATATATGTTTTTTATAAATTATTTTAACTAATCTATTGTTGTGGGCATGCTTGGGTCATAAAGTTTTAAGTTGGCCTGCTTGCGAAAGATTAAAATTTTCCTTTCATTAACACTTGCCAATGAAATACTTGCTCAATTTTATATACACGTTAAAAATTAAAAAATTATATTGTAAATTTTAAAAAAAATAATTGCATAAAAGAATACACGTATAATGATATCTAATAGTTTATTAGTTCTAGAATATAGAATTATAATTGTAAGACCAACAATTATCTGACTATGTTGAGTAAAAATTCCATCTAATTTTGTCGTTTTTCAAAAATTTGTCACCTGGTTCTTTTTAACCCATAGACGGGGTTAAAAGGGGCAAACGGGGTCCAATGTCTTATGTTAAATTTTAAATAGATTTAAAAAAATAATAGCTACATTATTCAACGATTGCAAA
>NW_020539725.1:52634573-52698219 GCF_003426905.1 Ctenocephalides felis | reverse complement strand
TAACCAAAAAAAAATTTCCATAATATTTCAAAATATTTTTTATTTGGTTAGCAGTAAATTAGTTAGAAGTTCCATTGGATATTTATTTTCTGGATATTTTAATTTCAACAATGAAAACAATCTTAATCTTTCACTAATCAATTTACGCATATATGTTCAGTAATTAAATTTTATGTTTGTTTAATATCTTCACATATGAGAATAAACAATGTTGTTTGAACATTGATGATTTCCTTATAGCATATGAGTATTTCTTCTCTTCGAATGCAAATGCAAAATAAATTTGCATAGATGTGCGAATAGTTTACTAGACTTGCCCAATTGTCAAAATTTGCATTTACACGAGCTCAAAAATAAATAATGTAATGACTAATGGTTAAAACATGCTGGAACGGCTGATTTTGATAACAAAATTTTGCAAGAAAAACTCGTTCATCGAGTCCAAATAAGTAAATAAATTTGCTTGGAAACAAATATAAAAATATAAAAATAACGCCACAAACAAAGCAAATTTATTATATAAACTAAAATATATTATATAAGGAATTATAATTAAGGTTTCTTGAATTCAGGAATTCATGCAGAAAAATATGTTAATTAAGAAACTAAAACCAGATCGTAAGAAACAATCATAAGTCCTTTGAAAACCATTGTAATTTTTTAAAAAGTTAGATAATTTCATTCTGTGAATCCCCTTCGCAAGAAAATATGTTCAGGCATGAAATAACTATAGGTCAAATTATAAATTGCTGAAATAATATTATTAGAATATTAATTTATAACATCTCATACCATCAACTATTTTAATTGCATATTATTTTTAATTTTTATTAAAAACAATACTTTCCATCATGTTGAAATTGTCATATGGTCTTATTGTTCATCAAAATCTCGTATTAAAAATTTCATAGTTTGCAACTTTTGTAATATTATATCTACTCCACAAAACTATTTGCCAGCATTTTTTTCAGTATATATTTGAAAATGTTTTTTTTAACATGCCTATCAATTTTTGTGTAATTATTAGAACAAGATCTTCGAAATGTTGCATGGATGCTGGAAAAATACAAGTTTTCATATTAGATTAGACAACATACTTATGAATAATGATTTTTATTATAGATATATTTTTTATTATATACAAGTTTTTATTATTAGTTTGAATTCTTGGAGATTTTTTATGAAATACTTAATAAAACTATCGAAATTCAGGATCTTATATTTACAATTGAATACTATGTAGACCATACTACATGTAGACCATCGTTTTTATCGTTGGTTTGTGAACGCTATTATGATTTGGCTTTACATTTTTTATATATGTTTTTTTTTATAAATTATTTTAACTAATCTATTGTTGTGGGCATGCTTGGGTCATAAAGTTTTAAGTTGGCCTGCTTGCGAAAGATTAAAATTTTCCTTTCATTAACACTTGCCAATGAAATACTTGCTCAATTTTTATATACACGTTAAAAATTAAAAAATAATATTGTAATTTTTAAAAAAATAATTGAATAAAAGAGTACACGTATAATGATATCTAATAGTTTATTAGTTCTAGAATGTAGAATTATAATTGTAAGAACAAACAATTATCTGACTATGTTGAGTAAAACTTCCATCTAATTTTGTCGTTTTTCAAAAATTTGTCACCTGGTTCTTTTTAACCCATAGACGGGGTAAAAGGGGCAAACGGGTCCAATGTCTTATGTTAAATTTTAAATAGATTTAAAAAAATAATAGCTACATTATTCAACGATTGCAAAATATAATTTCATCTGTACATTTTTTACAGAGATGACATTATAGTTTATAGTTTATAGTTATATTTTTATAGTTTATATATATAACCTTGATCTGGTGTTTTGTCATAAATATGCATCAGCAGAGTTGCAATAACTATTTATTTAATTTAAGTATCTCTTGTAAAATTGTTTTTTACTTAATTTAATTCTTTATTAACTAATACATCATTTACTTTATCTTATTGACTAAATCTTTATCTGGAGGTGAAGTTCAGCTGGACATTTTTACCCCACTCACGTGTAAGCTTTTATAGAGGATACATCAAAAACTGTTGAATCTAATCAAAATTTAACTACAAAAAACAATTAAATAACGTTCATTTAAAAATTATATTAAGGTCTAGTAAACTAAACAACAGTGCTCACAACCAAAAAAACTAACAACAAAAAAAATACTTTTGTTATGGATTTTCAAATATTGTCGTTTTTCTCACGATGGCAACATCAAGGTGCATCTTTTTCCCTCTACTTTCAAATATTGTTGATAAAAACTTCGTAACTTTACTCGTTTTTGAGATAAGTGCCGTTCTACCCTATTTTCAAATAAAAACGTATTCTGCTCTTAATTATTATTTTCTAGATTTGGGGCTTAAATGAAAATTGCGTAACGGATATTTAAAAAAATTTTTACTATCAGAAGAATCTGAAGATCTAAAAGCTTTAAATAAACTATATCAATATTATAACATTTTTTCTTCAAGTTATTGCATTAGATAATACTAATGTTAGGCTTAATATTGTATTAGAGTTGTATTTTACTGTAATCAATTCAATTAAGATAATTTATTTTCTGTAATTACTAAATTTAATCATGTATCCCAAATATACATAAATATAAATATAAATATGCTTAGTAAAACATTTCGTTTTGTGTTTTTCCATGTGAATTGTCAATCTACATAAAATGTGTTTCTGATAGATGATTTCATGTTGGTCCAGATAATTATTAAAACTTTTAAAAGTCATTTATGAAAATTATCATACATACAGGATTCATTTATCACATTACATTTGGAGAAATTAAGTTCCTGTAGTTAGCACGTGTACGAGCTGTGATATTTAAAAAATATTGTTCAATAAATTTTTATCGTTATCATTGTCTATAAATTCTTGTCTAGATTTATCTTCTCGTGTTTTCATTGAGGAAGTATTAACATCATGTACAACAATAAATAAGGCGATAGCTGAAATTGTTTAATAAATAATTTAACTTCTATGTTTACAACAATACCTGTACAAACGCACAAACACCTGATGTGACTGTTAGCACGTAGGCCGCTAATTGATAATATCGAATTGGCAAATTTTAATTTATAAAAGTTAGAACGTATAAAATGCCTAAGATTACAATCAAATACTATGCTATTAATGCCGTTTAATTGAAATTTACAAATAGCTCTGACTCTGTTTTTAGCTACAGTTAATTAATTCTATATTTTATACCGTGATAACACTGGATAGAAAATGCGATCGGATTAAAACGGTATTTTTATGCAATATGTTTCTCAACTGTTTTCTGTTCTATTTAGAAGAATATGATAATGATGCATTGATTATTCATATTTTAATTATGAGAGTCAATCATTAGAAAAATTATCGGAAACACAATTGAAGTGGAGCTTTGGAAATGATAATGTAAACAGGTTAATTGTTTAAACTGCAAGTTGTATTTTTTACAAAACTTGTTTATTATTTTTTTAAATATCATTTTATTTTTAATATGATATGTAGAAATTTTAATATATTTGAGTTGTCAGGTTTATGTACATGATATACATTATATCTTTGGGATTCATTTGGCATATCTCTATTTGGTATATTTCATTATTAGAATTTCGTAAATGGTGATGATTTTTAATTTAATATATCAACGCTGAGGAAGGGCTAATCTTACTAGGAAACATATTTCCATCTATATTTTCATGTAAAAATCGGCATAGGTCCTGCTTGATATCAAGCTGATTGAGGTGTGATTATATTTATTCAAAATATTTCTATCTATATTCAAATAACTTAAACAGTATTTATGGTTCATTTCTTTTTTGTGGACGTGTGTTTGATTTGGAGTATATAGTTTTGTACTTAAAAATTTGAATATTTTATGATTTTTTTACATAAATAATTTTACTTGTTGAGAGTAAAATTACAGAAAAAATTATCAATGTCAAAGATTTTGAAATTTACAGATATTAATGTAACCTAAGTTATTTTTTCAATCTTTTCTCAGTAGTATTATGTTGAAATTCTCTGGCAAGTTTTATGAAATTGATGAATTTTTCAAATGTCTCAGATTTTTAATACCTTCCATATTTTTCCACTAAGAGCTCAATGAATTATTATCTAATGAATTAATTAATACAGAAATATTTTCTGCTATGTAATTAGAATTCTTCCACAATGTGCAACTTGGTATCAAAAAATGTTATAATTATTGTGTCAATGTAGCAAAATATTATTATAGAAATTTGAGCGATAAATGATGATGATTTTAGTGAAAAAAATGCTTTGGTGCATTTTTACAAAATTATATCAAATTGCTATTGGAAACTAGTTGGTATTGGTATTTTGCATTGAGACAAGTTACATGAACTTCCCGATATGTGTAAATAATCTACTTAATCAATAATCTACTTAAATAAATTAATATATGAGTGATTAAAAGTATTCAGAGTGGATTATTACACATCATTGAAAACGAACGACCACGTTAACTCGGAATATTTTTTAAAAGCAAATTTTCAAAAATCAACAATTTTTATAAAGAACCAGTTGGACTCAATTGGTTTAGTATTTTCATTAAGACCAAGTACTCTATAGTTATACCAAGTAAATCGTCTAATTTTAATTTTAACAAACTTCAAAAAACTACTCATTTTCTCAAACTTTGAATTTTTAAATTTAAACTACTTGTCGTAAGGCCGTAATATTTCAGTAAGATCTACAAGACCATGATATATATCGCCAAAAAAAGTTTCATAAAAATCGGCTCAGTTTTTAATTTGGTCTCATTGAATTCAGAATGGCTTGAAACGTCGAGAAAACACAAAATTAGCGAATCGGATTTTTTATGAGAACATTAACTTCCCCTTCGAGATAACCTCAAAGAGAATGGACAATCACTGGGTAGCCTTCAAGGATGAGGAATTACTTCACGATTGCTCTAGAGTCTAGATCACTAATTGTAAGGATAGTCCTAAAAAAACGCCATACGCTCATAATAGAAATATTTTTCTTAGGAGAGTTTGCTCCTCTCACCAGAATTCTAATCTAGTCAATTCTCAGATGCCAAACTTTTATTATATTTGGAATATATATAACATTTAATTCTGATTTTAAAATTAATATGTAGAAATATGGGTGACTCTAGATTTTTTTAGATAATTTTTTATTATGGACTACCGGAATAATTTGATTCTAAAACACACAGTCGGCGTAATTTGAAGCCATAAATTTATATCATAGAGTTCATCGGCACTGTAAATTCAAATCGCTGGCCATTTTTATAGAGTATTTAAAACTACTTCTTAGAATAAATTGAAGATATTGTTTATGTTTACCTATTTTCCAACAATACAATGGTTACACAAATTTACATATGTGTATTACACATTGCATAATTACAAATTCTTAACTGTATTGTTCGAATTGCTTCTTTCAACTCTGGCTGAAACACATGTATGAATAAATTTATAAGAATGATTAATATATATATATATATATATATATATGTGTGTGTATATATAAATGTATAATACTACATCTCAAGATGTAGGCTTGACTTGACGTTTGTTGAATAACTTATTTGGAATTTGCATTCTTTGCTTGTTTCTGTAAATATATAAGATATATGTATATACATACATATATGTATATATTATATATATTTATGTGTATATGTATGAATTTGAATTACTTGCAATATACTATTCATGTGGACACAATACAAAATTTACGTAACTGATCTCTAAGTACTATGAGTATAAAGCGGCAAGTGCTTTGTATACTTTTTATTGAATACATGTGTATAAATTTACATAATCTGTATACAGATATATATGTACGTATTTAATAAAGACTGTAGAAGTGATTGTGGGTGTGTATTTTTAAGAAGTATCTTGAAATAATTGGTTTTTCAGTCTACCGCAATACCTTGTTTCTGCAAAGTACTGTTGATACCAGAATCACAAAAGTCGTTAACAAATTTAAAATTTGGTTTTCTTTGGCTTTTGGCAGAATCTTAAGCAGAAGCTACCACATTAGGTTCCTGATATTTAGCAGTAGTGATATTGGTTTTTACTTGAAAATACAGATAAAAATGTGTTCCAAGTTAAAATACTTTCCTGACATTGCTGCATCAAAGTAAAAATATATCATCTTTAGAGGAATTTTAATAATAAAATATATCAAATAGAGACTATTCAACCATTAGATTTCCTATTGTTGAGG
This sequence comes from Ctenocephalides felis, assembly GCF_003426905.1. Classification (NCBI taxonomy): domain Eukaryota; kingdom Metazoa; phylum Arthropoda; class Insecta; order Siphonaptera; family Pulicidae; genus Ctenocephalides; species Ctenocephalides felis. The sequence goes on along the minus strand of NW_020539725.1, from coordinate 52,691,968 downwards.
TTGAGGAAAATATTCATCACAACAACTAATAACCCAGTTCTGATTTGAAAAATATCATCTATTAATTGCGATAGAGCACATGTTTTCTTAAAGACTTTAATCATATTTTTGGTGCTAATTAATTATTTAAAGTAGGATTTTTTCGTGATTCATATAAATACCATGTATTTCCCAAGTTCGATAATACTAAAGAAACGAATCTTGGTCGCCCACCAAATTCTTACATTATGCCCTCATTTAAAAATTATGTATAATTTGTGTATATATTTTTGTTTGTAATAAACCATATAAAATAGTTCTGCGATTAATTTTCCAAATTTTTCATTATTTTGAAAACAAATCCATCCATCTTAAAACAAGATTTGAATATTGCGCCACGATTTTTTACCCCTCTGGTAAAAATTATTAAAATTGTATACTTGATATATTTCTAAATAGTTGTTTCCATGTTTCCATGTACTAATATATTATATTTACCCGTTGCACTCGGACATTGCTGAAGTAAAATGTGATATTGCAACATCCGAGTGGAAAGGGTCAAAATAAATAGACTCTAAAAATTTTACAATGGCGCATCTTGATTCTGTTTCTTTGAATCATTTCCCAATTTTTTGCTGAAAAACACAGTTCTTGAAATTGAAGTTTGAGCCAGCCAAATTTTCATTAAAATCTTTTCTGATTATCAACTTTGGTAAAAGAAAATCTAGCTTAACCTGTGAGTTTGAAAAAATTTCGTTTGATCATGCTATTGATAGTACTCTAATGATAGTAATGAAGCATTTTGGTATTATAGACTTACAAGAAGTTATATATATATATATATATATATATATATATATATATATATATATTGATATTGTCTTTTAAAAGAATCTTCTCCATAATAATTATGTGAATGTTTACTATTGACAACGTAAAACAACTTAGAGTGTTTTAAGTCTTCCTCATACTTCACTTTTTCCTTTACTTCTACGCCATCATCCATCATATTTTCTATTGTATATTCATACATTTACGAAATTATTTATTTTAATTTTGTTAAGGAAATATGTGTTATATAACATTTGTATTTGGTTATGTTATGGACGACTGAACAATTGTAAAGATGACGGCATACTCTGTCAGTACTCTAGTAAAAAATATTTCATAGAAATTCATGTACGGTGGGCGAATCCGATATCAGTGTGGGCAGATAGTTTCGCAAATTTGTTTCAAAATCCATTAATTTGGCAAAGTCATCCAAACGGATTGTTGAGTTTAGTTTAAATATGAAAGTGACTATAATAAAAAAAAATTACCCACTTTAGTAATAACCGATGTTTTTAAATCATATTGAGAACCCTATACGATTTTTGATTTTTTGCCAAAGTGTTTTGAGAGTATATGTAAATAATCAGAGTTTGTTTTCTTAGATTTTTGCATTTACTCAAGATTAGAACTAACCATGAGCTTATTTTTTAAAAATTACTAGATAAAGGCTTTTACAAGATTTTTGTTTCTGCATACATGTTGCTTCCAATATAAATTAGATTATGAAAACTTACTTGATGATCATTTTATCAAAGTTTCAAATCTAAATATATAAGATTCGATATATCTACTGCTTGAGATCAGGCTTTCTTAGTTGATTATCGAATCTGAAACCTTGCAGGACCAAAACTCCTATGCACATGGCTGTTAAAAATGAATTTTATAAATATTTGCTAAACCTGTCTTCATACGCTTGATTGAATATCTTTACTTCCCATAAAAAACTTATCACGGAAAATCTATTAACCAGATGTCTAGTTTTTATGATTTATCTAAATTTTTGTCAAGGTTGTACTAAAGTTTGACTGTACATCTTCTGAAAACAGATAATTTTTTACTGAAAAATTAAACAAATATTAATTTCACTGCATTCAGACGATCGATTTTTCCAATTTGACGACGATCGAGCTTTTTTTTTGTAAAATGTGATCATAATGTGAGTTTCTTTAATTCAGATTTTATATTGAATCTGCAGACTACTATTTTTATTACATCTCATATACACAATTTCCCTTTGTTATAATTCGAGCATATTGATCATTTGTTTAAAATCAAATAATTCTTTATATTTTATTGTAGTGTAGTTGGATGATTTTGAACTATTCAATTAATTTAAATTACGTATTTTTTGTACTTGTTCTAAATAGAATACTTTACATATTTTTGTAATAACAAGCATTTTTTTATTAAAAATTATAATAGTCTCATCTCGTTACTTTCTTAACTTTCAAATCAATCGATTAATTTGCATGAGTTATATGGCAGATTAAATAAATGAAATAAAGGATTGCATAATTTCAAAAGCTCTGTAAGAATTCAATAAACTTTTAGATGAAAAGTGTTTCAGAAAAATTCCGAACTAGAGATATTTTATTTCCGATTTAAAAAAAATAGCAATTTTGAGAGTATATGTAAATAATCAGAGTTTGTTTTCTGAAAGATTGCATAGAAGTAAGTTTTTTCAATTCTGATAAATTACAATTGAATTATGCAGTCATATGAAATAATTTGAAATATACAACTTTTTAATTCATTTGATATAATTTTACTTTGTTTCATACATGAGTACTTACCTTCAGTTTGGATTTAATTAAAATTTAACATAATTACTATTAAAAACTTCTAACTATTGTCAAAAATATATATAAGAATCATATAAACTGAAGTGCAAAGTTAAAATTATTTATTTGAAATATATAATTGTGCTTGAGAACTTTAGATAGAAAATAATTAAAATTCGAAGAATTTTCGATATTCGAAAAAATGTTTTAGGGAATAAAAAAAAATCCCCAAAATCAATCGTTTCGTCAACACTTTTTTGAATCATTTAAATCGAATGCTTAGTTCTTAAAAAACTGCAATTTTTTGCACATCTAGCTCAGCATTTCCGAAACGGCTGAGCCGCCTTTGCCAAAAACTAATCACCACTTCTCCCCGTCATTACCAATTGAATGTTTTTTGGAGCTTTCAAATCGAATGCTCCGTTCTCTCAAAAACTTAATTTCTATTTTTTGCATGCTTTGCTCCGTATCTCCGAAACGGCTGGAACTGCCTTTGCCAAAAACTAATCAGCATATCTCCCTATCAATAGAAATAGAATGTTTTGTGGCCATTCAAATCGGTTGATCCGTGCGCCCGAAAACGTGACAAAAATTTGTATCCATACATACATATGTATATGTATATGTATCCATTTTTTTAGTTATGCCAAAATATTCAGAAACTTTCACAACGTGAAAAAATGAACAAATTTTTAATTTTGATTTTTGGACGATTACAATAACTTACCCTACGGTAAGTTAAAAATGCACTTTACAAACATGTTTTGTAATTTGAGGAATTTGTAGGGTAGATTTATTAGAATTCTGCCTATTTCGATCACTTATATAATGTCTTAAGGCTAATAATTCGGAATCATATGCAGGTTATTCATACTACGTTTACTTGGCAATTGAGCATCAAATTGGCGAACCTAATATAATAGTTGACCTAAGTATAGTGTTAGATATGATGGTTCTCTGACCTTTGGCGTATCACAAAAGTTAGACTATGACCAACTGAGTCTTGTTAAGAAATCTATTAGATTTTTCAAACCCTGTATTAATTTTTCATAAAATCAGTATAATTCAGCAAGTGCGTCGAAAACTTACGCCATTTGGCTGGCATAACCGCCGTAAGACCGCGTGCGGAGGTTTCATCAACTTTACACTAAGCAAATATTTGTAGAAATTATTATGATATGGTGATTGCCAAGTGGATATTAAGAAATTCTTTGTCGCAGTATTACGCGTTCTGTGCAGCTCGCCTCATTTTTGCAATGTTTGTTTGTACACACCACATACAGCCTATATTTATTTATGTTTGTCTTAATATATAATAGCGGTGAAGAGGATTATGTAATAAGATTCTTAAAAGGAATACGTGATTTGGCGATTTTTTTAAATTAACCAAATATTTTGCTGTTGGGTAATATTTGATGACAACTTCACATATTTTGACGATGAAGAGCATATTGTTCTCGCGGGGTGGGAGAGAAATACATGAAATAGTCTAGAACGCCTTTAATAAATACTTATTTTTGCCATCTACATAATACTGAAATACTAAAAAAAATTGCTTAAATGTCGTCTTTGCATATTTTAATAAACCTAATTAGTGAATAGGGAAACAGCGATTTGTATTCTGTAAAATTGGGACAGTAAACGTTTTAATATGTGACTTACTGGAATATAATTTCTGAGCATTTTGGCATACCTTATAATTAGAAAAAAATTGATGTCAGCATGTGTGTATGTACATTTAGAATTTTTCAACATGAATCAACCGATTTGATTTATCCAAAAGTTTGATTTTTATTGATAAGGTAAAATGTTTATTAGTTTTTACCAAAAGTTAGTCCAGACGTTTTGGAGATACGGAGCAAAGAGTGCAAAAAATTGAATTTCATTTGAGAGTACGGAGCTTACGATTTGAATGATTCAAAAAACATTTCACTTGTCTTGTCGTAATGAAAAAGTGATTAAATTTTTGCAAAGGCAGGTGCAGCGGTTTCGCACTTCTAGAAAAAGAGTAAAAAAAAAGCCATTTGGCGGTAGAAAATCAGATTATTTAAAATTAATGAAAAAAACCGATTATGCAAAATTAATTAAAAAAAATCAGGTTCATTCAAAAAAATATTTCATGTGTTATATAATTTAACAAAAACCATGTCAAAATAGGGAAATAAAAACTAGTTTAGAATGCACCTCACAAAAAAAAGTTTGATTTAAGAAATTTTAGTATTTAAATTCATAAATTTCAAAATTTGTAGGGTGACATAGAATTTTGTTTAAATAAATAAATAAGTTTCGAGTTACTGGATTTCTTGTTTTATTAGTGTTACCATATGAGATTATATTTGAGAACTACAACCTCAAGTTTAATTTTGATATCATACTGCTTGATATCGAGTTGGCCCAGGTTAGAATCAAACCTGGGACTAGATTGTGCTAATACACTTTCGTAATCATGACGCAATAACTGGCTTAAATGTATAATGCATTTATTCAACATTATTCTGATTCATATAGATTACATAAAATACTTAAAATGTTTTGCGATGTATTCAGTTACTATTAAACCTATTATTGTAAATAACAACTTTTATAAGTGAATATATTTGTATAGTATAGTAATTATCGTTGGCACACTAAACTTACCAGATTTTTGCAAAGCAATCTTTTCATTGTGCAGAAATGTACCGACTATACATTACATAACTTCAGTATTTTATTTCTTTAGTAATACACGGTGTTTTATTAATTGTTATTATACCTTTGCGAAGTCTGAAAGCTTATGAGTTGTTATTCTTAAGGTATTATGGATTAAATGTAAGTGCAGTTGAAGGGTGAAAGTCTAGTCCAACATAAATATGAATTATAAGAACTTTAGTAATACCAAAGATCATAAAGCATAACATTAGAATTATTAGAGATTTAATAAATAAATAAATACATCCAATATCATAATAACTCTAGAGATAGAATTAACAAGCACAATGTGTATAATTGACAGTTTCCACTTTTTGGGACATCTAATCTTCCATGACTTGCAAATTTTACTCGTAGAGTATGAAATTGATACTTCTGATTCAAAAATGATTAACTCAAAGGACAGAAAGTTTTTAAGAGTTATTTCTCCAATTAGGATCATATATATTTTGATTATTGTTATCATTGTAAGTTGTAATGAGTCTTAAAATAAAATATGGTTAAAGAAATTGAAGTCCATGACAACATTGACTAATAGTTAGATGATAATAATGGGTTTCATAATATGATGATTTATTTAATAGACTGTTTAGAGCATAGTATTTTCACATTTTATATTTTTCACAGTTTCAAAAAAAACTACTCAATATAGAATAGATACTTTCTTCTGTTTGTTGATTTTTTTGTTCAACCTTATCTTGAGCAAAATACTAGATGATAATATTTCAGTAGAAAATTTTATAACCAATCATTTTTATTTTAATAGTTATCAATTGTATGAAAATTTTCTATAAATTATTCCTTTGTTATTATTTTCGGAAAAATACGCTTTATTGAATTATACCAATATTATGAATATTCGGATTTTTTTTAATTGCGAGTCGCGAGTCGAATTTCAAACATATTGATGTGTGCGCATTGAAATAATTTTAGAGAATATATTAGCCTTTTAGAAACTAAAGAACTATCTGTTATATCTATGTATCAATTACCTGAAACATATAACATTTTAGAATTCTGCCCTAGATGTTTCCAAGACACGCACAGGTGGTTTTATCCATCGAATTGAACTTTTAAGACGAGTTCGATGTTCTCTTCTTGCTTTTGTTTATGTAATATTTAATTTCAAATGTAACGTTAAATTGCCAAGCACGATTCTTACATTAAGATAACTAATTTTTCAATTGAGATTATTTCTGCTTTTATTAAGTCGATAGTAAAGATACATACAATATAAGGTATCATGTGGAACTAGCATTATCGTAACATACTTTTATAAAATAAAAAAATACTTACTCTAAATGAAAAAAAGTAATGTTACATACTACATACATATATTTAGTATGAAGAAATGTTAATTGCTCCAATAATTGGGTACATAAAAGTTAGGAACATTCTGAGAAACATTCCAAACTAACTCATATTTTTATTTAAATTTTATAGACTAACGTATCCAGTACTTAAGAATACATTTTCACTAAATCTTAATCCTTGTTTTACATTTTTTATTAATAATTAAAAAAACATTATTTTGCTTATAATTTGCAATATTAGCAACAACTACCATGAAATTTTATAGTAGTTTCGTAGTTATTTATAGTAAATAGGATAAAAAGCAATAAAAAGACAATTATTGTTTTGTAATTAATTTTGCTTTTTGAGGTTAATGCTGTGGTTAAGCGTTCTTTTATTTTATTATATAATAATGGATATGACATTGGATATAAGTTTTATTAGCACATATTTTTTCTTGAGCTTTATGATTCCACATTTCACATATAAACAGATTGGGAATTGATCAACTATAATTGCATTGATATAATAAAGTTTTCTAATAAGAATAGCATATATTTATGACTGAGATAGGCAATAGAAAATTCTTTAATTTCTTTAATTTCAATTTACTTGGTTAATTATTTAATTTTAATCTTATTGACTTCGAAAATGCATCTGCCCACTTACATATTATTTATTTACATATATCACATTCCATTATAAATTTAATTAAAAGCTGGTAGAATTCTACATTTTCCAAGAACGATTATGAAATAAAAATTATATTAATTTTTTTTGAAACTATGTTTTATAATAATCCACTGATCATCCACATGAGCAAATGTTTGATGGCGTTAATAAAAATATTATAAATTTTCCTACGCAGTCGTTAGAATAATTAATTAATAATTTATTAAAGATTATTTTTTAATAATTAATTTTCTATATTTAGGACTTATACTAAAAATATTTGCAACAATTGAAGACTTATATTTTAGTTGAAGTATTGTCTCACGTTATAAACTGTTTATGATAAATTAATTATAATAGATTTAATAATTATTTAATGCAGTTATGAAATTTTTTATTCGAATTTTTTGTATAGCTGATTGGTTGTAATAGTTGTTTCTTGAATTTAAAATTTTGCTCAATCACGTTTCCAGATTTATCTTATTTTTAATGAATTTATTCATAAGCAAGTCGTGATCAATAAAAATAAGTGTTAAATCATGCGTTTGTGAACTTGTCCCTAATTAGGTGTCAAAGCTGAAAATGTATTCCAAATTCAGTAAATATTTTGAAATACAAAATAACTAAAAGCAAAAGTGCATAATTATCCATGTCTACTAAATAAATTTTCAAAACAATCGATTGCTTCAATATAACTATTTCGCAAATCTTGAAGAATGTGCATTACATTCACTATAACTGAATTCAAGATTTCTACAATGAGCTCTAGCTGATTATTTTCATACAACTTCAAAATGATTTTGTTGTACTTTTGCTGCAACGAATTTATTATTGACATTTAATTAATAACAATTATTCTTTGTTTAGACTACAATAATTTAAAAATAAATGATTCATTGAAAATGTTTCTAGTGAAGATGTTTCTTGCTCCAAAATGATATAATCAGAAGTGATGTTCTAATAAGAGCAAATATATATTATAATGTTAGGATGCAGTTATTTATTTAAGACTTCATATTATTATTGTAATAATTTTATTATACACTTAGCAGCATATATTAAATTATAATTAGAGAATTTTTATCTGCCTTTTCATCCGAGAGCATGATATGGTTCCGTAGTTTCAGAGATTTCACATGAAGTAATAAGTTATAAGATGTTTTTGCAACTTTTTAAAATTGCAAAAAATATATAAATAGTAAATAACACTTTCCCCTTTTTTGAAAACAATATTTGAGATCATATATTTGAATATTTCAAAGATGCGTTACTTTTACTATTGATAGGGTGGGGCACAAAGGTCCAATTTGGCTTTCAGTAAGTATATTGTCTAAATCAAATGAACTACATCACAACACATATGTATCTATCGAAGTCTCTTCAGTAAAATTTCAAATTAATTCCTAATGATATAAATATGTTTTTAGCTATTTTCATGAAATATGTCACTTGTCCCATTTTACCCCATATACTGAGTCATCGGGTAGACTGCTACAAAGTCTTAATTTAAATTTTAAAGGAATTTTACGTAATAATAGCTAAATTTTTAACCAATGCGAAATTTTATGAGCATATTTTTTACAAAGATTACACTATGTATAACCTTGATCTAGTATATTGTAAAAATATTTATCGGTAGATAATTTAATATATAACTTGTAAAATTGCTTAAAATTTTTAATTTCAACTACTTTTTTATTTACTATTATCTCATTATTTCTACTTTTGTTAGTGTAAAGGTTTAGTTGGTCCTTTTTACCCCACTCACATGTAAGCTTTTATAGAGGTTATATAAAAAACTGTTGAATCTAACTCAAAAATAACAATGCATTTTATAAAACAACCAAATAACGCATCTAAATAAAAGAGCTCAAAACCAAAAAAAAGACCACTATTAGAAAAAATACTTTTGTGATATATTGCATCTCTTGCATGTCGTAAAATTTAAGATGATGGCTCATTACATCTTTTACCTTCTACTTTAAAATAGTATTATTAAAAAGTTGTATACTTTCTTGTTTTTGAGATAATGGTGATGGACCCTTTTACCTGCAGACCTTCAAGTCCCGACTTACCCTATATATTATTTTACACATCTTTACTGATTAGCCTACCCTGGTCTTTAGTTATGTATTATTAGCAATATGAAAACAACAATATTTTTAACTTTTCAAGGAAAAGTTTTGTTAGAAAATTCGATTTGCTAATTGTGTTTGCTCACCGATTCAAATCGTTTTGAATCGTTTGACAGTAGAATTGGAAAAAAAGTTTGGAATAAAACTAAAGATCTATTACTGTAATATTGTTGAATTAATTACCATTTACCACATTGTTTGCAATTACGATATCTTGTTAATTAATTAGACTCTCGTTAATTGTAATTATTATAATTACATTCCGCAAGTAGCCATCTCCTGTGTCCGACCTTGTGCTTCTTTGGTTTCCTATTGAATAAATAAATAAGTACCTACTTGTTAAAAGATAAAACTGATTTACAGCCATTCCGTTGAAAAAAAAACCTGCATAGAGAATATGTATGTCGAGTAGAGTAGATTCAGTTATATAACAATGTCATGAATGAGTTGTTCGACGCGTTACAATTGTTTTGTAAGATATGCTCAGTGGCCTAGTAATAGAATAATATATTGTTATTATATCGAGTGTGCTAATATGTTCCTGTAGATATTTATATCTTTCAAATTACACAATTCTATTATTTATATGTTTTACTCTATTTCCAATCACTTTTGTCGTAAGATTTATTTTTATTTTAGATGAAACTGACAGGTTTATCGATGCAATTATAATGCATTAGTAAATAGCATATGATAATAATAACAATAAATGGTAGTCTACCCGAAGGCAGGTCCACAATAAATGATTCCTTTTCCCTTTGCCTATAATTCCAATTACCACAAATTACCCCCCTTCCCCCGCCTATTTTTTCTGTATTTTTTTACGAACTTCTGCTTCCATGCTTCTTGATCCTGCACTTCGGCTTTTAGTTCCCTGTATTTTCTCTTCTCGCGTAAGTCATCAATCATTTACATTCTTCTTCTTTCATTCCTTTAAATCCTTCTATTTTACCCTCGACGACGTTGTGCAGGACGCACTGTTTTTGCAGAATAGGTCCGATCCAGTTTCCTTTTCTCTTCAGGATTGTGCTTAGTAGAGTCCTTTCTTTGCACACACTTCTCAGGACTTCTTCATTTGTTATTTTGTCTTCTTCATTTTCTCCATCCGCCTCCAGAACTGCGTTACAAAACTTTCCAAGTAGTTCTTGTAGGCCTTTCTAAGAGTCCATGTCTCCGATCCGTGCAGATCTAACTAGCATATACAATAATAAAAAAATTAAAGAAGAGCTCAAGGAGTGAAAGCAATGTTTTTTACTTTATGACGCAGATTTTACTTTTGGCACAAATATTTTACTCACATCCAAACTCCTAATTTGGCTGCTTCAGGGAATGGATCTATAAGTTTAAGTTTAATATATACATTTACATATTTTAACTTATAGTTGAATATAGACTCTGAGTTAATTTTAGTTTATAATATTAGTTTTTAAAAACCAAAATTTTAATTATCAAAAATAGTAAAAATTAAATCAAAGTGATAAATTAAACTGCATTTAATTTACAATGAGTATCAATTATGAACCTTATATTAGTTTATTCTCGAATGTTCATATCCATTCATGATATAAAATTTAATGACGAAGTGCATGTATTAATGAAAATTGTAGAACATTTTCTTTTTATTTGATGCTGTGCCTCCAAACTTTTTATTTATACAGGGCTTTCCAAACCATAATGTCAAGCCGTAAAGGGATGATAGTATTGACTTAAATGTCCTGAAAAAAAATTTCATTTTGTTTGGAAATTTTAAAATTTTGAGTGCAACCTAGAGCTTTGTTGAAATAATAACAATTTTTCGGTTATTGTTAATTTCTATTAATTTTGTTCATTTTTAAGCTATGGAACCGAAACTATGAATAGTATTTCTGCACTTTTTAAGTTTTGTCTTTTACAGTAAAAAATAACACAATTGCTCCAAGATTTCAAAAATTAAGACTTGTTAAAGTATGATTTTAGAATATTTTATAACTTGTGTTAAACTATAAATTAAAATTTTTTCTCTTTCGCAAATATAAGCTTGCGCGAATAACATTTATAGTCCAATTTTCGAACTGATGTGAGAATAAAATTTTTCAATGACAAAATTATCAAGTATTTTACCAATTTACAATCCTGATGAAATGCACCAACTTTAGATAAAATTTGACTACAAACTTCAGTACAATTTTTTAAAGGAGAGCCTTTCAAAGTCGAGCTATTTTGAAAATTTTAAATTCATAGTTCAACAAAATGATTTAGTTTTTGAAAACATGGGGCAATTCTGGTATTTTTTTACTGTGATCCACGAAATATTGTCCACTGCTACGGTTCTAAAGTTTTAAAATGAACATAATAAATAACAATTAACTACAATAACCGAAAAATGCCCGCTCTAAGTAGCACTTTGAAGTTTAAAATTTCCAAACAAAGTGAGATAATTTTTTTTTTCAAAGCAGTTAAGGTCAGTAATATTATCCCGTTTTGACATTAAGGTCAAAAGTTTAAATAAACTAAACTTAGTAAAATTTAATCACAGAAACCAAAAAAAATGTCATAATTAAGCTCCTGGTTGCAATTACAAGCTCATCATTTCGAAACATGATATAATTTTGGAACACCCTGTACATATCATATCTGTATTGAACCATTACTAAATTTGATAAATTACCACCCTGCATTTACAATTGTTCATTTTAAGCTGTATCATCGTCAAATAATATTTCATATATCTAACCCATACTTTCTTTTTATTTTCAGATCGCGTTAAAAGAATTCTTTTAAGAAGTGTTTCCAAATCAATTTTTCTAAACTGTGAATTAAATAAAAGTATAAAATTGTGCTTAACAAAAAAATAAAAATAAATATCAAAAATCTGTGTAGTGATATGAGAGAAAGTTGACGCCATGAGGGGCGAATGGAGAAGCGCACAACTTCTACGAGACCCTGAAATGGGGGACAACGACCGGGATGGGGTCTTTTGTGTCAGCAGGTAAGATAATTTAAAATGATAAAAAAAATATATAATAAGCTTTTCGAGACTAGTATAAGTGCATTCGTCAATTATGTGCACTTTATCTTGCACCAGAATTTAGAAGACTTGAAAAACTATTGCCAATGAACTTGATCCAAAAAATTGTATCTAATAGTAATTACCCACCGGGGTAACTGCTAACAAACTTTGATTGAATTATTTAAGTTTTTTATCTGTGAAATCCTAAAATTAAACATTTTATCCCAAACTAAACAGTTCTATCGTATAAGTTTAAACAATTAATTCTAAGTTTGATTTCTTCAGATTCATCTGACCATCTGCCTGTTTATGATTTTTTTGCTTACATAATATTTTCACAAATGAGAAATCTCAACAATAAAACAACAATAAAGAATTATTTATCATTGCTTTATTAGTTTCATATATGGAAGCATGATCTCACTTCAATAATGCAAATAATATATCATTTTATTATAAAATATGTGATTAAATGAAGTAGTGATGAATCGTTTGTTTCTAGGCATGCTTTTATGTAATATGTGTGATTATAAAACGAGTTTTAATGTTTAAATCAAGCATTATATAAGCTTTTAATACGTATTCATTTGCTTAGTACATCCCTATTAAGGAATATCAGTTTTTTATTTCTTATTTTCATTATTTATTTTCTCAAATCAATTGCCTATTGGTTATAGTATAATGAATATTTAATATTATTCAAGTCCAACTTCTTATTATTCTGAAAGAAGTTTGAGAGATTTTTATCTACTTTTTTCATATGTATTTTATAGATTCCTTTAATTAAAATGACTTTAACATACAGTTTTTACTATAAGCCAGTAGCACTATATTTTTCTTGTGTATTTGATAACATATAATAAGTAATTAATATTTTAAATTTTGAGAACTTGGGTAACTAGTATGTACTTCATCTTTAAATACTATCAAAACTTCTAGTATTTTTTCATTCATTCGATTCAATAATATACAACAGTCAGAGTTATTGACAGAACTCTTTAAGTTATAGGGCTAAATTACACATAAAATAGTAATAATAATAATCACAAAAAGAAAAAAAACATAAATGATAATGAATTACAAATAAAGAAAAGTAAATAAATAAAAAATTAGCAAAAAACAATTGTAGCTCCTAAACAAAAGCTCCAATAATTGGCTATGGAAAACAATTTTTAATAAAATTTGACATAATAATCTAAAAACCTACTACAAGTAGATCTTCCCATTTTTCAGAAGTTTTATATAGAAGTGCTTTAAAATTTTGATTGATATTTTTATGAATAATATTGATAATGAATTTCTAAATTATATTCACAAAGTTATTATTAACTTCCCGTAGGGCAAGTTATAGTAATCGCAAAAAAAATCGAAAATGAAAATTTTTATATATCTTTACGTTTCAGAGGTTTCTGAACATTTTGGCATACCTTAGAAAAAATGGATGTATGTGTGTGTGTATGTGTGTGTGTGTATGTATGTATGTATGTGTGTGTATGTATGTGCGGATACAAATTTTCGTCGACGATTTCGGGAACACGGGTCAACCGATTTGAATAATTCAAAAAACATTCGATTCGTATTGATAAGGAGACGTGCTGATTAGTTTTTGGCGAAGGCAGGTCTAGCCGTTCCAAAGATACGGGGCAAAAAGTGCCGAAAACGGTAGCTCAGTTTTTGAGAGAACGGAGCGTCCGATTTGAATAATTCAAAAAACATTTCACTTGTATTGACAAGATGAAGAATCGATAAAATTTTCATGAAGGTAGGTCTAGCGGATTCGGAGATATGGAGGAAAAAGTAAAAAAATGAGCCATTTGGCGGTCAAAAATGATCATTAGACATATGCTCATAAAATTATCAGATATTTTATAGAGATTTTAACAATAAGTATACAATTTGTTAACATTCCTATGGGTTCCGTACCAATGCTTATGCTTTAAACAGCGACGCGGCGCTTACGCGCTTTATATTTTGTCCCTATGCAGTTAAAGCAGTACGATTGATTGCTTTGAAAAGAAAGTTCAGATCTTCCACAATATGTCAAAATAAAAAAAAATTTTTTTCAAAAAAAAAAAATTAAAAAAAAATTTTTTTTTAAAAAAAAATTTTTTTCAAAAAAAAGTAATTTTTTGTCCAATTTATAGTTTCTCAAAAATCTTATTTTTTCAAAGTAATTTTTTTTTTTAAAAATGTTAATCGTTTTTAAAAAAACAATAATTTTTGGTACGGGAAGTTCCAGCAATTTGCCTTAAGGCACGATGCCTTAATTGCCTTAAGACAGAATTCCACTTACAGCTAGTTTTTATTTATTATTACTGTGTGACAAGTGTAAAATTCTGAGGTAGCTATAAATTACAACTGCGTCTAGCACATAATTATTCATTAACAAATGCATGTAATACCACATAATTATTACATATTAATGTCAAGACATTAAACCAGGTGATTAATTGCCGATGGAGATAATTAATAATCTATTATCTATAATTCTTGGAAGCTGTTTATAAAAGACTTGATGATAATTATGAGCAAATGCTGCAATTTTAGATTCCTCTAATGATAGAGGATAAGAACCAGAATTTTCAGATTGATAATAATGTATTAGGTAAATATTTGTGCTCCAATAAAAAATTCAATAGAAAATGATCAACTATTTTCCAAAAACAGTTTATTGAGGCATTGGTGCAAGGAACTAAAAAAATTCACTCAATTAAAATAAATGTGACATAATTAGAAGGATGGTCTTTTATAATAGGTCTTTTATAATTAGAAAGATGGTCTTTTATAATAGGGTTCATGTTCATAACAACTTTTAGAACACCTAGGTAGTTCAGTTTGGTTTTATATTATAGAATAAATTTTTTTTTGCAAAAAACATCTTCCATAGTCTTCTGGATAAATTATTTTTATAAACTTTGTGTTATATTCCTTTGTCTTTTATTGTTGCTAAGCGTGAACTAGATAATTTTGAACTGGATTTCCAAGAATCGAACTACATTGTTTTTAAATTGTTGGTTTAAGTTGAAAGATAATTATAACTTTATTAGAAAAAGTCTAGATCAACTATTGCCAACATATTGCCTTGGGCAGTGCAAGTTCTTTGAAATGTTAATTGACTGATGATTAGATCCATACATACGTATTATAGCCAAGTTTTTGTATATATCGTTACATTTGTTATAGATTTCATGTTAAAAAAATTAAATTCAACATAAGCAAAAAGCTGGTAAATGATATAATTAGAAATAACTGACGTAAAGTAACATATTTTAAAAATCAAAATTATATAGAGGATTCACTATATTGTGGCGAAAAACGTCTTTGGAACTATCAACAAATTCCATCTCCTTTAATACAAAAATTAAAAATTGTCTTTAACAATATTATATTTTGCTTGTTGAAGTAATAAGATATAATTGCTAATTTGTGCGATGATGGTTAAATGCAATGAATGTCCTTGTTCTACTATTTTCTAAGTGAGGAAACCAATAATTACATAATTCTAGTGATAAACACGTATGTAACACAATTATTACCTAACTTTTCCCACATACATTATTTTTATTATTTATTTAATAAAAAATTAATTTGCTTAATTTGCAAAATATATAATATGAAAATCATCGGTCTCTTCACTCGATTTGTAATGTGGAAAGGATCTTTTTTTAACAGCGATCAGAAAAACATTTTCTTTGAGCTATCTACATACTAATTCAATATTTTTCTTCAAAGGGCAACCCATCGGTCAACCACTCTTTTTTATATGTAGTTATACATATAGGGAATTGTTGTAACCGTTAGCCAGAAGGATAGGGTAGGGAATTGTTGTAACCGTTTTTTAATTAATATATCTAGAGATCCACTTATCTATTTTTTACTAATTAAAAATAGATACTTGCTGTAGTTATTTCTTTACCGAATCAAGAAAAATAATTGTACAACTGTTGTTCATTATTTCACGATTAATCAATTTTTAGAGGCAAGTTGTGACATCTACCGGAGCAAGTATTAAGAAAAAAATACGATCCAGTCTACCTAATCTTCTCCATTTGAATCTGTATATAATTTTTGCATGTTACAACTAGCCCCAAGGTTTTGTATCAACCAACCCTAGACTTGATTTTTTCACATTAATCAAATCTACATACATGGACACAAAAACGTGTTTTAATATCGCTTAAGATATTAATTAATAAAGCTTGTTACCATTTACCCCTGTTTTCTATATCCAATCGTGTTGCCATATAAATAACAGATTTGGTATATATATTTGAGATCTAGAACTTCAAGTCGAAATTTGATATCATGCTATCTAGCCCACGCCGGATTTTAGAAAAATATAAAAGATCAATGAAACCACAGTTTTTACTAGATATCATCGAACCTTAGACAAATAGTGGACCATTATCAAAACCTGACTTGCATATATTTGGGATGTATAATTTCAAGTAGAAATTTGATATCATACTGCTCGATATCAAGCTGACCGAGGTTGGGATTGGACTTGGGACTAGTTTGTGCTAGCCCTAGTCTTAAACCATAACAGCACTGTTGACTTTTGATACAGAATCAAAGAACCTACAGTTGTTTGCTGGATACCATGGGACGTTGGACAAATGCTGGACCATTATTAAAACTTGAATTGTATATATTTGAGATGTATAATTTCAAGTGGAAATTTGATATCATACTGCTCGATATCGAGCTGACCGAGGTTGGGATCGGACTTGGACTAATTTGTGCTAGACACATCTTTAACCATTACAGCAATAAAGAATCAAAGAACCTACAGTTGCTTACTGGATACCATCTAGCTTTAGACAAATTCTGGACCATTATTAAAACCTGACTCGTATATATTTGAGAGCTATAATTTCAAGAGAAAATTTGATATCATACTGCTTGATATCGAGCTGGCCGAAGTTGGGATCGGACTTTGGACTAGTTTGTGCTAGTCCAGGTTTGTAACCATTATAATGCTGCTGGATTTTGGATGAATATGAAGATTCAAAG
Organism: Ctenocephalides felis; assembly: GCF_003426905.1. NCBI lineage: Eukaryota > Metazoa > Arthropoda > Insecta > Siphonaptera > Pulicidae > Ctenocephalides > Ctenocephalides felis. The sequence continues at coordinate 52,674,587 of NW_020539725.1, read as the reverse complement.
AACCTGCAGTTTTTTAATGGATTCCATCGAACCTTAGACAAATTCTGGACCGTTATTAAAACCTGCCTCGATCATTAGTACATTAATGACGTGCGAACACACGTATTCACGCAAAAATTCGATTATGCAACTTCTATCCGAAGCGAGCAAGGCGCTTGTCCGGTGATCACGATTTTTTCTGACCTTGAATCCGCTAAAAGAAAGTAGACACTCATTATAATATGCACAACATACAAATATATATATATATATATATATATATATATATATATAATATATATATATATATATATATATATATATATATATATATATAAATTTAATAAGTGTATGTATGTTCTTCTATAGAGATAAGATGATGTAAAGATAAACATTATGACTGTCGTAAAATTATGAAACATTATATTAGATTGTCTGTGAATTAGTTTAATCTTGAGCCCCGGCTTTAGTCTTAGTACCGTACAATGTAATTCAATAGTATTGTGTTCGAAAGGTTGACACACATTTCAAGTATCCTTGAGGCTGTTGGAAGATTTTTTGGGTGAAATTTCTTTATGAATACATATCTTGAAAGAGAAATTGCATTGATGCTGTAGGAGGGGCGATGCAGGTCTTGTGAGTTGGAAATGGAGGTGTTAAGGAGTCATAAAATATTTTTTTAATTTTTAAGTTAATATTTTATTATATTTTTCATTAATTGCTATCTGTTTATACAAAACAACGAACAGAGAATGTTAACAATACATATAAAGAGCAAAATATTTTTATTAGATATTAGTAGATGTGATCCAGTAGACGAGTACTAGAAATGAAAGGTTAATATAAGAATCAAAAATATAGGAATCTACTAAGATTTTGAAAGTATTGTGTAGATCAACGATTATGCATAAGAATAGCATTTTCAAATTTAGAGATTTAAAAAAAATCGTATCATTTTTTTTTTAAGTGAACATTAAAATAATTAATAATCTGAATTGAAAATCCTAGATTATTAATCTGAATTATTATATTATTATCCTGTACTTAGTATATTATTCTACAATATATGTATAGTATTCAATAAACTATGGACATTTGGAAATAATTTTATAACAAAAATCGCTTTTATTATAAAAGATTACCCTTTCTAAAATTTACAAAAGAAATCTTAATTTAATAGGGGAGACTATAGGGGTACGGTAGTGACAGTCGTTATAACAGCTAAACGATACTAATTTTGTGATAGGGTCCAAAGAGAGAAAAATGAAGTATGTTTGTTCGAACAAGTTTGCATTATTGCATTGACTCATTAACATGACCTGTAGACATCATTGCTTTTAAAGAGTCAAGAGTAATTTTTTTTCTTTCGATTTTTTTCACTTACATACAAATAGATCATTTCGTTTGTAATTTTGCTCTAATTACATATTACAGCAAAATAACAAACTTAAGCAAAATAACTATACTTATATTAACTTAAGGTTTCAAAAACTAGTTTTTGATTCATTTGTATAAATTTTAATTTATTTTTTTCCTGCGCTTGATAACAAAATTTACTTAACAAAGCGTCACAGAATTTTGTTGAAGTTTAAAATACAAAGTTAACCCTTTCCACCCGTATGCCGACGCTCCGGCAATCAATAATCTTGCATTCCTCGAGTGGAAAGATTAATTTTTGTTTCAGTAATAAAAGGCTATTCTAACTAATATTGAAACAAAGTTATACTATTTACTTGCTTGTAAAAAGATTTGAATTAAAGTTAACCCTTTCCACTTGCGAATTTCGAGATTTGTATGAATTTGGCGCCGGAGCGGCAGCATCCGAGTTGAAAGGGTTAAAATTGATTGTTTCAGATGTTTTTGACGATAAAAATCATGCTGCAAGAAATCCCCTGTCTGAAAAAATAAATCGCCGCTGAAAATAAATTAAGATTTTGAGAAGATACTACAAATTTTAAGGTTTGATTATAGTTTTTCAAAAAATATGTTGCAAGGAAAGATTATCATATTTTTGAACAAAATCTATCACACTTATTTAATTGCTGCATATAAAATAAATATACATATTTCTTAAAAAATTTGAGTATTTTGTTAGAGTGGTAATAAAAATATATAGAGAAACTTATGTAAGTTTATTTTAGCCATCAACTAGTTACACCCACATACGTGTCGAAATTTGCGGTTGTTGCCTGCAAAAAATTATCGCGTACATCGCCAAATGCCAAGTATTATATTCAACAATGGGTTGTTGTTAAAATATTTTATAAATTTTTTCATTAAAAAGTTATGGAAATATAATTATTTCATCAAGTTAGTTAAGTATTTGTTAGGGCAACTCACACCATAAGTAAAGAGAATTATTTGTAATATGGTTTTTGTGATAATAAATAAATCTTGTCAAACAAACCATGAACATAGAAGTATGGTCCAGATATTTTGTCGGTCACTCTACAAATTTCAGTTATTTACTAATTTATTCTTTAATATACATACCAAATATATCCAATATACTTAAAACATGCATATTAAAATAAAATTGTCCTAAAACTTTGGTGTTTCCGCAATATATTAAAATTGATACGAAAAGCAATATGCATCAAGTATACATGAAAGTTCAGGTGATATAGATTTTAATGAATTAGTTCATACACGAAAATAATTTATAAGACTTCGTAGTTTTTCGACAAATAAATTTAATGCAGCGTGAAGTCAAGATGTACATTAATTAGTTCTCGAGTACATTGACGAGTATAATTCCATTTTTGCTGCATTTATTTTGTAATTTTCATAACAAGCAATTCATCACTGACAAAACGGTAATAAAGTTCGCACATTGGCAAGCATGGAATTTTTTATTAATTCAAAAAACAGTCGTCTACCAAAGTATATCCCAAAGGCAATCGATTAAAACTCAATAATAAGCTGTAATAGTGTAATAATACATTACGAATAAGTATATATTTGATATGGAACGTATAAAACAACATACTTTACGGCTTTTATTACGCAAGATGTAAACGTTCCATGACATTTTGCCGTCAAGAAATCTTTTGCAGCCAACAAACAACCAGCAACCAATCAATGTGTATGAACTTTTATTATACGTGCCTTCATCAAGTCGCACTATGTCAAATGGATATATATATATACATATATATATATATATATATATATATATATATATATATATATATATATATGTGCCCATATTTCTCATATCCAATAGCGATAAAAGTTATGTGCCAACAGTTTAAATTCTAAGCTTTGAATCTATTGCTGCTGATATGTGTACCTGCATATTCCACAATTGTATTTACTTGATGAAATTTCTCAAAGATCGATTCTAAAGAGATATAATTGAACTTTACATAAGAAAAGATAAGTATTGTGTCCGTATATTCAAATTCTGAATTAAGTGCCTGATTAGAGAATAATGAAAAATGAGAAAGCATTTAGCCATTTTGGTTGGTGATCATTTGTAAGAAATATTAGTCGTAAAATTGCGGAGTAGATAAGACTATACCTAGTATCTTTTTTATTATACTTCTTTAGTCCACTTATTTTTATCTAGGACAAGGGTTTCATACATTCTTCTAAAATGGAATTTAGATCCTATTTATCAACCTGCAATGATCTGCTGATTTATAAAATCAATTTAAGAACTGCCTGCACATATGACATCCAGTTTTGGGATTATACTAGTAAAACTAAAATCAAAATGATACAGAGATTTCGAAATAAAATTTTGAAATCCTGTCTAAATTTATGCCAAATTAGCTTATTTTTTCAGAAAACCACTATATTTACTTATTACGAGAAGAAATAAGGCAGAAAAACGTTTCAACTCAATTTTTTTTCCCAAAACACTGAAGAAATTAGCCCTTTTGGCTTTGAACTTTACCAAACAATTAAAAGGTTTTTACCTAAACATGATTTTCAAGTTCTTAGGTACAAATTCTATTTGTCTAATAAAATTTCAGTTATTTAAAAAAAAAGATAGAATATATAGTTTTATTTTGTTAAGTTCTTACTAACTTTGTTGTCATACTGGCTGAGGGATGGTTTAGAAGTCACTATCGAAAGGGATATACAAATAGCCAATTTGAATAATATTTTTATCTTTTTCTGAATATTCGTACTTAATTATAATATTAAAACTTCTCACAAGCTCCATCTTTAGCAAATATTTCTGTTATTAAAGTAGGTTTTCTACACAAATTGTTGCTTATTTTTTCATAGTTTTAAACCCAGAATTTTTTCGCGATTTTTTCACAGTATCAGTATTGTAGAACTTACTGGCTGATGGATGGCTTAGAAGTCACTATCAATTTGTACAATATTTTTATCTTTTTTTGAATATCCATATTTTCTTCAATACATTTTGAGTACAGGACCTATATATGATACCTAGTTTTGAAGTTTCATCTTTAGCAACTATTCTTACTATAATAGTAGAGTTTATACACAATGGTCATTTTTAGATAATTTTGAACTTTAAAACTTTGATTTTTTTCATTATTTTCTTATTGAACCGTATAAGTACAGTATAACTATTTGTAGTAGTCTATGAGCTGTTGAGATCTTTATAACCTAGTATTATTTGAAGTCAACCCAGAGGTTGCTCATTTTCTTTGTGAAAGGATCAATAGTAAAGATATTGGATTCTCAAAGTGGCGTTATATATGGGGGCGTCCTTGAATCACATAAGCGATTTTTGGGCCCTTTGGTAATGCGTGGTGATGTTTAAAATTACCACTTCTCCCTTACCAAGCATTACGTGTATTTCATTACCTAAAAGAATCGTAAATCTTTTAACTTTTTTGGTCAAATTTAATTGGCGAATCTACATAAAGAGGGCAACAGCTCGAGATAAACACCAAAAACCTTTACTGGTTATTAGGGTCTAAATCCAAATTAAGCTCATGCTACTTTTATATAAAACTTTATTTAAACCAATTTGGTGCTACGGATTACAATTGTGGACCAACGCTTATAAGACTAATATAGAAACAATACAGAATATTAGAATTTTTTTTTTTAAATTGCCTTAGGAGCACCAAAATATATCCCGAACTGGCGGATTCATCTACCATAAAATTTTTAATAACAAAAACAGCACATAAATGTAGAAACAAGCTTATCAGTCACCCAAATTCACTAGCAAACTCCTTAATAACAGAGAACTATCGGCGTAGGTTGAAGAGAAAAGCGCTACTTGATCTAAGCATCAATTTTCCTGATAAAGATTGAAATAACTTAGTTATTTTCTTATAAGAAATTATTTATAAGTAGATTGTTAAGATTGCATGACCTAAAGCTCCTGCTTCTGGAGTCGGTCTTACCACGGCTAGTCTATTTTTCAGGCCATGTTCAAGTTTTTTTAAATGTTCAAAATAAATTAAAACTTCAATAAACTCGAAGAAAATTATTTCCAATTATCAATTGCATGCATCTAACACTTGTGCCACACACCACTAGTCTTATATATCATTTATATCGCGAATATTCCAAACATGCTTCTACTATTATTATCAACCGCTCACGCAATCTTTCATTGAATGATCTGAGTCCATTCTGCCCATACTGCCTGGTCGGGCAGTATGGGCAGAATGGACTCAGATCATTTACAATCATGTAAGAAAATCCAACAGACAACCGAGATGAAATTAGCATTATAAAGATATAATTAGCACATGATGATGATGATGATGCAATGATCCCATTACGCGGTAATAATTGAAATACCTTATAAGGGATCGACTTGAGCAGGCACTAATATTTATAGAACAGAATGGTAATAGATATATGTACATATTTATATCAAATGTAAAAGGTAAAATTTATTAAATGATTAGTACTCGTATAATTATGCACTTGGACCGACATTTTTTTTGCTGGTTTACTTTTTTTACAATTACTTATACAGCTAGCTTTAAATCATACGTGGGCATTAATTGAAGGAACAATTGTAATTAAAGTAAAAGAAAAAAAGTGATCTATGCCAAGTAATATGGTAGGATGGGGCACAAAGGTCCAATTTGACTTTCAGTAATTATACTGTCTAAAATCCAAATTAACTAACTATTGAACATGGAAATTTCAACAGTACAATGGAACATAAACCCTGATGTTAAATATAATATTGAACTACGGTTAGTCAAATTCCCACTTAATTTTTAATTACTAAAATAGTTTTCTTTCTAAATTTTATAACTTGTTCCGTTTCATCCCATGAGACATCCAGGGGTAAATAATTTCAACGTCTTATTCTCAATTTTAAAGGGTTTTTATGAAATTATAGCCTTATTCAACCAATGCAAAATATTAATTTCATGGGTACATTTTTAAAAAGATAACACTGTATGTATATAACTTTGATCTGGTATTTCATCAGAAATAATTATCAGCAGAGTTAGAATAACTATTTATTTAACTTATGTCTTGTGAATTTTATTTCTTAATTAATTTATTTTTTATGTATTTACACTTTTGCCAGGGTGAAGGCTCAGATGGTCATTTTTACCTCACTCACATATAAGCTTTTATAGAGGTTATAAAAAAAAACTGTGGAGCTAACTTAAAAATAATATTCCATCTTATAAAATAGCTTATAAACGTATATTTTAAAATCATTTTAAAGTCTCGTAAACTAAACAAGAGTGTTAACAAGCAAAGAAACTAACAACGAGAGAAAATACTTTTATTATGGATTTTCAATCATTTTTTATCTCTTGATAGTATATATGGTAATATCGTAAAAATCAAGGTGATGACTGGTTGTACATCTTTTGCCTTCTACTTTCAAATATTGTTGTTAAAAAATTCTTTACTTTACTTGTTTTTGAGATATCAGTGATGGTTTTGTTTATACTCGGATCTTTAAGCCCCGCTCTACTTTATTGTAAAATACCTGTTGCTTTTTTAAATTTTATAGATAGTAATTGCATATTCAGAACAAACTAAAAAAATATAATTGCTTTAAAAATATTGAATAATTTTAATTAAATATTAAGCAGTATCGGAGTTTCTGTTCTATGTTACTGTTGAAATTTCCAAGTTTGACTTTTGTGCTTTATTGCACATTTTAATTTAAGACATATTTTGTGCAATGGATATTATTAAAATAATAAATAAAATTAAACATATTATGTAGTTAGATAATATATTAATTTTGTTAAATGAAGAAGCTAAATTTTGCAACATTCTCATAACATAATAAAGCGTAAATGTAAAAATTTAGTTTTTGTTCTTTACTTATACAATTTTATAAAACTGTAATAAATTATGAAAATGCATATGAATATTTTTTTATGTTCTCTACCATGTTGTAACTTTTTAGTAACGTTTTGGTACTTAAATAAAATAATTTTTCTCACACAACTTCCCGCAGTGTAAGTAAAAAATCTCTTAATTATACAAGGATGAAGAAGAAGATGCTCACACTGTATAAATTATAAATGGTCTTTTATAAAAGAAAATCATGCAGACACATTAAAAAAAATAAAGCAAAAAAAATCTCTATTGCTCTATTTTCATAATGCATATTACATGTTACTGCAATTATTTTTCGATTATTTCATATGACTACTAGCCTTTTCCCATATTTACTCGATCTCATTTCCTAACAGCTGTTAAGTTATTATGACATACTTACCTATTCAATATAAATTACCATAGGTAGCCTTATATGAAATGTCCTTACTTACATATAAAATAGAACAATAAATAAAAAAGTGTAATATTATAATTTTCTTATTGCACAAGTAGACAAGGTTATAATAATGAATAGTAAGGATAGCAGTTGCTCTATAGGCACCTGTAAAATCACATGATAGTAATCAGGTTACTCTAGAAACTAGATTTATACGAGTTTTGCATGAACAAGATTTATGAGAATATCGAGTTATAAATGAATGGCTATCGTGTTGCATTTGGTTTCGTATACCATTCATATTTTATGTGAAGTTCTTGTACAGAATTATGTTTCTTGAATTTTAGTTCTATATAAAAATATAAAGGTGAGAAATGTAATACACCAAAAGCGTCCTTCAAAATTTTTTTCTACTTTTCCATTACGTCTTCAATTCTTAATTTTGACTAAAAAGTTGTGACAATTATCTTGACCTTTTTATTTCAAATTGTACAATTTGAAAATTATTTAAGCAATCTTAAATGAAAAATTGACTTTTCATTGAACATTATCAGTCATGCTTAATGGTTAAAACTGGTTAAATTGTACACTTATTAATATTGTTACACTTATTAATAAAATATTATAAAATTTTCATAAAAATTTCGTAAAATTTTCGTAAAATTTTGTCTAGACGTAGACAAAAAAAAAATAGCAAATAAAACAGTAAATTAAGTTAAAAAAGCAATTATACAAGACATTAATCTTAAACATTTATTCCAACTCTGCAGCTAAATGTTTCTAACGAAATACCAGATCTAGGTTATATAAAGCGTTATCTCTATAAAAAATGTACCCATAAAATTTATAATTTGCATTGCTTGAATAATGTTGATACTATTCTGCTCAGAAACAAATCCCTTCAAAATTAAAAATAAAACATTGGATTTGATTGCCCCCTGACTCTTCGCCTATGGGGTAAAAAGAAACAGGTAATAAAATTTCAGAACAATAGTATGGAACACATTTCTATAATTAAGAATTAACTGAAAATATTCCTGAATATGGTTTGATGGTTGTTTGTTGTTGTGTTATGTGTAGTGATGTAGTTCATTTGATTTAGACAGTATGATTATCTAAATTCAAATTGAACCTTTGTGCCCCGCCCTATCTATGTCATACATTATTGATACCACGCGACTTAAGCATGCAATTTCCTTTTATCACTTATAAAAAATTGCAATATTATTGCATAATAAATAAAGTAATTAATTTCTAGATCATTATTTTGCAAATCATTTACCTCACTTACATAATTGCAAATAATCTATACTTTTTGCATTTCTATCTACATCGAATCACAGGATATTACAATTAAAACAGGTTCTTTGCCGAGTTGGTAATGATTGTAAAAATAATTGATAGCAATTAAAAACTAGAAATAAGTAATAAAAAACTAGTGTAAAATATTCAAAGATATTTATATATGCGAATAAATAACATAGTGCATATATATAAATATATACACCAATAATACATTGCATAATATACTTTCACTCTACTTCGCAGTGCTAATTCAATTAGATCCGCAGTAATTGTGCTATTAGTTAACAGCAACCCATTTTACCGAATACAAGATGATATAACTCTCATAATAATAATATTTATTAAACATGAAATTTTTAACAATAAGTGACGATCAAATGCTATAGGTACCTACCTTGTGTCAACATTTGTGGTATTTAGTGAACAGTCATTAAACTTTCTATCTTTGTTTATTTGTCGTGTATGTCATCTTTTAAACTCTCATATTTTCGCTTTTTCTTGAGATTAAGGATCATATGCATGTTTATCCTTTTAATATTATATAACTTTTTTAGCCTTGTTTTTATATTATTTTTTTTTTATAAAAATTACGTTCAATTTATATAAACTGATAATAGAGTTTTTCTTCATTATAAAATACCATGACGATTCTTATTCATTATCATAACTATTATTGCATTTGTCGGCATTATCTACATAATTTGCACTACTATTATATTTATATTTGATTTATATTGAAAGTTGTATTTTTCTCATATATTATAGTACAATTTTGCAAATATTACAAATCTGAAAAATAAGAGTAAATATAAAACATATTTTTAATGAATGCAGATTTTTTTTCATTTTTCTGTATTTTCAACTTTTAGATTTTAAAATATACCCATATACAGAGAAAAGTCAATTTCAAAGTCGTTTTATTCAAAACTTTTATATTGGAGTGTTTATAACTGTTGGCATGGAATTGTAATGAATTTTATCTAAATTTTCTGCTTGTTTAAATCAAAAATAGTGTTTTCATATGTAATTTGTGAGTTATTTGACAAAAACCAAAAAAAAAATGTCCCGAATTTTCTATTTATTGCTAAAGAATGAAAAGTCAAATTCAAAGTCATTTTGGTAATTATTTCTTCGGGTATACATTTCCAAGTTATCCAAAAAAATAAATTATAACAACAATAAAACTGGAATGTATCGATACAACAAAAGATAAAATTTGGAATATTATCAGTTTCCAAAATATATTAGTGTTCTAAACAAATTGATGTTCTCTGAAGAATTTATTTTTATAGCAATTTACTTCTTAATTTAATCCAAATATTATTTGGTGCGTAGATTTTTGACCATGACGCAGATAAAAATTCTGCTGGCAAAATTATTTTTTGTGTATTCAGCAATAAGAAAAATGTGCACCTACAGTAATTGTAGCATCACATGTTTAAAGGTTGTTGACCTAAAATTTGATAATCATAGGCAAATTTTTCATTTTAGCTATGATTGTCAAAATTTGGTGTTCAATGACATCATAGTATAATAAATGATACGCGATCAAAGAAGTAATTATTTCTTTTATTGACATAATATTTTCATATCTCAGTCAGAAAGAGGTGCCTGGTATAAAAAAATATGAAACAATTTATACATATCATTTATGAAACATATATACATATCATTTATGTCAACATATACATATCATTTTCAACTGCTTGGTATCAAGCTGGCCGAGGTTGAGATCGTACCCAGATCTAGTTGTGATAGCCCACGTTCTCCACTATGACGGGCTCTATCAATATTTATAAAAATAAGATTTTATATTTTATTATTACCAATTATTCTTGTGCGATACCTAATAAAGTAGTATGTAAAACCCATAGGAAATATTTCAAAAATTTTAAATAGTCATCACGATCTATTTATAAAACTTAAAAAAAAATCCTTTGCAAAAAGTTTAATGATTATATTTCCAAACAACAATAAAAAAGACGATCTACACCGCCCACGTCACGGAGTTTCGAAACATATAATTTGTGATCCAATTTCGAGCTATGCATAAAGATCGACAGCATCGTTTAAATCATTTCGAGTAACGAGATCTTGCGAGATCTTTTTGTTGACATCTATATTTATTCGATGCTGAACAATTTGCAATCTTTCTCAATGCGACAAGTTTCGCAAAATCACTTTATTGGGATCTGGGCTTCGAACTAGATCTCACGCGCTGCCATATGCAATATCATCTGGGAACATGGCCTTAAATTATACGGCATGCAATTAACATGGGTAAAACTACTATAAAGAAGTACCTGTAAAAAATCAGACTTTTATTTGTTTGATCCTGATGTTGGGAAATATGACAACGTTGGCAGATGGCTAATGAATAAAATACTAAAAATGTTAAAAATAACAGTCTCCAATGATTCAGTGCGATATGTCCAGAATTGAAGAAATACCATTTTTTTAGTCAATGAACTTTCTGCAAATATAAAGCTATCATAAAAGCCCAATGCAATGAACAAACTGTATATTCTATTACTGTACATTTCAACTAATCCAAAACCTCTTGTAATAGGTCAAACACGTTTCAAATCAATGTCAAATTGCTTTCCCACAATGGTAATTCTATCAATTCAAGCAATTCGAATAATTTCAGTTAAATTAATAATGATTCAGCGCATTCTGAGGAATTTCAATAACTCAGTACGAAAATATTTTTTAATTTTCATATACAAACACATACATGCAAATGTTGGAGATAAACATATGTAGGTTTAAAGATTTGACTTTGAAAAAAATTCTTCCAGTTGCCAATGAGTTGGTTTGACCGTGGCACGGACAACGTTATTTCGTAATATTACATATTTATGCGGAGTCGTGTGTTAGTGGCGATCGTGTACAGATTGACACGAACACAAACTTGAAGACAAAAGTCATTTTTAAATTTTAACAATATTCTATTTAGATCTAAGGTCGAATAATATGCTAAATTTAATATTATTATTATCAGTGCTTTCTTGTCCCCTGATTTGGCTTTCAAACAGCTGTACTTTCTTGTATAAGCCATCGATCACCCGCATATTTTTTGTTTGGATCCTTTCTGACCATCATACATCAAACGCTTCTAACTATAATAGTTTTCTAATAATTCATTGTTTTTTGTTATTTCTTTATATCTTCTCCAATCTTCAGCAATACCACATTTCTAAACTGTGCTGGTGAACTTTGGCGGTCTTTGAAACTGATAAAGTCCATGTAACCTCTTGAGGACTTATGCTGAAAATGTTACCTTTTTTGTAACAGTGGCGTTAGTACCCTTAATTTTATTTTTTTATTAAAACAATATAAAATATACTATATCGAAATTAAATATTATTTATATATGTGATTGCAATAAAGTGCTATGACCGCAAATCGGTGTGCTGGACTCTATTCGAGGGTTTGGTCAATTTGATTACCTGATTTTGGATATTTTCTCTATAACTACAAGCTTACATACATATATGTCTATCACATATATTCATAATTCAGTTATATATAATCCTAAAACTGAAGATAATCCTCGTTGATCGAGTAGAATTCATTTATCATTTTCTATTATGGGATGATTTATGTAGTATTTATTAAAATATTTAATAATATTTTCATAAAACTCATATATTTTTGTAAACATCAACTAAACATTTACTCATACAATTTATATATATACTAGCTGACCCGCAAACGTTGTTTTGCTAAGTAAGGTATATTCTAAACAATTTCTAGAGAATCAAAATTATCAATACTATAAGTGTATAAGGATGTGTTGTTTGAATGCTATATACAATGAGGTATTATAAAAACTATAAACCCCATTAGTTTGTCTATGTTTTGTCAATTCAATCAAACTGGAAGTTTTATACACTTTCTATAGAAATCATGGTATAATCCAATCCAAGTATTTTCTTGGTATTTCGACTTATTGATTACGTTTTAAGCTTTTCAGATTCTTTTGGATTCTGGATTTTGTGTATAATTGTAAATACTACTACTGAGCTTATACAAATTTTTCAAAATTCTGCGAGGAGAGATAGAAAATAAATTAGATATATCTGCTTTGACCTGCTTTTTGGAAAGTTTCAAGTAACATACCTTGAATTAAAGTAAATTTAATAAAAAGTATATTCTGAATTAGAATGAAAAACGGACTCTAAACTACCTCTCTGCCACCAATTACTGAGCCACAGCAACGCGTGGCCGGGCTAGCTAGTATTTTATATATATATATATATATAAATATACCTACTATCAATTAAACTGAAAATCGGGATAAAAAGTATCCTAAGTCCTTCTCCTGGCTCTAAACTACCTCCCTGCCAATTTTCATCTAAATCGGTTCAGCCGTTCGTGAGTTATAAGTGTTAGCACATAAAGCGATCCTCTTTTATATATATATATATATATATATATATATATATATAATTTTTTTCTTTGATTTTATTCCAAAAGTGCTTGGTTTGGTTTTATGTAAATAAATTCACAAACAACCTAAAACAATCACCATTCTCCAAAATGTGGCGATGAATAGTCTTAAATTGATTCCTGAGCATAAAAAATATTTCAACTCAAAAATAATTGGTAATAATAATAAATTTCTGTTTTATTTTTGGCAATTTTTTTATTAACTTTTAATTTTTATAGGTATAATTATATCCAATCAAAACACTGAAGAAACATATCGTTCACGAGAAATTCAATTAGTTTCTATATTCTTGGTTTTATATTTTGTGGATGACAATATAAACCAATTTTTTATACAATTTTTGCAGAATTTATAGAATAATGTGAATTTATATATACCTATAATAAAATAAAAATGAAATAATAAATAATTGTTTTTTATATTACAAATCCAATACACATTTAAAAAAATCCTTAGTTTGCTAGATAGCATGAAACTTATAAGTGGAATCATATAAAAACCAGTTACGTCCAGGCGATGTATTATTATTATCATATTATTTACATATAAGGTCTCTTAGAATCCTATAAACAGAAGACATATAATATTACATTTACATTAACCTCTACATTTATTTTTACTATAAACATATAAATGCACGATATCGCAATAAATAAGCTCTAATGTATCTAATAAAACAGACCACATTCTGCACTTATACTCTAATGATTTATTATTATTATCATTACAGGGTAAATCCAATGTTTATTGATGACAATGACCAAGAGATCAACATGAAGGACGTCGATCTCGACAAGGATCTCGCCAGATGTCCAATGATGAGAGAAAGATCCAATTCATCTGGTTATGGATCTTCCAATCATAGTGAGGGAATTTATAATGATGACTTCAAAGACAGGTATAAATATTGTAATTTAATGTTAATAAATTGATTATGAAATTACTACAATAATGAAACATAAACCATTAAAATATGATGGTTTTTAATGTCATTAGGACGTAATTAGATGCTAAGATTTACATCAAAACATCTTAGACTTTGATTAAGATATTCTAGTTTAGGGAATGCAATACCGGTATACCGGTATACTGAATTACCGGTAAACCGCCCGATTTTTCGGCGGTATTTTTAACGGCATTTACCCCAAAAATACCGGTATTTTCGGTATTTTCGGTATTTTTACATAAGCGCTATTTGATACATAATACACTGAAGTTTAAATTTTTCGGAACAAATTTATCTTTAAATTCCATAATCGCAAAAACAGCTATATCTTCAAGTGATTCTATAGGATAAACAAATGTCAAAATTTACAACAAAATGTAAACTGAGTATTTATTGCTTTACTAAGGGCTTCATATCGTGTTACAATAAATAGAATTGGTCTGATAGATAATGTTTGTTTCATCTTATGTAAAAATGTAACTGTTTTTTAAGTGATTTTTGCGCCAAAATATTTTATATCATACAGATTACCCCTCCGTAATCTTTATTTTTTCTAACTTTATACATAATAATTATGATAATTACTAAATATTTTTGCTTCTTATTATAATTATAAAATATTATTTTTCGACAAGGTTTCGAAGTTTGAAAATACTATAGAAGCATTACATTGTTTTAAATAACAATACTCAACAATCATAGTAGCTTATTATTTATCTCGACAAAGTATCTGATCTTAAATTAATGTAGAAACATTATTTTTTTAAAATATTGGAGATTATGCTAATTTGACACATCGGATACAGACAATACAGTTTATTATAATAATGTAATATGATCTTTTATGAGTTTTTAGTCTTTCTTACTCATAAGTTTGTTTTTGGTGAAAAGTTCTCAATATACTCGATAGTGAATTGTAGTTGTATATACATTCTTTTATATTTGTACTAGTAACTTTCAATTTTGTTTACGATTATTTAAGATAATAAAAATTCCGGTAATTTACCGGTATTCCGGTTTTTAAAATGAGAAATTGCCGAAATACCGGTATTGAAATTTTTCATCGGCATTGCATTCCCTATTCTAGTTCACCTTATTTTAAAACATTATATTATACTTATTGAATTTTATATGAAAAAAAAATACCATAACAGAAATCTAGTTCAACATACTTAAAACTTTAAATGATAAAAAAAATTGAGATAAGACTGAAAAATTGTCAAATATTTCATCATCTTTGAGAACTTTTCTGAATAAATATGAACTCAAATTGAATTTAATATGATTTTTTTGAAGAATCGATTTAAATATAATCCAATTACGTTGTATTCGAACTGAAAAAAATCAGGTCATTTCAATATGCATATAATAATCTCCTTTTTGTTGGAATGTATGATTTTCTTTAAAATTTTGCTTGAATAATTGAAATGAAAGTTAAATCAACTACTTGTACAATGTGTCCATTTTAAATAAAATAAATTTACTAATTATAAATATCCAATATCACGTTAACCAATTATAAATGTTGTGACCTATGTGAGTATTTAATTATATATAAAAATTGTAATAAAACAAATAATCGTGTTTTCACCGCGAAAAGATTATTTCATGTTAAAAAATTTTTATTTCTTTTTTAATAATTCAATCAAGAAAAACGAGTGGACTACAATAAAAGTTATGACATTGATTTCGTGACATTACAAAGTTTTATATCTTAATTTTTTAAATATAATTATGGTTCGACATTATTGCAATAAAAATATTATTAGAGCCATTCGTCAAGATTTAAAATCGATTACGAGAATTGCAATGAAATTAAAATGTAATTTATCATTATATGCCACAAATAGCCTTGTACAATTGTTGCTTGTTAATATTTAATAACTTTATACATGAACCTTGTTATTAGGGTGGTCCTTAATATGGACATTTTCGAATTTCCTTGCTCCCAAGGTCTCAAATGGTTCCAAATTGATAAAAAATAATTCTCTGAAAGTTTTAGCTCTTAATATTAACTTTTAGATAGTGCGCAATTCAATCAAATTTTGTATGGAAATAGAATGTAAAAAAAATTGAAAATTAAAAAAATAAAGTTTTAGGTATAATTTAGCGACAAATGAATTAAAAGTGAAAATTTGTGTTATTTTTTATTGAAAATTTGACGCACTGCAAAATTTTTGAAATTTTTTTCATGCTATTTCCATACAAAACATTGATTGAATTGCGCTCTATCTAAACGATAATATTAAGAGCTAAAACTTTCAGAGAATTGTTTTTTATCAATTTGGAACCATTTGAGCCCTTAAGAGCAAGGAAATTCGACAATGTCCATATTAAGGACCACCCTACTTGTTATACAAGATAAATAAGCTAATGTAGATATAATTGTGTTTTTTCTATATATGCATATAAAATACATTTTCCAGCCCTGTTCATTCCAACAATGCGACTCTGAGTGGTCCGCCTACCAAAAAACCAGATCAAATAACGACTAGTCCTTCTTTTCCAACAATTTCCCGGTCGCAATCTCGATGGACAGAAACGTTTAGAAGTGACTCGGAATATTATCATCAAATACCTTTAAGAGAACCTCAATTTAGCAATTCCACTGCCGATAATATTTCAAGTTCCAATGGAGAAGAGGCTGAAACATGTGATAATCAAGAAAATATAAAATCCCTGGATGAACGAAGTCCTGGTTCTCCAAAACCACGTCCTCGACTGAGTCTGCCCCAATCAAGAGTTCTAGGAAGTCTGGAAAATACTACGAATGTATTAAATAACAAAGAGAATGTATTTATCATATCCAAAGATTTAGAACATAGAGAACCAATTTTAAGGACTTCTCAACCTGTTTATCTGGCTCGAAATACACGAATCAGTGAATATCAAAATTATCCTATCTACGAGAACCCGATTGGTAAATCTGAGTGTTACCAAAGAGACGGAGGGTTTAGACAAAATCCTGAACTACTTTTGAGGAACCAACGGTTTCACAATCAGATCACAAAACCTCTCCAAGTAAACCGTGATAGTCCACAAAATTTTACACCTAGAAATCGGGATCTCTATCCTGGTGGAAGATACCGACGTGAATCTAGGGCATCATCTTTGTCTTCTGGATCTGTCACTTCATCCTCTGGCCAAGGAACTTTGTCAACAATTCCTGAAGGCAAACTTCTTACTGAAGACTATCAATGTTTTGGTGATGTTTTAAGCAGGAAGAATAATTTGGAGAGCGCTTCGGTTGCTGAGAATTCTGAATGTGATAGTAAGGATAATTTCGAGGTTTTGAAGCATACTTCTGAAGTACAAAATGGACACCATCAAGGATTTGCCATACCCAGGTAAATGAATCTGAAAAACTAAACTTATTAACTTCCCGTAGGGCAAGATATAGTACTCGCAAAAAATGGAAAATGAAAATTTATATTTATCTTTACGTTTCAAAGGTTTTATCTTAGAAAAAATGGATGTAATTGTGTGTGTGCGGATACAAATTTTCGTCGACGATTTCGGGAACACCGATCGGTTGATCATTCAAATAACATTCGATTCGTATATATAAGGAGACGTGCTGATTAGTTTTTGGCGAAGACAGGTCTAGCCGTTCCGAAGATACGGGGCAAAAAGTGCCAAAAACGGTAACTCTGTTTTTAGGAGAACAGAGCATCTAATTTTAATAATTCAAAAATCATTTTACTTGTATTGACAAGATGAAGAACTGATTTGAACTGAATTTTTGGCAAGGCAGGACTTGCGATTATGGACTCTCAATAAAAATAAGTTAAATAAATATCATTTGGCGGTCAAAAATGTTTATTGGACATATGTTCATCAAATTATCAGATATTTTTTAGGGATTTTTTAGAGTTTGAGAGTACACATTGTACACATTTTGTGTAAATTTTTTTGGGTTCCGTAGCAAAATTTTTAATTACGGTGCGGGAAGTTCCAGCAATTTGCCTCAAGCCACGATGCCATGCACCCCACTAGTTTTTTGTTCAAATGGGTTCCATTTTTTTTTTATAAATCACAAATATTTTTTACAGATATTACGTGATAATTAACGCTATGAATAATATTTATTTATTCAAAAAAACAACAAAAATGGAAATTTGTATCCCATATTATATATTTGTCTTACATAAGTTTTGCATAGTAAAAACAGCACTAACTTTATGATTGATTTGACTTTAAGAGCTATGTTTTCACAGGATTTCTATTGGCATTTTCTCGGAGAAGTTTGTTAAGCAACCAGAAAATTTCTATTTAAAATTAATATATATGTATATATATATATATATATATATATATATATATATATTATTATATGAATGAGCACAAATACACCAACAACTTCTGAATCTATTGGAATATAAGTGCATGTCCAGAATCGTGTTAAAAGAATGTTAACGTTAATAACATATTCCAAGGTGTGATTTAGTTTTTGTTATAATGTGCACTTTCTTTTTCAATTCATTTTCTAATTCCAAATAGCAATTTCATTTTGTTTTTGCCTTTTTCCCATTTCATGATGCACTCAGCTATTGCAAAATGAGACCTTCATCGGTTCTAATATTTCATTATCTCTGAAAATTGCATTCACTTAAATTAATACATAAAAAACTTAATCATTTTTATTGATTTTCATATTGTCGCGTTAATTCTCTAGATTTCTATTTGCACATTCAGAATGAAAATGAATCACGAAATAATAATAAAATCAGACTAATTTGTAATGCGTCAAACTATTGATAATAAAAACTGCGTTTCTTGTATAAATTATATTAATTTAATATAAAGGACAGCCGTTAGACACGCTAAAAAGCGTGATGTTTTTAAGTAATTGAAATTCCACATTTTTATAGGTAATAATTTGTTAAGAAAGTTACAAATAAACATACATAGTTGCATGTTGCATCTAGACACTCGTGTTTTTCTCGGTCGTAATTTACAAACTAACGGTTCAGAAATGAATAAAATATTGATATTTGTTTGGATCTTCAAGTTATTTTTTGCATATCTTTACGTTTTAAAGGTTTTTGAACATTTTGGCATACCTTAGAAAAAATAGATATATGTGTGTATGTGTGTGTACGCTTGGATACAATTTTTCGTCGATGATTTCGGGCGCACGAATCAACCGATTTGAATGATTTAAGAAACATTCGATTCCTATTGATGAGAAGACGTGCTGATTAGTTTTTGGTGAAGACAAGTCCAGCCGTTTCGAAGATACGGACAAAAAGTGTCAATAACGGTAATTCAGTTTTTGAGAGAACGGAGTACCAAATTTGAATGATTCAAAAAACATTTTACTTGTATTGATGAAATGAAAAATTGGTAAAAATTTTGGTAAGGCAGGTCTAGCGGTTTCGGAGATACAGAGGAAAAAGTGAAAAAAAATGATATTTGGCGGTTAAAAATTATTGTTAGAAATATGCATTTTAAATATGTGGACTAATTTTGTTACAATTTTTTTGGCTTCCGTACCAAGAGTGTTAATTTTTAAAGTTTACTTATAAGGTTCAAATAAATTTCAAAATCTTCAGATTTTTTTTTCAAAATTTTTAAGTATATATATATATATATATATATATATATATATATACATAAATTTTAAATTTATAATTCAGTTTAAAAATGTATATATTTCATATGCATTATTTTACTCGTAAGAAATATATCCTCAGGTGGATTTGCTCGGCTTCTCTTTAATGTAAACATTTTCAAGTGTTTTGAGCGATAAGACAGTAATAGTAATATTAATTTTGTTTTTGAAAGTATGTAAAACACTTGTAATTAATCATTGATCAATATTTATTGATTATTAATTTTTTTTTTTTTGCTCTAATATTTAATTCTGGTACGGGAAGTTCCAGCAATTTTCCATAAGGCACGATGCCATGCAGTTTGAACAGTAATTAGGACTTGGTTTCTATAAGCATTTTTAATGATAATTTTAACTCAACTATAGCACTTATTAGAAAACAACCCTATGGCTGTTTTATCTATTTATTACCTTTTATGTTAGAAGGCAACCCATCAGTTGCTCTTCCTAATAGTGATGATATATTTTAACTTAATACAACAATGTCAAGTAGGTCTATTTTATTTCTCAGTACTGTTTGATATCAGGTTGTCCAAAACGTAGATGTTAACCCAGGGCCAATGATTTAAAGCACGATGCTTTTTGGCTTCATTAAGAAGCTTGCAAATGCTTTAAATGTATTTTCAGAATAATTAAAGAAAAAATGAGTCATATTTTGAGTCTGTAAAACCGTTTTCTAGAAAAAATAATTTATCAGATTTAATGTTTTTCAAAGGCAATGTACAAGGATTTTTTAAGTCTGACTGTTGCTACTCAAATCGAAAAATTTTGCACAATATCTCATTAATTTTAATTTATGATAATAAATTTAAATTGTGTATCCCCCAGACCAGTGTGGCCTCCCATGGATCGAATCATCTTAGCTCGAAGGAAGTATGACGGTTGGGATTCCGACTCCAACCTCACCCATCATCCAGATCCGGCTCATTTCGACTCAAAAATGAGTCGACACGATTCTAATAACCGGAGGAATTCCAATTTCGAAATTGACTTGAATCTAGATCCAAGATTTCAGGATCAGGAAGATGACGGAATTGGAAATGAAGACGAAATCATAGACGGTAGAGGAAGTTCTACTATTGGTGACAGACGTGAACCAAGTGATGATAATAAAAGCAAATGTCGTTGCGATGCTTCAAGGATGCTAGTCAAACTTTCACAAGTAATATAAATGATTAATATATTCTCAATATAGTAATAATTTAATTGATTTGGTAATTGATGAGGAAATTGAGCATGTTATGAATACAAAAACTCAAATTTAAAAATTTTACGGCATCGTGATGAATTTTATCATTAATCATCTGACTATCCAAACTATGACAACTTTGGAAACTTTTAAAATAATATAGTTTGAAACTTTTAAAACGGGTATGAGAGATACATAATTTGAAGTAAACTATTGCAGTAGTACTTCAGCTATGATATGTTATTTATTATACACTAGTGGTATATTTCAAAAAAAATTTAGTATAGGAAGTTGTGACATGAGAAAATGAATCAGAAATCAGAATTATTCCTGATATTAAACTATTATTCCTGATGAGCCAAGGCATGGTTGTACATATTTTAATTTTAATAATATTATAATTCTCATTGGGACTCATTGTATCAATAAAACTATTTCTATACAAATCATTTCTAACCAATTTCGGTTTTTTAACCAAATTTGACGCCATTTTTCAATTTTTTTGATTATTTTAGAGCACAATTTAAACGATTGTAGTTTGTGAAAACAAATAATGTCTTTGTTTGATAATTCTTGCGGTTTTATAAAAACAGATTTTCCTGTACACATTATTTGTAATATTATCATTATTACCAATAAAAAATCAATCGTGTTTCATATTACATGTTTGTTTTTTCTATTTCTCTGAGAAAGTTGTTATAATACTCTAAATATAAAACGTACTATCATATTCTGTAATATATTTTTTAATTTTTTATTGTATATTTTTTCACTGACCGATTAACTTCCCGTAGGCTGAGTAAATGCAAAAAAAGAAAATTTTTTTATACCTTTTTATGTATCAAAGGTTTCTGAACATTTTGGCATACCTTAGAAAAAATGGATGTATGTGCGTGTATGTGCGTGCGTGTGTGTGCGGATACAAATTTTTGTCGACGATTTCGGGAACACGTACGACCGATTTGAATAATTTAAACAACATTCGATTCGTATTGATAAGGAGATGTGCTGATTAGTTTTTGGGATAGGCAGGTCTAGCCGTTTCAAGGACATGTGAAAAAAGTGCCAAAAAAATTTTCAAAAAAAATTCAAAATTTTCAAAAAAAAAAATAAAGTTTCAAAAAACTCAAACTTTGCAATATTTAAAAAAAAAACAATTTTGCACAAAAATTTTAGAATATGTTGAAATTTTCACAAAAATCGAATATTTTCAAAAATTTCCAAATTCTCAAAAAATTAAATTCGTTAAAAAAAAATCAAAAAATTTCAAACTTCTGAAAAAAAATTGAAAATTTCGAAAAAAAATTTAGATTATCAAAAAGGATCAAATTAATTTCGAAGCCTAATTTATGAATGCCTAAATGAACTTATAGGTTTACGGTAGGTTTTTATAATCAATAATTTGATTATAATCAATAATTTACATCGAACGCTCCGTTCTCTTAAAAACTGAGTTACCGTGTTCGGCACTTTTTGCCCCGTATCTTCGGAACGGCTAGACCTGCCTTCGCCAAAAACTAATCAGCACGTCTCCTTATCAATACGAATCGAATGTTTTTTGAATTATTCAAATCGGTTGATCCGTGTTCCCGAAATCGTCGACGAAAATTTGTATCCGCACATACATACACACACGTACATACATACATACATACACACACACACACACACATACACACACACACACACACATACATCCATTTTTTCTAAGGTATGCCAAAATGTTCAGAAACCTCTGAAACGTAAAGATATATAAAAATTTTCATTTTCGATTTTTTTGCGATTACTATAACTTACCCTACGGGAAGTTAAAAAACATTTTATTTGTATTGACTAAATGAACAACTGTTTAAATTTTTGGAAAGGCAGGTCCAACGAGTTTGGAGATATGGAGGAAAAAGTAAAAAAATGAGCCATTTGGCGGTCAAAAATGAACATTAGACATATGCACATCAAATTATCAGATATTTTATAGAAATTTTAACAATAAGTATAATTTTTTTTTACATTTCTATGGGTTCCGTACCAATGCTTATGCGTTAGACGGCGGCGCGGCACTTGCGCGCTTCGATATTTCGTCTCTATGCAGTTCAAGCAGTGCGATTGCTTTGAAAAAAAGTTCAAAATTTCCAAAATATGTCAAAATGAAGAAAACATTTTTTTTTTTTAAATTTTTTTTGTTTTCAAAAAAAATTTTTTTCATAAAAAATTTTTTTTTTTCAAATAAAAAAATTTTTTTTTCTAAAAAAAGTAATTTTTTGTCAATTTTATAGTTTCTCAAAAATCTATTTTTTTTCGAAGTAAAATTTTTTCAAAAATGTTAATCGTTTTTAAAAAAAATAAAAAATTTTGGTACGGGAAGTTCCAGCAATTTGCCTTAAGGCACGATGCCCTAATTGCCTTAAGACAGAATTCCACTTACAGCTAGTTTTTATTTGTCGCATGTTTAATTACGGTACGGGAAGTTCCAGCAATTTACCTTAAGGCACGATGCCATGCGCCCCACTAGTTTAATTTTTTATTGTATATTTTTTCACTGCATAATGTTGTAATAGTAATCCAGAAATGTTGGTGCGGAATGTTGTTTATGTAAAATGGCAATATAGGAAAAAATATCAATTCAGCTAAGAGTATATTACTTCCTTATTATCATAAATCATAATGAATGTCATACCGCCTGTCTTCAACAAAGGCGATACATGCATATATATGCATAAATATAATATATATATAAATATATATATATATATATAATATATATATATATATATGTGTGTGTATGTGTGTATTACGTATGAATTTATACACCTATATTCATTTATGTTTATTTATATTTTCCCTCAGGAAATCGAATCCATACTTTTAGAAGCTCATTCTCCTAGAAGTGCATTGCTGACGATCCGCCAAGAACTTTTGGGTCACATTAGGAACCACGATTGTTCCGAAACCCAATGTGACGTTTCGACAGGCAAAGCCCGTCATGATATCAACAACATGACGACTGATGATGTCTACGGATTAGAAGTCACGACAGATATATCAAATGCCAGGACTGACCCATGTCAATCTGCTGACGACAGGGTGATGGGCGCTGATAAGAATGTGGATCTTTTGCAGCAGAAGCCCAATGTTTTTCCAAGGAGTGAAGTAGATGTTCATCATAGTTCAAATAATGATTTATCAAACTGTGAAGACGCTATGAGGCGTTTGAGTGTATGTTTGAGGAGCGACAGAAAGCTGTTGACCGTGACTAGAGCTTTTGGCGATAAAGGTAAATAAAATAAAATTAATATTATACATTTTATATATGGTGAGGAAAATGTAACATAATTGTCATGAACCTGCTGATTTTGTGCAATTGATTTAGTACATACTAGAGAATGCAATACCGGCATTCCGGTATACCAAATTACCGGTCAACCGGTACCCGATTTTTCGGGGGTATTTTTACCGGTAATTACCCCAAACATACAGGTATTTTCGGTATTTTTACATAAGCGCTATTTGATATATAATACATTAAAGTTTAAATTTCTCGGAACAAATTTATCTTTAAATTCAATATTCGCATAAACTGCTATATCTTCAAGTGATTCTATAGGATAAACAAATGTCAAATATTATCTCAACTCGTCATTAAACTGAATATTTATTGCTTTACTAAGGGCTACATATCGTGTTACAATAAATAGAATTGGACCGATAGATAATGATGTTTGTTTCATCTTACATAAAAATGTAACAGTTTTTTAAGTGATATTTGCGCCAAAATATGTTATGTCATACAGATTACCCCTGCTTGATCTTTATTTTTTTTCATAGCATTAATAATTATGATAATTACTAAATATTTTTGCTTCGTATTACAATTATGAAATATTATTTTTCGAAAACGTTTCGAAGTTTTAGAATACTATAGAAGCATCACATTGTTTTAAATAACAATACTCAATAATTATAGTAACTTATTATTTATCTCGTTCTTAAATTAGTGTAGAAAAATTATTTTTTTAAAATATTGGAGATTATGCTAATTAAACACATCAAATACAGACAATACGATTTATTATAATAATGTAATATGATCTTTTATGAGTTTTTGGTCTTTCTTACTTTGTTTGTTTTTGGTGAAAAGTACTCAATATACTCGATAGAGATAATGAATTAATTAAATTGAAAAAAAAATAAACTTATTGTTTTATTTTATTGTTTTTATTATTTAGTTGAATATAGTTGTAGTTGTATATATATTTTTATATATTTGTACAGGTAACATTCAATTTTGTTTACGTTTGTTTAAGATGATAAAAATACAGGTAATTTACCTGTATTCCGGTTTTAAAATAAAAAATTACCGAAATACCGGTATTGAAATTTTCTATCGGTATTGCAATCCCTACTGCTGATTTTATGTAATTGATTTGGTACCTACTATTGAGTCTACCAATCAATCTACCCAATTGACCCTGTTCTATATATTTGTTACCATATTACATTTACTACTACAATTTTTATTAGTATTAACAATTAATATATTTTTCTCCTCTCATTTATGAGTTTATATTAATTCTAAAATAATTAATGTTGTGTCTGCTCTCATTTCGCAAAAGTACAAGCAAAATGATTCTCGTAATGAGTTGTATAACAGTACTATATTTCCAGCATTTGCTTAAATTGGTACTATTCCGACTGCAATTTCTATTGCATCAACGTGCGTCATGTTATATCATATTTATAGGAATCTGAAATGTTCGTACTACATTATAAATAATCGTATAATAAAATAAATCTTCAAAGGATATTGGAGAAGAAAAACTTGTGAAAGCTTATCATTTTTCTTTTTCTTCCAGATCCCATGCTGAATTTCAAGAACGAAATATTCAATACGAAAAATATCGGGAGTCAAAAAGCTTATAATAGTGAACTTTATAATTCAGAAAGTGAAAATTTAAAATCTAATAATCAGTGTGAATATGTGAATGTGAAAAGTGACCCAATAGTGAAAACTAAATGTGAATTTGTGAACCGAAACAGTAAAGGAAATTGTGATAATATGTCAGAGTTGAGTATTAACTATGAACTGATGGACAAGGACAAAAAGGATCTTTGCGGTAAAGGTAAATGTTAATTCATAATAAAGGTTTATTTTTTTAATGATAATTATTTATTATTGGCAGATCAGCTGAATTATTTTATTTTGTGTAGCAATAGTATTTTACCTATTATTTTCTGAATGAAATAATTTTACAACAGAAGAAATTAATCGGGGAGCAAATCGAATTGTAATAGTATCTAAATATTCCAATATTGACCCAGTATTTTTAATATTGTGCCAAAATTGGCTAGAGCTAATTTTGGACTGGCGTATTTATTTTTATTATAATATATACACTTATATTCTACAATATTTCTGTTTTTTTTTTATTTTAATGGCCTCGCTTACTCGAGGTATACAATAATACTTCTATACAATCATATTCTATGCAATCTTTAATTTTATACTATCTTCTTCATATAAATCCTATTCTTATTTATACTTCCCAACTTATCTTCATTCTTCCTTTTCTTCTTTACTATCCACTCATTTTATCTTCTAAACTCTTCTTACTTCTTCTACTACTTCAATTCATTTAATTCTAATTCTCTAATATTTATTCCTTCTGATTATTTTTACTTCTGGTATAGTTCGAATTTTAATTGAATAATCTTGATTTTATTATTTTATCATGAATGTCTTATTCATAATTTATTGAGGATTTTACGACAAAATACAATTGCAATGGATATAAAATTTTTAGTACTTTGACTGCTGATGACCTCGTGATCATATAATTAACTTTTAAATTGAGCTGAAATTTTAAATTTAATTTTGCAAGTGTAAGTAATTAAAAGTATTTTTTGGTTGAAAAATTTGTATGAAGAAAATAAGATGAGAATAAAATAGAATTTAAATACGAATATATCATAAAATATAAAATCGTAATTCTTTTATAGTACTGAATGAAATATCGAAGTTGATTTTTTGGCTGAAGAAATTGTGTGGTCAGAATTCTGTAGAAAAGAATTGCAATAGGAATAACTTTTTATCAATTTTTTTAAATATTTTTTGTGACCTTTGAAATATATAATTTCATGGAAGACATAAAAATATATGTATCTAATATTATACAAAATTACAAATATTACCAAATTTTCTATTGCAAACATAAAAAAACAAATGGAATTGGTAATCGATGATAAAAGTACTACTAAGCCCTCAAGCTTTATCGGTACTAAAAATTTAAATCAAATAATTAGCTATAACTTTATTTATATTGATTTAATAATGACGAATGATTATATAATTATGATTTTTTATTATTATTTTAGAGACAAGAGCTCACCGTGAAAAACCTAGCATATGGCAAATGTATTATATGCAAAGTTCTAAAACGCAGCATATAAAAGACGAAATCAGCAGCAAACTGAAAAACCAAAAAGCCAAGCACATACCATACTTTGTAAGTACCACATCTTTATATAATTATGTATTTTTAAAAATTATTCTAATTAAATTTTATTCGAGAAATATCATATGAGAATCACGTTCATTATATTTGTGCGAAGATCTATCGAAGTTCATGATCGGTGCAAATTGTTATTGACCAAATAAAATATAAATATCATCAAATGAAATATAAATATCACCAAATAAAATATTAGTATCGTAATACAATTTTTTATGTAATTGAAGTTAAGGAATTCGTTTCTCATATAAATTTACAGTTATGAGATTTTCCGCAAGTTCTAAATGGGTATAAGCATATTTATATGCATGCTCATGCAAAATATGTAAATTTATATATATATATATATATATATATATATATATATATATATATATAATAAAATATAGATGAAACAACAAAAGGCAATGCACTAGAAAATTGCATGCTGTTGCAATAATTAGAGCAAAAGACAATCAAACCTTCTCAATCGTTATGTAAATGACAACACAATCGCAATATAAGAAATATTTTATGTATATTTCACCTATTTATTAAAAAAAATCTATATACTAACAAATAAATCACGAAATACTGGAAAATTATTGTGTGCGAACCTTTCAAAGAAAACATAGTTTTTTATATATTTTGTTAATTCAACTAGTTTACAATTCCAACTTTGATCTCTTCGAGTTACATCGTGCAAAATCTAATCTAATTAAGATTTATCTACGAGAAATCTGTTGAATCTAACGATGTCTTAATTAAATACTATTACCGTTGACTGGTAATTCATTGAAATCTCTAATTAGAAAATTTATTGAGGAAACGAAAACAAGCTCAAGTTAATTATGTGCTACTTCATCGAAATTTGATAGCTATTGGAATGATATATATATATATATATATATATATATATATATATATATATATATATATATATATATATATATATACAGAAAAAACATACAGATAATTATTAAATAAATAAAAAGTAGAGTAATTTAAAGATGACTTTAATCAAACTAAAGAACTAACTTACATAGTTTAATGTAGGCGGTTTAGCATAAAAGTTTTTCAATATTAATTTTATTTTATATATTTTTTTATGTTGTTAACTGTGTCAGTTTAAACTGTAGAATAATATTAAAATAATTTTTATACAAAATAGTGCCAAAACGCGTAAATAAAATAATAAGTATTATTATGAGCAATAGCTCCGGATTCCTCTGAAAAGTCCCGGATTTCCACCTTACAACCCAAACTTTTTTAGAAGCAATAATGTCCCTGATTTTATTTTTTTTATCCCAGATTGTCCCAGAAAAGATTGTTATTTTCAATATTTACTTAAAATATATCACAGCTGGAAATAATTTACACACACATTCAAAGCTACATTAATCATTAAGATTAAAAGTTAAAAATTAATTAAAATCACCAAAATTTTACATAATTCTTAAAAGCGAGAGATACTCATTACCGCTGATTTCAAATAATTCTGATAAAAATTAATTTACAAACTATAATTATTAATTTAAATAGTGCATGGTATGTATAATTTCTCCTGAAAACAATAATTTAATAAATCATGAAAGATGCTGAAATGAAAAATTTAAAAAAATTGAATATATGACTATAGGATATATACCTGTAATAAGTTTATATATATATATATATATATATATATATATATATATATATCTTAAGACTAGCTGTTTTCATTAGTCCACAATTATCAATTGGAATATAAAGATTAATGTTCATTTTATTTTCAATTTTTAATAGTTATAAGAGCAACTTATTTATCTAATAAAAGTATCTTAAATGGTTATGGAATGGCATGGCATTTATTATTCTGATACAGAACATACATTATGCTCTATTATATTTACAATTATATTTTATAAAAAATGCAATAGCAATTTAGTAAATCGATAATTGCAAATTGACCTCAATGGCATAACTAAAAGTTAATGTAATTTGTGCAAATTTTTTTTGGTTTATTGTTCATAGCAAACTATACACACACATTCAGCTATTTTACAGGTATATTTTATTTGACTATAAATTTATTCAATCATGAATAACAAAATTGATAGCAAAATATTTTCATGAAGTAGATGTTAGTGATTAATTTCCAGCCGTGATTAATTTATCTCTGATAGAGCTCAATTTATTCTTAAGACTGGAAATGCAGTCAATGTATGCAAAATTCTTTTTTAGAAATCCGGCGACATTTTCCGCGTTAAACACGGATACATTTCTTAAAAAACCCATTCTTTTTCATTTCTTCCGAGTTATCTAATTCATAACATTCCGGGCTTTATAATTATTAACCATACGTAATATCTAATTGAAGTATGTAGTCCGATTCCGATTTATAATTTTTTTTTTTTGAGTTTTTATTCTGTCGACTCATATGTGTAGATAATCGCGTGTCTCCTTACATAATGATTTCCTGATACACATTTGCTTGTGTTTATGAAAGTCATAATAATTTCGATAGAATTTCACTCCATCCGTCGATAAGTCGTCGCCTCATTACCTTTTCGGACTTTCTACATATATCAAAACGTAAATATAATCTTAATAATACATGGATCTGTATTTGCGTGTTGAAATTTATTTAAATTGTGTACAGAAATTATTTTTTTCACTTATCAGAACATCATCACGATATGCTAATATGTAAATATCATTGCAATCAACAAAACGCAGACTTTAACGCATGAGTTAAGTGAAATAAATTTTATTTACAAGCGATTCGGTTTTGTTATTTCTATTGTTTAGTTTTTAGTCGGTTTTTATACAAAGCTATTGAAATGTAAATTATGTTTCCTAAACATTATCTGTTCTCTTCATCTCATAGTTAACAATAGGCTTTATAATTAAATTCTATCTAGATAAATTGTATGTTTTATAATATATTTTTGATTAGAAGAACGTTAGCAACATTCTTTAATCTCTGCATCGATCTTAACTTCGGCCAGCTCGGCATCAAGCAGTATGATACCAGATTTTCTATTGAAATCATAGATCTCAAACACCTTTTGGAGACACAATATACGCACATAGATATATAATATAAATCTGATATATTGCCACTCAAATGTAAATGGTTAACAACCTGATAACAAGCTGTAATGACATCCATTTCCACTTATTGTTAGAAATATAGATCAAAATATGTTTCCAAGTGTAATTTACACTTTAGGTCATCATTACTGCAAAAATTTAATTATACAAAAATATTTAGTAGATTAAAATATATCATAGCAAGAAAAGACAACCATAGGGTTGCATATTACTTGATTTCTTCATATAATGGATCATAATGCATATAAGTAATTAAAAAAACATTTGTCAAAAGTCAAAAATATCTAACAAATTGAATATTTAAAATTTTAATGGCGATTTATTTATAATATAAATTATTGAGCAACTACCTACCTAAAAACTTTGCTATATTCTACCTTAAAATATTATAGAATTTCATAATACCTTGAAAATCTTAGAAACTTCCCGTAGGGTAAGTAGGGTTGTGTGTGTATGTGTGTGTGTGCGGATACAAATTCCATCGACGATTTCAGGAACATCGATCAATCGATTTGAATAATTCAAAAAACATTCGATTCGTATTGGTAAGGAGACGGCCTGATTAGTTTTTGGCAAAGGCAGTTCTAGCCGTTCCGAAGATACGCGGCAAAAAGTGCCTAAAACGGTAACTCAGTTTTTGAAAGAACGGAGCGTCCGATTTTAATAATTCTAAAAATATTTTACTAGTATTGAAAAGATGAAGAACTGATTAAATTTCTTGGAAGCCAGGTCCAGCGGTTATAGACTCTCAATAAAAATAAGTTAAAAAAAAGTCATTTGGCGGTCAAAAATGTTTATTGGACATATGTACATTAGATTATCAGATATTTTATAGAGATTTTAATAATGTGTACACATTTTGTGTAATTTTTTTTGGGTTCCGTACCAAGATTTTTAATTACGGTACGGGAAGTTCCAGCAATTTGCCTTAAGGCCATCGCACCCCTCTAGTTATATTTATATATATTAGCCTTTTTTATATTGTTCATAAATACAGATATTTATATTTGCAAGTACGCATACACACTTCTGCAACTTAAAACTTAAAACAGGAATAAAAAAAAGTTTAATACTATTTCAAAAATATTAAAAAAATACGAATTTCCGATTAACCACAAATTCATCAAATTTGCTGTTCATAAAAATTTCAAGTATTTCAATAAAATACTTATTATTATTATTACTACCTGGAAGAAGATGAACATTACCAGAAAAATATTGATGAATAAGCAAAATACTGTAAATATTTTTAAGGTCACTAAAGATTCCTAAAATGTCATTATCAAAGTCATAACCTTAGAAGAGTGTCATTCCGTAATATTTCACAATATTTCATAAAATTTCTATTATGCATAAACTTTATGATTCCTGTTATTGCAAAACATGAATAAATTTTACAGTTTATACCAAATATTTTTCAATGAATATATGATTATTCAGCACAGAAATTTTTCGTGAATAATAGATTGATGATGGTCATGAACCACGAAGTAATAAAATAATTTTCCTCCAATTTAATTTTAATATAAAAAATAATTCAATAAATAGCTTATGATAAATCTTGCTGATCAATTCTTGGTAAAGATCGGCCAAGTCGTTTCTTCGTAATGTTTTGTTCAAAATTTGTTTTAAATTTTTTTGTACTACAAATTAAAGGCAAACCATTGGGTTTTCTCAATAAAGTACCATATAGACAAATTATAATTTATATACAAATTCAAAATAATGGTGATTAATTTTGAATAGAGGTAAAGTAATTAAATTTACATGAACTTATCAAACATCCTAAAATATTATAAGCCAATAAGAATTGGTTTTATTTTAAATTCATTACTAAATCTCCATTATATTGTTTAAATCGATTATTTCCATATCGGAAAGTTCATGCAATCAGCCTTACAATTACCTAAAAACCTTAATAAAAATTACCAAATCTTCTAATTTATCTAATTACATAATAGAGATTATTTTACACAGTATAAGATAAATATTTAATTATATATAGCTATTGATTGAAAATGAGTATATTTATAAAATTTTCCACTTAAAAATTCTTGATCATTATATTAAGCTATCATCAAAAACTTGAAAGCATAATGAACTGTATCATGTTTTTATATTTGCGAGTGGCAATTATATTACGAAATAATTCCATGGTATGTGTATATGTGAAGATGTATGTATATATACATATATAATATATTATTTGTATTTTTTGGTTTATTTGTATGGGTCAAAAACAGGCTTTAGATTTGTACGGCCTTACAAGGTCGCTTTGCATACCGGATTAAACATTTATGCATGCATGAGAGATGAATATATATATATATATATATATATATATATATATATATATATATATATATATAAATTGAAAAAAAACTATATTATGAAGATTTTTCTCAGAACATATATGATCTCATACTTCATTAATTTCAAAGTAAAAAAGAATAGATATCGTCTTAAAAAGATGTCCACTTATGAAAACTGATCTTATGATATTATATAATACCTGAAATTGCGAGGTGTGATGCAATTTACTAGTTTTCTTAGAAACGCCTCAAAAGCAACTTGCATGAATATGAGCTGTAATTATCTTTGATGGCAATATTTCTTATTAAAATGACTACTTTTCACAAAAAAATAATAAATAAGCATATATACATTTATAAATATGTGTTTATATACATGCTTATAACAATATAATTAACCGTTGAAATAGCATATGACTGGATTGACCTGATTTTCTAACAGATTTATGCTATTATAATTTATATATACACACACACACACAAATATATATATATATATATATATATATATATATGTCAGCTACAATGTTTTTTACAAATCATATGATTGATACATTCTATTTATCATAGTAACAATGATTTAACAGTTTTTTTTTTATAAATGACGATTCTAATCAGCGTTACAACATAATGAAATTACAGAATATTAACAACAATACTCTCTATATATATTTGTATGTTATATTGATATTAAAAATAGGTATTTTATATTTTTATGCAATATTCTCTATAAAATACTCTGCTAATAATAAAAAGATCGTCAACGTATAAGTAATACATTTTCATTACATTTTTTTAAAAAAATTGTCGCTATCTATGATTTTCCATTAGTCATTCGTTAGTTTTTAATTGGCATATTAATAGATTTGAAAATAAATAAAATTTTAATCATTAACTTTAAAAACTTTGAGGATTTTACTACAAGTAAATAATTTATATACACATACTACATAGGTACTACCGCTATACTTCTACTACTACAACTATTACTACCACTGCTAATAGTACTACTACTACTACTACTACGACTTTTACTACTAATACTAATATTATATACTATCACTTTACTAAAACTAGTTAAAATTGAGAAAAAAATGTATTTTTTTTTATTTATGGTTTTTGGCCGTGTGGTCATTCTGCCCCTCATTAAAAAGTAAATATTTTACATATTTATAATTAACAGATATATACATATTATACAAAGTTGTTTGCTAACTTATTCATAAAAACTTAATAACTAATACTTTATATTTTGATCTATATTTTTATGTAGCATTTTTGTAAAAAATACACAAAGATTTTATAAACATTTTCATCATCAGTGGAAATGACTATTTTTGATTCATGGTAAAATTGTAATTGAATGGTATAATTAATTAATGGTAAAATTGTAATTAAATGGCAATGTAAAGACTCTGACATTGTCTCGGACACATCGAATAGTCTATGTTCTATAAAAAATTGATGAAATAGAAGTAATTAATCTACAATTACTGGCAATTATAGTGTCACGTGCGAACAAATTAGTTCACTAGTAATTATTATTATTAATGTTCATATCTTCTGTTGATGACATATTATTTTATGTGGAAATGCATGAAAAAATACAATTCTTTAAAATCTGTTCTTTTTTACTTGATATTGTTTCTTCCAAGATTTTCATTCAGAAATATATGTATAGGGTAAACACATGTAAAATATATATAAAGTAAATGTTTTTAAAACTTGTAATTGATGTAAAGTGAGATAAAATTTACAAAGAACAGATTTATCTGACAATTCGGTAATTGTCTACTCGAAAATGCAAAATTTATAGTTTATATTAATTATTTTTATTGAATGTGAAAGAGTATTATAAAAGAAGATGTATGGCTCAATATAAAAGAACATGAAGTACTGCAAACATTCAGCTGCGATCGTTAAGATAACATATGTAACAAATGTTGTAAATATAATTTATATATATATATATATATATATATATATATAAACAATTACGTATTTGCATACGGAATGCAAAATCTATTTTGATCACCGAACCGATTACCATTTTCATTCTTCCAATCTGAATAGATCAGCATGCAAGATCTTCGAGTTGGACAGTGTCGCTTCTTCCATCTTCATCATCATACTTTAAACTTTTTTTTTAAATTAATTATATTTATTTCAAATAAATTATAAAAAAAATTAATCACACTAACAATATAGCAATCAAATTAAATCTGGAAGCGACGTTACGCATGTGTTTTTACTACTTTTAAAGAAGTGTGTAATAATGCGCTTGGCTGATTTAAGAATACAAGGATAAGCGCATTTATTCCGAAAAATAAGAATAAATATGACTTGTATAATAGATAATAATTATTTTTCTAGTTTTAATAGGGAATATAGGAAATTTAAAAATAGTATGAATTATTGAAGCATTAATTGAATCATTTCATTAGTGAGTTATATAAAAGTTGCAATTATATTTTGAGGAGGCGCTATTAGAATTTCTATCGAACAAATTTTAAACTTAGTGTCAGAAATATGGTTGAATTAAAGATCTTAAAATTATATCTGATTCATTTGTAAATTTTGTAATGAGAAAAATAAATCTTTTCATATATTCACTGATAAAATGAATGCGTGTAGTGCCTATGAATAGAAGTCCGTAACGTCTAATAATTTATATCTTTGTAATTATTTACAATATCTTGAGATTTATAAATGGTATATTTATTTTGGCTTTATTAATTATTATAACATTCATATAAAAAATTGTCTTGGAACTTTTAAGCTAAGTTTGATATTAGTTTCTCTACTTATAAAGATAGTAGATTAAGAAAATATTGCTACAACCGATGTAGCACAATGTTAAAATATTTTATTAGACGTATGTTAGCTTGATTATACAGTATAGTTTTTAACTAGCTGTAAGTGGAATTCTGTCTTAAGGCAATTAGGGCATCGTGCCTTAAGGCAAATTGCTGGAACTTCCCGTACCAAAAATTATTTTTTTTTTTAAAAACAATTAACATTTTTGAAAAAAAATTACTTCGAAAAAATAAGATTTTTGAGAAACTATAAATTGGACAAAAAATTACTTTGTTTTGAAAAAAAATTTTTTTTTTTTTAATTTTTTTTTAAAAAAAAATTGTTTAAAAAAAATTTTTTTTTGAACAAAAAATGTTCTCTTCTTCATTTTGACATATATTGGAAGATCTGAACTTGTTTTTCAAAGCAATCGTACTGCTTTAACTGCATAGAGAATATAAAGCGCGTAAGCGCGGCGTCGCTGTCTAACGGGTAAACATTGATACGGACCCATAGGAAATAAACAAAATCTATACTTATTGTTAAAATCTCTATAAAATATCTGAAAATTTGATGTGCATATGTCTAATGATCATTTTTGACCGCCAAATGGCATTTTTTACCTTTTTCGTTAGATCTCCGAAACCGCTAGACCTGCCTTTATGAAAATTTGATCAATTCTTTATCTTGTCAATACAAGTAAAATGTTTTTTGAATTATTAAAATCGGACGCTCCGTTCTCTTAAAAACTGAGTTACCGTTTTCGGCACTTTTTGCCCCGTATCTCCGGAACGGCTAGACCTGCCTTCACCAAAAACTAATCAGCACGTCTCCTTATCAATACAAATCGAATGTTTTTTGAATTATTCAAATCGGTTGATCCGTGTTCCCGAAATCGTCGACGAAAATTTGTATCCGCACATACATACACACACGCACACACACACACACACACACAAACATACATCCATTTTTTCTAAGGTATGCCAAAATGTTCAGAAACCTCTGAAACGTAAAGATATATAAAAATTTTCAATTTCGTTTTTTTTGCGATTACTATAACTTGCCCTACGGGAAGTTAATTAACAAAATAATGTGATTTTTATAAAAATAATTTGCAGTAGCAAAAATAAAGTATTTAATATTATTTTTCGAAGTACAACCCTGATATCTTATATAAAAAACATTGGCGAAGGAATGTCTATTGTGCAGATGCGGTGTCGCAATATAAATAAAAAGGTTATTGTTTCGAGCATCGTACGCAATAACAGGGTCGAATTTCGTCATTTTAATCAGTAAAAATGTAGTGTAATAAATAGCTAAAGTCTTGAAAAATTTACTGTTTCTTAGAAATGTGATTCCCAAACTTATTTTACCTATCACCTCCTTTCCAGAACAATTATTTCCCAACACCCTGGTTGGATTTTTTTTATTCTACAAGCAATAAGTCTGAGTATAAGGCTTTCTTAAATTCATATTTTATAGTAATGATAATAACATTTATTATTAAATATAAGTGGAAAATATTAAAACAACTAAAAAAAATACAGTTCTAAATTTCAATGAATTTCGAATATTTTTTGGAATCACAATGAATCTCTTATTTTGTTTACTGTTTTAATGGTATTACTGCCTATTTTTTATTTAAGACATTATTAATAATTTTTTTCCAATTAATACTCACGAATATTATTTTTTACTTTTCATTAAAATTAACGTAATTGTTGATATCATGTTGAGATCCAATTTATATCAAATATATTACCGATGTGCAACAATCCTGATTAAGAAATACTAATTAAGATTAATTTTAATTAGATATCAACTATTCTAATTGGGCATGTTATTACTTAATATCTATTGCGATATCTATGTAATAATCTTAAATTTTTATATATATTTTTTTCAATACCAATCCTTCAAAGCTCCTAAAGAAAAGGACATCCTATTACAATTATATATGATATATTAAAGACAAGCTTTTTTTAAAAAATAGCTTAGGCTTTAAGTTCGAATGAAGTTTAGGGTTCCAGATAAAATATAAAAATTATACCTACAAATATTGTTTTTGGCAATACTTACATGTGCACGTAATATAAATGCACATATGAAATGTATATGTATTTATTATAAGCACATATGATGTGAGCAATCAATACTCGGATAAACTTTCTTTTTATTTTATTCATATATATATATATATATATATATATATATATATATATATATATATATATATATAATCTGTAGGAAGATGTCAATTTAATATCGTTTGCTTTCTCCAAATATAAGTATATGTTCATATACATATTATTCTTTATGAACAAAGGTACTTTAAAGGTACAAAATGCATATATGATAATTTTGTGAACATAATTTGCGTTGTTCAAAATTATCTATTTTTGTGCAAATTAGATATAATGCAAGTGGATTTTTCGACATAGGCTTTTTTTCATTTTTAAAAAGAAAATATTTTTGTAATGGATTTTTAAACATCGCC
Source organism: Ctenocephalides felis (assembly GCF_003426905.1). Lineage (NCBI taxonomy): Eukaryota > Metazoa > Arthropoda > Insecta > Siphonaptera > Pulicidae > Ctenocephalides > Ctenocephalides felis. Next base: position 52,636,258 of record NW_020539725.1, on the reverse strand, counting down.
GTTTATCTCCCAATAGCAATATCGTAAGAATCAAGGTGAAACATCTTTTTCCCTATGCTTTCAAATATTGTTGTAGAAAAAGTTGTAGAAAAATTCTTAGTCTTTGAGATATCTACTCTACCCTACCCTACCCAAAAAGTCTAGGAATCTTAAATGTTTTTAGACCTAATTTCTAATTTTTGCACTCTTTGCTCCTTATCTCCAAAGCTGGACATGTCTTTGCCAAAAACTAATCAGCATGTCTCCTTATCATTAGAAATAGAATGATTTTAAATTATTCAAATTGTTTGATCATTTTTATAATAATAAGGTTTGCGAAAATGTTCAGAAACCTCTGAAACGTAAAGATATGTAAGAAATTTAATTTTAGATTTTTGGACGATTACTGTAACTTAATAAAAAATAAATAATGAAAATTGATAAAATAAACCCAAGCGCCAAGTCAAGCTTTTCCATGTAAAGAAGTGGGAAGGTTCTTTCTTTAGCAAAAAAAACTCCTAAATAAATGATTAGCTCAATTATACTTAAATAAGGTATAAGAGTTCAATTACGAATGACTCAACAAATTCCTTCATGTGGTTATGTGTGTATATACATACATATATACAATAGATATATGATATGTTATTTCGCAATTTCATTGAATTAACTTTTAAAATTGCTTTTGTACTTGTCTCCATTACCTTTATAATTTTGCTCCGCGCATAGTAATAATTCTTGACGTGTGCTATAGAGGTTAACGTGGATGTAATGTCTAACATTCCTGAGCATAACATTGTGATGTCTGTTTTATGTAAATTCAACATATTTTATGCCTATTGCATAATATATGATACGCTACTTTCTTTATTAAATAATATATATCTATATGCAAATACGGACACAGATACAGTTTTGTCTAATGTAATGACCAACCTTACGCCGGTTCATGAATTTGAATTTTTTCATTCCAAGAAGAAGTTGGTGGAAAAAATTTGAGATCAATCTATTAACACATTTAGTTGGTGAGAAAATGCATCTTGTTATTTTTTAGATTTTATAATAAGGATGTCTGGATTGTCAGAGTCAACGGGATATTGTCTCTAAATTCAAATCTAACTCCAACGTTTATGGAAACTCCTTGAAAAGAACTTGGTTTTGCAACCACTTGTTCACTTTAGTTTGTACTCCTTGTACTGTATCTATTTTTTGCATTCTGTATTTAGTCAGGATCAGTGAAATATTGCATACTCAAATTTAAAACAAATTCCATCATTTTGAGCTAGTTGTGGCTTCGAGGGAGGAACCTGGTCTTGCAATCATTTGTTTTCAAATGCATCTTATTTGCACTCTATATATGGTAAAAATGAATGGAATATTTTATTGTCAAAGTTCAATTCAAATTCTATCATTTGAAGCTTGTCGTGGCTTTGTGAGAAGAACTTTTTCTTAGAACCACTGGTTTACGTGGTACGTAACTTTTGTTTGCAACCAAAATGCATCTCATTGTACAGTGTTGCCAAATTTAAATCCAATTTCATCGTTGAGAGCTTTTTGTGGCTTTATGAAAAACACTTGGTCCTGCAGCTATAAATGCCTGGTTCAATGTCTACCTAGACCAGTTTAATATTAGTTTTTAATTGAGATACATCTAAAATATGAAAAAAAACCTTCTGAGTAATTGCAGCCATAAATTTCTTATCGCT
>NW_020539725.1:52608918-52633573 GCF_003426905.1 Ctenocephalides felis | reverse complement strand
TAAATGGCATCAATAAAAGATATGAACATTAATATGATAATCATAGTAAACTAATTTTGTAATCAAACGTGAAATTATAATATTTGCCAGTAATTGTGGATTAGTGAGTAATATTAGTATTGTCATTAACAGTATTAGTAGTAGTATTATTATTATTAGTAATAGTAGCGGTAGTAATATTATACAGTACGAATATATAAAATATTTACTTGTAACTTATCAAATCCTTATACATTTTTGAAGTTAGTGATTAAAATTTTACTCATTTTCAAATCTATTAATTTGTAAACAATCAATTGCAAACAACTTGTCAGCATATTCTCTGCTAAATGTAATTTTTTTTATAGATTGCGGAATAAAAATAAAATAAAAAAATTCAAATCTATCAATATAGCAATTAGTTCTAAAATAGTTCTAATTTTCCATGAATTTAACTATTGCCTTGTGGAAATTTATAGATAGCGACAAAAAATTTCAAAATGTTGAATTAAAATCTGTTACGTATACGTTGACTTAAATTTTATTTATCGATATGGTATTTTATAAAGAATATTGCATAAAAATATAAAATACCTTTTATTGGTATAAATAATACATACAAATCTATAAAATAAAATAGTCTTGTCAATTTATTTTCTATAATTTTATTATCTTCTAGAAATTTAATTCTAATTAGAATCGTCATTTATAAAAAAAAACTGTTAAATCATCGTTACTATGAGGATATATCAATCATATGATTTGTAAAAAAACATATTATAGCTGACAGATTTTTTAGCAAATACATTACAAACATACAGATATATATATATATATATTATATATATATATATATAAATTATAATAGCATAAATCTTTTAGAAAACCAGGTCAATCCAGTCATATGATCTTTCAATGGTTAATTATATTGTTATATTATAAGCACGTATATAAACACAAATACTTATAAATGTATATATGCTCATTTATTATTTTTTTGTAAAAAGTAGTCATTTCAATAAGAAATATTGCCATCAAAGATAATTACAGCTCATATTCACACAACTTGCTTTTGAGGCGTTTCTTAGAAAACTTGTAAATTGCATCACACCTCGCAATTTTAGATGTTATATAAAATCTTAAGATCAGTTTTCATAAGTGAACATCTTTTTAAGACGATATCTATTCTTTTTTACTTTAAAATTAATGAAGTATGAGATCATATATGTTCTGAGAAAAATCTTCATAATATAGTTTTTTTTTTAATTTATATATATATATATATATATATATATAATATATATATATTCATCTCTCATGCATGCATAAATGTTTAATCCGGTATGCAAAGCGACCTTGTAAGGCCGTACAAATCTAAAGCCTGTTTTTGACCCATACAAATAAACCAAAAAATACAAATATTATATTATATATTTATATATACACACATCTTCACATATACAAATACCGTGGAATTATTTCGTAATATAATTGCCACTCGCAAATATAAAAACATGATACAGTTCATTATGCTTTCAAGTTTTTGATGATAGCATAATCTAATGATCAAGATTTTTTAAGTGGAAAATTTTATAAATATACTCATTTTCAATAGTCATATATAATTAAATATTTATTTTATACTGTGTAAAATAATCTTTATTATGTAATTAGATAAATTATTAGATTTGGTAATTTTCATTAAGGTTTAGGTAATTGTAAGGTCAGTTGCATGAACTTTCCGATATGGAGATAATCGATTTAAACAATATAATGGAGATTTAGTAATGAATTTAAAATAAAACCAATTCTTATAGGCCTATAATATTTTAGGATGTTTGATAAGTTCATGTAAATTTAATTACTTTACCTCTATTCAAAATTAATCACCATTATTTTGAATTTCTATATAAATTATAATTTATCTATATGGTACTTTATTGAGAAAATCCAATGGTTTGCCTTTAATTTGTAGTACAAAAAAAAAATTAAAATAAATTTTGAACAAAATATTACGAAGAAACGACCTGGCCGATCTTTACCAAGAATTGATCAGCAAGATTTATCATAAGCTATTTATTGAATTATTTTTTATATTAAAATTAAATTGGAGGAAAAATATTTTATTACTTCGTGGTTCATGACCATCATCAATCTATTATTCACGAAAAATTTCTGTGCTGAATAATCATATATTCATTGAAAAATATTTGGTATAAACTGTAAAATTTATTCATGTTTTGCAATAACAGGAATCATAAAGTTTATGCATAATAGAAATTTTATGAAATATTGTGAAATATTACGGAATGACACTCTTCTAAGGTTACGACTTTGATAATGACATTTTAGGAATCTTTAGTGACCTTAAAAATATTTACAGTATTTTGCTTATTCATCAATATTTTTCTGGTAATGTTCATCTTCTTCCAGGTAGTAATAATAATACTAAGTATTTTATTGAAATACTTCAAATTTTTATGAACTGAAATTTTATGAATTTGTGGTTGACCAAAAATTTGGATTTTTTTTACATATTTTTGAATACTAAGAAAACTTTGATTCCTTTTGCAAAAATAAAAATCTGTATTTATGAACGATAGAAAAAAGGCTAATATTTATAAATATAACTAGTGGGGTGCATCGCATCGTGCCTTAAGGCAAATTTCTGGAGCTTCCCATACCGTAATTAAAAATTTTGGTACGGAACATAAATAAATTTACACAAAATGTGTACACATTATTAAAATCTCTATAAAATATCTGATAATTTCATGTACATATGTTCAATAAACATTTTTGTCCGAAAAATGACATATTTTGAACTTATTTTTATTGAGAGTCCATAACCGTGGACCTGCCTTCCGAAAAATTTAATCAGTTCTTCACTTTGTCAAAACAAGTAAAATGTTTTTTGAACGGACGCTGAGTTCTCTTAAAAACTGAGTTACCGTTTTTGGCACTTTTTGCCCCATATCTTCGGAACGGTTAGACCTGCTTGTGCCAAAAACTAATCAGCACGTCTTCTTATCAATACGAATCGAATGTTTTTTGAATTATTCGCATCGATTGATCGGTGTTCCCGAAATTGCCGACGAAAATTTGTATCCGCACACACACACATACATCCATTTTTTCTAAGGTATGCCTAAATATTCAGAAACTTACCCTACGGGAAGTTAATAAGATTTTGAAGGTATTATGAAATTCTATAATAATTTAAGGTAGAATATAGCAAAGTTTTTTTGTTATATTTCTTACCATAAATTTATGGTAGTTGCCCAATAATTTATATTATGAATATATCGCCATTAAAATTTTAAATATTCAATTTGTTAGATATTTTTGCCTTTTGACAAATGTTTTTTTAATTACTTATATGCATTATGATCCATTATATGAAAAAATCAAGTAATATGCAACCCTATGGTTGTCTTTTCTTGCTATGATATATTTTAATCTACTAAATATTTTTGTATAATTAAATTTTTGCAGTAATGATGACCTAAAGTGTAAATTACACTTGGAGACAAATTTTGATCTATATTTCTAACAATAAGTGGAAATGGATGTCATTACAGCTTGTTATCAGGTTGTTAACCATTTACATTTGAGTGGCAATATATCAGATTTATATTATATATCTATGTTCGTATATTGTGTCTCCAGAAGGTGTTTGAGATATATGATTTCAATAGAAAATCTGGTATCATACTGCTTGATACCGAGCTGGCCGAAGTTAAGATCGATGCAGAGATTAAAGAATGTTGCTAACGTTCTTCTAATCAAAAATATATTATAAAACATACAATTTATCTAGATAGAATTTAATTATAAAGCCTATTGTTAACTATGAGATGAAGAGAACAGATAATGTTTAGGAAACATAATTTACATTTCAATAGCTTTGTATAAAAACCGACTAAAAATTAAACAATAGAAATAACAAATCCAAATCGCATGTAAATAAAATTTATTTCACTTAACTCATGCGTTAAAGTCTGCGTTTTGTTGATTGCAATGATATTTACATATTAGCATATCGTGATGATGTTCTGATAAGTGAAAAAAATAATTTCTGTACATAATTTAAATAAATTTCAACACGCAAATACAGATCCATGCATTATTAAGATTATATTTACGTTTTGATATATGTAGAAAGTCCGAAAAGGTAATGAGGCGACGACTTATCGACGGATGGAGTGAAATTCTATCGAAATTATTATGACTTTCATAAACACAAGCAAATGTGTATCAGGAAATCATTATGTAAGGAGACACGCGATTATCTATACATATGAGTCGACAGAATAAAAACTCAAAAAAAAAAAATTAAATCGGAATCAGTCTACATACTTCAATTAGATATTACGTATGGTTAATAATTATAAAGCCCGGCATGTTATTATGAATTAGATAACTCGGAAGAAATGAAAAAGAATGAGGTTTTTTTAGAAATGAATCCGGGTTTAACGCGGAAAATGTCGCCGGATTTCTAAAAAATAATTTTGCATACATTGACTGCATTTCCAGTCTCAAGAATAAATTGAGCTCTATCAGAGATAAATTAATCATGGCTGGAAATTAATCACTAACATCTACTTCATGAAAATATTTTGCTATTAATATTGTTATTTATGAATAAATGATTTTATTTAATATTCAAATTGCTCAAACTACTCAACCATTGAGGTCAATATGCAATTATCGATTTACTAAATTGCTATTGCATTTTTTATAAAGCAAAATTGTAAATATAATAGAGCACAATGTATGTTCTTCATCGTGATAATAAAAATACCATGCCATTCCATAACAGATAATTTAACGGGTAATTAAATTGCGATTCTAGCAATAAAAAAAACTTAAAAAAGCTAATGTTATTTGTTATATTTCGATTTATAATTGCGAACTAATGAATACAACTACTCATAGATTTAATATAGAAGCATACTGAAGGTAGTCTTATATTCATTTTTTTTATTTTTCATCCAAGTAGTTATTTGAACCAAATTAAATCAATCAAAGTTATATCCATTCCAATTTTAAATCCAATTGAATCATCCTCTATGTGATAAATATAGAAAATGGTTAAAAATAATATGACCGTATTTTTTTTAACTTCAAATTCCTAATTTGATGTTTTCATGATTTTTAAAACTATTTTTTCAGTAGAATTTAAACATAGTATGTAGTATTCAAGAATATTATATAAATTATATTTTTCAAATTAATTTTTTTTTAAATCGGAATTATTAAAATTGAGTGGCAATCAGTCTTCCTCGCTTTTAAGTATTATATGAAATTTTGTAAATCTTAATTATTAACTTTAGTGATTAATCTAGCTTTGACTTTGCAAGTAAATTTTGTAAAAATATTTAAAATAAATAAAATAAGAATAAAATATATAAAATAACGGAACAATCTGGTATGAAAAACCTAAATCAGGGACATTATTGCTTCTAAAAAAGTTCGGGTTGTAAGGTGGAAATCCGGAACTTTTCCGAGACCATGATATTACAAAACACTAATTCACGCGTTTTTGCACTAACTTGTATCAGAATTGTTTTAATATTAATCCTCAGTTTAACTAACACAGTTAAAAAAAAACAAACACAAAGTATTTAAAATAAAACTGAAATTGAAAAAATTGGACATATTAAACCGCCTGCATTAAACTTTATAAGTTAATACTCTAGTAGTTTAATTAAAGTCATCTCTAAAGCGCTCTACTTTCTATTTATTTATTAGTTAAATATCTAAGTTTATATATATATATATATATATATATATATATATATATATATATGTTGATAGTTTTGTCAATGGACAAATTAAAAATTTGAAATAATTCATATGTTGTTCTTTTGCATAAGTTTAGTTTTAATAATTTTATATATTTTTTGTGTTTTTCCCGGTTTGGTATGTATATAGTATTCTCCTTTTTATATTTTTATATTTAATATAAACTATTGTTATCTATGTAATATGGTTTTTTAGATTACTGAATGATGACACACGAATTGAGTGTTAAAATCTTTAATAAAATAAAGATTTTTTAATTTAATCTTTTTTTTAATTCGACGATTGGGCTGCAAAATATTTTAAATATATATCCATAAATATATCCATTTATATTTTTATATTTAATATAAACTATTGTTATCTATGTAATATGGTTTTTTAGATTACTGAATGATGACACACGAATTGAGTGTTAAAACCTTTAGTAAAATAAAGATTTTTTAATTTAATCTTTTTTTTAATTCGACGATTGGGCTGCAAAATATTTTAAATATATATCAATAAATATATCCATATATATATTATATATATAGAGCTATCAAATTTCATTGAAGTAGCACATAATTAACTTGAGCATGTTTTCGTTTCCTCAATAAATTTTCTAATTAGAGATTTCAATGAATTACCAGTCAATGGTAACGGTATTTAATTATTTAATTAAGACATCGTTAGATTCAACAGGTTTCTCGAAGATAAATCTTGATTAGATTAGATTTTGCACAATGTAACTCGAAGATATCGAAGTTGGAATTGTAAAGTTGAATTAATAAAATATAATCAAAGTTAGAAAAATTATTTATACTCTCACAATCAAGTGATTATTTATTTCATGATAAATATGTCAGTTCCAGTCAGTCCATAAAAAATACTAAATATTTTTTTTTAATAAATAGGTGAAATATGCATTAAGTATTTCTTATATTGCGATTGTGTTGTGATTTACATAACGATTGAGAAGGTTTGATTGTCTTTTGCTCTAATTATTGCAACAGCATGCAATTTTCTAGTGCATTGCCTTTTGTTGTTTCATCTATGTAATATATATATATATATATATTGAATGGTAGAGTCTTGGATTTGTGTATATTTTTTGTAGAGTTTCGAACAAGAATCCAAAAATAATACAAAATAAAAAAACAAGAAAAGTTTTTAATAAACAATTTCTTTATTTAATTATTTGTTTACTGTCAACGTTTCGGAACTAGGTACGTTCCATCTTCAGGACATCTGTCAAGAAACATGATCTTGATAAGATTTAAGCAAACAATATGTTTAAGAATATTAAGAAAATAGATTTTTCTTAAATAATAAATTAATTGTAACAAATAATAATGTACAGAAATATGATAATATGATCAAAATGAAAATGATAAAAATAAATGAGTGGATTATTAGAACAGGATATTAAAAATGATAGAAATTTTTTTGAAAGTTATGGAAAAATTTTTTAAGAAAGGATTAATGATAAAATTGAATTAATTACCTGTATGTTTGAATATACGTTAGCACTTTTTCACTAAACAAGAATTTTTGACAAAAAATGAATTTGTGAGTTATTAATAATTTTAAAAAGACAACACTTTTAGTAATTTTGATTTACAAAAGTTAACTATTCGGCGGAAAAATAACTCACAAATTCATTTTTTGTCAAAAATTCTTGTTTAGTGAAAAAGTGCTAACGTATATTCAAACATACAGGTAATTAATTCAATTTTATCATTAATCCTTTCTTAAAAAATTTTTCCATAACTTTCAAAAAAATTTCTATCATTTTTAATATCCTGTTCTAATAATCCACTCATTTATTTTTATCATTTTCATTTTGATCATATTATCTTATTTCTGTACATTATTATTTGTTACAATTAATTTATTATTTAAGAAAAATCTATTTTCTTAATATTCTTAAACATATTGTTTGCTTAAATCTTATCAAGATCATGTTTCTTGACAGATGTCCTGAAGATGGAACGTACCTAGTTCCGAAACGTTGACAGTAAACAAATAATTAAATAAAGAAATTGTTTATTAAAAACTTTTTCTTGTTTTTTTATTTTGTATTATTTTTGGATTCTTGTTCGAAACTCTACAAAATATATATATATATATATATATAAATTTACATATTTTGCATGGGCATGCATATAAATATGCTTATACGCATTTAGAACTTGCGGGAAATTTTATTATAACTGTAAAGCTATATGAAAAACGAATTCTTCCACTTCAATTACATAGAGAATTGTATTACGATATAAATATTTTATTTGGTGATACTTATATTTGGTGATATGTGTATTTTATTTGGTCAATAACAATTTGTAACGATCATGAACTTCGATAGACCTTCGCATAAATATAATAAACGTGATTCTCATATGATGTTTCTCAAATAAAATTTAATAAGTATTGTTTTTAAATATTTAAAATTATATAAAGATGTGGTACTTACAAAGTATGGTATGTGCTTGGCTTTTTGGTTTTTCAGTTTGCTGCTGATTTCGTCTTTTATATGCTGCGTTTTCGAACTTTGCATATAATACATTTGCCATATGCTAGGTTTTTCACGGTGAGCTCTTGTCTCTAAAATAAATAATAAAAATTATAATTAAATTATACGTCATTATTATAAATTAATATAAACAATCCATTAGTTATACTAATTATCTAAATTCAAAACTTTTAGTAATATCATTAATCTGGCCATGCCAATTCCATTGTGTTTTAAATTTGGTAGTAAAAATTTTGTAATATTTATAATTTTAGTATAATAATATTATATAGAATGTCTTCTCTGGATTTATAAATAACGTTGTTTACAAAAAAAAAATATAAATTTAATAAAAAGTCATTCCTATTACAATACCATTTGTTTAACCAAAAAATCAATAGTTTATAAAAGAGTTTAGTTTTTTTTTTATTTTTGAAATTTGAAAATTTATTTGAATTATTCCTCTATATACATACAAATTCTTCAACCAAAAAAATTCTTTCCTCTTACAATTAAATTCAAAATTACAGCTCAATTTAAAAGTTAATTATATGATCACGAGGTCGTCAGCAGTCAAAGTACTAAAAATTTTATATCCATTGCATTTGAATTATATTTTCTCGTAAACTCCTCAATAAATTAATGAGACATTAATGACAAAATAAAGTCAAGATTATTTAATTAAAATTCGAACTAATATACGAACTAATATACGAATTGAAGTAGTAGAAGTAAGAAGAGTTTGGAAGATGAAATGAGTAGATGGTAAAGAAGAAGAAAAAGAATGAAGATAAGTTGAAAAGTATAAAGAAGAATAAAATTTATATAAAGCAAATAGTATAAAAGTAAAGATTGTATAGAATATGATTGTATAGGAGTAATATTGTAGGTGGAAAAGGAGCTAAAAGCTCGAGTAAGCGAGACTATTAAAATAAAAAACAAAAAAACAATTTTGCGTATATATTATAATAAAAATATATACGTCAGCCCAAAATGAGCTCTAGTCAATTATGGCACAATATTAAATTACTGGGTCAATATTGGATCATTTAAATACGATTCGATTTGCGCCCCAATTAATTTCTTCTGTTATAAAATTATCTTATTTAGAATAGTTGTGTAAGTAGCTACACAAAATACAATATTTCGGCTGATCTGCCAATATTAAATAAAATAAACCTTTACTTTGGAGTAAAATTTACCTTTACCGCAAAGATCCTTTTTGTCCTTATCCATCAGTTCATAGTTAATACTCAACTCTGACATATTATCACAATTTCCTTTACTGTTTCGGTTCACAAATTCACATTTACTTTTCACTATTGAGTCACTTTTTACGTTCACATATTCACACTGATTATTTGATTTTAAATTTTCACTTTCTGAATTATAGAGTTCACTATTGTAAGCTTTTTGACTGCCAATATTTTTTGTATTGAATATTTCGTTCTCGAAATTCAGCATGGGATCTAAAAAAAAAGAAAATTGATAAGCTTTCAAAAGTTTTCCTTCTCTAATATCCATCAGGGATTTATTTTATTATATGATTATTTATAATGTAGTATGAACATTTCAGATTCCTATAAATATGATATAACATGACGCACGTTGATGCAATAGAAATTGCAGTACTGTCGGAATAGTACCAATTTAAGCAAATGCTGGAAATATAGTACTGTTATACAACTCATTACGAGAATCATTTTGCTGGTACTTTTGCGAAATGAGAGCAGACACAGCAATTATTTAAGAATTAATACAAGCTCATAAATGAGAGGATAAAAATATATTAATTATTAAAAATAAGAAAACATGAAAGTAATAAATGTGATATGGTAACAAATAGATGGAACAGGGGGAATAGGGTAGATTGATTGGTAGACTCATTAGTAGGTATCAGCAAATCAGCAGGTTCATGGCAATTATATAACATTTTCCTCACCAAATATAAAGTGTATATTAATTTTATTTTTTTACCTTTATCGCCAAAAGCTCTAGTCACGGTCAACAGCTTTCTGTCGCTCCTCAAACATACACTCAAACGCCTCATAGCGTCTTCACAGTTTGATAAATCATTATTAGAACTATGATGAACATCTACTTCACTCCTGGGAAAAACATTGGGCTTCTGCTGCAAAAGATCGACATTCTTATCAGCGCCCATCACCCTGTCGTCAACAGATTGACATGGGTCAGTCCTGACATTTGATATATCTGTCGTGACTTCTAATCCGTAGACATCATCAGTCGTCATGTTGTTGATATCATGACGGGCTTTGCCTGTCGAAACGTCACATTGGGTTTCGGAACAATCGTGGTTCCTAATGTGACCTAAAAGTTCTTGGCGGATCGTCAGCAATGCACTTCTAGGAGAATGAGCTTCCAAAAGTATGGATTCGATTTCCTGAGGAAAAAGAAAAATAAACATAAATGTACGAATTTATACGTAATATATATATATATATATATACATATATATATATATATATATATATATATATATATGTGTGTGTGTGTGTGTGTATTATGCATATATATGCATGTATCGCCTTTGTTGAAGACAGGCGGTATGACATTCATTATGATTTATGATAATAAGGAAGTAATATACTCTTAGCTGAATTGATATTTTTTCCTATATTGCCATTTTACATAAACAACATTCCGCACCAACAATTCTGGATTACATTACAAACTAGTGGTGCATGGCATTGTGCCTTAAAGCAAATTGCTAGAACTTCCCGTACCAAAAACTAAATTATTAAAAAAACTTTGCAAACCTTTGAAAACATTAGGTTTTTGAGAAATTTTAATTTTTTTGAAAAATATTGACTTTTTTGAAAAATTAGTTTTTTTTATTTTTTGAACTTTTTTTGTACTTTGATTTTTTTTCAAATTTTGAACATTTTTTTAAGCGATCGCGCTGCATGGCTGGTTTGGACACGAAATATCAAAGTGCGTAAGCGTCGCGTAGTCATTTAACGTGTGAATATTGGTACGGAACCCATATAAATAATCTTTATAAAATATCTGATAATATGATGTACATAAAAATCATTATTAAAAATTTGACCAGTTTTTCATTTCGTCAATACAAGTAAAATATTTTTTGAATCATTCAAATCGGATGCTCTGTTCTTTCAAAAATTGAATTACCATTTTTGGTACTTTTTGTCGCGTATCTTGGAAACGGCTAGACCTGCCTTTGCCAAAAACTAATGAGCACGTCTTCTTATCAATACCAATCGAATGTTTTTCAAATTATTCAAATCGGTCGATCCGTGTTCCCGAAATCGTCGACGAAAATTTGTATCCGCACACACACACACTCATACACATATACACACATACATCCATTTTTTCTAAGGTATGCAAAAATGTTCAGAAAGCTTTGAAACGTAAAGATATATAAAAAAGTTCATTTTCGATTTTTTTGCGATTACTATAACATGCCCTATAAAAAGTTACAGCATATGATAGTATGTTTAATATTTAGAGTATTGGAATAACTTTCTCAGAGAAATAGAGAAAACAAACATGTAATATAAAACACGATTGATTTTTTATTGGAAATAATGATAATATTGCAAATAATGTGTACAGGAAAATCTGTTTTTTATGTAACCGCATAAATAATCAAACAAACACAATTTTTTGTTTTTACACACTACAATCGCTTAAATTGTGCTCTAAAATAATCAAAAAAATTGTGAAATGACGTTAAAATTGGTTAGAAAACCGTGAAATTTTACTAACAAGAGATGCGTTTAGAATATGAGACTTTTAATAATTTTCAGAATCAGTTTTTACTAAAAAAAAGTACATGCAACCTTGCCTTGGCTCATCAGAAATAATAGTTGCCAAAAATTCTGATCGTGCCAAAAAAAAAATTTGATTACATTTCTCAATTACGATATTTCTATCACGTCAGTAAATAATGAATGTATGTCATAGTTAAAGTACTATTGCAATAGTTTTCTTCAAATTATGTATCTTTCATATCCATTTTAAAAGTTTTAAACTTTCAAAATGGATAGTTAGATGATTAATGATAAACTTTATCAACATGCCATAAAATATTAAAATTTGAGTTTTTGTATTTATAATATGCTCAATTTCCTCATCAATTACCAAATCAATTAAACTATTACTATGTTGAGAATATATTAATCATTTATATTACTTGTGAAAGTTTGACTAGCATCCTTGAAGTACTACTGCAATAGTTTACTTCAAATCATGCATCTTTCATACCCAATTTAAAAGTTTTAAACTATATTATTTTAAACGTTTCCAAAGTTGTCAAAGTTGATGATTAATGATAAATTTTATCAACATGCCAAAAAATATTTGAATCTGAGTTTTTGTATTTATAACATGCACAATTTCCTCATCAATTACCAAATCAATTAAACTATTACTATATTGAGAATATATTAATCATTTATATTACTTGTGAAAGTTTGACTAGCATCCTTGAAGCATCGCAACGACATTTGCTTTTATTATCATCACTTGGTTCACGTCTGTCACCAATAGTAGAACTTCCTCTACCGTCTATGATTTCGTCTTCATTTCGAATTCCGTCATCTTCCTGACCCTGAAATCTGGGATCTAGATTCAAATCAATTTCGAAATTGGAATTCCTCCGGTTATTGGAATCGTGTCGACTCATTTTTGAGTCTAAATGAGCCGGATCTGGATGATGAGTGAGGTTTGAGTCGGAATCCCAACCGTCATACTTCCTTCGAGCTAAGATGATTCGATCCATGGGAGGCCACACTGGTCTGGGGGATACATAATGCAAATTTATTATCATAAATTAAATTTGATGAGATATTGTGCAAAAAATTTAGGATTTGAATATCAATTGTTAGGCTTAAAAAATCCTTGTACTTTGCCTTTAAAAAACATTAAATCTGATAAATAATTTATCCTATGAAATGGTTTAATAGACTCGATTTATATGACTCAATTTTTTCTTAATTTATTCTAAAATTTATTTAAAGCTTTTCGAGCTTCTTAATAAAGCCAGAAATCGTCAAGCTTTTAATCATGAGCCCTGGGTTGACAACTACGTTTTGGACAACCTGATATCAAACAGTACTGAAAAGTAAAATATAACTGCTTGACATTGCTGAATTAAATTAAAATATATCATCACTATTAGGAATACAGCCATTGGGTTATTTTCTAATAAGTGCTATATTTGAAATAAAAGTATCATTAAACATACTTAAAGAACTCCAAGTTCTGATTAGTGTTGAAACTAGTAGTGCATGGCATCGTGCCTTAATGCAAATTGCTGGAACTTCCCGTACCAGAATTAAATATTCGAGCAAAAAAAAAATATTGATCAATGGTTAATTACAATTGTTTTACATATTTTCAGAAACAAAATTAATATTACTATATATTTATTCGTGATTCGTGAAAATATACAGTGACGGATCTTGTCGCTCAAATCACTTGAAAATGCTTACATTAAGAAGAGATGCCCGGTGAATCCATCTGAGGATATATTTCTTACGAGTATAATAACGCATATGAAATATATACATTTTTAAAATGAATTGAATATTTAAAATTTATGTATTTATATATATATATATATATATATATATATATTTGAAAATTTTGAAGAAAAATCTAAAAATTTTGAAAATTTTTTGAACCTTATAAGTGAACTTTAAAAATTAAAGATCTTGGTACAAAACCCAAAAAAATTGTAACAATATTAGTCCACATGTTTAAAATGCATATTTCTAATGATCATTTTTGACCGCCAAATGGCATTTTTTTACTTTTTCCTATCTATCTACGAAACTGCTAGACCTGCCTCGCCAAAATTTTTACCAATTCTTCATTTCATCAATACAAGTAAAATGTTTTTTGAATCATTCAAATTTGGTACTCCGTTTTCTCAAAAACTGAATTACCGTTTTTGTCACTTTTTTGCCCCGTATCTTCGAAACGGCTGGACCTGTCTTCACCGGTTGATTCGTGCGCCCGAAATCGTGGACGAAAAATTGTATCCAACATACACACACATACACGCATATATGAATTTATTCTAAGATATGGCAAAATGTTCAAAAACCTTTAAAACGTTAAGAATTGCAAAAAAATAACTTAAAGATCCAAACAAATATCAATATTTTAATTCATTTCTGAACCGTTAGTTTGTAAGTTACGACCGAGAAAAACACGAGTGTCTAGATGCAACATGCAACTATTTATGTTTATTTGTAACTTTCTTAACAAATTATTACCTATAAAAATGTGGAATTTCAATTACTTGAAAATATCACGCTTTTTAGCGTGTCTAACGGCTGTCCTTTATATTAAATTAATGTAATTTATACAAGAAACGCAGTTTTTATTATCAATAGTTAGACGCATCACAAATTAGTCTGATTTTATTATTATTTCGTGATTCATTTTCATTCTGGATGTGCAAATAGAAATCTAGAGAATTAACACGACAGTATGAAAATCAATAAAAATGATTAAGTTTTTATGTACTAATTTAAGTGAATGCAATTTTCAGAGATAATAAAATATTAGAACCGACGAAGGTCTCATTTTGCAACAGCTGAGTGCATCATGAAATGGGAAAAAGGCAAAAACAAAATGAAATTGCTATTTGGAATTAGAAAATGAATTGAAAAAGAAAGTGCACATTATAACAAAAACTAAATCACACCTTGGAATATGTTATTAACGTTAACATTCTTTTAACACGATTCTGGACATGCACTTATTTTCCAATAGATTCAGAAGTAGTTGGTGTAAATGTGCTCATTTATATATATATAATATATATATATATATATATATATATATATATATATATATATATATATATATATTATTAATTTTAAATAGAAATTTTCTGGTTGCTTAACAAACTTCTCCGAGAAAATGCCAATAGAAATCCTGTGAAAACGTAGCTCTTAAAGTCAAATCAATCATAAAGTTAGTGCTGTTTTTACTATGTAAAACTTATGTAAGACAAATATATAATATGGGATACAAATTTCCATTTTTGTTGTTTTTTTGAATAAATAAATATTATTCATAGCGTTAATTATCACGTAATATCTGTAAAAAATATTTGTGATTTATAAAAAAAATGGAACCCATTTGAACAAAAAACTAGTGGGGTGCATGGCATCGTGGCTTGAGGCAAATTGCTGGAACTTCCCGTACCGTAATTAAAAATTTTGGTACGGAACCCAAAAAAATTTACACAAAATGTGTACAATGTGTACTCTCAAACTCTAAAAAATCCCTAAAAAATATCTGATTATTTGATGAACATATGTCCAATAAACATTTTTGACCGCCAAATGGTATTTATTTAACTTATTTTTATTGAGAGTCCATAATCGCAGGTCCTGCCTTGCCAAAAATTTAATCAGTTCTTCATCTTGTCAATACAAGTAAAATGTTTTTTGAATTATTAAAATCGGACGCTCCGTTAGCTTAAAAACTGAGTTACCGTTTTTGGCACTTTTTGCCCCGTATCTTCGGAACGGCTAGAGCTGCCTTCGCCAAAAGCTAATCAGCATGTCTCCTTATCAATACGAATCGAATGTTTTTTTTAAGTCGTCGACAAAAATTTGCATCCGCGCGCGCGCACACACACACACACACACACGCACATACATCCAATTTTTCTAAGGCATGCCAAAATATTCAGAAAACCTCTGAAACGTAGAGATATATAATTTTTTTTTCGATTTCTTTGCGATGGCTAAACTCACCCTACGGGAAGTTAATAAGTTTAGTTTTTCAGATTCATTTACCTGGGTATGGCAAATCCTTGATGATGTCCATTTTGTACTTCAGAAGTATGCTTCAAAACCTCGAAATTATCCTTGCTATCACATTCAGAATTCTCAGCAACTGAAGCACTTTCCAAATTATTCTTCCTACTTAAAACATCACCAAAACATTGATAGTCTTCAGTAAGAAGTTTGCCTTCAGGAATCGTTGACAAAGTTCCTTGACCCGAGGATGAAGTGACGGATCCAGAAGACAAAGATGACGCCCTAGATTCACGCCTGTATCTTCCACCAGGATAGAGATCCCGATTTCTAGGTGTAAAATTTTGTGGATTATCTCGATTCACTTGGAGAGGTTTTGAGATCTGATTGAGAAACCGTTGGTTCCTCAAAAGTAGTTCTGGATTTTGTCTAAACCCTCCGTCTCTTTGGTAACATTCAGGTTTACCAATCGGGTTTTCGTAGATAGGATAATTTTGATATTCACTGATTCTAGAATTTCGAGCCAGATAAACAGGTTGGGATGTCCTTAAAATTGGTTCTCTATGTTCTAAATCTTTGGATATGATAAATACATTTTCTTTATTATTCAATACATTCGTAGTATTTTCAAGACTTCCTAAAACTCTCGATTGTGGCAGACTCAATCGAGGTCGTGGTTTTGGAGAACCAGGACTTCGTTCATCCAGGGATTTTATATTTTCTTGATTATCACATGTTTCAGCCTCTTCACCGTTGGAACTTGAAATATTATCGGCAGTGGAGTCGCTAAATTGAGGTTCTCTTAGAGGTATTTGATGATAATATTCCGAGTCACTTCTAAATGTTTCTGTCCATCGAGATTGCGACCGGGAAATTGTTGGAAAAGAAGGACTAGTCGTTATTTGATCTGGTTTTTTGATGGGCGGACCACTCAGAGTCGCATTGTTGGAATGAACAGGGCTGGAAAAGGTATTTTATATGCATATAGATGAAAATTACATATTTATATTGACAATAGCTTATTATCTCGTGTAATAAAATGTATGTATAAAATTATTAAATATTAACGAGCAGATTAACCACAACAATTGAGCAAGGCTATTACTGGCAAATAATGATAAATTACATTTTAATTCATTTCAATTCTCGTCATCGATTTTACATCTTGACGTATGGCTCTAATAATATTTTTATTGCAAAATATCGGACAATAATTATATTTAAGAAATTAAGATATAAAACTTTGTAATGTCTCGAAATCAATGTCATAACTTTAATAAGCCCCCTAAGGCGTGCGTACAGACGTACGTTGGTTATCAAGAAGCAAAGTTGTAAGTAGGGTTTAGGAATTACGAGATAAAATTGGATTGTTTCTTAAAAATCAGAGAACACAAAAAGAAAAAGAATATTTTGCTAAAATTAAAGACCAAACTTTTGTTCTATAAATAGAGTTGGATAATAAACATATTTTCGTTCAAATTTGTGTGGTTTTAATTATTTTAAATTAGCTAGGGGTAAACTCAATTCCTATACTTGTTCACAGGGGTAGTGACATTGAAAAGGTTGGGAACCACTGATTTAGAGTTTGAAGTATGTTGAACCAGATTTCTGCCATAATATATTTTTTTCATGTAAAGTCCAATAAGTCTAATATAATATTTTAGAAGAAGAAGAAGGTAAACTAGAATATCTGAATCAAAGTCTAAGATGTCTTTATGTAAATCTTACCATCTAATTACGTCCTAATGACATTAAAAACCATCATATTTAATTGCTTTTTTCTTCATATTGTAGTATTTTCATAATCAATTTATTAACATTGAATTACAATATTTATACCTGTCTTTGAAGTCATCATTATAAATTCCCTCACTATGATTGGAAGATCCATAACCAGATGAATTGGATCTTTCTCTCATCGTTGGACATCTGGCGAGATCCTTGTCGAGATCGACGTCCTTCATGTTGATCTCTTGGTCATTGTCATCAATAAACATTGGATTTACCCTGTAATGATAATAATAATAAATCATTAGAGTATAAGTGCAGAGTGTGGTCTGTTTTATTAGATACATTAGAGCTTATTTATTGCGATATCGTGCATTTATATGTTTATAGTAAAAATAAATGTAGAGGTTAATGGAAATGTAATATTATATGTTTTCTGTTTATAGGATTCTAAAAGACCTTATATGTAAATAATATGATAATAATAATACATCGTCTGGACGTAACTGGTTTTTATATGATTCCACTTGTAATTTTTATGCGATCTAGCAAACTAAGGATTTTTTCAAATGGGTATTGGATTTTTAATATATTAACCAAATATTGCGTTATTATTTTATTATAGTTATAGTCAATTTCACATTATTCTATAAATGCTGCAAAAATTGTATAAAAAATTGTCTTTGATTGTCATATACAAAATATAAAACCAAGAATATAGAAACTAATTGAATTTTTTGTGGACGATGTTTCTTCAGTGTTTTAATTGGATACAATTACATCTATAAATATAAAAAGTTAACCATAAATTTGTTAAACATTAAACAGAAATTCATTAATATTGTTAATTATTTTTAAGTTGCAATATTTTTTGCCCAGGAATTAATTTAAATATCATCATCACCACATTTTGGAGAATATGGTGAATTTTTTAAGTTGTTTATGAACTTTTTTACATATAACCAAGACTTTTTGGATTAAAATCAAAGAAAAAAATTATTATATATATATATATATATATATATATATAAATTGTATAAGTAAATGTATAGTTGATGTCTACAAAAATATAATAATTTTATGAAAATATTTTTAAATATTTTAATAAATATTACATAAATAATCCCATAATAGAAAATAATAAATGAGTTTTACTCGATCAACGAGGATTATCTTCAGTTCTAGGACAAAAACTGAAATATGAATATATGTGAGACATATATGTATGTAAGCTTGAAGTTATAGAGAAAATATCCAAAATCAGGTAATCAAATTGACCGAACCCTCGAATAGAGACTAACTCCAGCTCACTTGCGGTCATAAATGTATATATACGAGTACATATTCATAATATTTAATTTCGATATAGTATATTTTATATTGTTTTAATAAAAAAATTAAATTAAGGGTACTAAAGCCACTGCTACGAAAAAGATAACATTTTTTGCATAAGCCCTCATAGAGGTGACATGGACTCTATCAGTTTCAAAGGCCGCCAAAGTTTACGAGCAGAGTTTAGAAATGTAGTATTGCTGAAGATTAGAGAAGGCATAAAGGAATAATAAAAAACAATGAATTATTAAAAAACTATTAGTAAAAAGCGTCTGATGTATGATGGTCAGAAAGGACCCAAACAAAAAATATGCGGTTTCATAAAATATGCGGGTGATCGATGGCTTATACAAGAAAGTACAGCGATTTGAAAGCCAATTCATAGGACAAGGAAGCACTGATAATAATATTAATTCTAGTACATTATTTGACCATAGATCTGTATAGAACATTGTTAAAATTAAAAAGTGACTTTTGTCTTCAAGATTGTGTTCGTGTCAATCGGTACACGATCGCCACTAACACACGACTCCGCATAAATATGTAATATTACGAAATAACGTTGTCCGTGCCACGGTCAAACCAACTCATTGGCAACTGGAAGAATTTTTTTCAAAGTCAAATCTTTAAACCTACATATGTTTATCTCCAACATTTGCATGTATGTGTTTGTATATGAAAATTAAAAAATATTTTGTACTGAGTTATTGAAATTCCTCAGAATGCGCTGAATCATTATTAATTTAACTGAAATTATTCGAATTGCTTGAATTGATAGAATTACCATTGTGGGAAAGCCATTTGACATTGATTTGAAACGTGTTTCACCTATTACAAGAGGTTTTAGATTAGTTGAAATGTACAGTAACAGAATATACAGTTTGTGCATTGCATTGGGAATCGAGAGCTTTTATGATAGCTTTATATTTGCAGACAGTTCATTGACTGAAAAAATTGTATTTCTTCAATCCTGGACATATCACACTAAATCATTGGAGAGTGTTATTTTTAACATTTTTAGTATTTTATTCATTAGCCATCTGCCAACGTTGTCATATTTCTCAACATCAGGATCAAACAAATAAAAGTCTGATTTTTTACAGGTACTTCTTTATAGTAGTTTTACCCATGTTAATTGCATGCCGTATAATTTAAGGCCATGTTCCCAGATGATATTGCATATAGCAGCGCGTGAGATCTAGTTCGAAGCCCAGATCCCAATAAAGTGATTTTGCGAAACTTGTCGCATTGAGAAAGATTGCAAATTGTTCAGCATCGAATAAATATAGATGTCAACAAAAAGATCTCGCAAGATCTCGTTACTCGAAATGATTTAAACGATGCTGTCGATCTTTATGCATAGCTCGAAATTGGATCACAAATTATATGTTTCGAAACTCCGTGACGTGGGCGGTGTAGATCGTCTTTTTTATTGTTGTTTGGAAATATAACCATTAAACTTTTTGCAAAGGATTATTTTTTTAAGTTTTATAAATAGATCGTGATGACTATTTAAAATTTTTGAAATATTTCCTATAGGTTTCACATATTACTTTATTAGGTATCACACAAGAATAATTGGTAATAATAAAATATAAAATCTTATTTTTATAAATATTGATAGAGCCCGTCATAGTGGAGAACGTGGGCTATCACAACTAGATCTGGGTACGATCTCAACCTCGGTCGGCTTGATACAAAGCAGTTGATTATAATCTGCAGTAAAAATTTTAGACATAAATGATATGTATGTATGTTTCATAAATGATATGTATAAATTGTTTCATAATTTCTTATATTAGGCACCTCTTTCTGACTGAGATATGAAAATATTATGTCAATAAAAGAAATCATTACCTCTTTGATCGCGTATCATTTATTATACTATGATGTCATTAAATACCAAATTTTGACAAACATAGCAAAAATGAAAAATTTGCTTATGATTATAAAATTTTAGGTCAACAACCTTTAAACATGTGATGCTACAATTGCTGTAGGTGCACATTTTTCTTATTGCTGAATACACAAAAAATAATTTTGCCAGCAGAATTTTTATCTGCGTCATGGTCAAAAATCTACGCACCAAATAATATTTGGATTAAAATAAGAAGTATAAAAATAAATTCTTCAGAGAACATCAATTTGTTTAGAACCCAAAATATATTATTTTGGAAACTAATAATATTCCAAATTTTATCTTTTGTTGTATCGATACATTCCAGTTTTATTGTTGTTATAATTTATTTTTTTGGATAACCTGGAAATGTATACCCGAAGGAATAATTACCAAAATGACTTTGAATTTGACTTTTCATTCTTTAGCAATGAATAGAAAATTCGGGACATTTTTTGGTTTTTGTCAAATAACTCACAAATTACATATGAAAACACTATTTTTGATTTAAACAAGCAGAAAATTTAGATAAAATTTATTACAATTCCATGCCAACAGTTATATACACCCCAATATAAAAGTTTTGAATAAAACGACTTTGAATTTGACTTTTCATTTTTTAGCAATAAACAGAACATTCGGGACATTTTTTTGGTTTTTGTCAAATAACTCACAAATTTCATATGAAAGCACTATTTTTGAGTTAAATATGTAGAAACTAGATAAAATTTACTACAGTTCCATTCCAACAGTTATATGCACTCCAATATAAAAGTTTTGAATAAAACGGCTTTGAATTTGACTTTTCTCTGTACATGGGTATATTTTAAAATCTAAAAGTTGAAAATAAAGAAGAATGAAAATTAAATCTGCATTCATTAAAAACATTTTGAAGAAAATGTGTTTTAAATTTATCCATATTTTTCAGATTTGTAATATTTGCAAAATTGTACTATAATATATAAGAAAAATACTACTTTCAATATAAAACAAATATTGTAAATTAAATAGTAGAGCAAATTATGTAGATCATGTCGAGAAATGCAATAACAATTAAGATGTAGAGAAGCTCTATGTTATCAATTTATATAATTTGAACGTAATTTTTATAAAAAAAAATATATAATATAAATATAAGGCTAAAAAGAAAAGTTATATAATATTAAAAGGATAAACATGCGTATGATCCTTGATCTCAAGAAAAGCGAAAATATGAGAGTTTAAAAGATGACATACACGACAAATAAACAAAGATAGAAAGTTTAATGACTGTTCACTAAATACCACAAATGTTGACACAAGGTAGGTACCCATTGCATTCGATCGTCACTTATTGTTAAAAATTTCATGTTTAATAAATATTATTATTATGAGAGTTATATCATCTTGTATTCGGTAAAATGGGTTGCTGTTAACTAATAGCACAATTACTGCGGATCTAATTGAATTAGCACTGCGAAGTAGAGTGAAAGTATATTATGCAATGTATTATTGGTGTATATATTTATATATATGCACTATGTTATTATTCGCATATATAAATATCTTTGAATATTTTACACTAGTTTTTTATTACTTATTTCTAGTTTTTAATTGCTATCAATTATTTTTACAATCATTACCAACTTGGCAAAGAACCTGTTTTAATTGTAATATCCTGTGATTTGATGTAGATAGAAATGCAAAAAGTATAGATTATTTGCAATTATGTAAGTGAGGTAAATGATTTGCAAAATAATGATCTAGAAATTAATTACTTTATTTATTAGGCAACAATATTGCAATTTTTTATAAGTGCTAAAAGGAAATTGCATGCCAACGTCATCTGGTATCAATACCGTATGATATAGATAGGGCGGGGCACAAAAGCCCAATTTGACTTTAAGTAATTATACTGTCTAAATCATAAGAACTACATCACAACACAACACAACAAAAAACTTTCGAACTCAGTAATGTTTTCAGTTAATTTCTAATTATAGAAATGTGTTTTTTACTATTATTCTTCTAAAATTTATCACCTGTTTCTTTTTACCCCATAGGCGAGCTAGGGGGCAATCAGATCAAATGTCTTATTTTCATTTTGAAAGGATTCGGCGAAATAGTATCAACATTATTCAACCAATTCAAAATATAAATTTATATGTACATTTTTTACAAAAATAACAGTGTATATAACCTTGATCTAGTATTTTAGTATTTCGTCATAAACATTTAGCAGCAGAGTTGGAATAAATATGTAAGATTGATCTCTTGTAAAACTGCTTTTTCAACTTAATTTATTGTTTTACATTGCTTACGTTTAAGCAAAATTTAACAAATATTCAAGAATGTTATAAGTGCAATCTCAAACTAATTTTAACAATTAAATATGACTGATATAAAGTTCATTATGGTGTCATTTTTTTAATATCGGCAAAATAATTTTTAAATTGAACAATTACAATTAATTCAGGGTCAAGATAATTGTCACAACTTGTTAGCCAAAATCAAGAATTGAAGACATAATGATAAAGTATCAAAGAATTTTAAGATGCTTCGATGCTCCATTATATTTTTTACCTATTTATTTATATATAAAACTAGAATTCAAGAGAAGTAATTCTGTACAAGAACTCCACATAAAATATGAATGGTATACGACATCCAATGCAACATGATAGACATTCATTTATAACTCGATATTCTCATAAATCTTGTTCATGCAAAACTCGTATAAATCTAGTTTCTAGAGTAACCTGATTACTATCATGTGATTTTACAGGTGCCTATAGAGCAACTACTATCCTTACTATTCATTATTATAACCTTGTCTACTTGTGCAACAAGAAAATTATAATATTACACTTTTTTATTTATTGTTCTATTTTATATGTAAGTAAGGACATTTCATATAAGGCTACCTATGGTAATTATATTGAATAGGTAAGTATGTCATAATAACTTAACAGCTGTTAAGAAATGAGATCGAGTAAATATAGGAAAAGGCTAGTAATCATATGAAATAATCGAATAATAATTGCTGTAATATGAAATATGCATTGTGAATGTAGAGCAATAAACGAGATTTCGTTCAATTTTTTTTAATGTAGCCTGCATGATTTTCTTTTTTAAAAGACAATTTATAATTCATACAGAATAATCATATTTAGTGAACACCTTTATATAATTTCGCAATTTTGTTTAAACATACACTACGAGATGTGTAAGTAAGAAAAATTTTTTATTAATTACAAGAACGTTCCAAATTGTTACTAAAAAGTTACAAAATTGTAGAAGATATAAAAAATATTCATTTGCATTTTTAGAATTTATTACAGTTTTATAGAATTGTACAAGTAAAAACAATAACTAATTTTTATATCTACTCTATATTATGAAGAATGTTTCAAATTTTAGCTGCTTTACTTAACAAAAAAATTATAATAAAGTACATAACATTTTTTAATTTTATTTATTATTTAATATCCACTGCAAAAAATATGTCTTACAAAAATAATGCCAAAGTTAAATTAAATATATAAAAAAAGCTAAACATGGAAATTTCAACAGTAACATAGAACAGGAACCCCGATGTTTAATATTTGAATAAAATTAATCAGTACTTTTAAAACAATTATGTTTTTCTAAATATGCAAATACTGTCTA
>NW_020539725.1:52489862-52607918 GCF_003426905.1 Ctenocephalides felis | reverse complement strand
TAATTTACTTATTTGTCAATGAACTAAATGAATGTTTATTACTAGTTATTGACAAATTAATCTAATTTTCAGGTACTTCTATCTGATGAGGTTTGGAAAATTCTGTAAATGAATTTTCCCACCTCCTTATCCTGCAAAGGACAAAACTATCGGTAAGTTGCATGAAATTCAAATAAATTTTGAATTCAAATATGATATGGTGATACATAATATAACAAGTTTTTTTTCTCTAATTATAGGTTGCACTCCTAGAATGAGAGCTAATTCTATCTTGGGTCTATCAGATTCAAATGAGAAGGTATCAAAAAAAATATTTCTTATGTCAAACCTTGTGTTATCAAGCCTCCAGAAGTTACCGTTTTGTAATTCTTTTTGTAATAATTATAAATATATATGTAAACAAATATTATATAAAATTTCCTACAGATAGAGAGAATGAAACTTCAATCCAGAAAAAAGAACCTACAAGAATTCCTCAGAAAAAACAATCACAAGTGGTTAGTATAAAAATATATACTAATATATAGGCAGTATATTTCTAGCATATATATGATATGTATGTGTGTATATATCTATCTATTACATATTTCTATTTTCTTATATCTAATCAATTTTGAACAGGTATTCGTCGAGAACTTAGAAAGTCTGCATCACAGCCATTGTTGACACCAAAAGCTAAAATTGATAAACCTAAACCATTTGTAAAAACTAATCTTTTGCAGGTGAGTTGCTGTTTTATGAAATGGCCGTATGTTTTAGATAATATTTTAGAGTTAATATATATTTATATAGTATATAGAGATTAGTAAGATAAATAAATAAATGTAACTTTTTTGTAATGTACTATCATGTTTAAGCACTTGGAATATATATATATATATATATATATATATATATATATATAATATGAATTTTTAACTTCCCGTAGGGTAAGTTAGCAAAAAATCGAAAATGAAAATTTTTATATATCTTTACGTTTCAGTGGTTTCTGAACATTTTGGCATACCTTAGAAAAATGTGATGTATGTGGTGTGTGTGTGTGTGTTGTGTGTGTGCGTGTGTGTATGTATGTGCGGATACAAATTTTCGTCGACGATTTCGGGAACACGGATCAACCGATTTGAATAATTCAAAAACATTCGATTCGTATTGATAAGGAGACGTGCTGATTAGTTTTTGGCGAAGGCAGGTCTAGCCGTTCCTGAGATACGGGGCAAAAAGTGCCGAAAACGGTAACTCAGTTTTTAAGAGAACGGAGCGTCCGATTTCAATATTCAAAAACATTTTACTTGTATTGACAAGATAAAGAATTGATCAAATTTTCATAAAGGCAGGTCTAGCGGTTTCGGAGATCTAACGAAAAAAGTAAAAAAAAATGCCATTTGGCGGTCAAAAATGATCATTAGACATATGCACATCAAATTGTCAGATATTTTATAGAGAATTTAACAATAAGTATAAATTTGTTTATTTTTCTATGGGTTCCGTATCAATGTTTACCCGTTAGACAGCGACGGCCGCGCTTACGCGCTTCATATTTTGTCTCTATGCAGTTAAAAGCAGTACGATTGCTTTGAAAAACAGTTCAGATCTTCCAAAATATGTCAAAATAAAAAAAAACATTTTTTTTTCAAAAAAAAAAAATTTAAAAAAAACATTTTTTTTTTTAAATTTTTTCAAAACAAAATTTTTTTTTCAAAAAAAAGTAATTTTTTTTCCATTTATAGTTTCTCAAAAATCTTATTTTTTCTAAGTAAATTTTTTTCAAAAATGTTAATCGTTTTTAAAAAAAATAATGATTTTTGGTACGGGAAGTTCCAGCAATTTGCCTTAAGGCACGATGCCCTAATTGCCTTAAGACAGAATTCCACTTACAGCTAGTTTATTTTTAGATCAATCTGGAAATGATACTAAATATGTCTCTCGCCTAAAATGCCAAATTTTGCATTAATCCATAACAAGAATTTTAATAAAATGGAATCTGTAGATGAGTATGCCAAAAGAAAGGAGGCGCGAGCTAAGGACCTAATGACGCCAAGTAAGTTCATAAAAAGTTTTCTAATCAATTTTCATAAATTTATTTATAATTTTTATGTAGAATCTGAAAGAAGAATAGCAACTAAGATCAAGAAAACGCCTGTTGCTAATACTAAGCTCGAAAATAAAACGGTATTCGATTTTCGAGGTATTAAGAAAAATGAAGCTATTAGTCGACATGAAAAGCATGTAGATATGGCTAAGAAGATTTTAAAGAAACCCGTTGACTTTTCAACAAAGCGGCAGCAAATGTTGAAAGGGGTAAGATTAAATAAAATTTGATCTTCAACTACAATTCAGACAAGGGATATGAAATATTTATTGTTATTTTTATATGAATTTTATATTTATTTGGATTTTAATCATTTTTACTGGTCATGAAGCTTGCATATAAATGAATTATGTAAGTTGAAAATATTAAAAAATCTCCAGTTTTGTATTTTTTATATTTTTACCTGATATTTTTAAAGTATATGAATGCTTTCAAAATCCCAAACATGTGCCTATAAATAGATATTTTTATTTTTGTGATAAGATATATTTTATGTGTATAATATATGTTTGAATGAATATTTTAAAAGTTTAATTATTCCATGATCTGATCTGCAATAAATAATTGTGTTGCAACAGCATTCAGTATGCATTTCAATTTGAAATTAAGAAAAAATTTAACTGTCCTGGAACGAATTAATGGCATTTCATTAAGATGAAATAAAAACTTGTTCTGTGATAGTTTCTCCTACTTTAATTTGTACTGATTTCACTGGGAGTCCTTATCCCGAGCATTAAGAAGCCAAGCATGAGTTGTTATAAATTTCATTTCAACCCACCACAAAATTACATAAGAAAAATATCTGAACATAACCATAGATACTTATATTATTATCTAAGATCACATATATTGCAAATGTATCATAATTATTCTCTGCACAAATAGATACATTTATTTGTCATTGATAAAATTAAGAGTAATCCAATTCAAGAGCAATTTCATTATCTAAATTGTTAGTTTTTTTTTGATTCTTAAAAATATTAAATTTGTGTCGACGCGTGTGACGTGCTAAATCGCTGCTTGAAACAAATTTCATATCACAGTAGGAACATGAAAACGGGCGTTCAAAAGTATGTGCTCGCCTTATGTGTTCATTCATATCGCCTGAAGATCGAAAACGCCTGGAAAAATAATTTATTAATAGCAATTAGATGAAAATCCATAAGGAATTGCATATATAATTTTTTCTCTGTTTACCTTTGACAATAATTACAAACATAAGGTAGTTCCCCATTATGTATCCTTTGATGAGTTCTTAGTGCACTGCAATGTGTAAAACCCCTTCCACAGTTTTGCAAACATGCTCTTTTAAAACCATCGTGTGTCTTTTCATGAGATGCTAATGAACCTTTTTCATGAAATGATTTTGAACACCTTGTGCAATGATATTTCTTTTCATCATTCTCTAAATCATTTACAGGTGAATCAAAATTGGCAGTATTATCTGCGAAATAATATTATGATATGTAGCACAGTAGACAATGGGAAGAATTAATTAAATTCGTTTTGTTTTACCCTGAAGAATTATTTGATTTATTTTGGCTTTTTCTATGAGTTCTCATATGCGCTGTCAATTTTGCTGGTGTGGCTACTGCATGCCCGCATTTGCAAATATATTTTCTGAAAATTGATTTAAAATAGTTATGAATAAATTAATGCAATAGGAAATAATATTTGATAGATAATTATTAATTAAGTTCAATTTCACATTGACTATATGTTTTCTTATCTTTTAAGAAAAGATATTTGATTTGAAATTCAGGTGAAAAATGTTTGAAATCAAAAATCTTACTTTGGTCTGGTCTTTTTTGTTTTTAAATCTAATATGTCCTGCTCCAGATTTTCTAAACCAGATGAGTTGTGATGGATTTTCTGCATATGCAAATATAATTTCAAATTTGAGAAGAAAGTAGCCTCGCATATGTTACATGTTAATTTTGTTTTGGCATGTGATTTCATATGTCCAGCTAGACCGGTCTTTTCACTAAACTGTTTGTTGCAAATTTTGCAAAAAATTGCTTGTTCATTATGAACCTTTTGCATATGAGTGATCATAGCACTAGAGGACATAGTAACAGCACAAACACGGCATTTTATTTTAACATTTTTCTTTCTTATAGGAGAAACATAAGTATCAATATCTGTCAATTTTTTAGGCAGTCTTCTCGTTCTTCGTTTCAATATTTGATCAGATTTTGATTCAAAATTTAAATCTATGTCTGTGAATTGGTCTAAAGTTCTTTCAGGACTTAAACAATTCTCATTAAAATATTCATATGGAGAGTCTGTGCTTTCATAAAAAACATTACCGGATATATTTATTTCATAACTAGCATGTGATATAGGAGGACTATTTCCCAATATGGTATTTGAATGTTTTAGATCATTTTCGCTTTGCCCAACTTCCATTTCAGCTCCTAAATTCTCAGATATTAATGGTTCCATTTTGTAAATATTACCTGAGTGATCTGAGTTTAAAGGATCTTTTTTCATTATGTAGCCCATACTTGGATTAATATTTAATTCTTCTATATCGTTATCACTGATTTCCTTGTTATTGTTTTGAACAAGTTCTCTTAATAGTAGGTCGGAATATTCACATTGCTGTTTGAATTGGTAAGCAATGTTTACTTTATCTGCACATTTGTTGCATATTAATGTAGGTAAACCGTCTCCTTTAATAACCTTGGATGGAATAAAATCATTCATTAAGTTACAGAATAATTAATCATTAATTTAGTTCCAATTAAATATAAGATGGAGAAAATAAATTACTAAACTTAAAATGAAACATATGACTTAAAGCCACCTTGAATTTCTTGGTGAATACTTATTATATGAAGATAACTCGTATGCACATTAATATGCTTTTGTTAAAATAAATATGTTCATTATACAGTTAATTGAATGTTTAATATTTTCTTTAAATGTAGGTCGGCATTAATATCTTATTTTGACTTATAATTAAGCTTGAAATTAATTTTAATGTAATCTACCTTTACTTGTGCACAAGCCATTATTTTCTCTGATATATGAACTGAATAATCATCATCGAAAATTGATGTTAAAATATCATACACTCCGTCCTCCATACAAACTCTACAGATTTTTGACAAATTATTTACCATTGTCATATCTGCAATAACAATTTATTTTAAAAATGATAGATAAGTGATTTCAAAACGTCACATAATGTTTATTAAATAAATGATCATTGATATTCTGGTCAACTATAAAGAAGCAAAAACAATGTGTTTGACAGATGATTTAAATTCCACCTTGCGCGTACAGATGGCGGTCGTTTCGGTTTTAATGATAGTTGGAGCAGGTGCCGGTAACTGTCATCACGTTTGGCAGTTGTGCAAATTGTAATAATTGTAACTTGTCAGATAAATGTAAAAGTTTCCAGTGATTTTTAACAAGTGAAAATTTAATGATTTTGATGCAGGGGTCATTAACCACAAGTAAAGCCCGTGCACACGACGCCAGTATTTATTTATACAGGATTCCTGTCAAGTTTTCTGGTAAGGTGAGCAAGAATTTTGTGCCAGATTTTCACTTATTTTATGATTAATAATAATTTTGAGCATTTTCAAATATACACTGTGAATTTCACAATTCATATTTTATCGATTTTATAAGTACAGAGCATTGTATGAAATGTAAACAATAAATATATGTATAGTATCCACAGGGCCGGATTTAGAAATTTGGCGCCCTGAGGCACTGACAAAAATGCCGCCTCATCCCTGAAATTTTACTTAAATTGTTTTTATATAATATTCCCGTACCAAAAATTAAAATTAAAATTTTTGAAAACTTAAAAAAAATCAATTTTTGAAAATTTTGAGTTTTTTTTATATTTCGAAATTTCTTGCAGCGCCATTGCTTTGAAAAAAGTTTATAGTTTTCAAAAAATTTCAATATAGATATAAAAAAAGGATTTAAAGGGCACTTTTTTCATTTTTCTAAAAATTTAAAGTTCTTTGTAAAATGTAATTTTCAGTACGAGAAGTTCCAGTAATTTGCAGTAATTACTGGAACAATGCCATGCGTCACTAATGCACTAATGCACAATGTCGTCTTAAGAGGGCTCGAAATCTGAAGAACATATTTTCTTAAACTTTCAGGTCGATTACGAAACTTTATATTAGCTAAATTGCCAAATTTGATAATAACTTATTAACCAATTTCATAATTTACGTTCGAAGAGGGAGGCAAAGCAAAATGATAAATTTTAATAATCGGCTATTTGAACCCAAATTTTGCATTGCAATCGTATTATGTTTTATATAAATTAACATAAGTTAATTATATTTCTTGAAATAAAAAATGTTATTAAAAAAATTAGTTAATTATGTCTTTCATGAAGTATACGTTTATAATTATTGATCATTTGTAAACTGTTCTTGAATCATGTTAAAATTATCACTACTTTTTTTTAACTTCCCGAAGGAGAAATTTGTTTTCCCGATTTTTTGACCCGGATTGTCGCGGTTTTTCGAAAATTAATAGCTAAATTAACAAACGTTATGCAAACAAACGAACAAATGCTAAGTTTTCCAACTAACTATGAAGAAAATTGAATAGAACATATAGATCGTAAAATATAAGATATATTATACGATAATATCATAGATAAAAAAGTATTACATATAATCGAATAACAAAGGTCTTACTAAAAGTGCGCAATTCTTAGTAAAAACTAGTGGGACGCATGACATCTTAAGGCAAATTGCTGGAACTTGCCGTACCAACATTTTTTTTTTTTAAAAAGATTAACATTTTTGAAAAAAAATTACTCTGAAAAAATTAGATTTTTGAGAAACTATAATTTCTCATATTTATATTTTTATTTTATTATTTTTAGTTTATATATAAATTTTGATAAAAATTAACTTTTTTTTTTAAAAAAAAAATAGACTTTTTAAAGAAAAATTTCATTTTGAAATATTTTGGAAATTCTGAACCTTTTTTCAAAGCAATCGCACTGCTTTAACTGCATAGAGACGAAATATAGAAGCGCGTAAGCGCCGCGTCGCCGTCTAACGGATAAACATTGGCACGGAGCTCATAGGAATGTAAACAAAATTTATACTTATTGTTAAAATCTCTATAAAGTATCTGATAATTTGATGTGCAGATGTCTAATGATCATTTTTGACCGCCAAATGCCTTTTTTTTTTTTTTTACTAGATATCCGAAACCTTTAGACCTGCCTTCTTGAAAATTTGCCTTCGCCAAAAACTAATCAGCACGTCTCCTTATCAATACGAATCGAATTTTTTTTTGAATAATTCAAATCGCTTCATTCGTGTATCCGAAATCGTCGACGATTTTTGCCACTAGTTTTTCATGTTCTACTGGCAAAATATCAGTAGATATTATATCATCTTATAATCACTGCCTACATATTGTTGTTGTTTTAAATATTTTGCATTTCTATAAACGCCCGATAGAGTTTTTTCAGTATAGCCATTTATAATTAATAAATGTTATTCGTTAATTAGTTTCAAAATTTGAATTGGCATAAAAAAACTTCTCCAAGTGTTTTGCTGGATTCACCTAATTTGGTGGGGTCATCGTTTAAACAGCTTATAACACTATTCCACCACATTCCTTTATAGATACATATATAGATAAATGTATATAATAGTATAGAACAGTATTAATATTTATATGTATTTTTTCAAGTTAAATTAATATTCAATTTTTATCGCATCATTAGACTAGTTATGACCAAAAAGTATTTGAAGAATTTTAAGATCCTGTTTCGTAATATGCATATCGGTACATCCTCACACATAAATAAATTTATATATATATATATATATATATATATATATATGTATATATAAATGAATATTTATGTATAAATTAATAGATCAATCGCATATTTTATTGTGTCGTATAGTATGGAGGCGCCAGACATATTTTGAAATAACAAACAATAAAAATTAAACCGGTTCTGGAACTTATATATGATATGCACACATCTATATATTATATATATATATATATATATATATATATATATATATATTGCTATACCTAAATATATACATATATAATATATGGAGCGTTGACTAAGGCAACATAAAAACATGAGACGGATCTTGATAACAGTAAATTTCAATAAGTACGAATAGGTATCAAACCTGAATTGTGGTCAGAACTTGATTTTGCATCCACGGGTTCCACATTCGTTACTAACTTCGGCCAGCTTGATATCAAGCAGTGCTGATATCAGTTTTCACTTGAAATTCAAAATCTAAAATATGATGAGTAAAAATAGCAGTAAATGCTATTAGAAATAGAATGATTGATTACTCGATTGTCTTCTATATAATTAGATTAAGAATTTACATCACAATAGCCCATAAAATAGCAGTTCTAAATGCTATTGAGAAAAATGTTCAATAATTAAGGATTTGAAACGATATACTTGGACTTCACTGATCAGTAAATTTCAATAAGTACGAAAAGGTATCAAACCTAAATTATTGTGCATTTGGGGTAAGAACTAGGTTTTGCAAGCACAGCTGCGTTCACCTTCACCTTCACCTTAACCCAGCTTGATATCAAGAAGTGCTGATATCAATAATTTTACCAGAAATTGATAATCTGAAATATGATGAGTGAGAATAGAAATATAATGATGAACTACTGGCTTGCCTTCTAAAATATCAGGTTAAGAATTCACATCACAACAATCATAGAATTCAGTTCTGAATGCTGCTGAGAAAATGTTCATTAGATAAGGTTCTGAACTTATATTCTTGGGCTTCATTAATTTCAAAAATTTCAATATTTTTTATGAACGATAAGGATTTTGGGGACTTTAGATTAGACGATCGAACTAAATGCTATTTGATATTTTTATTATGAAGCAACCCATCGAATGTTTTTTACTAATTGTAGTTATGATATTCTGACTTTTTTTATCAGCAAGGGCTGGAAGACATATTATATTATCATATTTTTAACTTTTCGTAGGATAAATTATAGTAATCGCCAAAAATCGATCATGATCAAAAATCTAATTTTTCAGTTACCAAAATTTTTCAAAGCTTTTTTTAAAAAAATAATTTTTGGTACGGGATGTTGATATCAAGTTCCACCGTGTTCTTTGAGATCTTCTAAGCTTTCTAGTTTCAATTTCTTTCTAATATTTAGGAGATACCATAAGAGCCATGAAGAGCGGACTTTTTCAAAATTTGCTAGCATATTATATGTGATTTTTTGATTATTACCAACAAACTTGGTCCCATTAAAATGATTAATGTCAATAATTGGAAAACAGTTTACATTTCCTACTACAATGATACACCTTGCAGACATCTGCGAGTGGGTTAATATTGATTATTATGAACTTGATACAATATATTGACATTATAGAAGTTTAGAAAAATATATTTTGGCTATCTTAAATGATTATCTGTTCAACAATAGTTACTCATTTATATTCGCCCACGGAAATTTAAATTTTTAATATGCTGTATGTACTGTAATATATATTTATGCGAGAAGATAAATGCCTGGACTTGAGGTATCGAGGACCCAATACTATGACCCACGGTTTTGTTTGCCAATAAATCATATTTAACTGCCCACATGGAAATTAATTTGGATACAGTTTTTGTTTATCATTGGAGTTCCCTGGTTTATGAATATTGGAGTTAATGTTTTTGCACAATTTCATTTCTTTTACTTAGTCTTATCAAATAACTATAGCTTTTTTGAAAGTGGTGCAGCCCTTTTTGAGAGAATTTTGATGGAATATAAATTTTGGCTCACATACACACATATTTATAAAATAGGATCCGACACTTTTGAAAGCTGGAGAATTTATCGGTTTATTGGATTACAGTGAAAAAGTCATAGTTTTCACGAAAATAATATTGAAATTTCCAAAAATTTCCAAAAAATTGCCCAGGGCTGCTGTCGCAAGGGTGTAGGATTACTGGAGGCGTTGCTTTATTGAATTAGTGAGATTCTACTGCGTATGCTTTTTCCAAAGTTGGTTTCAAATGATTTAGAATGACTTGAAATGTCGAGAAAATATAAAATTTGTAAGCCGGATTTTCTAGTAAAAATAGAAAAATATTCTCATTTAGAAAATTAATTATATTTGTAATAAAATTTATAAATATCATATTAGAAGTATGAAATTAATCATGGCTAAATAATATAATTTATCATTTTAACTTCTAATAAGTTATGAAAAAAATTGACTAATGAGTTTATATTAATCTATTCTGTACGCCAATTTCTGCAATTTTTTATTTTTTATTATTATGACTGAAGATTTCAAGTTAATGGAAAATGTAATTAACAATTTACATAAAAGTTGTTTAAGTGTAAAAATAATTAATAGTATACTACTTAATTATTACACATGTGTATATATATACATATTCCATGTACAAATATATGCAGATCTGCATACGTCCAGACATCCACACATGACGATACATACAAACATTGGCGTCACGTATAAATGTCACGGTCAATACCACTGCGGAGTCCTGGACTGACAATGACACATAAATTTTTTCCCCGGATGACACTGACACATGTCAAGAATTTTTCGTCGTACGTTTTTGACATTCCGCGCGAGTTTCTGTGAATAAAACATTAATATTGTGCAATCTGTTTACGACACTGAAATTAAAGCTGCCTTCACTGAATATTGATACATAAGCATTAATTTGCTCAAGTAAATATATATATATATATATATATATATATATATATATATATATATATTGCCTTGGACAGGGCCGTGAGTACGAACCCCAGCTCTGCATAACCTGATATCATGCAGTAGTGATATCAGTTTTCACTTGAAAATATAATATAATGTAAAAAATGTAATATAATTTTTAAGACCATATGCTGGGTTCAAATGCATTCAAAGAGATGATCTCCTATGAGATATCTCTTGTTTATTTTTGGACATTTTATTTAAGATCGTATAGCCATTTTTTTTCAATCTTCGAGTAGGAGATTTCTCGCTTAATTCTTTTGAAGATTTGTTTGGTAATTTTCCGTTTTTTGCTCCCTTCTTTTATTATTTCATTAATAGTTTTTATTTTTATGTCTTTATGTAGAGTGTCATTCTTAATATACCAGGGTGCATTCACAATGCATCTTAAAATTTCTAGTTTTTTTGAAAGGAGCTATATGGAAGCTTTGTAAAATACGAACCACACAATATTTATCTATTTATATTAATTTATAATTATAAATTTTGAATATTGTCTTGTATGATTAAAACATGTGCATTTGATAACAATAATAAAGATTTGGCAATAACTATGCATAACAATATTTGTTATACTCACAGTATTGTTACTGATCTATTATTAATAACTTTCACATTTATTGACACTCATTGTTTAACCTTTTCTCTATTGATTAAATATAGACTAACTGTAGAAACATCACTATATATAAAAAATATGTACAAAGAAAATTAATCAACTTTCATAACATTGAATTACTCATTGAACTATCCTTATATGATTATCAAAATTTTCTAAATTTGAACAAATAAGTATTTTCAATAGTTTTAGTTGATAAATCATAATTTGTTGCAACAATCACAATTTTGAAAATTATTGAAATTTGCAAAATTGGTAAAACAACTTATTTCAATTATTTCTCAGATTTACAAATGTACAATATAGTCCGAATAGTATAATAAATATAGGTGGTAGATGTATAGTAATCTGAGAGGCAGACAAACCAAATTTGAACTTTTTGTACACGAAGCTAAAACAAATATCTTTTACTATTTTCGAGCTGATTCAGTTGATAAGTATTTATATATTACATGGTTGATTAGCTCCAATTATACAATTGGAAATTCCTCATGCGTGTTGTACGGTGTACCACATATCAAATATGTAAATATACGTATTTGTATGCGTAAGAAATTAGCATTATACATATTACACAATTTAGATTTTCACTTTCAAAAAGTTATTTCATACTTATTTGTACAAATTATAATTTTTTGTATGTGTACAAATGTCAAAATATAGAGATATGGATATCGTGTGGCTTTATTACAATTGTGAATAGATTGTAAATATATAAGAAAATTTGTGTAATTTGAATAATTTTATTAGATCATGTTGGAAAATATGTGTTCCATGGCGTAATGGTTAAGCGCAACGTCTTGCGTGGATATCCTAATATCGTGCAGAAGCGATGTGCATTCTCACATAAAAATATAGATTATAAATAATAAATTTCCAATTGAAAATAGTTGATTTGTGGGCACTGTTGTGTGAAAAGGCAATGGTCAATGATTAACCACGGTGGTTTCCAACGTTTTTTGCACCCCTGCTCTGATAAAAAAATGGTTGCGCTCCCTCAATTTTTTCAACAATTTAATTTTATAAATACTCAACTGATATTATCAGACTGTAAATTATTATGCAATATATGTAAAATTTGTTTAAAAACTGATTATTTGTTGTTTATTTTTTCCCCCCGAGGGGACGCGGCCCATAGTTTGGAAACCACTGGGTCTCACACTATTTTCTCCTGAATCGATTTGGAATTTAACTCAGCTCATGGAACTGCCTTATAATTATATTTTTGTAAAGTTTTAATCTTACTGACAATAATTCACATACAGTATGTTGCTATTATATATTTTTTCAAAATTGATTTTATATTTTAAAATGCCCAGATACTGATTTTTATATGGGTTGTTGCAAAGCTAAAACAATCACATGGCCAATTCTATTTGTCATTTTAACATACTTTGCTAAAGAAACCATAGCTAGATTGTTAATTTTTGAGCCAACGATATTTTCAGTATATATATTTTATTAAATATTTAAATATATCCTTACAAGAACTTCTAATTTACTCGTTTGAGAATTTGATGAAAAATCGTATAAATACATGGTTAGTAGATGATACAAGGTCCTTTAAATACTATAGGCCTTCAAAAGTTAGGATTTGATCTCTCTAAAGCAGGGCTTCTTAAACTATGGGTTGCGACCTTAAATGGAGTCGCGTGGGAAAATTTTGAGGTCGCGAGCAATTTTAAAGTTATATCATTAATTTTTAAATTTATATCATTTTATAACATCACGTTTAAATTTTTGTATGTTTTAGTCCGGCTAAATGGTTTGGATGGACGTCGATTCTGTTTTTGTAATTATTTTGAGGTTCCTGTAAGTCAATTTGGAAAAAATATTTGGAGATAAAACTATATTGAACATTTATTAGATAATTTATCAGTATAGCAATTGTAATAATAAAATAATAAAATAATTCATCACATATGGGTTGCCTTATCTGGGGCAATATTAAAATAAGTCAGCATAACTGCTCATAGGACTCCTAAGTTCTGATTGATATAAAAAATTGCTTTATGAAAATGTATTGATAAATTTTTCTAAATAAATATACAATAAGACTTTTTTTAGTTATCTATCAGAATTACATCAAAAGAATGCAACGAAAAAAATTCTTTATTACTTCTTGTCCTTACAAAATGCAAAATGCCTCTATTATCGATCTCCCAAGAAGAATTACGCTATCCTTCAATTATCCACGGGCTTTTAAATAAACAATTCTAAGATAATATGCATTATATAAATTAATTTACTCAACAGTAAATTATAACTAAACAATATTAAAAGCAATTTCTATCGTGCCGCATTTTTCTGTATCTGATTCAAGGACTAAGTTATTAGCGCTCAAATATTAGATTGCATTCAACTCAGAGAATTGCGGCGTACAAATAATAGCAGATTTGGTCAGAACTTTCGACAGCAAAATGGAATTTATTTTGTAATTAGTTTACAATATTTATATTTGAAACAACTTATTGCTAGTGAAATGCGGTTGCAAAAAATTAAAATTGACTTATAAGAGACTGAACCATCGAGACTGAAATCTATTAAAATTAAGTTGTACTACATTCATCAAATTGAAATTTAAATTTAAAGTATATTATGTTATCAAGAAATCAATAAAAATACTAAATTAAATATAAAAATAATTACATAATTCGAAGATTATATAATTATTTTTTTATATAAAATATAACACCCACCAAATTCAAAGAATTCTAAGATAATTATTTTTTAGAATTATATAAAACTCAACATTTTTTATTTTTAATAGCTGTCAGAATTAAATGTTCTATGAGCTGTATTTGCTATCGTACATCCTAGTCTAGTTTTTTTTCGAGAGAGCAACCCAACGGTCATCCACCCATCTTTTTTATATAGGTATATCTAATACAGCCATTTATGTGCTGCAGCAATGCCCAATTAAAACGACTTTGACCTAAGATTATATTTGAGGGAGCGTCCATTAATCACGTGAGCAAGTTTTTAAGGATTTTTGGACCCCCCTCCCTCTTGGTGATACATGGTGATATTAAAAATCACCCCCTTCCCCACCAAACATCACGTGCATTTTTAGTTATGTGAAAAAACTGTAAAATTTGTGAATAAAGTAATTTTTTTTGAAAATGTTTGATTTTCTAAAAAAAATCAGTTAAAAAATAAATACACGTGATATCTCATTATACTCCTCCCTCCCCCACGCAATATTTTGTGATTTTTTGTCAAACCCCCCTCCCCCAAAAAACCTCACGTTATTAATGGACGCCCCATGAGATATATGACCTCAAGTGGAAAATTGAATCATACTGCTTGATGTAGAGCAGGGACTGCAGAGACTAGTTTGTGCCAACCACCGTTTGTAACCATTACACCACGACGATTAAGAATTTACTATTTTACAATTTTGTATTTAACATTGGTCTTCAAATTCTCACCATGAAGTGAATTCTAAATTAAAATTTTTTCTTCTATTCTTATTTTTTTATTTATTTATAGCTCACAGAGCTTATAAAACTTACAAAGCTTATTGTATCTTGATTGTTATTTTTAACGAATTTAGTTAAAATGGTTAAATTTAAATATTTTATTTTCCATAATGTGAAATTTGACCATCGCTGTTATAGCATTTAAATGTCGAAATATTTATTATTTATTTATTCAATTTTAATATTTAGAATAAATATCAGTAATGTAGTATTTTCAATTTCCTGGATAAAGTGATTGCTGCAAACGACCGTTTAAGGCTTTTTAATGCGTCAATAATAAAAATAATAAGTTAATAAGAATAAAATTAGTACATTAAACATTTATACAAATGCGTATATATATATATATATATATATATATATATACCTATATTGTTGTCATGAACACGACCTTTCACGGTCGTTGAATGGGTTTAAAGTAATTACCTGTAAAAAATGAAATTACAATTTATTTTCGCAATTAAACCTTAATGCTCTCCAAATTTCGCAATTTTCAAGACCGAACAATGTTAAAAGCGGACATATGTAGATTTAAACATTTACATAAATATTAAAATTTTATGATGATTCGATAATCATCTTGAAATAGAGTTATCTTATCATTGGAATGAACATCTTGTATTAAAACCCAAAGCAAGTCATGGGAAGAGCAAAGTCAAGCGCGAATTCAACTCGTGCACCAAGGATAGATTTTGGGCGCCAAGCACTTTTTGAATAATATATTCATAGGCATTCATTATAGAAAATATAATATTCTTCTATTACATGCTTCTACATACACACATATTGAACACATAAAAACATACACACATATTGAAAGCCATACCCACATTTGTTACCAAAGTTCTAATAGACTTGCGATCTTCATCAAGAAGAAGAGCAGATGGCACTATATAGGAGGGAAATATGGTTAAAGGCAAGAATTATAGCATTCTATATCCTCCTCCCATTAAGTAATGCCTAATGGCACTTTCCGTGGGGACAAGAGTCAAGAGATAAGCGTAAGTTTTAGTCGGTGTTATACTCAGGTGGTATCAAGTCCAACATACCCAGACAAAAGACCTAGTGATATGCGTAAACGCATTTCCTTCGCTATACAAAACACACACACATACGTATATATGCATATAAAAAATAAATAAATTAAATATACAAACACATTTGTAGAAAAATTAAGATAAGATCAAAGATGCTTATGCATAAGATCCTTTGATAAAGAGTCTGAAATAATGAAATAGAATTAAAAATTGAGAACAAATCATGCGTTCCTAAAATTAATCTTTAATTTTGTTTGAAAGCCATCTGACGACAATTAACATTGTATTATTTTTTTATTAATTAAATAAAATAATTATAAATTTGAGAGAAACTACAAAAAAAACAAACATAATTGTAAAAAAATGTAGGTAAGGTAGTAAGTTGTGCTCTTACTTAGACAAAAGACCTAGTCTAGGAAGCTCTATATCACTGCAAACCATTTTTTCCACAAAAAATGAAATAGAATTAAAAATTGATTTTTTTTATTTAAATCAAGCATAGTTTCCAAAAGTAACCTTATTTTTTTTGTAAGCCATCAGGCGTTAATTAACTTTGTATTAATTAAAAATTATTTAATTCTTTTTTTTATTAAATCTCATAAATATATAGTAATCAAATAATAATAAATTTGACATAAACTAAGAAAAAACAAACATTAAATATACAAAAGTATTTGTAGAAAAATGAAGGTAAGTTCAAAGGTGCTTAAGGTCATAAGTTGTGATAATTAACCATTGATTAACATTGATTTAGTTATCAAATAAAACATTAATTGCGTAATGCAATTAAAATAGCTTAATTATTATAAAAACTAAGTGGTAATGAATTTATTCCCATTAAACTCGAAATAAATCACATATAAATATAGTATTCAGGAGGCGCCTATAATATATTTGTCATTAGTGATAATTATCATTAGATTATGAATAACATTGATTCATTTTTTAAGTTTCTTTACTAATGATTTCTTCAAGCTTCAACTTTTAAATATAATGTTTAGTTAATATTGATTTATAATCCTAGTCTAATTAATATTGATTTATATATCGGGAATAAAAGATATTTGTTACTTCCTCAACGAATGGATTAGTTGATTTCAACAAGATTTGCG
The DNA here is from genome assembly GCF_003426905.1 of Ctenocephalides felis. Classification (NCBI taxonomy): domain Eukaryota; kingdom Metazoa; phylum Arthropoda; class Insecta; order Siphonaptera; family Pulicidae; genus Ctenocephalides; species Ctenocephalides felis. The sequence continues at coordinate 52,590,812 of NW_020539725.1, read as the reverse complement.
CAAACTTTATGCTAAAAATAATGAAATTTGCATTTAATTAATTCAATTTGAATGTTGTAGGAATTAGTAGAAGATTTTAAATTTAAATAAATTTGTTGATTTCCTGTATCTTCTAATAAATCTTGATCCCTATTCTAATTTTAAGAAACGAGATAAAGTTATTTATAAATAAATAAATCTATTTGTTTGTTTGTTTCATAGATGAAGAAACATAGAAACATGTTTTAGATATTCATTTGTAAATGAGAATTTACTTATATTTAATTTAAAATATTTATGTACTTTTATAATTTTTGACAGTTATTATAGAATTTTCATAATACTGATGACATATTTTGAATTTATTGCAGAAATGACGGTGATACATATAGAAACATATTTTAGAAGTACATTTTCACTTAAAAATTGGTATAACATTTGGAACCTTGTGGGTGCAAGGTCAAAGTTTAAAATGTGTGAAAAATTTAACTTATGCAGCTTCATAGAATTTTTGGAAAAAAGAAAGCAGTGTGCAAGTAAGTTCATTATTATTATTAATTTATTAACTTCCCGTAGGTAGTTATAGTAATAGCAAAAAATTGAAAATGAAATTTTTTATATATCTTCACGTTTCAAAAGTTTCTGAATATTTTGGCAAACCTTAAAAAAATGGATGTATATGTGTATGTATGTGTGTGTGTGTGTGCGAAATTTTCTTCGACGATTTCGGGAACACCAATCAACCGATTTGAATAATTCCAAAGCATTCGATTCGTATTGATAAGGACATTCCTATTGGCGAAGGCAGGTCTAGCCGTTTCGAAGATACGGAGCAAAAAGTATATATATATATATATATATATATATATATATATATATATATATATATATCTATAACTTTGTCAAAAAAATAGATATTGAGATGAATTTTTTTATAAATAAAGGTTTTTAGCTTTCATAATATCAAAAAATCTCAAAATCGAAAAAAAATAAATAAAAACCAAACAACCCCCTTAAAGTGATAGATAGATAATTATGATGCATAGATATTTTCTTTAATTTTATGCATTTATACCCGGACGTCCAATCAGGGGATTGGCAATAGATTTCGACATATTTAGGTACGACCAAAGATTTGCTGATGTTCAGGATGGAATGAGTGCAAATATTAAAAAAAATATTTTTTTAATTTTATGGATTCCTCTCTAAGAGTCTCTTATAAAATTCTAATTCAGAGCCCACGGGCTCGTCCGTAGGTAAGCGGTTAAGAGCGACGAGACCTGAATCAGAGATCCCGGGTTAGATATCCACTTCGAGCAGCCTGTTGTCAACGATTTTCACTTGGAAATATAGATAGCAATATGTTTCCAAGTAAAAATAGCCCTTGCCCGGCATTGCTGCACCAATAAAAAGTTAGCCCTATTAGATTAAATCTAATAACGAAAAATCATCAAATATGGATGGATTAACCATTGGGTTACCATCTAAAAAATACGAAGTAAGGAGAAGTTTTAGCCCAACAGCTAATAGGGCATAAGGTTCTGTTTGCTGTTTAAATATATAAATATGTGATAATAAAAAAAAACAAAATCAGAGCCTTGATCCTTGTCCAATTCACTATGTTATCCGAGCCTTACCTGCAAAAAGCGGCATATCAGAAAAATCAGCTGTTCGCCAGCCAGCACCTTGCACAACCTCATGCACAATTATTCAAATATCTCCATCTCGTTCTGGCTAAGCTTACCGCACTCATCTTTTATCTCCCTCGATCCTTTCAGTAGCCCAAAGAGTTTGCTGTTGAAGAATAATTCAGTATCGTTCGAACTTTCGAACAGGTATCATGCTTACCTGTAGTGTTTATGCAGTTTTCTAGTGAAATTTTAAAATTTATTTTAATTGAATTAAAGTTGGTTTGATAATAGTTAATACAAGTGGTATTTTAATTTTTGTATTGAGGTATCATTTTGTTTAGTGACGGAATTAAAAAAAAACATTTGCATATATATATATATATATATATATATATATAATTTAATTTAATTTAATTAATATCATTAAAATATTAACTATAAATATTTTTAAGATTATTTTTTTATATATGTTTCTAATTAAGCTATTGATGTTAAAAATCTATATTCAGCTACATTATTTTATCTATAATACATCAAGTGTTCAAAAATATAAAAAATTGCGGTTTTTTAACGTTATTAAAAATTAATAAAAATATTTGTCAACCCTATTATCCATAAAATAATTAAAAAGTTGATAAACCTAAATAGTTTTTCATGTTCAATAAAATTCCTTCATAAATTCAAAAACTTCTTTTTAAATATTATTATTTAAATTTAAATTTCTTTATTAATTTTTGGTTCCATTTTTATAAATATTATGTCGTGATGTATCATTATTTTTGGGTAATTTAAAATATTCTTTTTCATTTGATTTTTTTGCTTCTATAATTTTGACTGTTTTTATCCAATTTTCACAACACAAATCTGAATCATATTTTAGCCCCAATTTAAAATATTTTTTCCGCAATTTTTTGTAATAATATAGAAATAAAATTTTAATTCAATTAATGAGATAAATTTTGTAATATATTTATATATACATAAATATTAAATTTAACAATTAAAAAAAATAATTTTTAATTTTCATTAATGGTGATGCCATACAGTTAGTAAGTGTGACCAAAAATAAAGTGACAAACTATACAAAGGTTCACAAAATTTGGAAGCTTAAAAGGTGAGCAAAATTTTGATAAAATTATTTTTATTACATCTATGCTGAATATTCCAAAATAATAATAATTATTATTCTTCTGAATTAATGTATTAATTTTTTAATTTTTATTACATTTCTTCAAAATGTCATAAAACCTAAATCAAAATATGAATAGACCAATAAAAAATGCACATTACTAGCTAAGCATTCAGTATAAAATAATTTCCAAATATCATTGAAACTAAATCAAACTATAAATACTGCAATAAAATGATTTCATTCCTAGCTAAGCATTTAGCATAAAATAATCTTAAGAAAAATCACATATATATTCCTGAAGTCTTGAATAGATTTTTACATTATATAAATTCATAAAATATTATATTCTATGACTCTTCCAACGGTTTTCAAAAGTCATCTAAAGACTTATGGTAAAACATGATGTAATCGATCATAAATGTTTTATTGGTCGATCAAATTAATTGTAATATTTTCAAAGTAATTAATTTATTATTTTATGTTCGAGTCTGATAAATGCAAACATTCTAAAACTGACATCAAGTACGTTGCAATTTAATAGTCCATCTTATAGAACATTTTCTATAAATAATGCAATGACACATTTACTATTACTTGCTATAAAGAAAAACTAAATTGTTTTCAATGCAACATACAAAACATTTCAGGTCACGAATTTTGTTTTGTATATATATTATCAAATTTATTTTTATTGCCAACCCAATATGGTTTTGCTTAATTTTTATAATTTTATATTAATCATTCAAATTTTTGCATAGACAAGTATATCATAGATGGCAAAGTTTATGTATGCATAAATTATGTAAATATTAACGATTAGTTATGAATATTTCAAATTTTGTGGTCAACAATTTCTCTCATTTTTTGCACTGAAAACTTGGCTTATGTTTTTGTAGAAAACTTATGCAAGTGAATTTTGAATCCATGTGCAGATAGAATAGGTATTTTGAATTTTATATTTAATTGCAAAATACCAAATATTTTTATTTGGTGATATTTTTTTTGCAATTTTGCAATTTTGGCTAATGTCAAGTCTTATCGGTGTAAGTTTCTCATTAAAAATCCGTTTTTAGAATGCACTAAAATATAAAATGCATTTATTAAACATATAAAATGTTTATTTGAATAAAAGCAATAAGAATTATTCAATCATTTTATTTTAACAACTTGGATTTGATTGAAGATTCAACTTTAGTATGGACGTGATTGATGATGCTTCTTCGTAAGATCCATCTGAGGAGAATAACTAGAGATTTTATAAATATCAACTTTCAAGCAAATAAACACACACACACACACACATATATATATATATATATATATATTTATATATATATATAAACAATAGTTTTTAATTAATCGGATCTCTAGTCATAAAACAACATTTATTGATCAGAATAGTAAATAGTTCTTTTCGCACGTTTCTATTGTTTCATCACACTAGTGCAAATATGATATTTTTTGTTCTTGTATAGTAAAACTTGCCATTATTTTTATTCAAATAAAATATTTGTAATGAAAATTGTGATCTTGTTGTCAGTCTGTAAATTTCGTAAAAATGGTTTTCTTACTCTAAGTCGATTTATGTAACATTTTGTTAAAAAAGACTGGATTGGATTGTTAAGATTTTGTGCTTTTTCTTTAGTTAAAAATTATGATATTAAATATTTTGTTCAAAATTAATTTAACAATAAACTGAGGATTGGTATTAGGATTCTTTGCTTTTACAAACTCTGGAGTACTTATTTGAGTCAACCTACATCAACCAAAAAAAAATTTCCATAATACTTCAAAAATATTGTTTATTTGGTTAGCAGTAAATTAGTTAGAAGCTTCATTGGATATTTATTTTCCTAGATATTTTAATTTCAACAATGAAAACAATCTTAATCTTTCACTAATCAATTTACGCATAATGTTCAGTAATTAAATTTTTATGTTTGTTTAATATCTTTACATATAGGAATAAACAATGTTGTTGAACATTGATGATTTCCTTATAGCATATGAGTATTTCTTCTCTTTGAATGCGAATGCAAAATAAATTTGCATAGATGTGCGAATAGTTTACTAGACTTGCCCAATTGTCAAAATTTGCATTTACACGAGCTCAAAAATAAATAATGTAATGACTAATGGTTAAAACATGCTAGAACGGTTGATTTTGATAACAAAATTTTGCAAGAAAAACTCGTTCATCGAGTCCAAATAAGTAAATAAATTTGCTTGGAAACAAATATAAAAGTATAAAAATAACGCCACAAACAAAGCAAATTTATTATATAAACTAAAATATATTATATAAGGAATTATAACTAAGGTTTTTCTTGAATTCAGGATTTTCATAAACTTGCAGAAAATATGTTAATTAAGAAACTAAAACCAGATCGTTGAAACAATCATAAGTCCTTTGAAAACCATTGTAATTTTTTAAAAAGTTAGATAATTTCATTTTGTGAATCCCCTTCGCAAGAAAATATGTTCAGGCATGACAAAGAAATAACTATAGGTCAAATTATAAATTGCTGAAATAATATTATTAAAATATTAATTTATAACATCTCATACCATCAACTATTTTAATTGCATATTATTTTAAATTTTTATTAAAAACAATATTTCCATCAGGTTGAAATTGTCATATGATCTTATTGTTCATCAAAATCGCGTATTAAAAATTTCATAGTTTGCAACTTTTGTAATATTATATCTACTCCACAAAACTATTTGCCAGCATTTTTTCAGTATATATTTGAAAATGTTTTTTTTTAACATGCCTATCAATTTTTGTGTAATTATTAGAACAAGATCTTCGAAATGTTGCATGGATGCTGGAAAAATACAAGTTTTCATATTAGATTAGACAACATACTTATGAATAATGATTTTTATTATAGATATATTTTTTATTATATACAAGTTTTTATTATTAGTTTTGAATTCCTTGGAGATTTTTTTATGAAATACTTAATAAAACTATCGAAATTCAGGATCTTATATTTACAATTGGAATACTATGTAGACCATCGTTTTTATCGTTGGTTTGTGAACGCTATTATGATTTTGGCTTTACATTTTTTATATATGTTTTTTTTTATAAATTATTTTAACTAATCTATTGTTGTGGGCATGCTTGGGTCATAAAGTTTTAAGTTGGCCTGCTTGCGAAAGATTAAAAATTTTCCTTTCATTAACACTTGCCAATGAAATACTTGCTCAATTTTTATATACACGTTAAAAATTAAAAAATTATATTGTAATTTTTAAAAAAATAATTGCATAAAAGAATACACGTATAATGACATCTAATAGTTTATTAGTTCTAGAATATAGAATTATAATTGTAAGACCAAACAATTATCTGACTATGTTGAGTAAAACTTCCATCTAATTTTGTCGTTTTTCAAAAATTTGTCACCTGGTTCTTTTTAACCCATAGACGGGGTAAAAGGGGCAAACGGGTCCAATGTCTTATGTTAAATTTTAAATAGATTTAAAAAAATAATAGCTACATTATTCAACGATTGCAAAATATAATTTCATCTGTACATTTTTTACAGAGATGTCATTATATGTAACCTTGATCTGGTGTTTTGTCATAAATATGCATCAGCAGAGTTGCAATAACTATTTATTTAATTTAAGTATGTCTTGTAAAATTGTTTTTTAACTTAATTTACTTCTTTATTAACTAATACATCATTTACTTTATCTTATTGTCTAAATCTTTATCTGGGGGTGAAGTTCAGCTGGACATTTTTACCCCACTCACGTGTAAGCTTTTATAGAGAATACATGAAAAACTGTTGAATCTAATCAAAATTTAACAACAAAAAACAATTGAATAACGTTCATTTAAAAATTATATTAAGGTCTTGTAAACTAAACAATAGTGCTCACAACCAAAAAAAACAACGAATAAAATACTTTTGTTATGGATTTTCAAATATTGTCGTTTTTCTCCCGATGGCACCATCAAGGTGATAGCTGGTTATACATCTTTTTTCCTCTACTTTCAAATATTGTTGTTAAACAATTCGTAACTTTACTTGTTTTTGAGATGAGCCCCGCTCTACCCTATTTTCAAATAAAAACGTATACTGCTTTTAATTATTATTTTCCAGATTTAGGGCTTAAATGAAAATTGCGTAACTGATATTTAAAGATTTTTTTTTACCATTAGAAGAATCTCAAGATCTAAAAGCTTTAAATAAACTATCTCAATATTATAACATTTTTTTTTCAAGTTATTGTATAAGATAATACTAATGATAGGCTTAATATTACTTTAGAGTTGTATTTTACTGTAATCAATTCAATTAAGATAATTTATTTTCCGTAATTACTTAATTTAATCCTTTATCCGAAATATAAATAAATATAAATATATTTAGTAACATTTTTTGTTGTGTTTTTCCATATGAATTGTCAATCTCCATAAAATGTATTTCTGATAAGTGATTTCATGTTGGTCCAGATAATTATTATTACTGTTAAATGTCATTAATCAAAATTATCGTATGGCAAAATTTTAACTTATGGTTTCAAAATGTCCAGTTATCAAAACTGCAACTTTATTTAACTTGGAGAAATTGAGTTCCCGTAGTTAGCACGTGTACGAGCTGTGATATTTAAAAAAATTTGTTCAATAAATTTTTATCGTTATCATTGTCTATAAATTCTTGTCTAGATTTATCTTCTCGTGTTTTCATTGAGGAAGTATTAACATCATGTACAACAATAAATAAGGCGATAGCTGAAATTGTTTAATAAATAATTTAACTTCTATGTTTACAACAATACTTGTACAAACGCACAAACACCTGATGTGACTGTTAGCACGTAGGCCGCTAATTGATAATATCGAATTGGCGAATTTTAATTTATAAAAGTTAGAACGTATAAAATGCCTAAGATTACAATCGAATACTATGCTATTAATGCCGTTTAATTGAAATTTACAAATAGCTCTGACTCTGTTTTTAGCTATAGTTAATTAATTCTATATTTTATACCGTGATAACACTGGATAGAAAATGCGATCGGATTAAAACGGTATTTTTATGCAATATGTTTCTGAACTGTTTTCTGTTCTATTTAGAAGAGTATGATAATGATGCATTTATTATTCATATTTTAATTATGAGAGTCAATCATTAGAAAAATTATCGGAAACACAATTGAAGTGGAGCTTTGGAAATGATAATGTAAACAGGTTAATTGTTTAAACTGCAAGTTGTTTACAAAACTTGTTTATTATTTTTTTAAATATAATTTTATTTTTAATATGATATGTAGAAATGTTAATATATTTGAGTTGTCAGGTTTATGTACATGATATACATTATATCTTTGGGATTCATTTGGCATATCTCTATTTGGTATATTTCATTATTAGAATTTCGTAAATGGTGATGATTTTTAATTTAATATATCAACGCTGAGGAAGGGCTAATCTTACTAGGAAACATATTTCCATCTATATTTTCATGTAAAAATCGGCATAGGTCCTGCTTGATATCAAGCTGATTGAGGTGTGATTATATTTATTCAAAATATTTCTATCTATATTCAAATAACTTAAACAGTATTTATGGTTCATTTCTTTTTTGTGGACGTGTGTTTGATTTGGAGTATATAGTTTTGTACTTAAAAATTTGAATATTTTATGATTTTTTTACATAAATAATTTTACTTGTTGAGAGTAAAATTACAGAAAAAATTATCAATGTCAAAGATTTTGAAATTTACAGATATTAATGTAACCTAAGTTATTTTTTCAATCTTTTCTCAGTAGTATTATGTTGAAATTCTCTGGCAAGTTTTATGAAATTGATGAATTTTTCAAATGTCTCAGATTTTTAATACCTTCCATATTTTTCCACTAAGAGCTCAATGAATTATTATCTAATGAATTAATTAATACAGAAATATTTTCTGCTATGTAATTAGAATTCTTCCACAATGTGCAACTTGGTATCAAAAAATGTTATAATTATTGTGTCAATGTAGCAAAATATTATTATAGAAATTTTAGCGATAAATGATGATGATTTTAGTGAAAAAAATGCTTTGGTGCATTTTAACAAAATTATATCAAATTGCTATTGGAAACTAGTTGGTATTGGTATTTGGCATTGAGACAAGTTACATGAACTTCCCGATATGTGTAAATAATCTACTTAATCAATAATCTACTTAAATAAATTAATATATGAGTGATTAAAAGTATTCAGAGTGGATTATTACACATCATTGAAAACGAACGACCACGTTAACTCGGAATATTTTTTAAAAGCAAATTTTCAAAAATCAACAATTTTTATAAAGAACCAGTTGGACTCAATTGGTTTAGTATTTTCATTAAGACCAAGTACTCTATAGTTATACCAAGTAAATCGTCTAATTTTAATTTTAACAAACTTCAAAAAACTACTCATTTTCTCAAACTTTGAATTTTTAAATTTAAACTACTTGTCGTAAGGCCGTAATATTTCAGTAAGATCTACAAGACCATGATATATATCGCCAAAAAAAGTTTCATAAAAATCGGCTCAGTTTTTAATTTGGTCTCATTGAATTCAGAATGGCTTGAAACGTCGAGAAAACACAAAATTAGCGAATCGGATTTTTTATGAGAACATTAACTTCCCCTTCGAGATAACCTCAAAGAGAATGGACAATCACTGGGTAGCCTTCAAGGATGAGGAATTACTTCACGATTGCTCTAGAGTCTAGATCACTAATTGTAAGGATAGTCCTAAAAAAACGCCATACGCTCATAATAGAAATATTTTTCTTAGGAGAGTTTGCTCTTCTCACCAGAATTCTAATCTAGTCAATTCTCAGATGCCAAACTTTTATTATATTTGGAATATATATAACATTTAATTCTGATTTTAAAATTAATATGTAGAAATATGGGTGACTCTAGATTTTTTTAGATAATTTTTTATTATGGACTACCGGAATAATTTGATTCTAAAACACACAGTCGGCGTAATTTGAAGCCATAAATTTATATCATAGAGTTCATCGGCACTGTAAATTCAAATCGCTGGCCATTTTTATAGAGTATTTAAAACTACTTCTTAGAATAAATTGAAGATATTGTTTATGTTTACCTATTTTCCAACAATACAATGGTTACACAAATTTACATATGTGTATTACACATTGCATAATTACAAATTCTTAACTGTATTGTTCGAATTGCTTCTTTCAACTCTGGCTGAAACACATGTATGAATAAATTTATAAGAATGATTAATATATATATATATATATATATATATATGTGTGTGTATATATAAATGTATAATACTACATCTCAAGATGTAGGCTTGACTTGACGTTTGTTGAATAACTTATTTGGAATTTGCATTCTTTGCTTGTTTCTGTAAATATATAAGATATATGTATATACATACATATATGTATATATTATATATATTTATGTGTATATGTATGAATTTGAATTACTTGCAATATACTATTCATGTGGACACAATACAAAATTTACGTAACTGATCTCTAAGTACTATGAGTATAAAGCGGCAAGTGCTTTGTATACTTTTTATTGAATACATGTGTATAAATTTACATAATCTGTATACAGATATATATGTACGTATTTAATAAAGACTGTAGAAGTGATTGTGGGTGTGTATTTTTAAGAAGTATCTTGAAATAATTGGTTTTTCAGTCTACCGCAATACCTTGTTTCTGCAAAGTACTGTTGATACCAGAATCACAAAAGTCGTTAACAAATTTAAAATTTGGTTTTCTTTGGCTTTTGGCAGAATCTTAAGCAGAAGCTACCACATTAGGTTCCTGATATTTAGCAGTAGTGATATTGGTTTTTACTTGAAAATACAGATAAAAATGTGTTCCAAGTTAAAATACTTTCCTGACATTGCTGCATCAAAGTAAAAATATATCATCTTTAGAGGAATTTTAATAATAAAATATATCAAATAGAGACTATTCAACCATTAGATTTCCTATTGTTGAGGTTGAGGAAAATATTCATCACAACAACTAATAACCCAGTTCTGATTTGAAAAATATCATCTATTAATTGCGATAGAGCACATGTTTTCTTAAAGACTTTAATCATATTTTTGGTGCTAATTAATTATTTAAAGTAGGATTTTTTCGTGATTCATATAAATACCATGTATTTCCCAAGTTCGATAATACTAAAGAAACGAATCTTGGTCGCCCACCAAATTCTTACATTATGCCCTCATTTAAAAATTATGTATAATTTGTGTATATATTTTTGTTTGTAATAAACCATATAAAATAGTTCTGCGATTAATTTTCCAAATTTTTCATTATTTTGAAAACAAATCCATCCATCTTAAAACAAGATTTGAATATTGCGCCACGATTTTTTACCCCTCTGGTAAAAATTATTAAAATTGTATACTTGATATATTTCTAAATAGTTGTTTCCATGTTTCCATGTACTAATATATTATATTTACCCGTTGCACTCGGACATTGCTGAAGTAAAATGTGATATTGCAACATCCGAGTGGAAAGGGTCAAAATAAATAGACTCTAAAAATTTTACAATGGCGCATCTTGATTCTGTTTCTTTGAATCATTTCCCAATTTTTTGCTGAAAAACACAGTTCTTGAAATTGAAGTTTGAGCCAGCCAAATTTTCATTAAAATCTTTTCTGATTATCAACTTTGGTAAAAGAAAATCTAGCTTAACCTGTGAGTTTGAAAAAATTTCGTTTGATCATGCTATTGATAGTACTCTAATGATAGTAATGAAGCATTTTGGTATTATAGACTTACAAGAAGTTTATATATATATATATATATATATATATTGATATTGTCTTTTAAAAGAATCTTCTCCATAATAATTATGTGAATGTTTACTATTGACAACGTAAAACAACTTAGAGTGTTTTAAGTCTTCCTCATACTTCACTTTTTCCTTTACTTCTACGCCATCATCCATCATATTTTCTATTGTATATTCATACATTTACGAAATTATTTATTTTAATTTTGTTAAGGAAATATGTGTTATATAACATTTGTATTTGGTTATGTTATGGACGACTGAACAATTGTAAAGATGACGGCATACTCTGTCAGTACTCTAGTAAAAAATATTTCATAGAAATTCATGTACGGTGGGCGAATCCGATATCAGTGTGGGCAGATAGTTTCGCAAATTTGTTTCAAAATCCATTAATTTGGCAAAGTCATCCAAACGGATTGTTGAGTTTAGTTTAAATATGAAAGTGACTATAATAAAAAAAAATTACCCACTTTAGTAATAACCGATGTTTTTAAATCATATTGAGAACCCTATACGATTTTTGATTTTTTTGCCAAAGTGTTTTGAGAGTATATGTAAATAATCAGAGTTTGTTTTCTTAGATTTTTGCATTTACTCAAGATTAGAACTAACCATGAGCTTATTTTTTAAAAATTACTAGATAAAGGCTTTTACAAGATTTTTGTTTCTGCATACATGTTGCTTCCAATATAAATTAGATTATGAAAACTTACTTGATGATCATTTTATCAAAGTTTCAAATCTAAATATATAAGATTCGATATATCTACTGCTTGAGATCAGGCTTTCTTAGTTGATTATCGAATCTGAAACCTTGCAGGACCAAAACTCCTATGCACATGGCTGTTAAAAATGAATTTTATAAATATTTGCTAAACCTGTCTTCATACGCTTGATTGAATATCTTTACTTCCCATAAAAAACTTATCACGGAAAATCTATTAACCAGATGTCTAGTTTTTATGATTTATCTAAATTTTTGTCAAGGTTGTACTAAAGTTTGACTGTACATCTTCTGAAAACAGATAATTTTTACTGAAAAATTAAACAAATATTAATTTCACTGCATTCAGACGATCGATTTTTCCAATTTGACGACGATCGAGCTTTTTTTTTGTAAAATGTGATCATAATGTGAGTTTCTTTAATTCAGATTTTATATTGAATCTGCAGACTACTATTTTTATTACATCTCATATACACAATTTCCCTTTGTTATAATTCGAGCATATTGATCATTTGTTTAAAATCAAATAATTCTTTATATTTTATTGTAGTGTAGTTGGATGATTTTGAACTATTCAATTAATTTAAATTACGTATTTTTTGTACTTGTTCTAAATAGAATACTTTACATATTTTTGTAATAACAAGCATTTTTTTATTAAAAATTATAATAGTCTCATCTCGTTACTTTCTTAACTTTCAAATCAATCGATTAATTTGCATGAGTTATATGGCAGATTAAATAAATGAAATAAAGGATTGCATAATTTCAAAAGCTCTGTAAGAATTCAATAAACTTTTAGATGAAAAGTGTTTCAGAAAAATTCCGAACTAGAGATATTTTATTTCCGATTTAAAAAAAATAGCAATTTTGAGAGTATATGTAAATAATCAGAGTTTGTTTTCTGAAAGATTGCATAGAAGTAAGTTTTTTCAATTCTGATAAATTACAATTGAATTATGCAGTCATATGAAATAATTTGAAATATACAACTTTTTAATTCATTTGATATAATTTTACTTTGTTTCATACATGAGTACTTACCTTCAGTTTGGATTTAATTAAAATTTAACATAATTACTATTAAAAACTTCTAACTATTGTCAAAAATATATATAAGAATCATATAAACTGAAGTGCAAAGTTAAAATTATTTATTTGAAATATATAATTGTGCTTGAGAACTTTAGATAGAAAATAATTAAAATTCGAAGAATTTTCGATATTCGAAAAAATGTTTTAGGGAATAAAAAAAAATCCCCAAAATCAATCGTTTCGTCAACACTTTTTTGAATCATTTAAATCGAATGCTTAGTTCTTAAAAAACTGCAATTTTTTGCACATCTAGCTCAGCATTTCCGAAACGGCTGAGCCGCCTTTGCCAAAAACTAATCACCACTTCTCCCCGTCATTACCAATTGAATGTTTTTTGGAGCTTTCAAATCGAATGCTCCGTTCTCTCAAAAACTTAATTTCTATTTTTTGCATGCTTTGCTCCGTATCTCCGAAACGGCTGGAACTGCCTTTGCCAAAAACTAATCAGCATATCTCCCTATCAATAGAAATAGAATGTTTTGTGGCCATTCAAATCGGTTGATCCGTGCGCCCGAAAACGTGACAAAAATTTGTATCCATACATACATATGTATATGTATATGTATCCATTTTTTTAGTTATGCCAAAATATTCAGAAACTTTCACAACGTGAAAAAATGAACAAATTTTTAATTTTGATTTTTGGACGATTACAATAACTTACCCTACGGTAAGTTAAAAATGCACTTTACAAACATGTTTTGTAATTTGAGGAATTTGTAGGGTAGATTTATTAGAATTCTGCCTATTTCGATCACTTATATAATGTCTTAAGGCTAATAATTCGGAATCATATGCAGGTTATTCATACTACGTTTACTTGGCAATTGAGCATCAAATTGGCGAACCTAATATAATAGTTGACCTAAGTATAGTGTTAGATATGATGGTTCTCTGACCTTTGGCGTATCACAAAAGTTAGACTATGACCAACTGAGTCTTGTTAAGAAATCTATTAGATTTTTCAAACCCTGTATTAATTTTTCATAAAATCAGTATAATTCAGCAAGTGCGTCGAAAACTTACGCCATTTGGCTGGCATAACCGCCGTAAGACCGCGTGCGGAGGTTTCATCAACTTTACACTAAGCAAATATTTGTAGAAATTATTATGATATGGTGATTGCCAAGTGGATATTAAGAAATTCTTTGTCGCAGTATTACGCGTTCTGTGCAGCTCGCCTCATTTTTGCAATGTTTGTTTGTACACACCACATACAGCCTATATTTATTTATGTTTGTCTTAATATATAATAGCGGTGAAGAGGATTATGTAATAAGATTCTTAAAAGGAATACGTGATTTGGCGATTTTTTTAAATTAACCAAATATTTGCTGTTGGGTAATATTTGATGACAACTTTACATATTTTGGCGATGAAGAGCATATTGTTTCTGCGCGGAGAGAGAGAGAGAGATTACGTGAAATAAACTAGAATGCCTTTAATAAATATTTAATTTGGCCATCTACATAATACTAAAATACTAAAAAAATCGCTTATATATCATCTTTTCATATTTTAATAAACCTGATTAGTGAATAGAGAAATAGCGATTTGTATTCTGTAAAATTGGGACAGTAAACGTTTTAATATGTGACTTACTGGAATATAATTTCTGAGCATTTTGGCATACCTTATAATTAGAAAAAAATTGATGTCAGCATGTGTGTATGTACGGATACAATGTTTCAACACGGATCAACCGATTTGATTTATCCAAAAGTTCGATTTTTATTGGTAAGTAGACGTTTTTTGCCAAAAGTTGGTTCAGATGTTTTGGAGATACGGAGCAAATAGTGCAGAAAATTGAATTTCAGTTTTTGAGAAAATGGAGCTTCCGATTTGAATGATTCAAAAAACATTTCACTTGTCTTGTCGTAATGAAAAAGTGATTAAATTTTTGCAAAGGCAGGTCCAGCGATTTCGCACTTCTAGAAAAAAAGGTAAAAAAGGCCATTTGGCGGTAGAAAATCAGATTATTTAAAATTAATGAAAAAAACCGATTATGCAAAATTAATTAAAAAAAATCAGGTTCATTCAAAAAATATTTCATGTGTTATATAATTTAACAAAAACCATGTCAAAATAGGGAAATAAAAACTAGTTTAGAATGCACCTCACAAAAAAAAGTTTGATTTAAGAAATTTTAGTATTTAAATTCATAAATTTCAAAATTTGTAGGGTGACATAGAATTTTGTTTAAATAAATAAATAAGTTTCGAGTTACTGGATTTCTTGTTTTATTAGTGTTACCATATGAGATTATATTTGAGAACTACAACCTCAAGTTTAATTTTGATATCATACTGCTTGATATCGAGTTGGCCCAGGTTAGAATCAAACCTGGGACTAGATTGTGCTAATACACTTTCGTAATCATGACGCAATAACTGGCTTAAATGTATAATGCATTTATTCAACATTATTCTGATTCATATAGATTACATAAAATACTTAAAATGTTTTGCGATGTATTCAGTTACTATTAAACCTATTATTGTAAATAACAACTTTTATAAGTGAATATATTTGTATAGTATAGTAATTATCGTTGGCACACTAAACTTACCAGATTTTTGCAAAGCAATCTTTTCATTGTGCAGAAATGTACCGACTATACATTACATAACTTCAGTATTTTATTTCCTTAGTAATACACGGTGTTTTATTAATTGTTATTATACCTTTGTGAAGTCGAAAGCTTATGAATGGTTATTCTTAAGGTATTATGGATTAAATGTAAGTGCAGTTGAAGGGTGAAAGTCTAGTCCAACATAAATATGAATTATAAGAACTTTAGTAATACCAAAGATCATAAAGCATAACATTAGAATTATTAGAGATTTAATAAATAAATAAATACATCCAATATCATAATAACTCTAGAGATAGAATTAACAAGCACAATGTGTATAATTGACAGTTTCCACTTTTTGGGACATCTAATCTTCCATGACTTGCAAATTTTACTCGTAGAGTATGAAATTGATACTTCTGATTCAAAAATGATTAACTCAAAGGACAGAAAGTTTTTAAGAGTTATTTCTCCAATTAGGATCATATATATTTTGATTATTGTTATCATTGTAAGTTGTAATGAGTCTTAAAATAAATTAAGGTTAAAGAAATTGAAGTCCATGACAACATTGACTAATAGTTAGATGATAATAATGGGTTTCATAATATGATGATTTATTTAATAGACTGTTTAGAGCATAGTATTTTCACATTTTATATTTTTCACAGTTTCAAAAAAAACTACTCAATATAGAATAGATACTTTCTTCTGTTTGTTGATTTTTTTGTTCAACCTTATCTTGAGCAAAATACTAGATGATAATATTTCAGTAGAAAATTTATAACCAATCATTTTTATTTTAATAGTTATCAATTGTATGAAAATTTTCTATAAATTATTCCTTTGTTATTATTTTCGGAAAAATACGCTTTATTGAATTATACCAATATTATGAATATTCGGATTTTTTTTAATTGCGAGTCGCGAGTCGAATTTCAAACATATTGATGTGTGCGCATTGAAATAATTTTAGAGAATATATTAGCCTTTTAGAAACTAAAGAACTATCTGTTATATCTATGTATCAATTACCTGAAACATATAACATTTTAGAATTCTGCCCTAGATGTTTCCAAGACACGCACAGGTTTTTATCCATCGAATTGAACTTTTAAGACGAGTTCGATGTTCTCTTCTTGCTTTTGTTTATGTAATATTTAATTTCAAATGTAACGTTAAATTGCCAAGCACGATTCTTACATTAAGATAACTAATTTTTCAATTGAGATTATTTCTGCTTTTATTAAGTCGATAGTAAAGATACATACAATATAAGGTATCATGTGGAACTAGCATTATCGTAACATACTTTTATAAAATAAAAAATACTTACTCTAAATGAAAAAAAGTAATGTTACATACTACATACATATATTTAGTATGAAGAAATGTTAATTGCTCCAATAATTGGGTACATAAAAGTTAGGAACATTCTGAGAAACATTCCAAACTAACTCATATTTTTATTTAAATTTTATAGACTAACGTATCCAGTACTTAAGAATACATGTTCTCTAAATCTTAATCCTTGTTTTACATTTTTTATTAATAATTATAAAACATTATTTTGCTTATAATTTGCAATATTAGCAACAACTACCATGAAATTTTATAGTAGTTTCGTAGTTATTTATAGTAAATAGGATAAAAAGCAATAAAAAGACAATTATTGTTTTGTAATTAATTTTGCTTTTTGAGGTTAATGCTGTGGTTAAACGTTCTTTTATTTTATTATATAATAATGGATATGACATTGGATATAAGTTTTATTAGCACATATTTTTTCTTGAGCTTTATGATTCCACATGTTATATATAAACAGATTGGATTGAGTTGATCAAGTATAATTGCATTGGTAAAATAAAGATTTCTAATAAAAATAGTCTATATGGACACTAATTTGTGAGGGTCAATAAAGTTTATAAAATTTTTATTTGCCTAATTACTTATTTTGTTAATTTGATATTTCATTAATTTTTATGTTATTTGCTTCCAATCTGCAACTGTCCACTTACATATATTTTTATCCACTTTATTTTAATATCATATTCCATCATAAATTAATATAAAATCTGGTAGAATTCTACATTTTTTAAGAATGGTAATGAATTAAGAATT
This sequence comes from Ctenocephalides felis, assembly GCF_003426905.1. Classification (NCBI taxonomy): domain Eukaryota; kingdom Metazoa; phylum Arthropoda; class Insecta; order Siphonaptera; family Pulicidae; genus Ctenocephalides; species Ctenocephalides felis. The sequence goes on along the minus strand of NW_020539725.1, from coordinate 52,572,722 downwards.
ACATGATTTTTTACAAAAAATTATGTTTTACAATAATTTACTAATTTTCCACACAACCAATGGAGTTTTTAGAATAATTATTTATTAATTATTGAAAAATTAAGTTCCAATAATTATTTTATATATATTATGTTTATTTATATTATTATATTTATGAGTATACTAAAATATTTACCATTATTGTCACATGTGATAAACAGATTTTATAATTATTTAATGCAGTTACGAAATTTTTAATTCATATTTTTTTTTATAGATAATTGGTTGTAATAGTTGTTTCTTGAATTTAAAATTTTGCTGAATCACGCTTCCAGATTTAGCTTATTTTTAATGAATTTATTCATAAGCGAGTCGTGATCAATAAAAATAAGTGTTAAATCATGCATTTATTAACTCATCTATAATTAGCTATCAAATGTATTCTAAATTTAGTACTTATTCTGAAATACAAAATAACTAAAAGCAAAAGTGCATAATTATCCATTTCTACTAAATCAATTTTCAAAACAATCGATTGCTTCAATATAACTATTTCGCAAATATTAAAGAATGTGCATTACATTCACTATAACTGAATTCGAGATTTCTACAATGAGCTCTAGCTGATTATTTTCATACAACTTCAAAATGATTTTGTTGTACTTTTGCTGCAACGAATTTATTATTGACATTTAAATAATAACAATTATTCTTTGTTTAGACTACAATAATTTGAAAATAAATGATTCATTGAAAATGTTTCTATTGAAGATGTTTCTTGCTCCAAAATAATATAATCAGAAGTGTTGTTCTAATAATAGCAAATATATATTATAATGTTAGGATGCAGCTATTTAAGGTTTGAAATTTTGATTGTATATTTTTTTATAATATACTTAGCAGCATATATTAAATTATAATTTGAGCATTTTTATCTGCCTTTTCATCCGAGAGCATGATATGGTTCCGTAGTTTCAGAGATTTCATATGAAGTAATAAGTTATAAGATGTTTTTGCAACTTTTTAAAATTGCAAAAGATATAAATAGTATATAACACTTTCCTTTTTTCCAAAACAATATTTGAGATCATATAATTGAATATATCAAAGATGCGCTATACATTTAATATTAAAACATATATTTTTCAGTGCACAGGGTAGGGTGGGGCAGAAAAGATCTAATTTAATTTTTAGTGACTATATTGTCTAAACCAAATTTTCCATTTATTCCTGATTATAAAAATATGTTTTTTTAGCTATTTTTCTAAAATTTGTCACCTGCTCCTTTTTACCCCTTAAACTGAGTAAACAGGGACAGTCATCGGTAGACTGATAAAAGGTCTTAATTTAAATTTTAAAGGAATTTTACGTAATAATAGCTAAATTTTTAACCAATGCGAAACACAAATTTCATGAGCACATTTTTTACAAAGATTATACTGTATATAACCTTGATCTAGTATTTTGTGAAAAATATTCATCGATAGATAATTTAATATATATCTTGAGAAATTGCTATTTTTAATTTAATATACTTTTATATCTACGATTTATCTCATTATTTATAGTTTTGCCAGTGTGAAGGTTTAGTGGGTCCTTTTTACCCCACCCACATGTAAGCTTTCATAGAGATTATTTGAAAAAAACAGTTGAATCTAACTTACAAATCGGTATCATAAACTAAATAAAAGAGCTCAAAACCAAAAAAAGATCAACAATAGAAAAAATACTTTTGTTATGATATTGATATATTGCATCTCTTACATGTCGTTAGAATTATGATGGCTCATTACATCTTTTACCTTCTACTTTAAAATAGTATAATTAAAAATGTTATACTTGTTTTTGAGGACTTTTTTTCCTGCGGACCTTCAAGCCCCGACTTACCTTATATATGGTTTTACACACCTTTACTGATTAGCCTACCCTGTTCTTTTGTTATGTATTATTAATATAATAAAAACCATAATATTTTTAACTTTCCAAGAAAAAGTTTCGTCAAAAAATTCGATTTGCTAATTGTGTTTGCTCACTGAATCAAATAGTTCTGAATCGTCTGACAGCAGAATTGGAAAAGAAGTTCGGAATGAAACTAAAGATCTATTAATGTAGTATTGTAGAAATAATTACCATTTACCACATTGTTTGCAATTACGATATCCTGTTAATTAATTAGACTCTCGTTAATTGTAATTATTATAATTACATTCCGCAAGTAGCCATCTCCAGTGTCCGACCTTGTGCTTCTTTGGTTTCCTATTGAATAAATAAATAAGTACCTACTTGTTAAAAGATAAAACTGATTTACAGCCATTCCGTTGAAAAAAAAACCTGCATAGAGAATATGTATGTCGAGTAGAGTAGATTCAGTTATATAACAATGTCATGAATGAGTTGTTCGACGCGTTACAATTGTTTTGTAAGATATGCTCAGTGGCCTAGTAATAGAATAATATATTGTTATTATATCGAGTGTGCTAATATGTTCCTGTAGATATTTATATCTTTCAAATTACACAATTCTATTATTTATATGTTTTACTCTATTTCCAATCACTTTTGTCATAAGATTTATTTTTAATTTAGATGAAACTGACAGGTTTATCGATGCTATTGTAATGCATAAGTAAATAGCATATGATCATAAAAATAATAAATAGTAGTCTGCCCGAAGGCAGGTCCTTGGTGCAAGACATCCTTTGCCTATCATTCCCATTACCAGTATGTATTTTCCTTTCCTTCTGCTTTCATGCTTCTTGATCCTTTGGCTTTCAGTTGCCTGTATTTTCTCTTCTTGCGTAAGTCGTCAATCATTTGCATTCTTCTTCTTCCCATCCTTTTCAGACTATTTTAGCGTCGACGACGTTCTGCAGGAGGCACTCTTTTTGCAGAAGCTGTCCGATCCAGTTTCTTTTTTTTAGGATTGCGATTAGTAGAGTCCTTTCTTTGCCCACTCTTCTCGGGACTTCTTTATTTGTTGTTTTGTCTTCTTCATCTTCTCCATCTGCCTCCAGCACCTCATTTCAAAACTTTCCAAGTAGCACTTGTAGTCCATGTCTCCGATCCGTACTGAGCTAAATTGCATATACAATAATAAAAAAATTTAAAGATAAGCTCATGAAATGAAAGCAATATACGAGGTCTGTTCAAAAAGTACCCGAAATTTTCGTTTTTTCAAAAAAATATTTATTTATTCGTCTACATTAATGTGGTCCCCTTCAAAGTAGTCCCCCCCAGATATAATACACTTATGCCAGCGTTTTTTCCAATTTTCGAAGCACCCTTGATATTCACTTTTTGATATGTCCTTGAGCACTCTCAGCGATTTTCTTCAATCGAGGAAAACCGCCGTCCTTTCATGGGTCTCTTCAACTTTGGGATTAGGAAAAAGTCACAAGGAGCCATATCTGGTGAATTTTTGCACTTTGCAACACTTTATTTCATTTTTTACGCAAAATTTAATACAAATTCTTTGACTTTTCAATTCTTCCATTGTAAAAATCGCCGAGCTCAGAAAAACACGTCGAACCTTAGCGACTACCACAGACAAAGTAAACAGTGAATATAGCTGAAAATTTCATCATACTTTAGGGGCATGTATACCAACACAATAAAAAAAAAATTTGACAATCAGACACTCCAGACCCGCGAAATTTAATTATTAGTAATTCCGGGTACTTTTTGAACAGACCTCGTATTTTACTTTTTTACTGAAATTGCTTTTAATTCGAATATTTGACTCTCCTATTTGTCTGCTTCAAGGGATGGATCTATAAGTATATGTTGAATATATACATTTAGACATAATAACTCATTTTCATTTAAAAAAATATAGTACAATTTAAAGTGATATATCGAAATCAACTGCAATTAATTCAATTATAATCAATTCATAATAATATCAATTATGAACCTTATATTAATTTATTCTCGAATGTTCATATCCATTCATGACATAAAATTTAATGACAAATTGTATGAATGAATGAAAATTCTAAAACGTTTTCGTTTTATTTGATGCTCTGCCTCTCGAAATTCTATTTATACAGGGTGTTCAAGACCTTAATGTCAAATGACATTAAAAATAGAAAAAAATATCCGACTTTGTTTGTAAATTTCAAACTTTTAAGTGCAACCTAGAGCTTTGATAATATTATAACGATTCTTCTGTCGTTGTTGTTAATTTTATTAATTTTGTTTATTTTTAAGCTTCAGAACCGAAACCGTAAATATGTATTTCTAGGACCACAATAAAAATAACATTAAAATTGCTCCAAGATTTCAAAAATTAAGAATTTCTTATTAAACTATGAAATTATTTTTTTTAATAAAACAATTGCTCCAATATTTCAAGAATTAAGACTTCTTATTAAACTATGAATTTAAAATTTTGCTCTTTCGCTAATTGAAGCTTGCGCGTAAGATATTTGAAGTTCAATTTTCGAACTGATGTGAGAATAAAATATTTCAATGATAAAATTATCAAGTATTTTACCAATTTACAATCCTGTTGAAATGTGCCAACTTTAGTTGAAATTTGCCAACACACTTTAGTACATTTTTTTCAAAGGAGAGCCTTTCAGAGTCTAGCAATTTTAAGAATTTTAAATTCATAGTTCAATAAAATGTTTTAGTTTTTGAAAACTTGGGGCTCTAGGTTGCACTACAAGCTCTAAATTTCCAAACATTTTTTTTCATTAACTACTATATTTACAACTGTTCAGTTAAGAACATTTAGTGAATTTGTTGATTTACAATTGTCAGCCGTAGTAGGGACATTTTATATCATAATGGCATGTTGGAAAAACAACTCATTAGTTGGATTTCGAAACATGAAATTTTCTATAACCGCGTTTTAGATTGACATTAAGATCTGGAACACCCTATACATATCATATCTGTACTCAACCTGTAAATTTGATAAATTATCTCCTTGTAATTACAATAGTTCATTTTATTTATAAAGCTGTATCATCGTCAAGTAATATTTCATATATCTAACACATACTTTCTTTTTATTTTCAGATCGCGTTAAAAGAATTCTTTTAAGAAGTGTTTCCAAATCAATTTTTTTAAACTGTGAACTAAATAAAAGTATAAAATTGTGCTAAACGTAAAAAAATAAAAATAAATATTATAAATTTGTGTAGTGATATGAGAGAAAGTTGACGCCATGAGGGGCGAATGGAGAAGCGCACAACTTCTACGAGACCCTGAAATGGGGGACAACGACCGGGATGGGGTCTTTTGTGTCAGCAGGTGAGATAATTTAAATTATTAAAAATTTAGAATATTTGTTGATTATGTGCATTTCTCCATTAGCATTGAAATCACATTGAAATATGATCAAAAGCGAATATAACATATAGATACCATTTTTGCCATATTTCGTTGAAATTAGTTTATCATTTTAACATTTTTAACATTTTGTTCTAAATGAATTGTTTGAATTCTACAGATTCATCTGACTGTTCGTCTGTTTATGATTTTTTTTCTTACATAATATTTTCACAAATGAGAAATCTCAACAATAAAACAACAATAAAGAATTATTTATCATTGCTTTATTAGTTTCATATATGGAAGCATGATCTCACTTCAATAATGCAAATAATATATCATTTTATTATAAAATATGTTATTAAATGAAGTAGTGATGAATCGTTTCTATGCATGATTTTATGTAATATGTGTGATTATAAAACGAGTTTTAATGTTTAAATCAACTATTATATAAGTTTTCAATACTCACTCATTTGCTTAGTAAATCCTTGTTAAGAAATATTAGTTTTTCATTTCTTATTTTCTCAAATCAATTGCCTATTGATTATAGTAAAGCAAATATTTTATACTATATAAGTCCAACTTCTTATTATTCTGGAAGAAGTTTGCGAGATTCTTATCTACTTTTTACATATGTATTTTGATAATTCCCTTTAATTAAAATATTTTAAATGACCCTGACTTACAGTTTTTACTATGAGCCAGAAGCACTATAATTTTTTTGTATACTTGAATATATTTAACATATAATTAATATTTTTAATTTTGAGAACTTGGGTAACTAGTATGTACTTCATCTTTGAATACTATCAAAACATCTAGTAATTTTTTTTATTTATTCAATATTATACAACAATCAGAGTTATTGACAGAACTCTATAAATTATAGGGTTGAATTACACATTACATAATAATAATCACAAAATGAAATAAAAAGAAAAAATAATAATAAATAAATATAAATAAAAATGAATTACTACTTAAATGAAATTAAGCAAAATACAAAAATAAATTTTTTTAGTGAATTTTAACGTAAAAATCTTGAAACCAAGAACAAATTACACTTCCAATTTAAAGTAGTTACTACAAGTAGAGCTTTACATTTACCAGAAGTTTTATATAAAAGTGCTTTAAAAATTTGATTGATATTTATATGAATAAATTTATAATGAAATTTCAAATTATTTTTACGAAGCTATTATTTTTATTTTTTATTATGAGTGTGTTAAAGTGTAAATTTTAAAGCGTCAGTACCTATAAATTACTACTGCGTCTAGCACATAATTATTCATTAACAAATGCATGTAATACTTCATAATTATTACATATTAATGTCACGACATTAAATCAGGTGATTAATTGCCGATGGAGATAATTAATAATCTATTATCTATAATTCTGGGAAGCTGTTTATAAAAGACTCGATGGTAATTAACAGCAAACTCTATAATTTTATATTGGTCTGATGATAAATTTATTATGAACAACCAGAAAATTTTAAAATTGATGCAATAAAAACTATTTTTCAAAAATAGTTTTTTGAGGAATTGGTGCAAGGAACTCAATTAAAATAAACATAATTACTAATACATAATTAAAAAGAAGAAACCATTGGGTGGTCATCTTTGGCCACCTAATATGGCCATCTAATATGGTATATAGCAGCTTTAAAATTCATCTTTAATATTGATAGTCTTCTAGATAATAATTTTATAAACTTTGTATTATATTTCTTTGTCTTATACTGTTGCTAAGCGTAAACCAAATAATTTTGAACGGATTTCCAAGAATCGAACTACATTGTTTTTAAATTATTGGTTTAAGTTGAAAGATAATTATAACTTTATTAAAACAAGTCTAGATCAACTATTGCCAACACATTGCCTCGAGCAGTGCAAGTTCTTTGAAATGTTAATTGACTGATGATTAGATCCATACATATGCATTATAGTCAAGTTTTTGTATATATCGTTCATTTGTTATAGATTTTATTAAAAAAAAAAAATAAAATTCAATATCAGCAAAAAGCTGGTAAATGATATAATTAGAAATAACTGGCGTAAAATAACATATGTAGAAAATCACAATTATGTTGAGGGATTTACTATATTGTGGCGAAAAACGTACTTGGAACTCAAGAAATTCCATCTCATTTAATTCAAAAATTAAAAATTGTCTTTTACAATGTTGTCTTTTGCTTGTTGAAGTAATAAGATATAATTGCTAATTTGAGCGATGATGGTTAAATGCAATGAATGTCCTTGTTCTACTATTTTCTAAGTGAGGAAACCAATAATTACATAATTCTAGTGATAAACACGTATGTAACACAATTATTACCTAACTTTTCCCACATACATTATTTTTATTATTTATTTAAATACAGAATAATTTTTTTTATTTGCGAAAAATATAATGAAATATGAAAATTATTTGTCTTTTGAATCTATTAGTGGTTGGAATGCTGTCTAGCAAATTAGAAGAGAATCTTTTTAACATCTTGTAGGATAAGTTATAGTAATCGCAAAAAATCGATAATTTTTAATTTTTAGATGTGTTTACATTTTAAAGTTTTTTGAACATTTAGGCATACCTTAGAAAAAATGGATGTACATGTGTATGTGTGTGTTTATATGTGTATGCGTGTATAATGTGTGTGTGTGTAATATTTGGATACAAATTTTTGCTCACGATTTGGAGAGAAGGATCAACCGATTTGAATGATTCGAAAAACATTTTACTTGTATTGACAAAATAAAGAATTGGCGAGGCAAGGCAAGGCAGGTTTAGCGATTTTGGAGAATAGGAAAAAGTTTTTTTTTTAAATTCAGCGATAAAATATGATCATTAGACTCATGCACATCAAATTAGTAGGTAGAACAAATTTTAATAATAAGTACAAATTTTGTTTCCATTTTTGTGGTTCTGTTCCTTTTTTGGTTCAAAATTTATAATTTTTCAAGTTCACTTTATAGTTTAAACATATGTCCTTGAAATTTTCGGTGGTATGGATCAACCTATTTGATTGGGTTTCAAAATTATCAAGATCCATCTAGTGAACCTAGTGATCTAGTGATCTTACGGTTTAGATATTTCTGTAAAGAAAACATATAAAGTATTATACATCGTAAGAAAGGTCTCAAAATTCTTAGTTTTTCCCATATATCGCACGGTGTGGCCAACAGGCAAGTTGCTATCGATAAATTCCAATTTTTCCCTATATTTCGAAGCTTCCAAAAAGGTCATTTACATCAAAAATTTAAAAATATCTTCATACTTCCTAGAAATTTGCTTTAAGGCGCGATGCCAAGCAGCAGTAGTTTTTAACATGGATAAAAGCTTCATATTAAAGGAGCTGTGCTTTTTCCATCATACTAACCTAGTATTGTTCTTGCGAGGGCAACTCAGCAGTCAACATCCAATATTTTTTTGTGTATACTGTATATATTAGATATGTATAACTAATGATGTTGGCAGAGGCTATATAAACTAAAGTGAAAATTTGATATCATACTGCTCGATATAAGATTGACTAAGCTTGGACTTGGGACTAGTTTGTGCTGGTCTTTAACCATTATAGTGCTGCTAGATTTTGGAAGAATATGAAGAATCAAAGTACCTACAGTTTTTTACTGGATTTCATCGAACCTTAGACAAATTCTGGACCGTTATTAAAACCTGCCTCGATCATTAGTACATTAATGACGTGCGAACACACGTATTCACGCAAAAATTCGATTATGCAACTTCTATCCGAAGCGAGCAAGGCGCTTGTCCGGTGATCACGATTTTTTCTGACCTTGAATCCGCTAAAAGAAAGTAGACACTCATTATAATATGCACAACATATATATATATATATATATATATATATATATATATATATATATATGTATAAATTTAATAAGTGTATGTCTGTTCTTCTATAGAGATAAGATGATGTAAAGATAAACATTATGACTGTCGTAAAATTATGAAACATTATATTAGATTGTCTGTGAATTAGTTTAATCTTGAGCCCCGGCTTTAGTCTTAGTACCGTACAATGTAATTCAATAGTATTGTGTTCGAAAGGTTGACACACATTTCAAGTATCCTTGAGGCTGTTGGAAGATTTTTTGGGTGAAATTTCTTTATGAATACATATCTTGAAAGAGAAATTGCATTGATGCTGTAGGAGGGGCAATGCAGGTCTTGTGAGTTGGTAATGGATATTTCAAAGGGTTATAAAATTTTTTTGTCTAATGATTTGTTCTGCCATTTGTTTATACAGAACAACGAACTGAGATTGTTGACAAAATGCATGAAGACAAAAATATTTTTGGAATAAAAGGAATAATAGAAATATAAGAATCAACTAGGACTATAAAAGAAGTGTGTGTATCAATTATTATGCATTACAATAGCGTTTTTAAATCGTTATTAGTATTTTTAAAAATCATATTATTTTCTCAAGTGAACACTAGAAAACCTAGAATAATAATCATTATTATAATTTCTATGTCATATATCATTTACACTATACGTGTAATATTCAATATATAAATTACTGACATTTGCAAATAATTTTATAACAAAAATCGCTTTTATTATAAAAGATTACTCTTTTTAAAATTTACAAAAAATAGAAAAGACTAGGTACGGTAGTAACCGTCGTTATAGCAGGTAATCGCAACTGATTTTGATATAGGGTCCAAAGGCAGAAAGATAAAGTATGTTTGTTCGAACAAGTTTACATTATTTCATTGGGTCATTAACATGACACGTAGAGAGCATTGCTTTTCAAGAGTCAACAATGTTTTCCTTTCGATTTTTTTTAATAATAACTTATATACAGATTGATCACTTCATTTGTTATTTTGCTGTAATTACACATCACAGTAAAATAACAAACTTAAGCAAAATAACTAAACTAACATTAACTTAATTTGAACATTAGTAGTTTATTACCAACAATTAGTTTCTGATTTCTTTGTACTATGAATTCAATTTTTTTCCTGCACCTAAACCAATACTTACTTGGCAAGGCATCACAGAATTTTGTTAACCCTTTCCACTCGGATGCCGCCGCTCCGGCAAATAATAATCTCGCATTTCGCGAGTGTAAAGGATTAATATTCATTATAGTAATAAAAACCTATTCTAATAATTTGAAAAATATTTGACTAATATTAAATCAAAGTTATACTACTTACTTGCTTGTACAAAGATTTGAATTAAAGTTAAAATTGATGATTTGAGATAATTTCGACGATAAAAATCATGCTGCAAGAAATCCCATGTCTGAAAAAATAAATCGCCGCTGAAAATAAATTAAGATTTTGAGAAGATACTACAAATTTAAGGTTTGATTATAGTTTTTCAGAAAATATGTTGCAAAGAAATATTATCATATTTTTTAGCAAAATCTATCACAATTTTTTAATTGCTCTAAAATAAATAATCAATTTCTTACAAAATTTGAGTATTCCATTAGAGTGGTAATAAAAAAATATAGAGAAACTTATGTAAGTTTATTTTAGTCATCGGTTAGTTACACCCACATATGTGTCGAAATTTGCGGTTGTTGCCTGCAAAAAATTATCACGTACACTGCCAAATGCCAAGTATTATATTCAACAATGGGTTGCTGTTAAAATATTTTATTTATAATAAAATAAATTGAACTTTTGTAGGGTAACTCACGACATAAATAAAGAAGTTTAATCCAGATATTTTTTCAGCGACTCTACAATTTTGAGTAAACTACTAATTTATTCTTTAATATACTTACGAAATATGTAACTCACTTGAAACAAGAAAAACAATATGCATCAGTTCAAGTATACATAAAAGTTTAGGTGATATAGATTTTAATGAATTAGTTAATATATGAAAAAAAAATTATAATACCATGTCGATTTTCGACAAATAAATTTAACGCTGCATAAAGTATTGATGTAGGTACATTAATTAGTTCTCGAGTACTTCAACGAGTATAATTCGATTTTTGCTGCATTTATTTTGTAATTTTCATAACAAGCAATTCATCACTGACAAAACGGTAATAAACTTCGCACATTGGCAAGCATGGAATTTTTTATTAATTCAAAAAACAGTCGTCTACCAAAGTATATCCCAAAGGCAATCGATTAAAACTCAATAATAAGCTGTAATAGTGTAATAATACATTACGAATAAGTATATATTTGATATGGAACGTATAAAACAACATACTTTACGGCTTTTATTACGCAAGATGTAAACGTTCCATGACATTTTGCCGTCAAGAAATGTTTTGCAGCCAACAAACAACCAGCAACCAATCAATGTGTATGAACTTTTATTATACGTGCCTTCATCAAGTCGCACTATGTCAAATGAATATATATATATATATATATATATATATATATATATATATATATATATATATATGTGTGTGTGCCCATATTTCTCATATCCAATTGCGATAAATGCTATGTGCCAACGGTTTAAATTCTAAGCTTTGAATCTATTGCTGCTGATATGTGTACCTGCATATTCCACAATTATATTTACTTGATGAAATTTCTCAAACATCAGTTCTAAAGAGATATAATTGAACTTTACATAAGAAAAGATAGCAAGTATTGTGTCGGTATATACAAATTCTGAATTAAGTGCCTGATTAGAGAATAAAGAAAAATGAGAAAGCATTTAGCCATTTTGGTTGAAGAAATGTTAGTCGTAAAATTACGGAGTAGATAACAGACTATCTAGTATCTCATTTATTATACTTCTTTAGTCTACTTGTTTTTTTATCTTGGACAAGAATTTCATACATTCTTCTAAAATGGAATTTTTTTCTCGAAAGACTGTACCGGCTTTTAGGACCTAGATTCTATTTATCAACCTGCAATGATCTGCTGATTTATAAAATCAATTTATAAACTGCCTGCCTGCACATGTGACATCCAGTTTTGAGATTGCTCCAGTGAAACTAATATGAACATGACACAGATCTTTTAAAATAAAATCTTGAAGATCTCTCTAAATGTATGCCAATTTGGTTTATTTTCTGAAAACCATTATATTTACTTACTACGAGAAGAAATACGATTTTCAGCTCAATTTATTAGCCCAACACCCTTAAGCAATTAGTCCTTTTGGCTGTGAACTTTACAAAAAGGCTTGAGAAGTTTTTACCTAAACATGATTTTTAAGTCATTACACTTTTAAATGGATCAAATAGAATTTTAGCCATTTTGAGAAAAAAAATTATAAAACACATATTTTTATTTTGTTAGTTTCCAACTAATATTTTGTTGTCATACTGGCTGAGGGGTGGTTTAAAAGTTACTATCAAAAGAGATATACAAATATCCACAATTTGAACTTTTTTTTGAATATCCCTACTTACTTATAATATCAAAATTACTTAAAGCTCTATCTTTAGCAAATATTCCTACTATTGAAGTAGATTTTCTACAAATTGTTGAATTTTTTTGCGATTTTATTGACAGTATTAGTATAGTAGAACTTACTGGCTGATGGATGGTTTAGAAGTCACTATCAATCTTGTTCAAGAGAGATGTACCAAGAACCTCAATGCGTACAATATTTTTATCTTCTTTTGAATATCTATAACTTTTTCAATACATTTTGAGTACCGTACTTATATATGGTACCTAGTACCTACTTATTCACAATCTTGAAGTTTCATCTTTAGTAAATATTTCTACTATAATAGTAGAGTTTATACAGAATGCTCATTTTAGATAATTTTGAACTCCGATTTTTTTCATTTTTTTCTTATTGAAGCGTACAAGTATAGTAGAACTATTTGTAGTAGTCTATGAGCTGTTGAGATCTATATCCTAGTATTATCAGAAGTCAACCCAGAGGTTGCTCATTTTCTTTAAGAAAAGATCAATACTTTATTGGAATCTTTAAGTGAGTAAAATGATATATGGAGGCAACCATTAATCGCATGAGCGATTTCTAAGGATTTTTGGACCCCCACTTTTCTTTTGTAATATATGGTGGCATTCAAAATCACTCCTTCTCCATTACCAAACATCACATGTATGTTATTACCTAAAAAAAATCCTAGAACTTTTGAAATTTTTTGGTAAAATTTTGAAATAATTTTTTAATTTAAGGCAAAAAATAATTACGAGTGATATCTTACTAGGCTCCCCTCTCTCACCTCGTAAAATTATGTGATTTTTCATCAACCCCCCTCCTTCTCCTTTTAAGGCTCTCGTGATTAATAGACGCTTCCTATATTGCAAAACGGCCTTAAAATTCACTAATAATTTACTTGAAATAGTATTTAATTTAATATTTTTAAGTTAAAACAGATATCACTACTATTTGATATCAAATTTTTCGCGTGGAACAGAACCTGGAGCCTGGGGTTGCATGACCTAAAGCTCTTACTACTTTTGTCGATCTTACCACGGCTAGCTTATATTTCAGGTTATATTAAAGCTTTTATTTAATGTTTAAAACAAATTAAAACTTACATAAATCCAAAGAAAATTATTTCTAATTCATTTATCAATTGCATGCATCTAACACTTGTGCCACACACCACTAGTCTTATATATCATTTATCTCGCGAATATTCAAAACACGCTTCTGCTATTATCAACCGCTCACGCAATCTTTCATTGAAAGCCTGGTCGGGCAGTATGGGCAGAATGGACTCAGATCATTTACAATCATGTAGGAAAATCCAACAGGCAACCGAGATGAAATTAGCATTATAAAGATATAATTAGCACATGATGATGATGATGATGCAATGCTCCTATTACGTGGTAATAACTGAAATACCTTATAAGGGATCGACTTGAGCTGGCACTAGTATTTATAGAACAGAATGGTAATAGATATATGTACATTTTTATATTAAATGTAAAATTAAAAAAATTTTAAGCGATTTATACTCGTATAATTATGTACTTGGACTAGCATTTTATTTTGCTGGTTTACTTCTTTTACAATTTCTTTTACTGATAGATTTAAATCATACGGGGGTATTAATTGAAGGAACAATTGAAATTAAAGTAAAAGAAAGAAGGTGATTTATGCCAAGAAATATGATATGATGGGGCACAAAGGTTCAATTTGACTTTTAGTAATTATTATGTCTAAAAACCAAATTATTACATCACAACACATAGTCAATCTATTGAGCTTGGAAATTTCAACAGTACCATGGAACAGAAACCCCGAAGTTAAATGTAATATTGCACTGTGAATTTTACTGAATATGGTCAGTAAAATTCCCACTTGATTATTAATTACTAAAATAGATATTTTTCTGAATTTTATAACTTGTTCCGTTCTATTCCTTGAGGCATCCTGGGGGCAAATAGGTCCAATATCTTATTTTTAGTAATACAGGGTTAACCAATGCGAAATATTAATTTCATGTGCACAATTTTTGCAAAGATAACACTGTATATAACCTTGATCTGGTATTTTGTCAGAAATATTCATCAGCATAGTTGAGATAACTATTTATTTAACTTATCTCTTGAAATTGTTATTTTACATAATTAATTTTTTATGTGCAATATTTTATTGTTCACACTTTTGCCAGGGTGAAGGCTCAGATGGTTTTTTTTACTCCACCAACATGTAAGCTTTTATAGAGGTTATATAAGAAAAGCTGTGAAGCTAAGTTGAAAATAATATTCCATCTTATAAAATAGCTGATAAAGGTATATTTTATAATCGTTTTAAAGTCTCGTAAACTAAACAAGAGTGTTAACAACCAAAAAAACTAATAACAAAATAAAATACTTTTATTATGGATTTTCAAACATTTTGCCATTTATCTCTCGATAGTAATATCGTAAGAGTCAATGTGATGGCTGATTATACATTATTTGCCTTTTACTTTCAAATATTTTTGTTAAGAAATTCTTTTCTTCACTTGTTTTTGAGATATCGGTGGTGGTCCTATTTATAAGGACCTTTAACCTTTAAGCCCCGCTCTACTTTATTGTAAAATATCTGTTGTTTTTTTAAATTTTATAGACAGTATTTGCATATTTAGAAAAAACTATAATTGTTTTAAAAGTACTGATTAATTTTATTCAAATATTAAACATCGGGGTTCCTGTTCTATGTTACTGTTGAAATTTCCATGTTTAGCTTTTTTATATATGTTAATTTAACTTTGGCATTATTTTTGTAAGACATATTTTTTGCAGTGGATATTAAATAATAAATAAAATTAAAAAATGTTATGTACTTTATTATAATTTTTTTGTTAAGTAAAGCAGCTAAAATTTGAAACATTCTTCATAATATAGAGTAGATATAAAAATTTAGTTATTGTTTTTACTTGTACAATTCTATAAAACTGTAATAAATTCTAAAAATGCAAATGAATATTTTTTATATCTTCTACAATTTTGTAACTTTTTAGTAACAATTTGGAACGTTCTTGTAATTAAATAAAATAATTTTTCTTACACATCTCGTAGTGTATGTTTAAACAAAATTGCGAAATTATATAAAGGTGTTCACTAAATATGATTATTCTGTATGAATTATAAATTGTCTTTTAAAAAAGAAAATCATGCAGGCTACATTAAAAAAAATTGAACGAAATCTCGTTTATTGCTCTACATTCACAATGCATATTTCATATTACAGCAATTATTATTCGATTATTTCATATGATTACTAGCCTTTTCCTATATTTACTCGATCTCATTTCTTAACAGCTGTTAAGTTATTATGACATACTTACCTATTCAATATAAATTACCATAGGTAGCCTTATATGAAATGTCCTTACTTACATATAAAATAGAACAATAAATAAAAAAGTGTAATATTATAATTTTCTTGTTGCACAAGTAGACAAGGTTATAATAATGAATAGTAAGGATAGTAGTTGCTCTATAGGCACCTGTAAAATCACATGATAGTAATCAGGTTACTCTAGAAACTAGATTTATACGAGTTTTGCATGAACAAGATTTATGAGAATATCGAGTTATAAATGAATGTCTATCATGTTGCATTTGGATGTCGTATACCATTCATATTTTATGTGGAGTTCTTGTACAGAATTACTTCTCTTGAATTCTAGTTTTATATATAAATAAATAGGTAAAAAATATAATGGAGCATCGAAGCATCTTAAAATTCTTTGATACTTTATCATTATGTCTTCAATTCTTGATTTTGGCTAACAAGTTGTGACAATTATCTTGACCCTGAATTAATTGTAATTGTTCAATTTAAAAATTATTTTGCCGATATTAAAAAAATGACACCATAATGAACTTTATCAGTCATATTTAATTGTTAAAATTAGTTTGAGATTGCACTTATAACATTCTTGAATATTTGTTAAATTTTGCTTAAACGTAAGCAATGTAAAACAATAAATTAAGTTGAAAAAGCAGTTTTACAAGAGATCAATCTTACATATTTATTCCAACTCTGCTGCTAAATGTTTATGACGAAATACTAAAATACTAGATCAAGGTTATATACACTGTTATTTTTGTAAAAAATGTACATATAAAATTTATATTTTGAATTGGTTGAATAATGTTGATACTATTTCGCCGAATCCCTTCAAAATGAAAAATAAGACATTTGATCTGATTGCCCCCTAGCTCGCCTATGGGGTAAAAAGAAACAGGTGATAAATTTTAGAAGAATAATAGTAAAAAACACATTTCTATAATTAGAAATTAACTGAAAACATTACTGAGTTCGAAAGTTTTTTGTTGTGTTGTGTTGTGATGTAGTTCTTATGATTTAGACAGTATAATTACTTAAAGTCAAATTGGGCTTTTGTGCCCCGCCCTATCTATATCATACGGTATTGATACCAGATGACGTTGGCATGCAATTTCCTTTTAGCACTTATAAAAAATTGCAATATTGTTGCCTAATAAATAAAGTAATTAATTTCTAGATCATTATTTTGCAAATCATTTACCTCACTGACATAATTGCAAATAATCTATACTTTTTGCATTTCTATCTACATCAAATCACAGGATATTACAATTAAAACAGGTTCTTTGCCAAGTTGGTAATGATTGTAAAAATAATTGATAGCAATTAAAAACTAGAAATAAGTAATAAAAAACTAGTGTAAAATATTCAAAGATATTTATATATGCGAATAAATAACATAGTGCATATATATAAATATATACACCAATAATACATTGCATAATATACTTTCACTCTACTTCGCAGTGCTAATTCAATTAGATCCGCAGTAATTGTGCTATTAGTTAACAGCAACCCATTTTACCGAATACAAGATGATATAACTCTCATAATAATAATATTTATTAAACATGAAATTTTTAACAATAAGTGACGATCGAATGCAATGGGTACCTACCTTGTGTCAACATTTGTGGTATTTAGTGAACAGTCATTAAACTTTCTATCTTTGTTTATTTGTCGTGTATGTCATCTTTTAAACTCTCATATTTTCGCTTTTCTTGAGATCAAGGATCATACGCATGTTTATCCTTTTAATATTATATAACTTTTCTTTTTAGCCTTATATTTATATTATATATTTTTAAATTTATAAAAATTACGTTCAAATTATTTAAATTGATAACATAGAGCTTCTCTACATCTTAATTGTTATTGCATTTCTCGACATGATCTACATAATTTGCTCTACTATTTAATTTACAATATTTGTTTTATATTGAAAGTAGTATTTTTCTTATATATTATAGTACAATTTTGCAAATATTACAAATCTGAAAAATATGGATAAATTTAAAACACATTTTCTTCAAAATGTTTTTAATGAATGCAGATTTAATTTTCATTCTTCTTTATTTTCAACTTTTAGATTTTAAAATATACCCATGTACAGAGAAAAGTCAAATTCAAAGCCGTTTTATTCAAAACTTTTATATTGGAGTGCATATAACTGTTGGAATGGAACTGTAGTAAATTTTATCTAGTTTCTACATATTTAACTCAAAAATAGTGCTTTCATATGAAATTTGTGAGTTATTTGACAAAAACCAAAAAAATGTCCCGAATGTTCTGTTTATTGCTAAAAAATGAAAAGTCAAATTCAAAGTCGTTTTATTCAAAACTTTTATATTGGGGTGTATATAACTGTTGGCATGGAATTGTAATAAATTTTATCTAAATTTTCTGCTTGTTTAAATCAAAAATAGTGTTTTCATATGTAATTTGTGAGTTATTTGACAAAAACCAAAAAATGTCCCGAATTTTCTATTCATTGCTAAAGAATGAAAAGTCAAATTCAAAGTCATTTTGGTAATTATTCCTTCGGGTATACATTTCCAGGTTATCCAAAAAAATAAATTATAACAACAATAAAACTGGAATGTATCGATACAACAAAAGATAAAATTTGGAATATTATTAGTTTCCAAAATATATTAGGGTTCTAAACAAATTGATGTTCTCTGAAGAATTTATTTTTATACTTCTTATTTTAATCCAAATATTATTTGATGCGTAGATTTTTGACCATGACGCAGATAAAAATTCTGCTGGCAAAATTATTTTTTGTGTATTCAGCAATAAGAAAAATGTGCACCTACAGCAATTGTAGCATCACATGTTTAAAGGTTGTTGACCTAAAATTTTATAATCATAAGCAAATTTTTCATTTTTGCTATGTTTGTCAAAATTTGGTATTTAATGACATCATAGTATAATAAATGATACGCGATCAAAGAGGTAATGATTTCTTTTATTGACATAATATTTTCATATCTCAGTCAGAAAGAGGTGCCTAATATAAGAAATTATGAAACAATTTATACATATCATTTATGAAACATACATACATATCATTTATGTCTAAAATTTTTACTGCAGATTATAATCAACTGCTTTGTATCAAGCCGACCGAGGTTGAGATCGTACCCAGATCTAGTTGTGATAGCCCACGTTCTCCACTATGACGGGCTCTATCAATATTTATAAAAATAAGATTTTATATTTTATTATTACCAATTATTCTTGTGTGATACCTAATAAAGTAATATGTGAAACCTATAGGAAATATTTCAAAAATTTTAAATAGTCATCACGATCTATTTATAAAACTTAAAAAAATAATCCTTTGCAAAAAGTTTAATGGTTATATTTCCAAACAACAATAAAAAAGACGATCTACACCGCCCACGTCACGGAGTTTCGAAACATATAATTTGTGATCCAATTTCGAGCTATGCATAAAGATCGACAGCATCGTTTAAATCATTTCGAGTAACGAGATCTTGCGAGATCTTTTTGTTGACATCTATATTTATTCGATGCTGAACAATTTGCAATCTTTCTCAATGCGACAAGTTTCGCAAAATCACTTTATTGGGATCTGGGCTTCGAACTAGATCTCACGCGCTGCCATATGCAATATCATCTGGGAACATGGCCTTAAATTATACGGCATGCAATTAACATGGGTAAAACTACTATAAAGAAGTACCTGTAAAAAATCAGACTTTTATTTGTTTGATCCTGATGTTGAGAAATATGACAACGTTGGCAGATGGCTAATGAATAAAATACTAAAAATGTTAAAAATAACACTCTCCAATGATTTAGTGTGATATGTCCAGGATTGAAGAAATACAATTTTTTCAGTCAATGAACTGTCTGCAAATATAAAGCTATCATAAAAGCTCTTGATTCCGAATGCAATGAACAAACTGTATATTCTGTTACTGTACATTTCAACTAATTTAAAACCTCTTGTAATAGGTCAAACACGTTTCAAATCAATGTCAAATGGCTTTCCCACAATGGTAATTCTATCAATTCAAGCAATTCGAATAATTTCAGTTAAATTAATAATGATTCAGCGCATTCTGAGGAATTTCAATAACTCAGTACGAAAATATTTTTTAATTTTCATATACAAACACATACATGCAAATGTTGGAGATAAACATATGTAGGTTTAAAGATTTGACTTTGAAAAAAATTCTTCCAGTTGCCAATGAGTTGGTTTGACCGTGGCACGGACAACGTTATTTCGTAATATTACATATTTATGCGGAGTCGTGTGTTAGTGGCGATCGTGTACAGATTGACACGAACACAAACTTGAAGACAAAAGTCAATTTTAATTTTAACAATATTCTATACAGATCTATGGTCGAATAATAAACTTTCAAATCGCTGTACTTTCTTGTATAAGCCATCAATCACCCGCATATTTTTTGTTTGGGTCCTTTCTGACAATCATACATCAGACGCTTTTAACTAATAGTTTTCTAATAATTCATTGTTTGTTTTTGTTATTTCTTTATATCTTCTCCAATCTTCAGCATACCACATTTCTAAACTGTGCTGGTGAGATTTGGCGGTCTTTGAAACCGATAGAGTCCATGTCACCTCTATGAGGGCTTATGCTGAAAATGTTACCTTTTTCGTAGCAGTGGCGTTAGCACCCTTAATTTATATAAAACTATGATAAAATAAAAATGTAATAACATACGATTGGTTTTTATATTGCAAATCCAATAACCATTTGAAAAAATCCTTAGTTTGCTAGATCGGATAAAAATTATACCTGGAATCATATAAAAACCAGTTACGTCCAGACGATGTATTATTATTATCATATAATTCACATATAAGGTCTTTTAGAATCCTATAAACAGAAAACATATAATATTACATTTACATTAACCTCTACATTTATTTTTACTATAAACATATAAATGCACGATATCGCAATAAATAAGCTCTAATGTATCTAATAAAACAGACCACACTCTGCACTTATACTCTAATGATTTATTATTATTATCATTACAGGGTAAATCCAATGTTTATTGATGACAATGACCAAGAGATCAACATGAAGGACGTCGATCTCGACAAGGATCTCGCCAGATGTCCAACGATGAGAGAAAGATCCAATTCATCTGGTTATGGATCTTCCAATCATAGTGAGGGAATTTATAATGATGACTTCAAAGACAGGTATAAATATTGTAATTTAATGTTAATAAATTGATTATGAAAATACTACAATGTGTTATGAAGAAATAAGCCATTAAATGTGATGGTCATTAGGACGTAATTAGATGGTAAGATTTACATCAAGACATCGTCGTACTTTAGTTCAGATATTCTAGCTCACCTTATTTTAAAACATTATATTATACTTATTGAAATTTATATGAAAAAAAAAAATACCATAGCAGAAACCTAGTTCAACATACTTCAAACTCTAAATGATAAAAAAAATGGAGATAAGACTGAAAAATTGTCAAATATTTCATCATCTTTGAGAAGCTTTTCTGAATAAATATGAACTCAAATTGAATTAATGTTTTTTTTTGAAGAATCGATTTAAAGATAATCCAATTACCTTGTATTCAAACTGAAAAAAATCAGGTCATTTCAATATGCATATAATTATCTCCTTTTTGTTAGAATGTATGATTTTGTATGAAATTTGTATGAAATGATTTTTATATGAAAAAAAAAATACCATAGCAGAAACCTAGTTCAACATACTTCAAACTCTAAATGATAAAAAAAATTGAGATAAGACTGAAAAATTGTCAAATATTTCATCATCTTTGAGAAGCTTTTCTCAATAAATATGAACTCAAATTGAATTAATATGATTTTTTTGAAGAATCGGTTTAAATATAATCCCATTACGTTGTATTCGAACTGACAAAAATCAGGTCATTTCAATATGCATATAATTATCTCCTTTTTGTTAGAATGTATGATTTTCTTTAAAATTTAGCTTGAATAATTGAAATGAAAGTTAAATCAACTACTTGTACAATGTGTCCATTTTAAATAAAATAAATTTACTAATTATAAATATCCAATATTACGTTAACCAATTATAAATGTTGTGACCTATGTGAGTATTTAATTATATATAAAAAATGTAATAAAACAAATAATCGTGTTTTCACCGCGAAAAGATTATTTCATGTTCAAAACTTTTTATTTCTTTTTTAATAATTCAATCAAGAAAAACGAGTGGAATACAATAAAAGTTATGATATTGATTTCGTGACATTACAAAGTTTTATATCTTAATTTTTTAAATATAATTATGGTTCGACATTATTGCAATAAAAATATTATTAGAGCCATTCGTCAAGATATAAAATCGATTACGAGAATTGAAATGAAATTAAAATGTAATTTATCATTATTTACCATTAATAGCCTTGCTCAATTTTTGTGGTTAATCTGCTCGTTAAAATTTAATAATTTTATACATACATTTTATTACACGAGATAATAAGCTATTGTCAATATACATAAATATGTGATTTTTATCTATATGCATATAAAATACCTTTTCCAGCCCTGTTCATTCCAACAATGCGACTCTGAGTGGTCCGCCCATCAAAAAACCAGATCAAATAACGACTAGTCCTTCTTTTCCAACAATTTCCCGGTCTCAATCTCGATGGACGGAAACGTTTAGAAGTGACTCGGAATATTATCACCAAATACCTTTAAGAGAACCTCAATTTAGCGATTCCACTGCCGATAATATTTCAAGTTCCAACGGAGAAGAGGCTGAAACATGTGATAATCAAGAAAATATAAAATCCCTGGATGAACGAAGTCCTGGTTCTCCAAAACCACGTCCTCGACTGAGTCTGCCACAATCAAGAGTTTTAGGAAGTCTAGAAAATGCTACGAATGTATTGAATAACAAAGAGAATGTATTTATAATTTCCAAAGATTTAGAACATAGAGAACCAATTTTAAGGACTTTCCAACCTGTTTATCTGGCTCGAAATTCTAGAATCAGTGAATATCAAAATTATCCTATCTACGAAAACCCCATTGGTAAATCTGAATGTTACCAAAGAGACGGAGGGTTTAGACAAAATCCTGAACTACTTTTGAGAAACCAACGGTTTCACAATCAAATCTCAAAACCTCTCCAAGTAAACCGTGATAGTCCACAAAATTTCACACCTAGAAATCGGGATCTCTATCCTGGTGGAAGATACCGACGTGAATCTAGGGCATCATCTTTGTCTTCTGGATCTGTCACTTCATCCTCTGGCCAAGGAACTTTGTCGACGATTCCTGAAGGCAAACTTCTTACTGAAGACTATCAATGTTTTGGTGATGTTTTAAGTAGGAAGAATAATTTGGAGAGTGCTTCGGTTGCTGAGAATTCTGAGTGTGACAGCAAAGATAATTTCGAGGTTTTGAAGCATACTTCTGAAGTACAAAATGGACATCATCAAGGATTTGCCATACCCAGGTAAATGAATCCGACAAACTAAACTTATTAACTTCCCGTAGGGTAAGTTATAGTAATCGCAAAAAATCGAAAATGAAAATTTTTATATATTTTTACGTTTTAAAGGTTTTTGAATATTTTGGCATACCTTAGAAAAAATGAATGTGTGTTTGTGTGTGTATGTGTGCGGATACAAATTTTCGTCGACGGTTTCGGGTACACCGATCAACCGATTTGAATAATTCAAAAAACATTCGATTTGTATTTATAAGGAGACGTGCTGATCAGTTTTTGGCGAAGACAGGTCTAGCCGTTTCGAGGATACGGGGCAAAAAGCGCCAAAAACGGTAACTCATTTCTTGAGAGAACGGAGCGTCCGATTTAAATAATTCAAAAAACATTTTACTTGTGTTGACAAGATGAAAAACTGATTGAATTTTTGGTAAAGCAGGTCCAGCGGTTATGGACTCTCAATAAAAATAAGTTAAAACAATGTCATTTGGCGGTCAAAAATGTTTATTGGACATATGTACATCAAATTATCAGATATTTTACAGCGATTTTAATAAGTGTACACATTTTGTGTAATTTTTTTTTGGGTCCATACCAAGATTTTTAATTACGGTACGGGAAGTTCTAGCAATTTGCCTTAAGGCACGATGCCCTGCACCCCACTATTTTTTTGCCTAAATGGGTTCTAGTTTTTTTCTTATAAATCACAAATATTTTTTACAGATATTACGTGATAATTAATGCTAAGGAGAATATTTATTTATTCAAAAAAACTACGAAAATGGAAATTTGTGTCCAATATTATATATTTGTCTTATATAAGTTTTACATAGTAAAAACAGCACTAACTTTATGATTGATTTGACTTTAAGAGCTACGTTTTCACAGGATTTCTATTGGCATTTTCTCGGAGAAGTTTGTTAAGCAACCAGAAAATTTCTATTTAAAATTAATATATATATATATATATATATATATATATAATATGAATGAGCACAAGCACACCAACTACTTCTGAATCTATTGGAATATAAGTGCATGTCCAGAATCGTGTTAAAAGAATGTTAACGTTAATAACATATTCCAAGGTGTGATTTAGTTTTTGTTATAATGTGCACTTTCTTTTTCAATTCATTTTCTAATTCCAAATAGCAATTTCATTTTGTTTTTGCCTTTTTCCCATTTCATGATGCACTCAGCTGTTGCAAAATGAGACCTTCGTCGGTTCTAATATTTTATTATCTCTGAAAATTGCATTCACTTAAATTAATACATGAAAACCTTAATCATTTTTATTGATTTTCATACTGTCGTGTTAATTCTCTAGATTTCTATTGCACATCCAGAATGAAAATGAATCACGAAATAATAATAAAATCAGACTAATTTGTTATGCGTCAAACTATTGATAATAAAAACTGCGTTTCTTGTATAAATTACATTAATTTAATATAAAGGACAGCCGTTAGACACGCTAAAAAGCGTGATATTTTCAAGTAATTGAAATTCCACATTTTTATAGGTAATAATTTGTTAAGAAAGTTACAAATAAACATAAATAGTTGCATGTTGCATCTATAGACACTCGTGTTTTTCTCGGTCGTAACTTACAAACTAACGGTTCAGAAATATATTAAAATATTGATATTTGTTGGAATCTTCAAGTTAATTTTTTTGCATATCTTCACGTTTTAAGGGTTTTAGAACAAATTGATGTATGCATGTATGTGTGTGAGTGTGTGTGTATGTTTGGATACAATTTTTCGTCCACGATTTCGGGCGCACGAATTAATCGATTTGAATGATTTAAGAAACATTCGATACCTATTGATGAGAAGACGTGCTGATTAGTTTTTGGTGAAGACAGGTCTCGACGTTTCGAAGATACGGGGAAAAAAAGTGAGAAAAACGGTAATTCAGTTTTTGAGAGAACGGAGTACCTGATCTGCATGATTCAAAAAACGTTTTACTTGTATTGAAGTGAAGAATTGTTAATTTTTTTAGTAAGGCAAGTCTAGCGGTTTCGGAGATTTTCGGAAAAACGTAAAAAAAAGATATTTGGCGGTCAATAATGAATATTAGAAATATGCATTTTAAACATGTGGACTAAATTTATTACAATTTTTTTGGGTTCCGTACCAAGATTTTTAATTTTTAAAGTTCACTTAGAAGGTTCAAATAAATTTCAAAATTTTCAGATCTTTTTTTGAAAATTTTCAAATATATATATATATATATATATATATATATATATAAAATACATAAATTTTAAATTTACAATTTAGTTTAAAAATGTATATATTTTATATGCGTTATTATACTCGTAAGTAATATATCCTCAGATGTATTTATTCGGCTTCTCTTTAATGTAAACATTTTCAAGTGTTTTAAGCGATAAGATCGTCACAGTATATTATATAAACGGATAAATAAATAGTAATATTAATTTTGTCTTTGAAAATATGTAAAGCAATTGTAATTAACCATTGATCAATATTTATTTTTTTTTTTTTTGCTCGAATATATAATTCTGGTACGGGAAGTTTCAGCAATTTGTCATAAGGCACGATGCCATGCACTACTAGTTTGAACAGTAATTAGGACTATAAGCATGTTTAATGATAATTTTACCTCAACTATAGGACTTATTAGAAAACAATCCAATGTCTGTCTTATCTATTTAATGCAATTTTTAATGCAACTAATGAGTTGTTGCCAGTGGCTTTGGAACCGTATGGGCTGGGTGGGTTCTCAAAATATGATACTGTCTAAAATGTCCAAAAAAACGAGCTCACACTGGTTGTCTAAAAAAAATGAGCCCATACATCAAAAATTTGCTTCCGACGCCACTGGTTGTTGCTGTTCCTAATAGTGATGATATGTTTTAACTTTAGAACAATAACAAGTAGGTCTATTTTACTTCTCAGTACTGTTTGATATTAGGTTGTCCAAAACGTAGATGTCAACCCACGGCTCATATGATTGAAAGCAGAATACTTCTTGGCTTCATTAGGAAGCTTGAAAAGGCTTCAAATGTATTTTCAGAATAATTGAAGAAAAAATTGAGTCTATTAAACCATTTTTTAGGAAATTATTTATCAAATTTAATATTTTTCAAAAGCAAAGTGCAAGGATTTTTAGGCCTAACAATTGATATTGAAATCCAATTATTTTGCACAAT
Source organism: Ctenocephalides felis (assembly GCF_003426905.1). Taxonomy (NCBI): domain Eukaryota; kingdom Metazoa; phylum Arthropoda; class Insecta; order Siphonaptera; family Pulicidae; genus Ctenocephalides; species Ctenocephalides felis. The sequence continues at coordinate 52,546,047 of NW_020539725.1, read as the reverse complement.
ATCTCATCAAATTTAATTTATGATAATAAATTTAAATTGTATTTCCCTCAGACCAGTATGGCCTCCCATGGATCGAATCATCTTAGCTCGAAGGAAGTATGACGGCTGGGATTCCGACTCAAACCTCACTCATCATCCAGATCCGGCTCATTTCGACTCAAAAATGAGTCGACATGATTCCAATAACCGGAGGAATTCCAATTTCGAAATTGACTTGAATCTAGATCCCAGATTTCAGGGTCAGGAAGATGACGGAATTGGAAATGAAGACGAAATCATAGACGGTAGAGGAAGTTCTACAATTGGTGACAGACGTGAACCAAGTGATGATAATAAAAGCAAATGTCGTTGCGATGCTTCAAGGATGCTAGTCAAACTTTCACAAGTAATATAAATGATTAATATATTCTCAATATAGTAATAATTTAATTGATTTGGTAATTGAGTTCTAGGAAATTGAGCATATTATAAATACAAAAACTCAAATTTAAAAATTGTATGGCATTGTGATAAATTTTATCATTAATCATCTGACTATCCAAACTATGACAACTTTGGAAACTTTTAAAATAATATAGTTTGAAACTTTTAAAATGGGTATGAAAGATACCTAATTTGAAGTAAACTATTGCAATAGTACTTTAGCTATGATATGTTATTTATTATATACTAGAGATATATTTAAAAAAAAAATTAGTATTGGAAGTTGTGACATGAGAAAATGAATCAGAAATCAGAATTTTTGGTAACTATTATTTCTGGTGAGCCAAGGCATGGTTGTACATATTTTTAATTTTAATAATATTATAATTCTCATTGGGACTCCTTGTATCAATAATAGTATTTCTATACGAATCATTTCTAACCAATTTCGGTTTTCTAACCAAATTTGACGTCATTTTTCATTTTTTTTGATTATTTTAGAGCACAATTTAAACGATTGTAGTGTGTGAAAACAAATAATGTCTTTGTTTAATAATTCTTGCGGTTTTATAAAAACAGATTTTCCTGTACACATTATTTGCAATATTATCATTATTTCCAATAAAAAATCAATCGTGTTCCATATTACATGTTTGTTTTCTCTATTTCTCTGAGAAAGTTGTTATAATACTCTAAATATAAAACGTACTATTATATTCTGTAATATATTTTTAATTTTTTATTGTATATTTTCTCACTGACCGATCAACTTCCCGTAGGCTGAGTAATTGCAAAAAAAGAAAATTTTTTTATACATTTTTATGTATCAAAGGTTTCTGAACATTTTGGCATACCTTAGAAAAATGGATGTATGTGCGTGTATGTGTGTGCGTGTGTGTGTGGATACAAATTTTTGTCGACGATTTCGGGAACACGTACGACCGATTTGAATAATTTAAACAACATTCGATTCGTATTGATAAGGAGATGTGCTGATTAGTTTTTGGGATAGGCAGGTCTAGCCGTTTCAAGGACATGTGAAAAAAGTGCCAAAAAAAATTTTCAAAAAAAATTCAAAATTTTCAAAAAAAAAAAAATAAAGTTTCAAAAAACTTAAACTTTGCAATATTTAAAAAAAAAACAATTTCGCACAAAAATTTGAGAATATGTTGAAATTTTCACAAAAATCGAATATTTTCAAAAATTTCCAAATTCTCAAAAAATTAAATTCGTTAAAAAAAAAATCAAAAAATTTCAAACTTCTGAAAAAAAATTGAAAATTTCGAAAAAAAAATTAGATTATCAAAAAGGATCAAATTAATTTTGAAGCCTAATTTATGAATGCCTAAATGAACTTATAGGTTTACGGTAGGTTTTTATAATCAATAATTTGTTTGAAATTATTGAAAACAATTATTGATTATTTTCATTTCTCGAATGTTTAATTACGGTACGGGAAGTTCCAGCAATTTACATTAAGGTACGATGCCATGCGCCCCACTAGTTTAATTTTTTATTGTATATTTTTTCACTGCATAATGTTGTAATAGTAATCCAGAAATGTTGGTGCGGAATGTTGTTTATGTAAAATGGCAATATAGGAAAAAATATCAATTCAGCTAAGAGTATATTACTTCCTTATTATCATAAATCATAATGAATGTCATACCGCCTGTCTTCAACAAAGGCGATACATGCATATATATGCATAAATATAATATATATATATATATATATATATATATCTGTGTGTGTGCGTGTATGTGTGCATTACGTATGAATTCGTACACCTATATTCATTTATTTTTATGTATGTTTTTCCTCAGGAAATCGAATCCATACTTTTGGAAGCTCATTCTCCTAGAAGTGCATTGCTGACGATCCGCCAAGAACTTTTAGGTCACATTAGGAACCACGATTGTTCTGAAACTCAATGTGACGTTTCGACAGGCAAATCCCGTTATGATATCAACAACATGACGACTGGTGATGTCTACGGATTAGAAGTCACGACTGATATATCAAATGCCAGGACTGACCCATGTCAGCCTGCTGACGACAGGGTGATGGGCGCTGATAAGAATGTGGATCTTTTGCAGCAGAAGCCCAATGTTTTTCCCAGGAGTGAAGTAGATGTTCATCATAGTTCAAATAATGATTTATCAAACTGCGAAGATGCTATGAGGCGTTTGAGTGTATGTTTGAGGAGCGACAGAAAGCTGTTGACCGTGACTAGAGCTTTTGGCGATAAAGGTAAAAAAATAAAATTAATATACACTTTATATTTGGTGAGGAAAATGTTATATAATTGCCATGAACCTGCTGATTTGCTGATACCTACTAATGAGTCTACCAATCAATCTACCCTATTCCCCCTGTTCCATCTATTTGTTACCATATCACATTTATTACTTTCATGTTTTCTTATTTTTAATAATTAATATATTTTTATCCTCTCATTTATGAGCTTGTATTAATTCTATAATAATTAATACTGTGTCTGCTCTGATTTCGCAAAAGTACTAGCAAAATGATTCTCGTAATGAGTTGTATAACAGTACTATATTTCCAGCATTTGCTTAAATTGGTACTATTCCGACAGTACTGCAATTCCTATTGCATCAACGTGCGTCATGTTATATCATATTTATAGAAATCTAAAATGTTCATACTACATTATAAATAATCATATAATAAAATAAATTTTCGAAGGATATGGGAGAAAGAAAACTTATGAAAGCTTATCATTTATCTTTTTTTTCAGATCCCATGCTGAATTTCGAGAACGAAATATTCAATACGAAAAATATTGCAAGTCAAAAAGCTTACAATAGTGAACTCTATAATTCAGAAAGTGAAAATTTAAAATCTAATAATCAGTGTGAATATGTGAATGTGAAAAGTGACCCAATAGTGAAAACTAAATGTGAATTTGTGAACCGAAACAGTAAAGGAAATTGTGATAATATGTCAGAGTTGAGTATTAACTATGAACTGATGGACAAGGACAAAAAGGATCTTTACGGTAAAGGTAAATGTTAATTCATAATAAAAGTTTATTTTTTTAATATTATATATTTAATATTGGTAGATCAGCTGTATTATTGTATTTTGTGTTAGCTACCTATAGTTTTCTAAATAAGATAATTTTACAACAGAAGAAACTAATCGGGACGCCAATCGAATTGTTGGTGAATCGCATCTAAATCTTCCAATATTGACCTAGTATTTTTAATACTGTGCCATAATTAAATAGAGCTCATTTTGGGCTGGCGTTTATATTTTTAATATAATATATACGCGTATATTCTATAATATTTCTAGTATATATTTTTTGTATTTTATTTTAATGGCCTCGTTTATTCAAGCTTTTAGCCACCTACAATATTACTTGCTTACAATCTTTAATTTTATACTAACTTCTTCATATAAATCTTCTTTCTTCTTCTCTACTTATTTTTCTTTATACTTTTCAACTTATCTTCATTCTTCATTCTTCATTCTTCTTCTTTTTCTTCTTTACTATCCACTCATTTCATCTTCTAAACTCTTCTTACTTCTTCTACTACTTCAATTCATTTAATTCTAATTCTCTAATATTTATACGTTCTGATTATTTTTACTTCTGATTCCAGTTCGAATTTTAATTAATTAATCTTGATTTTATTATTTTGTCATGAATGTCTTTATAATTTATTGAGGATTTTACGAGAAAATATAATTCAAATGCAATGGATATAAAATTTTTAGTACTTTGACTGCTGACGACCTCGTGATCATATAATTAACTTTTAAATTGAGCTGGAATTTTGAATTTAATTGTAAGAGGAAAGAATTTTTTTTTGGTTGAAGAATTTGTATGTATATATAAGGGAATAATGCAAAAAAAAATTCAAATCTCAATAATAAAAAAAAAAACTAAACTCTTTTATAAATATCAAAATTTATTTTTTGTTTAAGGAAATTGTATGGGCAGAATTCAGTAGAATAGAATTGCAAAAGAAATGACTTTTTATCAAATTTCTAAAATATTTTTTTGTGACCCATGCAGTTTACAATTCTGGACATGATGGTATGTGTATCTAATAATATACAAAATTACAAATATTACAAAATTTTTACTAGCAAATATCAAAAAGCAAATGGAATTGGTGATCAATGATATTATAAGAAGTAGTAAGCCCTCATCAGTACTAAAAATTTAAAAGTCAGATAATTAGTATACATAACACCTAATTTATATTTATTTAATAATGACGAATAATATAATTATGATTTTTATTATTTATTTTAGAGACAAGAGCTCACCGTGAAAAACCTAGCATATGGCAAATGTATTATATGCAAAGTTCTAAAACGCAGCATATAAAAGACGAAATCAGCAGCAAACTGAAAAACCAAAAAGCCAAGCACATACCATACTTTGTAAGTATCACATCTTTATATATTTTTAATTTTTTAAAAACAATACTAATTAAATTTTATTTGAAATATCATATGAGAATCATGTTCATTATATTTACATCGAAGATCTATCTATCTATCTATCGAAGATCAAAGCGTAGATCTATCAATTCATGGTCGGTGCAAATTGTTTTTGACCAAATAAAATATAAATATCACCAAATAAAAAATAAGTATTACCAAATAAAATATTTGTATCGCAATACAATTCTTCATTTAATTGTTGAAGAATTGTTGTTTTAAGTTGAAGAATTCGTTTTTCATATAGATTTACAGTTATAATGAGATTTTCCGCAAGTTCTAAATGCGTATAAGGTTATATTTATATGCATGCTCATGCAAAATATGTAAATTTTTATATATATATATATATATATATAGATGAAACAACAAAAGGCAATGCACTAGAAAATTGCATGCCGTTGCAATAATTAGAGCAAAAGACAATCAAACCTTCTCAATCGTTATGTAAATTACAACACAATCGCAATATAAGAAATACTTAATGTATTTGTTAGACTTTTTTAATCTATATATACTGACAAATATCACAAAATACTGAAAAATTATTTTGCGTGAACCATTGAAAGAAAATATAGTTTTTATATATTTTGTTAATTCAACTAGTTTACAATTCCAACTTTGATCTCTTCGAATTACATCGTGCAAAATCTAATCTAATCAAGATTTATCTTCGAGAAACCTGTTGAATCTAACTATGTCTTAATTAAATAATTAAATACCATTACCATTGACTGGTAATTCATTAAAATCTCTAATTAGAAAATTTATTGAGGAAACGAAAACATGCTCAAGTTAATGTGGTACTTCATCGAAATTTGATAGCTATTGGATTGATATATATATATATATATATATATATATATATATATATATTAAATAACAAGTAGTGTAATTTAAAGATGATTTTAATTAAACTAGAGAACTAACTTATAAAGTTCAATGTAGGCGGTTTAGCAAGTCAAACCCTTTCTATTTAAGTTTTATTTTTATTTTTTTTAACTGTGTTTGTTTAAATTGTATCTTAAAAATCAATACTAAAAAAATTTTGATAAAAATTATGGTAAAAGCGCTTAATGATTATTTTGCAGTAATATGAGTAGTCGCAAAAATGTCTAAAATTCACCTTCAACCCGAATTTTTCTAGAAGCAATATTTGTTCTTAATTCAGGTTTTTGTTGTCGCAAATTGTCCCAGATTTCAGAAAAACTTGTTATTTTCAATATATAATTGAAATTTCAAGCTATATTAATTACTAGGTTGTATATTTAATTAAGATTAAGAAAATTTCACATAATACTTAGAAGTAAAAAAGACTCATTGGGACTTATTTTCAGTAATTCTGATTAAAAAAACGATTAATTAAAAAACTATAATTATTAATTTAAATAGTGCATGTTATGTATAATTTCTACTGAAAAAATAATTTTAAAAATTCTGAAAGATTCAAATTACAAATTTGAAGTAAAAAAAACGGTCATATTATTTTTAACCATTTTGTTGTATACGTTTTTGTAATAAGAATGGATACAACTTTGATTGTTTTGGTTTGATTTAAATAATTTTTGGAATGAAAAATTAAAAAAAAAAGTTGTATTCATATAAAGACTAGTTGTATTCATTAGTTCATAATTAAATATAACAATTAAACCTTTTGCTCCGGCGGCAAAATACATACTAATTCTGGAATTCGCGAGTGAAAAGGGTTAACCATAATTTTTTTACAGCTTAAATTGCAATTTAATTATCTAATCAAATTATCTAAAACGGTTATGAAATGGCATGGCATTTATTATTCTGATGAAGAACACACATTATGCTCTATTGTATCTACAATTATTCTTTATAAAAAAATGCAATAGCAATTTAGTAAATCGATAATTGCATATTGACCTCAATAACATAACTAAAAGTTAAGTAGTTTGAGCATTTTGAATATAAAATAAATTTATTCAATTATAAATAACAAATAGATATAAAATTAAAGCAACATATTTTTTCTTTTATGTAGTGGATGATAGTGATTAATCTCTAGTAGTGATTAATTTATCTTTGATAGAGCTTAATTTATTCTTGAGACTGGAAATGCAGTCAATGTATGCAAAATTCTTTTTTTAGAAATCCGGCGACATTTTCCGCGTAAGTTTAAAACCCGGATACATTTCTAAAAAAACCTCATTCTTTTTCATTTCTTCCGAGTTATCTAATTCATAATAACATGCCGGGCTTTATAATTATTAACCATACGTAATATCTAATTGAAGTATGTAGTCTGATTCCGATTTAATTTTTTTTTTTTTGAGTTTTTATTCTGTCGACTCATATGTATAGATAATCGCGTGTCTCCTTACATAATGATTTCCTGATACACATTTGCTTGTGTTTATGAAAGTCATAATAATTTCGATAGAATTTCACTCCATCCGTCGATAAGTCGTCGCCTCATTACCTTTTCGGACTTTCTACATATATCAAAACGTAAATATAATCTTAATAATACATGGATCTGTATTTGCGTGTTGAAATATATTTAAATTATGTACAGAAATTATTTTTTTCACTTATCAGAACATCATCACGATATGCTAATATGTAAATATCATTGCAATCAACAAAACGCAGACTTTAACGCATGAGTTAAGTGAAATAAATTTTATTTGCATGCGATTTGGTTTTGTTACTTCTATTGTTTAGTTTTTATACAAAGCTATTGAAATGTAAATTATGTTTCCTAAACATTATCTATTATCTTCATCTCGTAGTTAACAATAGGCTTTATAATAAGGGAATTTTATCTAGATAAACTTTGTTTTATAATATATTTTTGATTTAAAGAACGTTGGTAATCATCCTTAATCTCTGCCACAATTTTAACCTCGGCCAGCTCGGTATCAAGCAGTATGACACCAGATTTTATTTTGACATCATAAACCTCAAATATGTTCCTGACAGAAAATTGCCTTTCGGAGGCATTTCTGCAACATACGCACATAACTATTAGAAATATATATTTGAGATCTATTCTTAAATATGATGTTATGAGAAAATAGCCTTTCGAGTACATTGTTGCAATATACGCACATAGATGTATGATATAAATCTGATATATTGCCACCCAAATGAGAATGGTTAACAACCTGATAACAAGCTGTAATGATGTCCATTTTTGCTTGAAAATATCGATTAAAATATGTTTCCGAGTAAAAATCAGCTTCAGATCATTACTGCAAAAATTGATCATGCCAAAATACTAAATTAAAAATTTAAATATATTTTAAATACAAAGGACAACCATAGGGTTGTTTTCTAATAGCCATTTCTCAATTAAGCAAAACAATTACTAAATGTCCTCAAATAATGGATTATAATGCATATAAGAAATGCAAAAAAAAAAGTTTGTCAATAGGCAAAAATATCTAACAAATTGAATAATAAAAGTTTCCATGACGATATATTCATAATATAAATTTTTGTTATATTTCTTACCTAAGTTTATGGTAAGAAATATAACAAATAAACTTTGCTATATTCTACCTTAAAATTTTATAGAAATATATAATAACTTGAAAATTTTATTAACTTCCCGTAGGGTAAGTTTCTGAATATTGTGGCATACCTTAGAAAAAATGGACGTATGTGTGTGTATATGTGTGTGTGTGTGTGTGTGCGTGCGGATACAAATTTTCGTCGACGATTTCGGGAACACCGATCAACCGATTTGAATAATTCAATAAACATTCAATTTGTATTTAAGGAGACGTGCTGATTAGTTTTTGGCGAAGGCAGGTCTCGCCGTTCCGAAGATATGGGGCAAAAAGTGCCAAAAACGGTAACTCAGTTTTTGAGAGAACGTAGCGTCCGATTTTAATAATTCAAAAAACATTTGACTTGCATTGACAAGAATTGGTTGAATTTTTTCTCTCAATTAAAATAAGTTAAAAAAATGTTATTTGGCGGTCAAAAATGTTTATTGGACATATGTACATTAAATTATCAGATATTTTATAGAGATTTTAATAATGTGTACACTTTTAGTGTAATTTTTTTGGGTTTCGTGCCAAAATTTTTAATTACGGTACGGGAAGTTCCAGCAATTTGCCTTAAGGCACGATGTGATGCACCTCACTAGTTATAATTATAAATATTAGCCTTTTTTCTATGGTTTATAAATACAGATTTTTATATTTGCAAGTATGCATACACACTTCTGCAAGCTACAATCTTAGAAAAAAGAAAAGATATATTTTCCTAGAATTTAAAAATATTTAAAAAAATACGAAAATCTGATCAACCACAAATTCATAAAATTTGTTGTTCATAAAAATTTCAAGTATTTAAATAAAATACTTACTATTATTATTACTACCTGAAAGAAGATGAACATTACCAGAAAAATATTGATGAATAAGCAAAATACTGTAAATATTTTTAAGGTCACTAAAGATTCCTAAAATGTCATTATCAAAGTCATAACCTTAGAAGAGTGTCATTCCGTAATATTTCACAATATTTCATAAAATTTCTATTATGCATAAACTTTATGATTCCTGTTATTGCAAAACATGAATAAATTTTACAGTTTATACCAAATATTTTTCAATGAATAAATGATTATTCAGCACAGAAATTTTTCGTGCTTTAATGGATTGATGATGGGCATGAATCACGATAATAAAAATAAAAGTAATAAAATATTTTTCCTCCAATTTAATCTTAATATGAAAAATAATACTACAATAGCTTATGAAGAGATTTTGCTAATCAGTTTTTGGTAAAGATCGGCCAGATTGTTTTTTTGTAATATTTTGTAAAAAATTTGTTTTTAATTTTTTTGTACTACAAATTAGAGGCAAACCATTGGGTTGTCTCAATAAACCACCATATTTAGACAGATTATAATTTATATAGAAATTCATAATAATGTTGATTAATTTAGAATAGAAGTAAAGTATTTAAATTTACACGAGCTTATCAAACATCCTAAAATATTCTAGGCCTATGAGAACTAGTTTTATTTTGAATTTGTAACTAAATCTCAATTCTATCGATTCAATCGATTATCTCCATATCGGAAAGTTCATGCAATCACAATTACCGGACAACCTTAATGAAAATTACCAAATCTTCTAATTTATCTAATTACATAATAGAGATTATTTTACACAGTATAAAATCAATATTTAATTATATATGACTATTGAAAATGAGTATATTTATAAAATTTTCCACTTAAAAATTCTTGATCATTATATTATGCTATCATCAAAAACTTGAAAGCATAATGAACTGTATCATGTTTTTATATTTGCGAGTGGCAATTATATTACGAAATAATTCCACGGTATTTGTATTTGTCAAGATGTGTGTATATATACATATATAATAAAATATTTGTATTTTTTGGTTTATTTGTATGGGTCAAAAACAGGCTTTAGATTTGTACGGCCTTACAAGGTCGCTTTGCATACCGGATTAAACATTTATGCATGCATGAGAGATGAATATATATATACATATATATATATATATATATATATATATATATATATATATATATATATATAAATTAAAAAAATATATTATGAAGATTTTTCTCAGAACATAAATGATCTCATACTTCATTAATTTTAAAGTAAAAAAGAATAGATATCGTCTTAAAAAGATGTTCACTTATGAAAACTGATCTTAAAATATTATATAACATCTAAAATCGCGATGTGTGATGCAATTTACTAGTTTTCTTAGAAACGTCTCATAAGCAAGTTAAGCTGTAATTATCTCTGAATATTTCTTATTAAAATGACTACTTTTAAAAAAATCTTTATAAAGGAGCATATATACATTTATAAGTATGTATGTTTATATACATGCTTATAATATAACAATATAATTAACCGTTGAAATAGCATAAGACTGGATGACCTGATTTTCTAACAGATTTATGCTATTATAATTTATATATATACACACACACACACACATATATATATATATATATATAATGTTAGCTATAATGTTTTTACAAATCATATGATTGATACATTCTATTTATCATAGTAATAATGATTTAACAGTTTTTTTTTATAAATGACGATTCTATTCAATGTTACAAGATAATGAAATTGAAAATGAAATAATACTATTACTACTAATAATACTACTACTACTACTATTACTACACTAATATTACTATTACCACTACTACTACTACTACTATTACTATCAATGCTAATAGCACTACTTCTACTACTACTATTACTATTACTAATACTAATACTATTAGAAGATGGTAGAGTCTTGGAGTTGTAAATATTTCGTAGAGCTTTGAACAAAGAGTCCAAAAAAGTAATAAAAAACAAAAAGAATCATGGTTTTGATAAGTTTGTTCAAATCTTATCAAGGTCATGTTTCTTGACAGATGCCCTGAATATGGAACGTACCTAATTCCGAAACGTCGACAGTAAATAAATCAAGAAATAGATTATTAAAAAACTTTTTTGTTTTTCATTTCTTTTTGGATTATTTGTTCGAAGCTCTACAAAATAATACTACACTACTACTTCTACTACTACTACTATTATGTATTACCACTTCACCAAATATAGACAAAATTGAGAAAAAAAATTAATTGAATAGAGACTCTATTGCTTCGGATGCTTGGAATAGTCCTTGCTCTAAAACTAAATTGTTTAAAATTTACTACAACTATAGTCACTAATTAATCCACAATTATTGGTAGTATTATAGTTTGGTGCTAGTGCCAATTAAGTTCTCTGGATTATTGTTATTAATGATCATATTTTCTGAGGTAGACATAAAACTATATGTCAAAACGTATGGAAAAATATAATGATTTAAAATTTTATTCTTTTTACTTGATAATCTATATGCTTTTCAAGATTTTATTCATAAATTAAATGCTTTTAATTAGTTGATGGATAGTGAGATAAAGTTCACAAAAAATAGATTTATGTGGCAATTCGTTAATTGTCTATCCGAAAATTTGGATTTTATAGTTTATATTAATCATTTTCATTGAATATAACAAAAATTATAAAAGAAGACGTATGCTCACTATAAAAGAACATGAAGTACTGCAAACATTCAGCTGCGATCGTTAAGATAACATATGCAACAAATGTTGTAAATATATATATATATATATATATATATATATTATATATATATATATATACCAACGATTACATATTTACATACGATATGCAAAATTCATTTCGATCATCGATACCGTGTTTATCTTGAATTCTTCCAATCTGAATAGATCAGCATGCAAGATCTTCTAAGTTGGACAGTGTCGCTTCTTCCATCGTCATCATCATCATACTTTAAACTTTTTTTAAATTAATTATATTTATTTCAAATAAATTATAAAAAAAATTAATCACACTAACAATATAGCAATCAAATTAAATATGGAAGCGACGTTACGCATGTGTTTTTACTACTTTTAAAGAAGTGTGTAATAATGCGCTTGGCTGATTTAAGAATACAAGGATAAGCGCATTTATTCCGAAAAATAAGAATAAATATGAATTGTATAACAGATAATAATTATTTTTCTAGTTTTAATAGGGAATATAGGAAATTTAAAAATAGTATGAATTATTGAAGCATTAATTGAATCATTTCATTAGTGAGTTATATAAAAGTTGCAAATATATTTTGAGGAGGCGCTATTAGAATTCGAACAAATTTCAAACTTAGTGTCAGAAATATGGTTGAATTAAAGATCTTAAAATTATATCTGATTCTGATTCATTTGTAAATTTTGTAATGAGAAAAATAAATCTTTTCATATATTCACTGATAAAATGAATGCGTGAAGTGCCTATGAATAGAAGTCTGTAACGTCTAATAATTTATATCTTTGTAATTATTTACAATATCTTGAGATTTATAAATGGTATATTTATTTTGGCTTTATTAGTAATTATAACATTCATATAAAAATTGTCTTGGAACTTTTAAGCTAAGTTTGATATTAGTTTCTCTACTTATAAAGATAGTAGATTAAGAAAATATTGCTACAACCGATGTAGCACAATGTTAAAATATTTTATTAGACGTATGTTAGCTTGATTATACAGTATAGTTTTTATTTAACAAAATAATGTGATTTTTATAAAAATAATTTGCAGTAGCAAAAATAAAGTATTTAATATTATTTTTTGAAGTACAACCCTGTTATCTTATATAAAAAACATTGGCGAAGGAATGTCTATTGTGCAGATGCGGTGTCGCAATATAAATAAAAAGGTTATTGTTTCGAGCATCGTACGCAATAACAGGGTCGAATTTTGTAATTTTGTTCAGTGAAAATTTAATATAATAAATAGCCAAAGATTTTAATAATTTACTGTTTCTTAGAATAGTGATTCCCAAACTTATTTGACTTATCGCCTCCTTACCAGAAAAATTATTACTGAGCGCCCTGGATCATTTTTTTTTATTTCAGTAGCAATAAGTCTAAGGGTACAGGGCCTTTCAAAACTCAAATTTTATAGTAATAACAATACCATTTATCACTAAATACAAGTGGAAAGTGTTATTATAACTAAAAAACAGTTCTAATTTCCAATATTTTTTTTAAATTATAATGAATCTCTGATTTCGTTCAATAATATTACTGTCTGCCTTTTTAATTAAAGCATAGATCATAAACTTCCCCAAGGCAAAGTTTATGTTTTTAAAAAAAAAAATCCAATTAATACTGGTGAATATTATTTTTTACTTTTCATGAAATTAACGTAATTGTTGATATCATGTTGAGATCCAATTTAGATTCAATATATTACAAAACTATGTGCAACAATCCTGATTAAGAAATACTAATTAAGATTAATTTTAATTAGATATCAACTATTCTGATTGGGCATGTTATTACTTAATATCTATTGCGATATCTATGTAATAATATTAAATTTTTATATATATTTTTTTCATTACCAATCCTTCAAAGCTCCTAAAGAAAAGGACTTCCTATTACAATTATATATGAAATATTAAAGGCAAGCTTTTTTTTAAAAATAGCTTAGGCTTTAAGTTCGAATGAAGTTTAGGGTTCCAGATGAAATATAAAAATTATACCTACAAATATTGTTTTTGGCAATACATACATGTACACGTAATATAAATGCACATATGAAATGTATATGTATTTATTATAAGCACATATGATGTGAGCAATCAATACTCGGATAAACTTTCTTTTTATTTTATTCATATATATATAATCTGTAGGAAGATGTCAATTTAATATCGTTTGCTTTCTCCAAATATATGTATATGTATATATACATATTATTCTTTATGAACAAAGGTACTTTAAAGGTACAAAATGCATATATGATAATTTTGTGAACATAATTTGCGTTGTTCAAAATTATCTAATTTTTTTTAATGTAAGTAACATACTTTGTGCAAATTAAACGGATGTGGATTTTTCGACAAAAATTTAGAAAGATTTTTAGAAAGAAAATACTTTTGTTAAGGATTTTCAAACATCGCCGTTTATCTCCCAAAAGCAATATCGTAGAATCAAGGTAAAACATCTTTTTCCCTATACTTTCAAATATTGTTGTAGAAAAATTCTTAACTTTACTTATTTTTCTACGAGATATCTATTCTACTCTACCCTACCCAAAAAATCAAGAAATATTAAATGTTTTTAGACCTATTTTCTATTTGTCTTTGTCAAAAACTAATCAGCACGTCTCCTTATCATTAGAAATAGAATGATTTTAAATTATTCAAATAGTTTGATACGTGCCTACACACACACATACAACCATTTCTCTAATAATAAGGTGTGCCAAAATGTTCAGAAACCTCTGGAACGTAAAGATATGTAAGAAATGTAATTTTACATTTTTGGACGATTGCTATAACTTTGGGAGTTGATAAAAATTTAAAAAAATATGAAAATTGGTAAAATAAATCCAAGCGCCAGGACAAGCTCGTCTATCTCCATGAGTGGAAAGGTTCTTTCTTAAGCAAAAACTTCAAAATAAATGATTAGTTCAATTATAGTTAAATAAGGTATAAAAGTTCAATTACGAATGACTCAACAAATTCCTTCATGTGACTATGTGTGTATATACACACATATACAATAGATATATGATATGTTATTTCGCAATTTCATTGAATTAACTTTTAAAATTGCTTTTGTACTTGTCTCCATTACCTTTATAATTTCGCTCCGCGCATAGTAATAATTCTTGACGTGTGCTATAGAGGTTAACGTGGATGTAATGTCTAACATTCCTGAGCATAACTTTGTGATGTCTGTTTTATGTAAATTCAACATATTTTATGCCTATTGCATAATATATGATACGCTACTTTCTTTATTAAATAATATATATCTATATGCAAATACGGACACAGATACAGTTTTACCTAATGTAATGACCAACCTTACGCCGGTTCATTAATTTGAATTTTTTCATTCCAAGAAGAAGTTGGTGGAAAAAATTTGAGATCAATCTATTAACATATTTAGTTCATGAGGAAATGCACCTTGTTATTTTTTGATTTTATAATAAGGATGTCTGGATGGTCCTAGTGAACGGGATATTGTTGCCAAATTTAAATCCAATTCTAACATTTGTAGAAGCTCCTTAAGAACAACTTGATCCTGCAACCATTTGTTCACTTTAGTTTGAAACTAACTGTACTCATTTTTTGCATTCTTTATTTGGTCAGAATGAGTGAAATATTGAGTATCCAAAAAAGTAAATTTCGTCATTTTGGGGAAATTGTGGCTTCATGGGAAGAACTTGGGGTTGGTCTTGGTCTTCGTAGGAAGAACTTGGTCTAAAAATACTTTTTATTTTATTGCACTCTATATTTTGTCAGAATCAGTGGTTCATTGTTTTGTCAAAATTTGAACCCAATTTCAACATTTAAAATTAGACGTGGATTTGTGGAAAGAATATGGTCTTGCAGCCACAAGTTCGAGCCCACTTAGAAGAACTTGGTCTTGGTCTTAGTCTTCGTGGGAGGAACTTGGTCCCAAAATGCTTTTTGTTTTATTGAACACCATATGTTGTCAGAATCAGTGGTTCATTGTTTTGTCAAAGTTTGAACCCAATTTCAACATTTGAAGTTAGACGTGGATTCGTGGAAAAAATATGGTCGTGCAGCCACAAGTTCTAGCCCACTTAGAAAAACTTGGTCTTGGTCTTCGCTGAAAGAACTTGGTCTAAAATACTATTTATTTTATTGCACACTATATGTTGTCAGAATCAGTGGTTCATTGCTTTGTCAAAATTTGAACCCAATTTCAATATTTAAAGTTAGACGTGGTTTCGTGGAAAGAATATGGTCTTGCAGCCATAGGTTCTAGTCCACTTAGGCCAATTTGACATTAGTTTCTAATTCATGAAGTATATGTATAATATATCATATATTATAGATCTAAAATAAAATTCCCAGTAAAATAGTTTCATTGATGCATTTCTGCAATAAATATCACATCACTATTAGAAAAATTATATTAATAATCTCATTAGAAGGAGAATGATCATCAGCCACTAGGTTGCCTTCTAATAACAATAGATGACTAGATTAAGGAATTAGATCACAACAGCTCATAAAGCACATAGTTCTGATTGCTATTTAAATCAAAATTTTTGGAATCATATTCAAAGAGTTATAAGCATTGTAAATTTTTTCATAATTTAAGAAAATACCAAAGGAAGTCTTCAGTTAGTATCCTTTGTGTGAAATCTTCAAATATACGAATTTCCAGATATGAGTTATTTTGCATTACGTTAAAGTCCAACCAAGAGATTGAAAATAGTAAAATTTCTCTCCATTACATTTTTATGAACCTATGGCATTCTTCCAAATATCATACCTTCATAATTATTACTGTAAGGTATAAAGTCAGACACGCCTTCTAATTGCAGCACCATTATAATTTTCATCAAATGTTGCTAAATGTTTGATCTTGACAGATTGCAATTCTCTGAATAATTGATAAAGCAAAAAGTTATTGCACAAAAATATGAATTTTACTTCAATTGCAAAACTGTTTTTGAAGATTTTAATTTCTAGTTTGTAAACGCTTAGTAATTTGATTGCTACATTGATAAAAGGTGAATGGGTGAAGTATCAATATATCTGATTTTTTTTGCAAACTTTGTTTCTCTAACCTTGAAATTTTGGTATCCTAGCTACAAAATCTGTCTTAGCAAATTCAAGTAAAGCAATATCTGGATCACCTTTAGGGTTCACATATGGTATCCATAATAGCTTCTAAGTTCATCTCAATTTCAATTTTTAGTCCTTACTAATTGAACCAACTTTATATTACCTTTACTTCAAATGTTTTCTTATATAAATAAATATTTTGCACTTCTCACTATATGATAAGAGTAGTGTTAGAAAGCTGAATTGATTGAGTCGTAAAAACTATTAAAATATCTTCCGAGTTGATGAAACATCAACATAATTTCTTAAAGCTTTAAAAATTAATGTACCGTACTGGTAGAATAAAATCTTATTTAATTGGCGTAAATGATTATTAATTCCAAAGTAAATAACTGTTTTGGTTAATTGAACTAGATTATTTTAATGTAATTCATCTGATATAAGATCAATATTTTTAAGTACAACAAACTTGGTTGATAGATTTTTTTTTGACATTGAGGGTTTTTATACTGACCAGTAAAATATAAAATACAGATTTTTATCATTGATTCTGCATTTACTGATGCTTTGAATCCTGATAAAATTTGAGAATACAGGTGAAAAAATGTTTCCAAGTGAAAATAGTCCTGACCAGCATTGCTGGATTAAGTAAAAGTGTATCATAAAACTATATCAAAATAGAACAACCTCAGATTGATTTCTAAACAAAGCCCTTGCAGTTAGGAAGTAGCACCACGACATCTAATAAAACTTTCAAACTCTGCTTGCTATTTAAAAAAATAAAAAAAAATCATATCGATATATAACTAAATATTGTAGATCATATGTTATTTGTCTATTATTAATATATCAATGATGTAAGTTAAAACAAACAGAAATTTGTTTATATGACGTCTTACAAGAATGCATGCAGAACTAATTTGCATGATTTGTGAGTAACTTATCCGAACGTAAAATAGTTTAAGTTTAACCTTGTTTAGAATCATCTAATGAATTATACATTTATCTTGAAGACCAGGGAATTATTTTAGTATATTGTTCATAAATCGTTTTAATTTATAAACTTGTTTACAAATTTATAAAAATAGCCAGTCATTTAAAAAAAATAGTTTTTACATCTGATTTTATTGAATTTTTTTAAGTCGCTGTAAAAAGTCAACTCAAAAACTCGTTAAGTTACTTACATACTACTAAAGATCAAGTGGGAACTTTTTAATCATATTTTACAAATATTTTATTTTTTACTAATTTTCTTTTATTTTTCAGCCTTCAGGAGGTCGTCCAGAAGCAGATTTCACATTAGACATGCCACGCCAAGAACTTTTGAGTAAAAAGTTAAGAACCAGCAAAAAGCAGAGATGTATGTGCAGGACATTTGCCTGGTTCCTTTGTCTCGTAGTTTTTTTGGTCACTGTCATCGTTGTCTCTCTGGTTCTGACCAGGGGCAGAAGAGTTTTTGGTTCTATGGTTTAAATGACCCCGAATTGGAAATGAAGAAAAATGATTATCAAAATTATGTTAAGGAGGTTTTATAGAAAAATTATTAATTAGACAAAGTTCTTTAAGCCATAAATTGAACCAACTTTATATTATCAATTATTATTTAATAATTATTGTGATCTTTTGAAAAAATATGTTTTAAATTCTTTAAATAGTGTTACAGCCATTACGATCTTCTAGATCTACATAAAGTTGTTAGTTTTAATAAATTGTTGACAAATTAAAAAATCTCATTATATTAATAATATGTATATATAGTTTAGAGAAATTATTTATAAAAATCAAAGATTTTAATTAATTTATAGAAATATATTTATTTATAATCTATGTACAACATAGTGTATATCTGTACCAATAAAACATTATAATACATATAAGCATATTTAATTAAAAAAATATAATATATATAAATATATATATTTATATATATATATATATATATATATATTTATGTGTATAATATGTGTGTGTGTAAGATTCTAGGTTTCATAAATGGGAAAGTATAGATTCAAATTAATATTCCAAAATAAAAAGAAAAAAATTAGAGTTTAATACCTGAGACCTGAAATATGGTCATTTCCAATATAAATTTGATGTAGAATGTAATTTCAAGCTAAGAGTAGCATTTTTTACTATATATATGTATCAAAATCAATCTCTAATACGCCAAAAATTTAATTTTGACTAATATGTTCCAACGTCGAAAAAACTTTCAAAATATAAATATGTGATACTAAATCTCTTAATCTCTTTGTCTTGTTTTGTATAAAAAAATATTATTTTGCATTTATTAGAAAAAATTTAATATATATATATATATATATATATATATATATATATATATATATGTTGTGACAAAAATTTTATTATTTAAGAAAAATCATTAATGAATGAAAGCGATTTTGAAATTGTATTGTATATTATTATTGATAGCAATAAGATATTTAGTTACCTTATTTTCACAAACCAAAATTTCAAAATTAAGAGAAACGTTTTGTTCAGAAAACAAAATGAATTACAGAAGATGATACTGTGCTAATAGGTAAATCAACAGACTTTATGTTTTTTAAATTTTATCATAATTTTTATTTTGTGATAAAGTTTATGATAAAAATCATGCATGAAATAAATTACAAATCACCTATTTGTATAAATGATTTCAAATTTATTGAAAATATATTAGACGTATGGTGTATCCTAAAACAATATTTCACTTGCATTATGATTCTATTGTTTTGGGCCATATTTTTATTGTTTGAAAGTTGACGTGACCATGATGGGTTTATCAACCCTGACTTAAAAACAATGGTTTAGAAAATTTCAAAATTCTAAAATTTTCACGATTGGCAGCGCCGAAGTCTTTCAAGTTGAAGCAACTTCATGCACTTCAATAGCCATCGATCTATTATGAGGTTATGTTATGCAACCGCATGAAACGTCAATTCAATTTGACGTTTTGCATAAAAAAAGAAAGTTGTGAGGTAATATGATCGTTTATAATAATTTTTAAAACATTTTTTTGTTCAATGTTTATATAAAATTTTAATGGTTTTACTGTTTTTCTCATTTTGGACGTTTTAGTAATAATTTCACAATGTCAACCCATGTCGAAGATGAGCTAAGCCGAAGATGGGACCGATGCATGAAAGATGGCTTAATTAAATTTGGTAAGTAATTAGGATTCATTATTATTTGGCTTAAATTTTATCACTGAATACATTTTTGCTTAACCTAATAGTAAGTAACAAGTACTTAAGCAATGCTTGTAGGCTTCCAAATATAAGCCTTCCTTATAAGAAAAAAGTCAATAAATATATTGACTGAGGCCATCTTTATACATATATTGAGTTTATGAACATATAATAAGTTAGCATAATTTTTAAGTTAGCATTAACTTGTTAGCATAGTTTTTAGAGATAGACGACTTTTTATTTTGCTGTACACGTTGTTATGCAAGTGCTCGCTCAAATTGCAGAGAAATAAGATTTGCCATTGCCATTTTGTAATCCAATTGTATATGATAAAATCATATATGTTAATATATCATACTATTATAAATCATAATTAGTACACTTTATAAGTAACAACTACTCACGCAAAATCTGTTAGCCTTCAAAATATAAACTTCTCTTATAATAAATATATGTGTTAAAGAAATAATAAAATTAAATGTATCGACTGAGGCCATCTTTATTCAAAGATGGCATCTGTCTATATGTCTTCTTTAAAAAGAAGTTAGAGAAAAGAATGAAAAAATGTTTTTAAACATATAATGAGTATATCAACTTTCTGGCATAATTTTGAGAAGTATAAAGCTTTATATTTTGCTGTACTTGGTATTATGCAAGTTCTATTCTATAATGCAAAGAAATAATAGAATGGCGTTGCAGAATTAATAAAAAGAAATGTTTTAACTAAGGCCATCTTTTTACACGTATTACCCTTATTAATATATAATAAGTATGTCAACTTTCAAGCACAATTTTTACAGATTCATAAATTTCTATAATACTATACTCATCGTTATGCAAGTGCTACCTTATATTATATTAGGTTAGTACTGCCCTAGGGTAGGTCCAGGAGCTGAGTTAAACTCCAACTCGATTATTAAAGCCTTTGCCTATTATATTATAAGCCTGTATTCACCTTGAAAAATCATAAGTCGTGTCTTCAGGGCAATAATGATACATCAAACTATTTTTTAACTATTATATGTTATACAGAAGATCTAATTATTCAGTTAACTTAAAAAAATAACATTTAAACATATTTTTGATAAATTAACTGCACACCAAATAATCTTGATAATCTTATGATAACTGATACGACTGATAATCTTGTAGGAACTTAACAGGTTCATGTACAGTAAAGATTTCAGCAAAATATTAAAATTGGGTTATTATATTTTCAAATTGGTTGTGATATCCGAACCTTTGACTAAAAACTGTTTATAAGGGCAGCCTAATCAATATGGAATATCATATATACATATAGAATATCATACACAGTTGTAAAATATTTTATACTATAAACATCACAATAAATAATTAATATTGATTCGTGCTGTACTTTCTATATAGTGTTTATTAATGCCTTAAAGCATAAATTAATTATAAAAAGTAAAAGTTACTTTGAGCGATCAAGAAATATCAACATCAGATATTAAAATGTAAATAAAATATTCTCATTATATTGGTAGTCAGATCATCATATCTTAATCATTATATATGATAAATGCTTCATCCACATCATTCTGCATGACAATGAAAATGAATGCTATACCATTCACAAATGCAAACTTGTTAAGACCTAATGTTAGATTTTTTTTAACTTTTTCTTTACCAAATGTATCATTGTCCCCAGGTGGTGGTATAGCTATTGGCACAGTGTTCTCTGTATTATTTTTCAAAAGGAAAAAGTGGCCAATAATTCTGGGAGGAGGTTTTGGAATTGGATTAGCTTATTCAAATTGTGAACGAGATGTAAATGCATTATTTACGCCGGGAACAAAAGGACCCTGTGAAGTCAAGTCGTGAAATCTATATTCACATCGTAGTAATAGTTCGTGTCGAGTCATTAGAAGCATTTTATTTTACCCGGCTACCAGTGCGTACAATTCCTTTATGTGCAACAATCAAATAGTCTAGTTATAATTACAAAGCTGTAATATATTTGTGAATTGAACTTATAAATTTGTTTTTACATTTTTCTTGATTATCTGTTAGTTATGGATTTTTTTGGTCAATAAATGATTTCAATAGAAACAAATCTTATATCAAATTTCACAAAATAATTTTACAAGCTTTAAACAAGAACTTAATTTTTGAAGCCTTTTATATTGGACACAAAGAAGGAATGTAAGTTATAATTAGTGTGGATTATTATATACATTTCATAATATACATAATAAGTTAAAAGGTTCAAAAATATTACTCATAGTAGACATGAGTAATTATGATCAAGTATTACAGAACTGGAATAATATTGAAAGAAAAAACAATAAAACCATAAAATTAATTGATATGCAAAAGGATATGCAAGAGGACTACAAGAAAGTTTTATTAATATAAATAGAAAACAGCCTTAATTTTATGATGCAAGTTACTTAAAGTGATCTATTGAAATCATATTTCGTTAGCACAAAAACACAGGAGACAAAACTCGAAAAATCGAGTTTATTCACTACAAACATACTTTGTGAAGTTGAAAAAAATATAATCAAAGAACTTTGTTAATGTATGAGAATGGATTAATGTAATTTTAGAATTTATAGAAAAAACTCGACCATTTTTTAAACTTTATTGAAACAGAATTTTTTATGTTATTAGGCTACTCCAATACAGGATGGCAAGCATTAAACGAGAACTGTGTTTGTGTCCTTACAATCGTATTTCGTATTTTTCGTATTATAAGATAATATCAATTCAATAGTCCAATTCAATAAATTATTTCTAAAAATAAAAACGTATGCACGTGAAATTGGTGCGTTACTGTTAATGATAGGAAGGCTTGAATAATAAATGAATCAGTTTTATTCATTTGAATGTTAATTAGCAGCTATCTATCATAACAATCCCATTAGCACAATTATATCAAAATATAATTTATCATAAGTTTTGTCAAATGTTGGTTTTAAAACTATGATTAATTGAAAATGTTTTGCGGTAAATAAATAAATCACAAACAATGTAATAATTATTTAATTTTTAAAAATAGTAATATGTTGAAAAATTATGTTAAACGTGTCTCTAAAAGATTTTCACCTTCAACCTTATACGAATCTAACATTATTATTTTTTCTGTTCTGAAATATAGCGGAATTTGCGATATGCATATTCCTGGTCGTTCCAGAAATAAACGATTGTGGCTTGTGATAGTTCTAGGAATTATCTTGTATTATTTTTTCGGTTTATACGACAATTTGAATTATGGCAGATTCATTCAGTACGAAAACGTTAGTGACCAGGTTGAATACGCTGGACAATTCGCGCAACTTAGCATCGGCCTGGTGTTAACAATAAATATACAATTCTGGTTTCTTGCATTAATTAATAAATTGGATTATTTCTATGGTGAAGTTCAAAAGTTGGATTTAAAATTATGCGGGAGAGATAGTAGTTTACTGTATCGCACTGTTTTAATTAGGCAATTTACGATTTTTGTTTTTGGTTTATTCAATATTGGTTCTTTGGCTGTTTATTTTGGAATAAGAAATGCTGGTTTGTTAGGGCAAGTGCGTGGATTTATTTTGAATACACTTTACTGTTTACCTTACATTCAAATAAATGCTTTTTTATACCTTTACATAAGCATTTTATATCTATTATACCAACGTTTCACCTACATAAATGATAATTTAAAATCAAAGTTCAAGAGCCTATTAAAAAAATGTGATCACAATCTCTTATACCTTCCGCAAGTTTGTGATAATATCTATGAAAAAGTCCATCTTTTTCTAAAAATTCACGATGAACTAAGTGATTTGATGGAAAATATAAATCGAGAATTTGGAATATTAGCATATGTATGTCTTATACTGGACTTTGTTTGGACGATAACTGATTCATACTCTATAATCACAACATTGCTACTTTCTTCAAATATTGAAGCAGAATCTGTTTTTATGAGCTTTTTATTCTGGTGGCAGGCGTATAATCAAATTGGAATGTTTGTATTACCTGTGATGGCTGAGAAATGTGTACTGCAGGTGAGAAGTGATAATTGATAATTTTATTTTAAAAATATATTTCATAATCATATCTGCTTTATTGGTTTATTTTCAAAACTTCAGGTTCAGAAATTAAATTGTTTTGAATTAAATTAAATTTGTATCCAATAAACCACAAACGTTAAAACTACGTAGCACAGAAGAAACGACGTTACGATGGTTACGTTAATAAAACGTTTATATTATTCTTCGCTTATTCTTCGCGAGTGGTAGACACATATTTTAACTTACTTAACTTTTTTGGAGTTTGGTCGGTTTATGTTCATATAGCTGTGACGATGTAATTTTCAATTTATCCTAATTTGATTTTAAGTATATATCATGTGCAAAAGTATCTATTACATTGTGTTTTTTTTTAATTTTAAATCAGTTTTTTAGTTTTTAATATTTTTTAATTGTTTTTATATTTAAGCAAAAACTCAGCTGCACTGTTTTATTTCGGACAATCCAATATGAAAATACAACTGCAGCTCTAAAATCAAGATTATTGTCGTTTATTTTGCAGATGCAACATAGAGAATCTAAATTCACTTGTAGTAATATTTTGCCGTTGGATTTTACGCTGATTCACGGGGTAAGTTTTAATTTTTATTTAATAAATCAAGGTATCTTTATCATCTAAAAATTCAGGGTAATTATAGTCTTCTTAAAATTTAAATTGAGATGAAGATCTCCTGATATATCTTTCCATTCCATTAAATTTTGCTATGTAATTCTGAGAGTTTCCATAAAGATTTTTTTTAGTAATATTTAGTAATTTAGTTATATTTAGTAAATCATTTATTCAGAGGAAATCTGTACCTCTTTTATGTAATTACACCCAACTTTTTCAAAATTTGTTTCAAAATTTATAAAATTTTATAGACCAAGTAATCATAAAATTATTACTAATTTGTCATATTGTCCTATTGAATTTTTCATTTATTAAAATAACGTTGTAAATATTAGTATTTTTATAGTATAACTAGCAAACCCGACGAACTCCGTTTCGCCACCAGATGATTTCGTGAGAAAGATGAAGAATTTTTTTTTTTTGTTTTATATTTGAAAAGGAAAAATTTGATTAGGAAGGAAAACCCGACTTATTTTTATATATATAGAAGATAATCTATTTGCAATTATTTAAAATTATTATTGATTATTTTTATTACTCGAGTTTTTAATTACGGTGCGTGAAGTTCCAGCAATTTGCATTAGAGCACGATGCCATGCACCTCTAATTTTCTTAATTATAAACCTTGCGGAGCCCGAGTCCTTTCCAAAGAATGCAAAATTGTAGAAATCGGTTCGTGCGTTCTGAAGTTATTTCGTCAGGAAGGAAAACCCGACTTATTTCTATATATATAGAAGATGTCATTCGATGAAGTATTTCTTGCTAAAAATAATTTAAATATTAAACATAACAAAAACTTATCATTTCTTTTATTGATGTACATTTTTATTACGTATTGTTGAAACAATAATCTGCATGACTCTGATAGAAATAGATTTTATTTTTGATTCTTTATTCATATAAATAATATTGATAATAAGGTTTAAATTATAATTTAATGTATTTATTCAGTAAATCATACAAATACGTATTTTTCTAATATAGACCATTTTATATTATATTTTAGGCAGTTGCTGTCGCAGTAAAATATTTATTCATTATGCATCAGTTTAATAACATGCTGAATTAATTAACGATCCACAAAAACAACAAGAAATTTCCATAATGTGAAAAGCGGAAAATTTTCGGTCATGTGATTATCACCTACTAGATCTTCTGGGATATATTAATTGTCCTATATGTACAATATTCTATTTATTATTAGAAATTGGAATTGATGACGCGCGATTTAGTTGAAATTGTTTGACTAAATTCTAACAAAAATTAGACGACTTATTGAATTAAATTTATATGTGGTTTTAATTATAAAATTTTAAATTAGGGATATGTAGACAAACCTTTCTTTATTTAGATAGTCTTAATATTTTTTTGCTAACCATTTCTCAAACCTCTTTTTTACCAATATAAAATCCAAATGTATCTTAGACCAATATTGGTGAAGATGTTGAGCCATTAATACTCAAATTTTGCTAATATTGCTGTGAAAATATTTCTTCAAAATCATTTCTATCATGGAAATCCAATAAGAAGTATTTTTGATTAATTTTATATGACGATTCTGGTACCATTTTCGTTCGTATTATCAACAAACTAAATCCCACTTATATACATATATTTTTTGTATATCGTTAAATAAATACAGATCACCTGTTCAAAATGCAGTTTAATTTAAAAAAATTAAAAACAAGAATTCGAGCTATTTTTATAATATGAAAAAAACTTATACCACATTGTCCTGAAAAAATAAAAACATTGCTGATGGAATCTTGTCCAAAATTATATGGAATGATATTTTTTCTATGAAGGAAGAAACTTTTGTTAGCTACAAATTATATTACGATTAAAATTTACAAATAGTATATAAAACTATATTTATTCACACTTTCCTTTAAATCTAATTAAAATCTATTTACTACATTCTCCTCGTAAGCTATAAAATCTATCGCTCACCATGGCAACAGAATATATAAACAGTACAAACTCAAAATTTTTCTGACACGTGTGTCATTTTATCAAATTATTTTTTTATAAAGTTATATTTAATATGTTACAAATACTGCCAAAATGAATGGGCCGCCTGAACAATTGTATTGCTCTCAGCAGATCTTTGTACCGCCAAGGTTTCCTCATCTTTTGAAGGCTTATGCTAAAGGTAAAGTTATGTAATTTAGTAATTAAATTGTTTATAAAACATTGGTTAATTAAAATAAAATACTCATAAATAAATAGAAATTAATAATTATGATCTAAATTTAAAGTTCCATATGCACTTTTTAGATGAATTTGAAACTTTTCTTAATGTACTATGACAAATTAATGGCACAAGATTTTATGACGCGCCAAAATTTGAAATATCACTTTGATTTTTGTAATTGCAACAAAAAATAAAAAATCATTTAACTTTTTCTCAGATGCAATAAGGACACAGCCTTTTGATTTGTTGCGATGGTCTGCTGCTTATTTTCGTTGTTTGGCCCAAGGCAACGTGCCTCCTGCCAAAACCAGAATCGAAATACCTCCAACTGTTGCACAATGTGGACTTACACCTGGCTATTTAAAAGTGCTTCTAAAACAGGTAATAATTCTCCAGTTTGTATGATGATAATAAATAACACTGGGTTTCTTGTTTCAGTTTGGAACTTCTGAGCAGATAGATCGTGCAGAACTATTTACTCGCTGGTTGGGCATTTGCTTATGTGAGTTCGAACTTGATAAAATGCTGATGATTGGAAATATGTTTCATGATACGAGTATACATTGGATGCATTTTTTTGCTATTGCTGTTGGTTTTCTAAATAAGGTAGGAAGGCATTACTAAAACATTTTATTACTCATTTACCATATACCATATTTGCTCATTTACTCACATACCATATTTGCATTTGGTATCAACGTTTCTGGATTAATTCATCAGCACTTGGATATTAGCTCAGTATTCCAATTTATTTTTTAGAATAAATTGATAAATGATTATGCTAGAATAACGTGATATGATTGGATTTTTTCTAGTCACTGACCCATACGATGATCATGATTTGCCAACTGTTAACTGAGGAGCCAGAAGGCGGCAGCGCAATGATACCCCTTTGGCGTTTCAAGCAATTATACAAATTTTTAGCATCCTTGGATTGTTCTAAAAAACAAATATATCGAAATGGAAGTCGTGTTCCTTCAAAAAGTGATCCAATTGCATCTGAAGAAAAACCAGATGATGGGCCTGAATCATCGGCATCTGCTACTAGCATTTCTTCTGCTGATGCCGAAAAAATAGTTAAAAGGCCTGACAAGGTAATAAACTGGAAAAGATTTTTCATACCTCATAAAGTATTTTGAATGCTGCCGATTATTATAGTTATAATTTCTAAAGCTTAAAGTATACGAAAGTATACTTTCAATTATACTTTTAATCCAATTAGCCCCCAGCTGATGATGCTGAGGACTTTTACGTTCCACCAGGAGAAGATATGGTTACAGAAGTGATTGACCATGATGAGGATGTTAAAAAACCTGATTTAAAAATTGTTGATAGTGAAGAACTAATGATAATTACAAAGATGGAATCGCAAGAAGGTCTGATATTTGAATAAGTTTAATACATTGCTCACGATTTTGATGTTGATGAATATTTTCTTATAGAGATTATCATCGGTTTGACGACTGAAACTGAAAAAGGGTCTAAAGAAATTGTGGTAATAATATTTGCACAAATTATTTTACCTTACTGTACAAACATCTGAAATTAGAATTAAATCAATATCTTTTATATTGTACTTGAAATATTTTTCAGGACGAGAGTGATGCAAAATCAGATATAGCAAC
The DNA here is from genome assembly GCF_003426905.1 of Ctenocephalides felis. Lineage (NCBI taxonomy): Eukaryota > Metazoa > Arthropoda > Insecta > Siphonaptera > Pulicidae > Ctenocephalides > Ctenocephalides felis. The sequence goes on along the minus strand of NW_020539725.1, from coordinate 52,517,299 downwards.
CATGAAATATGCAGACGAAGAAGGCGCTGTACAAAGAGAGGATCTTGAATTACCAAGTGATTTGATGTTACATGATGAAGGTTTACTATCTGTCGAAAAAGAAGATGCTCAAGTCAGCTCAGAACAGAAGGTACATTTGATTTTAATAAAAATTTCTTCCAGATTTTAAAATGTAATTATTTCACATCTAGAGACGTTGATGATTAACTGTTTCAGCAATAAAAGAAATTACATAAGATAATAAATGTTAATTATTTAAATTTTATGATTTTCAGATAGAAGAATCGGAAGAGCCTTTGCAAGCAGCTGTTCCAGAAATTTCTGATGATGGTTCCGATGATTATACGAAATCACCTCCTAAAAAAGAAGAATCACAAGAGCAAGAGATCTCTCTACCAGATCTTGATCAAAAATGTTAGTCTTTAATCTATTAAATAGTGCAATGCATGATCAAAAAACCAATAACATAATTTAATAATGAATATTCCATATTTTTACAGTAAGTAAATAATCTTGCCGACTATAATTTTTTCTATTGCTAATGTTATTACAAACCAGCTATTCGATTTACATATAATTCTTTTGTTTTACTTTCAGCTCCAAAAGGCAGTGAGGTATCTATTCCTGAACAACGTGATGCACTGGAACAGGAGAGTGTTTTGGGTGAAGACCAGTATCCATATCGTTATCGTGAATCAGAAACTGGAGGTGTTTGTACTTGTTTAGAAGACGAATCTAGGTCTAGTATTACATCAGATGGAGATATTGCTGAATTGGCCAAAGTAACGGGAAAAGCTCCACAACGAGATTACAGAAAGATGAGAAAAGGCAGGGAAATAGTAGAGGTAAATAGATAATAGTGTTTATTTTAAAATTTTGGGAATATTTTCTATAGGCGCCGATTAGTTCAAACTTTTGAACGCAAATCTCTATAGAGTTACAAGGGGCTTTTGAAATTTTTTAATCTGTGTAGGCGTTTTCGAAAAACCGTCAACGGAAAGTCACACACATGCTTTAGAAGAATTACTTGAAACGTCCAGGAAACATAAAGTGGGATTTTTAAGGAATGATACTTCCTTTACCGTGACCTTTACCTTGGACCAAAATTGGTTTTTGTTTCAGATACCCGCGATTCCTGGAATTGGTGAACGAGTGCCTAACGAAATTCAACAAGAGTTGTTAAATTATTTATTCACAGTAAGCACAAAACAGCATGGGATGGTAATGCCAAGGAACTTGAGGCATTATCTTTGTCCTCCACTTGAGAGGTTGAATGCCTGTCCTGAAGAAGGAGAGTTCGAGTGCACTGCCGTAGTGCACGACCCAATTCAGTGATGTTAAATTTGTTGCACATAGTTATTTTGTGAGTTAAAATATTTTTAATTGTTACTTCATTCATTAAATTGGTAATGTAAATTTTATGAGAATAAATTTATGCATGTTAAATTGATCTTGGTGCTTATACTGTTCACTGGAAATTTGACTAATTAGCAGGAAATGGTTCGAAAAAGTGAACATCTGCACTTGGGAAAAGTTGAAACTATGGTGCCAGCTATTGGCGTCGAAAGCAAATTTTTGATGGGTGGGTTCGTTTTTTTTTTTTTTGATAGACAGCCAGTGGGTTTGCACTTTTAGGGCATATTAAGGCATACCATCAAATTTCATGAGTGGGCTCAAGCCGACCCAGCGCACACGGTTCCGACGCCACTGGTGCCAGCTCTGGTTTTCTTGTTATTCTAATTCAGTTAGAAAATCGAAGATACTAAAATTTGCTGGAATGACATGTGCTGGAATGACAATCTTGTTTGATGATTTCGTCCCATAATGATATCCATATGTTGGAATTTTTTTTTAAATAAAAAATAATATCTGCAAGTAAATTTCTTTTTCGATTTCATAACAATAAATATGTGCAATAAATATACAAAGTTTCCAGTAAAATCCTTGGTTGTAATTAGTTGCAATTTTTGTTTTTTGACCTAGATTTCGAAGACATAACATAGGCAAAGCACATAACACAAATAAACAAAATGCGCACTAATTTAACGAGCGCTAATTATTACTCATTAGAACTTGTACGGTGATTCACGCAATGTTGATTAGCTTTATTTAGAACTGATTTAATTTATTTCTAAATATTTCCATGATAACCATTGATCATAAACATAAAATTGTTTGATTTTTGTCTCACTCAAAAAAATCCATATGGAAATCACTGAAAAAAATCTATATCGATCAAGAATGAAAAAGAAATAATGCTACGTTATTAGTTTTTTATAAAGTAGTATATTAAATATTAATTAAATAATATGATATGGTGTGATGCTAACTATGAGTAAATAATTAAGCAAGTGGTAAATAATTAAAATTTTACTAAAAGTGCAAATTAAGCTATTTCTGGTATTCCAAAATTTTGTACAAATGTAGTAACAGAGTGGTGTAATACTGGATCTTGCGGTTTAAATACTTGTTCGCCTTTGGAATTCTTGTAATCTTCATATCTGAAATAACGAAACCATTCTAAATAACATTATTACCCGTTAATATTTGCAATGGATAAAACTTGACATACAACGATCATATTATCGATTCCTAACTAATTTGTATATATTTTTTAAATATTCTGATCTATATGATCATAGAAGCAAAATTTAGTGATTGCACTAGAAAACTTTTTGATTATACATATATAATTGTCTTTCGGATTTTAAAACGTTTATTTTTGATGACACATATGATATTTACCAAATATTGATTTTTTTACATATTCTGTACGTCGCGGCTTTATATATAAAGCGAAGGTCATCAAGAGGGTAAAACAAATATTCTCATAAATAAATCGTAAATTATACATTAGGTCAATATGTATTCAACTTGTTGCTCCTAGTTACATAGTAGAAAAAAACAAAAATAAAATGAAAAAAAAATCCCTACGACTACGTAGTCCAAGAGTATTTCAACCCTCATTATCTATTATGTGATGGGTGACAAACCAGATGAATATCTCACTAAAAACTTATAATCAATAGGCAATATTTAACAATCAAAAAAAAATTTTTTATTACCTAACAGATCTTAAGGCCGTCAATCCTGAGCATCGTTGTGCAGCTCTTGTAGAATAAGCGCTGGTGCAATCCACACTGTACACACCAAATCGTGAATTTTTAGCTCGTAATGCTGATGCTTCCAACAGCAAAGTACCTAACATTAAAATAATGGATTAATAACTACATCATTTTATTAAGTCGTTTACTTTGAATAGATAATAAGTGGTTAGAGCAAGCTCATTCGCCTGGAATAATGGAATAGGACTACGGTTCTATTTTGATGAGTTTTTGGAACTCCCAGGTTAATAGGAACATTTGGCGTCATCTCGTTTGCGGAACGTTTTAATAATAATTCGAATCGAGCTTAGGCCTTTTGAAAGGCATTGATAATGATTTTGTTGCTACTAAACTGTTTAAAATTTAATTTTCACATGAACCAAACTGCTAACATTGGCGCAATATTGGTAATATTGGCACAATATTTAAACATTGCGCCACGATTCGACCACGTTCTGGCCACGATTTATTTCTATTGGGGGCCACACGTCATCGGTATATGATGTCGTGCTACACATTAGTCAATTCTTAATTATTTGAAGCATTTCTTCTAATTATAAATCAATACATAATATCAGTTACCTATGCCTAGGCCCCTATAATCAGGATGTACGGCCATGACGTGAGTGTGAAGGCCGCGCTCAGCTCGAAATCTTTTGCAGACATCTGCATCTCGCTCCAACTCTGCCAAAAACCTGCCAGGAAAAAGATAATATATATATATATATATATATATATATTTATTTGTTTATTATTATTATTTACCTTAATATAGTTGACCATTTCCCATCTTCGCACTTATCAGCTTCCTCCAACATAATTTTGGCATCATCAGGTTCAATAGAACCATTGATAGCAACTCCTACAATTATTTCTTTCTTGGGTCGTGAATTTGATTCATTTACTAAATTAATATTAGTTGAAGGATCTGCTGATAAAATACCATTTTTGTATTGTATGACCTTCTCCGTTTCATCCACAAATGTACATGTATCTACTTGAATTGTCAAATTCTCTGTTCAAATAATATTAGTCTAATAATTGAATTTGTTAGCAAACATTAAGATAAGTGATGATATAAAGTTAGATGAATGTAATAATTCAGAACAACTAGTAGAAATTAGGTATAGTACTTTTATACTATACTATAAAGTGGGAGTTCTACTTTATGCCGTACTGTATTTATAATGTACCATATTTCTATTATTATATAAAGAATTTTCATTACTCCAATTCAATACTAAATTAAGGAACCATATATAAAGAGATGTTTTTAAATATCAATGTTCAAACTATGTTTAGAGCGTTGGACAAAACATCACATTTTAAATTAAATATTTTTCGTTTCAAGTATATTAAAAATATATTCAATATGTTGTTTTAACAAAAGAAATAAATATATTTATTAGATTTGAACTAACCACATGTGCGTTTGTGGTTTTTGTGGTCCACCACAGATGTACAAATATTTTCAAACTCAAAACCAAAAAGTGGATTTTTTATATGCATATACGAAAGCAACAAACTCTTCGTATTTATCGTGATGTAATGATTAGGAACGTGACCTAGCACAAACTAGTTCTGGGTTCGATCCCAACCTTCTTGGGTCAGCTTGGTATCAAGCAGTATGATATCAAGTTTCCGCTTGAGATTATAGATTTTAGAAATATAAATCGCATTTTGTGGGCATTGATGCGATACATATACGCTAACCAATATATAATAAAACTAGTGGTGTGTGATATTGTGCCTTAAGGGAAATTGCTGGAACTTTCCGTACCGTAACGAAACGTTCGAGGAATATGAAATGTTTGAAAACAGATTATTATAAATACTGTAAGATTGTCAAAAAAAATGTTCAGAAACCTTCAAAATGTGAAGATCAAGACCACTGGGTTGCCCTCACGAGAAAATAACTAGGTTAGGATGCACGGTAGCAAAAACACGTTTTACTGATCGTTGCTGATAAATGATAAAATGTAAACAAAATACTCACATAAAAATGAAACGTTGGTTACAAAGGTTTAATATTGGTTGGAAGCCTGTAGGACATGGTTAAGGTATATGGGATCAATATTGAAAATATTAAGACTAGTATTAGTAGTACAGATGAGAAACAAGTAAAATTTATATTTATTTTAAGATACAAATACTAAAGTTTTTCTGTACGAATGCTCACCTACTTTATCATTTATTATATCTTCTCCACCATCATCATCTTCATTTTCACATGTGATGATGGCTTTAACAGAATAACCTTCTTGGATGGCTTCCATGGTAAATTCTATATCTGGCGTTGTTGGTTCTTTGGGTTGAATTGAAACTGTTAGAATTTCTTCAGGGTAGTAATGTTGCATTAGGAATGACATTATTTCTTTATATTCAAACGGCGATATGTCATGAAATGAAATTTTTGGTAACTGTCTCATATTATCCATATTTTATTTCTGTAATAAAATCAATAGGTGATGAATGAATAAGTAGATGAATAGTTGGTACGATTTGATAAAAAACACATGTAGTTAGTGAACCTGAATTTAATAATATGTATAACTATATAGACTATAAGAGATATTAAAATCGTATGTTTTTTATTTATAAATATTCCCCGTGCGAAATTTGTTTTCTCTGCTGAAATTCTTTAATCTATATGAGAAATGTATATAAATATTTAGATTTAATGTACAGTCCATATATTAAATTACTAAAACATTTAAAATATTTTTACCAACCAAATCACTAGCGTTCTTAAAATCATAATTTAAACTCCTAGAATTTTAGAGTATATTTATTAAACAAAGATTGATTACATATCTTTAGTAAGTTAATATTTCAATGGAAATTTTTGCGGATCAGCTTACCATTCGAGAACAATGAACAATTATAATACATTTTGAATTATAATTTCAATATTTATACTTAAACATTAGAAACAATGAAAGTTTGCGTTAAAATATAAACCATAAATTATAAATCCACAATTCATAATAGTAAATATGTAGAATATGTCTTTAGAAATTTGAGAAGATAGTAACGATAGGCAATAAACATTTTGATTGATATAATTTGATATAAAATTTTAAAATCAATTGTTCTGTGGATTAATTTGTTTGGAAATCGATTTCAAGTATTTTATGATTACAAAAATGGAAAGCAGCCAGTATCGAGAAAAATGGAAAAAAAATATTTAAATTCTTTTAATTTATATCCATGTTTAGAATTTTCCAATAGTAGTCTTATCTTATTTATCAAATATATTATTTAATGACAATTATATTCATAGACAATCAATAACCAATAAATATGTATGGTTAGCTTGTTTGTCTTGAATGGATTTGTTAGAAATATCAATATAACGATTTGAATATTTAATATGCATGCTTAGAATTTTAAATTGTCCTGGATATATATATATATATATATATATATATATATATATATATTGATTGTTTCTTTTCCGAACAGTAAATCCAATAATAAAAAACAATTTGTTTTTTGAAGATGTTTAATACGACGTTTCGGAACTAGGTACGTTCCATCATCAGGTTTATTCTGTCAAATACAATGTTTTTTAAAATACTGATTAACATTAATTAACAATGGTCAATACAGATTAATTAGAAAAAAATTTTTTTTGTTTTGTTATAAAGGAATGGATTATGTACCGGATAGATAGTAATAAGACTTAACTAAAAAAGGTTTTATATAAAATTGAGAAGCAAAAATTATTTACCTGTAATAATTTATATATCCATATCACTAATATTTTTTTGTTAAAAACACTCGATTTTTTTGGAAGATATTTGTAGATGTTACGACTACACAAGACTTAAACACACTGATATGGATTTCTGTCTGCCAGATGTAAAGGACAAAGCACGGAACTCTTGGCAAAAAAGATTTTTTATGGCTCTTGTTTGGTAATTTACGAAAAAAGGAAAAATATTGCTTTAGTAAATGTTGAGAAATATTATGTATATATATATATATATATATACATACATACATACATGAACATGTATATGCACACCTACATACTCATACATACATATGCACATATCTATATATTAATGTATCCACAATTATACACATGAACACATATGCAAGTGTATGTGTATAGTGTATACCCAAAAACATACATATAAGCACATATATGGATGTACATATATTATAACATATATACATGTATATATATACACATATTCAAAAACTATTAGGATTAATTATTTTTAATCAGGTTTAAAAAATTTAAATATGAGTCATGAATGATATTGTGATCTGATCTTTTATTAACACTTTTTGACGAATTCAAAAAGATTAAACTGCTTTCAGAAAAAAGTCTTTTAAAAGTACAATCCTCTCTATATAAAATATTGGGTTCAAAGGTGAAATTATGTGAGTTCTCGATGGAATGCTGAACAAGAGTACTTTGGAAATTTCGGCTTTTATGATGAGTGACGCTTAATTCATGTTGTCTCATTCTCTTATGAATGTACTGTGATGTTTGGCCAATGTATTGTTTTTGACAATTTTTGCAAGGGATGGAATAAACTATGTTAGTATTGAATTAGGAGGGGTGGTGGATTTATTTTTGAAAACATTTCTTTAAAAGAATATAGAGCTGTTCCTGAAATGAAAATATTTTCTTCTTTGAGTAATTTGGCAAAATAATCAAATAAGCCTTCAATGTAAGGCATGCTGTGAAAAGTTGGTTTAATATTGTTGTCTTGGAATAACTTGGAGATGGATTGATAATTGTTACTTTTATGATAGGAAAGTCTTTTATTGGTAATGGAATTGATGAGGGTGAGGGGATATCCGTTTTCTAATAAAGTTTTAGTTACTAATGTTGTGTTTGGGTATGAAAAGAAGAGTGAGACAACATGATTGCGTGGTCTATCAAAGAAATGATTGTATTGACTTTATAATTTTTGGGACAATATGACGCGTAATGAAGGTATCTCCCGGACCATGTAGTTTTCTGTACCAATTTGTGCAAATAATGTTGTCAATTTTGTGTACAGTCACGTCTAAAAAGTTTAATTTGTTGTCGATTTGTGTTTCATGTGTGAACTGAATGCTCTTATTGTAATTGTTAAAGGTATCAATTTCACGGTTAAATTCAAGTTCACACATGAAACACAAATCGACAACAAATTAAACTTTTTAGACGTGACTGTACACAAAATTGACAACATTATTTGCACAAATTGTACAGAAAAACTACATGGTCCGGGAGATACCTTCATTACGCGTCATATTGTCCCAAAAATTATAAAGTCAATACAATCATTTCTTTGATAGACCACGCAATCATGTTGTCTCACTCTTCTTTTCATACCCAAAACACAACATTAGTAACTAAAACTTTATTAGAAAACGGATATCCCCTCACCCTCATCAATTCCATTACCAATAAAAGACTTTCCTATCATAAAAGTAACAATTATCAATCCATCTCCAAGTTATTCCAAGACAACAATATTAAACCAACTTTTCACAGCATGCCTTACATTGAAGGCTTATTTGATTATTTTGCCAAATTACTCAAAGAAGAAAATATTTTCATTTCAGGAACAGCTCTATATTCTTTTAAAGAAATGTTTTCAAAAATTAAATCCACCACCCCTCCTAAATTCAATACTAACATAGTTTATTCCATCCCTTGCAAAAATTGTCAAAAACAATACATTGGCCAAACATCACAGTACATTCATAAGAGAATGAGACAACATGAATTAAGCGTCACTCATCATAAAAGCCGAAATTTCCAAAGTACTCTTGTTCAGCATTCCATCGAAAACTCACATAATTTCACCTTTGAACCCAATATTTTATATAGAGAGGATTGTACTTTTAAAAGACTTTTTCTGAAAGCAGTTTAATCTTTTTGAATTCGTCAAAAAGTGTTAATAAAAGATCAGATCACAATATCATTCATGACTCATATTTAAATTTTTAAACCTGATTAAAAATAATTAATCCTAATAGTTTTTGAATATGTGTATATATATACATGTATATATGTTATATATAGTACATCCATATATGTGCTTATATGTATGTTTTGGGTATACACTATACACATACACTTGCATATGTGTTCATGTGTATAATTGTGGATACATTATATATAGATATGTGCATATGTATGTATGAGTATGTAGGTGTGCATATACATGTTCATGTATGTATGTATGTATATATATATATATATATATATATATATATATATAACATAATATTTCTCAACATTTACTAAAGCAATATTTTTCCTTTTTTCGTAAATTACCAACAAGAGCCATAAAAAATCTTTTTGCCAAGAGTTCCGTGCTTTGTCCTTTACATCTGGCAGACAGAAATCCATATCAGTGTGTTTAAGTCTTGTGTAGTCGTAACATCTACAAATATCTTCCAAAAAAATCGAGTGTTTTTAACAAAAAAATATTAGTGATATGGATATATAAATTATTACAGGTAAATAATTTTTGCTTCTCAATTTTATATAAAACCTTTTTTAGTTAAGTCTTATTACTATCTATCCGGTACATAATCCATTCCTTTATAACAAAAAAAAAAAAAAAATTTTTTTTCTAATTAATCTGTATTGACCATTGTTAATTAATGTTAATCAGTATTTTAAAAAACATTGTATTTGACAGAATAAACCTGATGATGGAACGTACCTAGTTCCGAAACGTCGTATTAAACATCTTCAAAAAACAAATTGTTTTTTATTATTGGATTTACTGTTCGAAAAAGAAACAATCAATATATTGAAAAAATCCAGGACTTATCTATTGAATATATATATATATATATATATATATATATATATATATATAAAAATACTATAACTACCCATTCGTCATAATAAAAAATTAGTTAGAAAAAAATAAGTTTCTTAATTATATGTTTCGACACTTGATGTGTGTCATCATTCCAAGTTTAAAATTTTTATTTTTTTTATGGAATTAAATACAAAACTATAATTATTAGAAAAAAGACAATTATATTATTTAAATGCATAATGGAGCAAAAAATCAAACTACCCGCATAAGTGACAAAAACATTGGTTTTTTGTGTTAAATTTCGTAAAAAAAAAAATTTTACTAAGATGATGATTATTAAGTTTCATGCTTTGTTGAATATACGCTGGTACTTCATGTTGGATTATTTTAATTTAATTTTCATTATTTAAAATATCTAAAATTGCATCGTAAACTATTAATTAACATAGTAAGGGTCGAATTGTTTTAAAGTCAAATTTAAAAAATATTGTCCAAGATTAGTAACATATGCAAAGTAATTATATAATTTTGAATGATATAGAAATTTTGAGTTATTTTGATTGAATTAAAAAATTATAAATTTCAATCCCAAATCTCGTTAACCCCTAAGGCGTGCGCCCGCATTTTTTGCATGCATCGTATTCAAAGCAGGACCTTCCCTGTGTGTTTGCATTTATTTATTAAACTGTCAAAACGTCGAATTAAAAAGATTCATATATGCAATTATATATTTGTACGTTTGAAACTTGATATGTGCAATCATTCAGCATTCTGTAGAAAAATTTTCTAGAAGAACTACTACAGTTAAATGAAATCCAGTACAGTTAAATCACAAAATATTTGTCGAGATTATAGCACATTTTTTTCTATTATAACTATCAGTACAATAATATTATATATATATATATATATATATATATATGTATATATATATATATATATATATATATATCCATCTCTCTAAACTGCATTGAATTGCATGCAATCACGATTTGTATTGTAGAAATAAAAAGCATTTCCATCATGAATAATACCTTATGAGTAATTGTTCTTGAATACATCAATTTAAATGTATGAGTGAACGTTTATACATTTATCTGAAGCTATGTGATAAAAAAAATATTTTGAAATTTATTTCAATACAACTAGAGACTTATAAACATAACTTTATAACAGTACAGTCAAATTTAAAACTGAATCGGATGCAAGGTAAAATATTTTAGATTTTTGCGAACTACTTGTTACATATTTATTTCTTATATATTATTATATTATATTATTTATTATATACACACACACACATATATATATAAATATATATATATATATATGTGTGTGTGTGTGTGTGTATGTTAAATTTTTAATCTAAACAACGGATTCCAAAACCACGTGGTTTTAATATTAAATACTATTCCGATAGAATTTTATAATTCCGACTCCTATGATAGTAATATTTCTATGATTCAATGTTAAACACTCTAATATTAATCAGAAATTCAAACAATTTTTAAATATTTTTGCTTTTTCTTAGCAGAATAAATTTCATTTGTATTTTATGTGCAGGCTAATTTATTGCGCCATATATCAGTTTAGCAATTACTGAACCAGTTTTCTGTAAAATTCCACAAAAATGTGAATAATATAAAATCAATAAATATAATCAATAAATACAATCAATAAATAATAAAAATAAGTGTTTCATACAATTGTTTAAGATTAAGAGAAGAACTTTGGTTCAAATAAACAATTGTTTATTATGTTATCTTATACCACATCTCATAATAAACCACGCACAGGTTCGAATTATTATTGATATAATTTTTTTAATAATAATTAACCGAATCACAATTTAATAAAAAAAATCTTTAAAAAAATATAAAATTCATTATATATAATATTTATATAATAATTATTGCAAACAATTTCTAATATAAATTTTTATTAATATACATCTAATAATTTTAATTAATTAAAATACTTACATTCTTAATCTTGTATATTGTTCCTGTTTTGTTTATTTTTAAACTCAATAAACTATTCTTCCGTTCAATACTGGTTCTATACTCACACTATAGCAATTTAAGCAATACCACTATAAGAAATTTAACAAGTGAACACGTGTTTACCGCAAATATGTATTCAAAATAATTTATATTATATATTATATTTAATATTTAAAATTTAAAATAAATATATGAATTAAACTATTCTTTTCGTGTAAGACTTTGATCCAGCAGTGTTAAAATAAAAATGAGAGTGTCATTAGGTTAACGCAAGATCACTGTCACTGATGTTTTCTCAACTAGTGGTGGGAATAGAATGAATTTATATATTCGAATTTGTCGACTTAATGCCGTGGTTTCCAACCTGTGAATAAATAAATATTTTTTATGTTTATTTGGGAAGCGCGTCCCAAGAAGATTGGAATCCACTGACTTAATGCATCACATTTTTTTTATTGTTACTTTAATAACAATTAAAAGGATATTTTTGATTTCATAATTTTTGTTATTACATATAAATGATTATGTTAAATCTACATGTTTATTCAATACAACAATCCAATGTCACTACAGTCAGTCAATGTGACTTTATAGAAGATTTTGTATTAGAAGAAGTAAACTCCTGGTGTATTTATTTATTTCTTTATAGAGTCAACCGTGAACCATTAGTTTTGGGTTCGATCCAAACGTCGTCACAGCTCGCTATCAAGCAGTATGAAATTAAATTTTCATTTGGGGTTATAGATCTTGAGCTCAGATATATTTCTTATCTAATGTGACTAAATAGGGAATTTGGATTAGAAGACAGAAACTCTCGATGTATCATAATATACGTTTATTTAGTTGTTTTTAGACCCAGCTGTGACCAACTACTTCTGGTTTTGATCCAAACTTTATTCAAGCTTGATATCAAGCAGTATGAAATTAAATTTTCACTTGATGTTATAGATTTTGAGTTCAAATATGTGTCCCATTCAATGTGACTTAATAGGGGATTTGGATCAGAAGGCAGAAACACTCGATGTATCATAATATACGTTTATTTATTTGTTTATAAAGCCAGCTGTGACGAACTGGTCTGCAATTCGATCCAAACCTCGTCTAAACTCGATATCAAGCAGCATGATATTAAATTTCTACTCGAGGTAATAGATCTCAAGTCCAAGTATGTAAGCAGATTATGTATTATACATAGTTCATGGAATAAACACAAGTGTGTAGAATTTTAGTTCACATTTTAGACAAAAATCTTGAACAGTTTTTTAAAATTCAAAATCTGTTCAAAAGCTATCAGATGAAAATGAGCTCAAAAAGCTCAGATTAAGCTGATTTTTTTTATTATAAATAAAATATTATAAATAAATAAGATTGATAAAAACGAGTGAAACTTTGCATGAGGCTATGGTTTATTGCCTTATGTGATAATCTAAAATATTATGAGCCTTTGACAAATGGTTCAATTATAAAAATTCACCAAAGAGGCCGTCTATTAATCATGCAATGTTTAAAAGAGGGGTAGGCAAGGGGTCTAACCAAAAATCTGTAAACAGCACGAGAAATAGGATGGGTCTAGTAAAATATTACGTTTATGTAAAATATTACGTGTTCCTAAATTTTAAAAAACAATCCAAAATTTTCCAAAAAAAATCTAAAATTTTACTTTTTTTTTCTTAGGTACCAAAAACACACGTGATTTTAAGTGAGGGAGGTGGTTAAATCTAAATATCACCAAGAAGAGGTGTCCGAAAATTTTTAAAAAGCGATTATGTGATTAATGGAGACCCCAAAGTTTGGAATAATGGAGCAATGTCTAAATTTCAAAATTTATCATCATAATTTTGAAAGTGCCTTTATCTCTCTCTTAGTATTTTTTATCTCGATTATTAACATATTCGGAATGGTTATGCCACTTCTTATAAGACAAAATGCCACTTACACCTTTTTAATATTACTTATTATTATAATTTTTTGTATTTCCCGCATTTTCTGCAAATCCACATTTTTCTGTTATTCTATTTACCATAGTATAGTTTCCACTCTCATTTAACTCGTATCTGTTCCCTACGACCGTTCTGCAATTTGACAGCTTTGGCCATATGTGTTTCTGGATTAGCAAAAGTCATATTAGGTGTATTAACCTTAAATGTGATATTTTTATTATAATTTCTTAGATTTTACAACAATGTAGTGGCTATAACAAAGGAAACAAAAGTTTCTATTAATTTGTTACACAAAACATCTCGTTATGGAGATGGAAGAATTATTTAATTCCTTAGAATCAGATAATCTCCAAGTGGTAGAAGATGTCAAGAAGCAGTTTGCAGATTATTTTAATAAAAGTATGTTCATTTATTATCAGTAACAAATATTGTATAATGTGCATATTTTATTCATATATCTTTTACAGCAAAAGAATCATGGCTAGTTACATTTTTGATAGATTATTATTTGCAAACAAATTCTGTAAGAGTTGTAGATGTTTTGTTAAAAGTACAGTCTCCTCATGATAGATTTATTTTCGATCGGTGAGTGTGTAATTTTTTAATTTTAAAAAGCTTAATGTATATTTCGAACTGGTTTATAATATTTGAATTGGTTTGCAGAATTTTAGATTTGATTAAAAGTTCTAATAAACAGAAAGGATTAGATATCTTAGGAATTATTGTTCGACGTCAACCAACATGGCTCTATCATATTATGCAACATAATTTGTTCAAAGAAACTCTGAAATTACTTAAGGTAAATTATTTTAATAATGTATCTAGCTAATATAACATAATTCTTAAAACACTAAATATTATCTGTTTTAAAATGAGATTTGAAGTCATACTAACTGCAATATTTTTATATTATCCGTAACACATTCTTATTTAGAATGATGTTTATTTAGCTAATGTTAATATGACTTTTATTGCTATTTAGTTTTTTTAGATGGATATTTAGGTTTTATGTTAATATGACTTTTATTGCTAATCATGAATTTCATTCTATGTATCAAATTATATTGTATAGCATTGTATTATGTATTACTACTGTTTGAAATTATTCTTATTATTGATAGAGTTGCTTAGCTTTTTCTATCATTGTATCATTTTACAATCAGATTATTTATTTCCAAACTACTTGAAATTTTAAGGTGGAGACCGATATTGTGCCATTTATGAGTGCTCTTCTGTGCATAATAGCTTTATTACCCATGGTTCCTTCTTTGATATCACCTTTTCTTATGGATATATTTGAAGTATTCAGGTAATATCTAATTTCATGTTTACTGAAATCATTAACATAAGATTTTGGCTGAATTTTGTTATTTTTGCAGTCGTTTGGCAGCATGGAAGGGAAATAATACAACTAAATTGCCAGAAGATCAGCTTATACATTTGCAGGTAAAAATGTTTGCTACTAGTTCTGCTTTATACTAAATGATAATTTTAATTTAATACTTTTTATATAATTTCTTTATTCATAAAAACAAGAATCAACTATACAGTTTACATTAATTCTAATTTCATTATTCTATTAGGTTGGTTTGTATGCTCTTTTTCATCGACTTTATGGAATGTTTCCATGCAATTTTGTATCATATTTGAAAAACAAATATAGCAGTCGGGATCAAAGTGTAATTTTTGGCCATACTATTAAGGTAATCAATTATTAATAAATATAAATACATTCATATACAAATATTTCATGTATAAATAATATTTTCAGCCATTATTAGAGACTGTAAAAATGCACCCTTTGCTTATTACCACCAGCAAGGAAAGAGAAACCGATAATTCACGGTTAGATATTCATGATTTAAGTTTTAATCCCAAATTTGTAATAACAATTTATGAAATATTTCATTTCAAGTTGTATAACTTAAAATATGATATATTAAAAAATATTTTGTATTATTTTTATTATTTTGAATATGGTTTTTAGATGGAAAAATATGGAAGTTCATGATGTAGTAGTTGAATGTTCTCGAGTAATGTTAGAAAATATTGAAAGACCTGATAACCAAGAATATATTGGATCTAATTCAAAACATATTGATTGTTCTTCAATAAATTTTGGTAAAAGAATTATATCTTAACAGATTTGCAAGTGTTATTGTTATACTGTTGATTTTATTTTAGAAAACTCGAATTTATCAAGAAGCCATATCATCACTAGTCAAGATTTCCATGCTTCAAAAATGGTGGGTAACTTCAAAGATTTTTTTTTGTATTATAATTAATATCTGTTATTTTACTATCACTCTGCATCCAAATTTTGTATATAAATTATTTTGGAACATAATTTGGAATAAGATAATTTTGTTAACTGTTTCATTGGATAAATTCTTTACATTTATACATAGGTTGATCGCATATCTGAAAACAAAGAATTTTGGAGTCCAAGTTTCACATGCCCTCCTACAACGCCACCTCAGACACCCACTCCTGTTCCTAATACACACGTAAGTTTAGTGATTCCAATTATCTCAAAAATCCTAAATATTCAGAAAAATACATAGTATTTTTATTATAGAGTTATACACCAAATATAACACCTTCATTGATGGCATCAAACATCAACACAAATCTTTTAAAAAATGATGGGCAAGAAGGAGCATCTCCACCAGAGGCTGCAATAGAAGCTACTCCTGAAAGCACACCACTAAGGGTTAGCTAAAGTTATGATAAACATAAATGATTTACTCAAACTATATTAAATTTATTCTATAGGATATGCGCATTAGGCCAATACCTCCAAGTTCTACAGTTGCAAGAGCTTTAAACACTAAGTTACTAACATCAAGTGTTAATGCTAACCAATCTTTAAATTCATCTCAACCATCCAGTCCAATGAGAAAGGATCCTTCATTATTCAGGTATTAAAATATAAAATGCACATGTAATGGATAATATATATTTACGGACCATTTTGTGCTTATGCATATTTTAGAATGCATTACACATATATAATTAATCACTATTTGTGTTTAGACATGTATTTATATTTTTAGGTATCCTGATCCTACAGATATAGAAACTTCATCAACATCTTTCCAAAAGTTAACTCGTGTCATATCAGACAGATCTCAAGTGAGTGTCTCATATTTCATAGAATCAAATATTCTATTCTTCAAAATAATTTCTTTTTCTTTTTCAGTCACAGTTAGAAAATAATGCAAGTTTATTCAGATATACAAATCCTACTAGGTAAATATTGCTTTGATTTTTTAAAATTAAGTGTGAATTATAATTAAACAGAATTTTTTCTCCAAATTAGATTTGTTAGCATTTTTACTTGATTTTGGAATCTTCTCAATTGAAATTCTATTGTAATTATTTTTTAACACAAAAATAATTAATAGTCATTACTTCCTTATAAGTTTTGAATAATATCTCATTTGTATTTTCAAATCTCTAATTTAGTCCTATGCGAGTTTCATCACATTCAGATGCCTTTCACAATAACATCACAACTTCTGATGCTGCCCAAAATACTTCGGTAAATATTAAATCACATTCTATTATTGATGAATTGCATTTTTGTTTTATTGTTTACTGAAATAAATATTTTTCAGGAGTTCTCAGTAGACAATTTAGATTTCTCTAATATGTCAGAAAAAGATACTATTAATAATTCTGGGGAAAATGACCTGACTGAGGTAAATTATAATCTTTTTTATAGAACAAACTTAGATTTTCAATTCTGTTGTTTATTTCTTAGGAGAATGTAAATCAAGAAGATCAGTTTGTTGACTGTATACCTGCTTCTTGTACGACTTGCACTTCTGGAGGATTGCATGTTCCAAATTCACGGTATATTAATTATTCTGGCTTTCATTCTTCAATTTTGCTCAATATTTATTTTATAATGTTAATAAACATTTTAGATCTATGAAGAATTTTGCTGAACATATCAAGAGATTACGATTTTATAGTCAATGTAATAATGATAATATCTCAGGAGGTTATTACAAAGGTTTTAGTGCAGGTATAATATTTCATTGATATAAATATGAAGTCTACAAATCAATTAAATTTAATTATTTGCTTTTAGTTTTTGTGTAATTTTTGTGGATTTTTTAAATATATAATACTTAATCCATATATAATTATTTGGAGATCACATTATATAATATTTTTTAGGCTCTAGTCCTGCCGATTCATCTGTTATTTTACCAAAAAGCAAACGTTTGCGAAGAACTGCATCTTGTCCAAATTTTGTGCGCAAAACTGCAACTCATTTAGATATTGTCAAGGTTCCTAAGATAGAAGAAGTAGTTGATGCACCGGAGGTTATTAAATTGACAATTATTTAAAAATAATACAGTTTCTAAATTTGTCTACAATTTTTTTCCTGCTTTTAGGAGAAAGAAGTGAAAAAGGAAGAATCACAAAAACCAATAGTTGCTCGTTCTGTCCAAAATAATTCTACACAAACAGTATCATTCTGGCCACAGCCATTTGAACTTCTTTACATTGGGTTATTCCCCTTTGGTGATAATTGTTCAAGCAAACGGAATAGTGCTAAAGATACCATAAAACAATCACCTACTGATCTGCTGGACCAATACATACAATGCTGTATTAATAGACAAAAATCCCACGGATCTGATGATAGGTATAATGAAAATGCTGAGATCAGGTCTTTACGGGAACAGTTACAATTGTTGCACATAGAACTGCAATTTGAGAGGCATCGTAGAGAATTACATGCAGATCGTAACAGACGTCTGCTAGGAAAATGTCGCGATAACCGGGCATTAGAAGAATCAAATGCCGCACTCAAGGAACGGTTGCAGCTGTTTGAAAATGATATTCAAAAGTTAAACCAAGAACTTGGTATGTAATATTATTTAATATTCTTAGAAATACCATCTTGCCTTAAGGCCACCGGAAATTAAAAATCAAATTAAAACATACCAAGTATTTTTTTTTTTAATATTATATAAGTTTCATTTTTATTTCAGATAAAAAACGTGCAATATTCACAAACCAGGAGAGGGAGTGGAAGGCTATTAACCATAGTTGGCGCGAAAAGTATAACACCCTTATGGAGGAAAATGCGATGATGCGGGCAGCTTCCGATGCCTTAAAACAACAATTAGCTCAACAGGCTGATGAACTTTCGAAAACAACATCCGAGTTGCAAGAAGCTAGAGCTATGCTGTTTGATCAAACCCAAGAAATTAGAGAAGCTAGACATCAAGCTGAGGTTTATACATTTTGATATTTATCATTTGAAAGTTTTACTCGAACTACATTCGGACATAACTGCGTTTCTTTCTTTGACTATCATGTGTCTGGTTAGAGCCCGAGCCTTGTTTGGGTTTAAAATTTTCGTGATAATTTTAGCAATGTATTTTTTTATTAACTGATTTTATTCCTAATTTTTTTTCCCTTAGATTGGAGCAAAGTATCGGAATCAGTTGCACCAAATGCATTCAGAGCTTTTATTAATGGGAGAATTGCAATCTAGATATAAGGATAAATTAGCTGAACTACCATGGTTGAGAGCACGAGATGAAGAACTCGAAATTCTGCATTCTACATACCGCGATGAAATTATGAGTAAGTTTAGAACTTAAAAAGAAATTTTTATGTTTATATCTTCTATTTCATGTTTATGTTTATTCTTCTATTTCATTCTCCTGATCACGTCAATGTCAGGAATGTTGGATAGTTATTTAATAAAAATAAGCTCTAGTATAAATGTGTTTTAAGATATTCTTGTTTACAAAATTAGATGTCACGATATTCTGTGTTTTAAATCCCTCTTTCCAAAACCAACTCGTTAAGCTACATTCAGATTGAAAACGTTAAAATTCTTCTAAATTATATAAACTTTAAAAATTATAATAAATTTGTATAGTATTTATGAGCCAATTTCAAATCAAATTGATTTAGATGCAAAATGCTGCTTCTTATTACAACCATTTACTCTTCTTTAAATTTCAATTCATCTTATTTTTACTTAAACTTACATTCCAGTTGATTTCCTCATTCTTCTTAAAGTTTTCATTATTATTTATTTCATTCATGACCAAATAAATTTTAAATAAATTTAAATTTTTTTCAGGTATGCAGCAAACATTAGAAATGAAATCAAATGCTCTGGAAGCTACTAGATTGAGAGTAACTGAACTCGAGAATACTCTTGCTAAGCGAGATTCTAATTTCAGTGAACAGAAACGATTGCTGAAAATTGTTAAAGAAAAATATCAAGTACAGCTTGATGTAAGTTAGACAAATAGTTTTTTTTTCTGTATTTGAATATTATTGACTACAGCTTGTGCAAAATTTGCATAAACAAGTAGATTTCTTCCAATATGCTTCTATATTTTCTAGTTTTTGTGATTATGTGATTGATTTTCTTGTAGGCTGTTGAGAGCAAATATGCAGCACAGAAATCTATAAACCAGCGTATGGAGGAACAGTTACTAGAACTTTATCGAAGTGAGAACTCGGCTCCAATTTCGCCCGATGGCTCGTGCAAAGGTGCTGGTGATCGCTCAGGTCCTATTGTTGGATCCTGGGACCTGTGGCCTGGATCTTCTTCTCCTTTGTCAGCTTCACTGGCCAGCAGCGAAGGAATGATGAGCAGCGCTACAACCGCCTCTGGACTGGCCGGACGTGCAGAAGATATTAAGAACTTGCAGGTTTGCATTTTATTAAACTTAAAAGAAAGCTTGCATTGTATAACTCTATCATATTTTTTTATCTGCTATTTTCAAATTGTAGTTATTACAATATAAATCATATATGAAACATAAGTACCTTTGCAACAAGGATAAAGTATATTTATGAAACTAATTTTTGCAACTATGTTATAGGGTTTTATTTGTTGCAGGTTATTGTAGACCAACCAGAACAGATGATAGGATCAGAGCTTATAGAACAAAATTTACTGCCTAATGAAAACAGAGATATTGACTGATATGAAATTGAGATTTGGTATTTATTCTATTGCATTGTTGTATCTAAGCTTATTAGATTTATATTGTTGTTTCAATAAAAATATATAATACAAATATACATGTGCATGTTTTTTTAAGTTTTTTTCCAATTACATAGTTAAAATGAAAAATTGGAAACTATTAAATTTCTCGTTAAATACGAAGAAATTTGTGGTATTAATTCAACAATTCGAATCAACTGAAATTAAAAATATGCAACTATACCAGCATAAAAGACCTTCTTTATTGTTTATTTTCTATTTGTATATAGAGGAACACTATAATTTGCTTTGTATTTGTATACTATATATTTATATAAGTATAAATACTTATTCATTTAATAAGTGTTCAGCAGATTCGAACCTCGAACTCCAACTCTTCTTCGATGATAATACAAAACAAATCAGCAAAAATTTTCGTCGACGATTTCGGGAACACGGTTCAACCGATTTCAATTACTCAAAAAACATTCGATTCCTATTGATAAGGAGACGTGCTGATTAGTTTTTGGCGAAGGCAGGTCTAGCCGTTCCGAAGATATGGGGCCAAAAGCGGTTAACTCAGTTTTTAAGAGAGCGGAGCGTCTGATTTTAATAATTCAACATTTTATTGTATTGACAAGATGAAGTACTGATTAAAATTGTGGGCAGACAGGTCTAGCGGTTTCGGAAATCTAGTAAAAAAAAAGTGCGAATTGGCGGTCAAAAATGATCATTAGACATAGGCACATCAAATTATCAGATATTTTATGGAGATTTCAATAATACGTTTAAATTTTCTTTACATTTCTATGGGTTCCGTAACATCGTTTGTCTGTTAGACGGCGACGCAGCGCTCACGCGTTTCTATGCAGCTAAAGCAGTACGATTGCTTTGAAAAAAGATCAAAATTTTCAAAATAATTCAAAACAAAGCAAACATTTTTGCTAAAATTTACAATTTCTGCAGAAACCTAATTTTTTCAAAGTTAAAAAAAAATATAATATTTTTTAAAACAAATAATTTTTGGTACGGGAAGTTTCAGGATTTTTTCTTAAGGTACGATGCCATACATGCACCACTAGTTTCATTATGTAATAATAGTTCGATAAATAAATAAATAAAAAAAAAAATAGTTCGAAGTTATTATGAAAGTGTCGTTCTTATGTTAGCGCTTCAGTTAATGCCCGGCATTACTAGTGATTTTTGATACGGGTCAGAATATCGTCAAAATGCAATATCATTTTAAAAACTTTTATAAGAATTTTGTGGTGCATTCGATGTGTAAAATTGTGTACAAAATGTGTAAAATAATGGCGATTTAATTGTGTAAACATACGTGCAACAAACAATTTGACTGGACGCCATGGTACCCAAAATGTTCAAGGTAGGTCAAAACGCTACTACTTTTTTACTGATGCTGATTCATTTGGTAAAAGAAATCTGTTCACACACATACATTTTCTAAATTTGGTCTCATTCGATTCAGAATGGCTTGAAACGTCGAGAAAACATAAAATTAGCGAATCAAATTTTTTATGAAAACAAACTTCTTCGGGAAGTTAATTATAATATGTCTTTTTCCAAATGTTTGTATACAAAAATCAGTGATTTTGAGGATATCTGTAAATTATTGAATTAAACCTTTGAAAGATTACCAAGCATTTAAAATATATATTACATAGCATCAGTTTAATATAAAATGAATATGGAGTGCATCCATCTTTTAAGACACGTGTTGCCAATAGCCTGCCACTACCCTCTGGTCAGTCTTGTATGGTTCTTATAAGAATATGGTTGAATGTATTGGATGTGTAAAAAAATTGTTTAATTTAGTGATATACTTTATTGTGTAAAAACACGTGCTAAAAACAATTTGACAGGACGCCATGGAACCCCCAAAATGTTCAAGGTAGGTCAAAACGCTGCTACTATTTTACTAATGCTGATGTGATCATGTCGTTATTTGATAATGTACTAAGAATGATACTACACAAAGCCTATAACGTTTTGGTAAATTATAATCTGCCTTCTTCCAAATGTCTGTATACAGAAATCAGAGATTTAGAGAATATATGTATAAATTATTGTATTAAACCTCTGGAAGGTTACTAAGCAATAAACTTTTTCAATTACACTATATAATTAGAATGAATATATTCAGTGCTGGATTTACAGTAGGGGCTACTGCCCAAGGCGGCAAATTTTCGGGGGCTGCAAAATTTGGATAGTGAGAAAAAAATTCTATACCATATAATTAACTTATTTTTTTAATAACATTTTTTATTTCAAGAAATATAATTAATAAAACATTATACAAATGCAATGCAAAATTTGGCAATTTGGCTAATATAAGGATACGTAAATGAGTTGAAAGTTTAAAAAAAATATGTTCTTCAGATCTCGAGTCCTTTTAAGACTTTAAAACTTTTAAAATTAAATTAGTGAAGCGTGGCATTGTGCCTTACGGCAAGTTACTGAAACTTTTTGTACTAAAAATTACATTATATAAAAAGCTTTAAAATTTTTGAAAATTGAATTTAAAAAAGCTTTTTTTATATTTCGATTTTTTTGTAAATTATTAATTTTTATGTATTTATTAAAATTAAATTTTATTAGCATGATTCGATTTCTATTGATAGCGAGACGTGCTGATTAGTTATTCACCAAGGCAGGTCCAAAAATAATAATTCAGTTTTTGAAAAATGGAACGTCCAATATCATTAAAAGAAATATACATGTATAGACAAAACGGAGAACTGATTAAATTTGTGGGAGGCAGGTCTAGCGGTTTCGATAATCCAATAAAAAAATTGAAAAAGAAACATTTGGCGGTCAATATGATCATTAAACATATGCACATCAAAATATCATATATTTTAATAATAAGTATAAATTTTGTTTACATTTTACTATGGGTTCTGTTCTTTTGTTCTTGTATCATTATTTATTCGTTATATGCGAGGCGACGCTTACGCGCTTCTTTTTTGTCTCTATAGCTGAATAAAGCAGGCGATCGCCTTATTCTTAAAAAAATTCTTTTATTTTGCCTTGAATATATTAAAAGCATCAGTTCAATGAAAAATGCATATGGAGTGCAAGAATATTTTGAGTGATTAATACCATCGAGGGGGCGCTTCTTTTCAGACGCGTTTTGCCAATAGTCTTTCATTACCCTCTGGTCAGTCTTGTATGGTTCTTATAAGAAAATGGTTGAATATATTCGATGTGTAAAAAATTGTGTAATTTATAAGTTATTATTATAGTGATATACTTTATGTGTGTAAAAACACGTGCTAAAAACAATTGACAGGACGCACTGGACCCAGATGTTCAAGGTACGTCGAACCGCTATTTATAATGACACTGACATAATAAAAGTTGATTTATAAAAATGAAGTGACGCAATGACACAAATTTTACTTCATCTGTCAATTTCAAAATTCTGACTAAAAATACTAATTACTGAATTGAACTTATGAAAGATTACCCGACAGTAACCTTTTGGATTTTTATAGATATTATAATTGAAATATGTATTATATATCAATTTGAACAAATATAGTATAAATAATTATATACAGTACTTGTCAGGGTTTTGAAATCCGTCAAGGCGGCGCTTTCTTTTCAGACATTTGTTGCCAGAATTGTATGCTTTTCTATTGTAGTGTGATGTTTTTTATATACTTTTCTTCACCACCACTGAACACCATTGTTATTAAAATGATTTTGAAAAAGCATCACTATCGCTAAAAAAATACATTTCTCCATACCGTTGGTTAATTAATTCATCATTCACTGCACACATATTATAACAGTAATTACTTATGTCATCATTTCATTTTAATTCGCACGAATTAATTATTTTATATACTTTATTATTTTTTTCATTTATCTTTATTACCATATTACTGTTATTTTAATATCCGATGTTATAATTTACTTATTATTGTGAATTACAACTGTAACTCATAGAATACCAACCATAGAAAGCCAAAATATTTTTACTCATACCGCCCGTAGAATTTTTTTTGCGCTTTTTGTTGGCAGGACTTTTTGTTGGATAGTTTGCAATACGCCTGATTTCACTCCATTAACTGATTTAATAACTAGTTAAATATTAATTAATAAATAAATAATTAATTAATCCACATCAGTTCCACACTAATTCCATAATCCAGAGGTTTCAAACAGTTGAATGCTGAAACTTTTCTACCGTGATTTGAATTTTTCAAAACCATTTGAACTAGTGGGGTGTATGGCATCGTGCCTTACGGCAAATTGCTGGAACTTCCCATACCGTGTTCTAAGAATATTGAATGTTTTCAAATAGATTATTATAAATATTGTAACATTGTCTAATATTTATAAAATTATATAAACTGAATTGCAAAGTTGAAATTATTTGTTTAAGGTATATTAGAACTATAGTCAGAATTAAAAATAAAATCTGAATTATTTTTGATATACAAAATTTTTTTTTTCCAAAATCAATTATTTTGTTAAGGCAAGCAGAAAGTTCTTTGAATCGTTTAAATCGGACGCTTAGTTCTTTCAAAAACTGCCATTTTTTACACATTTAGCTCCGTATCTTTGAAATGGCTGGGCCTGCCTTTGCCAAAAACTAAAAAACATTTCTCCCAAACATTTATAATTGAATGTTTTTAGATCATTCAAATCGGATGTTCCGTTCTCTCAAAAACTCGATTTCTATTTTCTGCACTCTTTGGTCTTTATCTCCGTAACTGCTGGACCTGCCTTTGCCAAAAACTAATCATCACATCTCCCTATCAATAGGAAATCGAATGTTTTTTGAATGATTCAAATCGGTTGATCCGTGCGTCGAAAAACGTGACTGGAAATTTGTATCCATACATACACACACATCCATCTTTTCTGAGGTATGCCAAAATGTTCAGAAACCTTCAAAACGTCCAATTTTGATTTTCGGCCCATTACAATAACTTATCCTACGGGAAGTTAAAAAAAATCGAATTTTGAGAATTTTGAAATAGTTAGACAGTAGTCTAACGCTCAAACATTATAAATCTTTGTACAAAACCCATAGAAATGCAAATAAAATTTGTAGTTATTATTAAATCGTTAAAATAAAAATAATTTAATATACCAATTTCGACCGATAAATTGGCATTTTTTACTTTTTACATTGGATCACCGAAACAGCTGGTCCTGCCTTCCCAATTTTGTTTTTCATTTGTTCGTCCATACAAGTAAATCATTCAAATCGGGCGTTCGTTCTTTTAAAAACCCATTACTATTTTTGGCACTTTCGCCTGGTATCTTTGAAATGGTTGGACCATCGTCGACGAAAATTTGTATCCGACACATACACACACACCACACACACACATACGCACACACACATACGCACACACATACACACACACATACATCCATTTTTCTAGGGTATGCCAAAATATTCAGAAACTTTGAAACGTAAAGATATATAAAAATTTTCATTTTCGATTTTCTTGCGATTACTATAACTTGCCCTGCTCGGAAGTTAAAAAGTATTAGTCTAATTAAATAATCATTTTGTCATATTATGTTTATAGCTTTTCTCGTAATATTGCTTTCTAGTGGAAACTTTTCAAGGACAAAAAAACATTTACATTTAGCTCGTGTACAAGTATTATTTTTCTACTATATCAATTCTGTGATTAAAAACAATGTAAATGTTAATAAAATTGGGATGCTTATAAAAGTCGATCTGTTGTTACATAAATTCGTTCTGCATGTTTTGCACTGAATTGAAGAAAATTCGGCTTTTCCTAAGTAGTCATTTATTCTTTTACAATCATATAATCGACAACACAAGTTCGAAGTATTCTGGTACCATCTAAAAAAATTAAAGAGAATGTTGAAAGTAACTCACAAGTTATAAATGCTTCCTTAACATCTATTATAAATCGATAAAGTGTGAACCAGTATAAGTTAAAAAATTATATTAGGATAACTCCTACTTCAATTTGATATTTGGAATAGAACTATATATAGTGTAAATGTGTTTAATTATTTACTGTTCATTTAATACTTACGAATATTATCGGTGGCTATTAATTTTACACATTGAAATGGTGCTCCGTCCCTGGTGTGCAAAGATTCATCAAAGTTTGCTGGCAAAAATCTGCTTAAAGAATTATTATTTTTACTGCTTTCTTGCGGAAGTTTTCCGCATTCCACTACTTCAATATCTTTCTTGGAACTTAAAGTTTCAGTGCAGGCTGGGTTAGTTCCTAGGTTGCATCTATAACATTTTAAAGATGACCCTAAAAAGATTATGTTTAATCAATGAGTTTCTTATATTTTGGAATGAGAGGAATCCAATTTGATCATGATATCATGCCAAATTAAAACACATCAGTATATCAGAGGACAAGACATTTTCTTTAATGACTTCTGATCACCTTTGGTATCATAATTAACTTCCCGTAGGGTAAGTTATAGTAATCGCAAAAAAATCGAAAATGAAAATTTTTTATATATATATATAGTTTCAAAAGTTTCTGAATATTTTGGCATACCTTAGAAAAAAAGAGACGTGTGTGTATGTGATGGAGCACGGATCAACCGATTTGAATAATTCAAAAAACATTTTACTT
>NW_020539725.1:52436911-52488862 GCF_003426905.1 Ctenocephalides felis | reverse complement strand
TTTTTTTACAAATCATATGATTGATATATCCTCATAGTAACGATGATTTAACAAGTTTTTTTTATAAATGACGATTCTAATTAGAATTAAATTTCTAGAAGATAATAAAATTATAGAAAATAAATTGACAAGGACTATTTTATTTATAGATTGTATGTATTATTTATACCCATAAAGGTATTTATATTTTTATGCAATATTCTTTATAAAATACCATATCGATAATAAAATTTAAGTCAAACGTATACGTAACAGATTTTAATTCAACATTTTGAAATTTTTTGTCGCTATCTATAAATTCCACAAGGCAATAGTAAATTCATGGAAAATTAGAACTATTTTAGAACTAATTGCTATATTGATAGATTTGAATTTTTTTATTATTTTTTTCCGCAATCTATAAAAAAAATTACATTTAGCAGAGAATATGCTGACAAGTTGTTTGCAATTGATTGTTTACAAATTAATAGATTTGAAAATGAGTAAAATTTTAATCACTAACTTTCAAAAATGTTAAGGATTTGATAAGTTACAAGTAAATATTTTATATTCGTACTGTATATATATTACTACCGCTACTATTACTAATAATAATAATACTACTACTAATACTGTTAATGACAATACTAATATTACTCACTAATCCACAATTACTGGCAAATATTATAATTTCACGTTTGATTACAAAATTAGTTTACTAGTGATTATCATTATTAATGTTCATATCTTTTATTGATGCCATTTAATTATATGTGGAAATGCAGGAAAAAATACAATTCTTTAAATTCTGTTTCTTTTTACTTGTTATCATGCCTTACAAGATTTTTATTCAAAAATATATGTAAAGCAAACACATGCAAAATATATATAAAGTAAACGTTTTTAACTCATTTCACTCGGATGCCACCGCTCCGGCGGCAAAATACGTGTAAATCTTGCATTTCGCGAGTGGAAAGGGTTAAAACTAATATTTGATGTAAAGCGAGTTAAAATTCGCAAAAAACAGATTTGTGTGGCAATTCGTTAATTGTCTATTCAAAAATGCAAAATTTATAGTTTATATTCATCATTTTAATTGAATGTAAAGAAACATGATAAAGTGAGATGTATAGTTCAATATATAAGAACATGAGGTACTGGAAACATGCAGCTGCGATCGTTAAGATAACATATGTAACATATATATATATATATATATATATATATATACCAACAATTACATATTTATATACGATATGCAAAATCCATTTTGATCTCCGAACCGATTACCATTTTCATCTTGGATTCTTCCAATCTGAATAGATCAGCATGCAAGATCTTCGTATTGGACAGTGTCGCTTCTTCCATCTTCATCATCATGATTCTTTAAACTTTTTTAAATTAATTATATTCATTTCAAATAAATTATAAAAAAAATTAATCATACTAACAATATAGCAATCAAATTAAATCTGGAAGCGACGTTATGCATGTGTTTTTACTACTTTTAAAGAAGTGTGTAATAATGCGCTTGGCTGATTTAAGAATACAAGGATAAACATTTGTTCCGAAAACTAATATATAGAAGATATAATAGGTGTTTAATATTATTATCAAGAATAAATATAATGAATCTTATAGTTGTAATAGATAATATATGAAAAAAAAAATGATACATAATTGAAGCGTGAATTGAATCATTTCATTAGTAAGTTGCAATTTCATTATATAAAAGTTGCAAATATATTTTGTGAAGGCACTGTTAGAATTTCTATCGATCAAATATTGAGTTTAAAGTCTGATATATGGTTAAATTAAAGATCTTAAAATTATATTTGATTTATTAGTAAATTTTGTAATGAGCTAAGTAAATCTGTTCATATCTTCACTGACAAAATGAGAACGAAAACTGCCAATGAATAGAGTTCTAACGTCTAATAATTCATATTTTTTAAAATTATTTACAATATTATAAGTTTCCAAATTTGTTTATTTATTGTGTCTTTATTAATTACTATAACATCTACATAAAAAATAGTTTTAAAAATTGTGAGAAAAAAGCGTAATATTGTTACTACACTTATAACAAAAATAAATTAGGTAATATTAAATTATTTTTACTAGTGATGTAGCACAATGGTAAAATATCTTAAACATATGTCAGTTTGATTCTATTGTATAGTTTTTAATTAACAATATAATATGATTTTTATAAAAATAATTTGCAGTAGCATAAATAAAGTATTTATTATTATTTTTCGAAGTACAACCCTGATATCTTATATAAAAAACATTTGCAAAGGAATGTCTATTGTGCAGATGCGGTGTCGCAATATAAATAAAAAGGTTATTGTTTCGAACATCGTACGCAATAACAGGGTCGAATTTCGTAATTTTGATCAGTGGAAATTTAATATAATAAATAGCCAAAGATTTTAATAATTTACTGTTTCTTAGAATAGTGATTCCCAAACTTATTTGACTTCTCGCCTCCTTACCAGAAAAATTATTACTGAGCGCCCTGGATCGATTTTTTTTTATTTCAGTAGCAATAAGTCTAAGGGTATAGGGCTTTTTAAAACTCAAATTTTATAGTAATAACAATAACATTTATCACTAAATACAAGTGGAAAGTGTTAATATAACTAAAAAACAGTTCTAATTTCCAATATTTTTTTAAATTATAATGAATCTCTGATTTCGTTCAATGATATTACTGTTTGCCTTTTTAATTAAAGCGTAGATTATTAACTTTCTCAAGGCAAAGTTTATGTTTTTAAAAAAAATTTCCAATTAATACTGGTGAATATTATTTTTTACTTTTCATGAAATTAACGTAAATGTTGATATCATGTTGAGATCCAATTTAGATTCAATATATTACAAAACTATGTGCAACAATCCTGATTAAGAAATACTAATTAAGGTTAATTTTAATTAGATATCAACTATTCTGATTGGGCATGTTATTACTTAATATCTATTGCGATATCTATGTAATAATATTAAATTTTTATATATATTTTTTTCATTACCAATCCTTCAAAGCTCCTAAAGAAAAGGACATCGTATTACAATTATATATGAAATATTAAAGGCAAGCTTTTTTTAAAAAATAACTTAGGCTTTAAGTTCGAATGAAGTTTAGGGTTCCAGATAAAATATAAAAATTATACCTACACATATTGTTTTTGACAATACTTACATGTACACGTAATATAAATGCACATATGAAATGTATATGTATTTATTATAAGCACATATGATGTGAGCAATCAATACTCGGATAAACTTTCTTTTTATTTTATTCATATATATATAATCTGTAGGAAGATGTCAATTTAATATCGTTTGCTTTCTCCAAATATATGTATATGTATATATACATATTATTCTTTATGAACAAAGGTACTTTAAAGGTACAAAATGCATATATGATAATTCTGTGAACATAATTTGCGTTGTTCAAAATTATCTAATTTTTTTTAATGTAAGTAACATACTTTGTGCAAATTATAGGTATAATTCAAGTGGATTTTTCGACAAAAATTTAGAAAGATTTTTAGAAAGAAAATACTTTTGTTAAGGATTTTCAAACATCGCCGTTCATCTCCCAAAAGCAATATCGTAGAATCAAGGTAAAACATCTTTTTCCCTATACTTTCAAATATTGTTGTAGAAAAATTCTTAACTTTACTTATTTTTGAGATATCTATTCTACTCTACCCTACCCAAAAAATCAAGAAATATTAAATGTTTTTAGACCTTTTTTCTATTTGTCTTTGTCAAAAACTAATCAGCACGTCTCCTTATCATTAAAAATAGAATGATTTTAAATTATTCAAATCGTTTGATCCGTGCCTACACACACACATACAACCATTTCTCTAATAATAAGGTGTGCCAAAATGTTCAGAAACCTCTGGAACGTAAAGATATGTAAGAAATGTAATTTTACATTTTTGGACGATTGCTATAACTTTGGGAATTGATAAAAATTTTAAAAATATGAAAATTGGTAAAATAAATCCAAGCGCCAGGACAAGCTCGTCTATCTCCATGAGTGGAAAGGTTCTTTCTTAAGCAAAAACTTCTAAATAAATGATTAGTTCAATTATAGTTAAATAAGGTATAAAAGTTCAATTACGAATGACTCAACAAATTCCTTCATGTGACTATGTGTGTATATACACACATATACAATAGATATATGATATGTTATTTCGCAATTTCATTGAATTAACTTTTAAAATTGCTTTTGTACTTGTCTCCATTACCTTTATAATTTCGCTCCGCGCATAGTAATAATTCTTGACGTGTGCTATAGAGGTTAACGTGGATGTAATGTCTAACATTCCTGAGCATAACTTTGTGATGTCTGTTTTATGTAAATTCAACATATTTTATGCCTATTGCATAATATATGATACGCTACTTTCTTTATTAAATAATATATATCTATATGCAAATACGGACACAGATACAGTTTTACCTAATGTAATGACCAACCTTACGCCGGTTCATTAATTTGAATTTTTTCATTCCAAGAAGAAGTTGGTGGAAAAAATTTGAGATCAATCTATTAACATATTTAGTTCATGAGGAAATGCACCTTGTTATTTTTGATTTTATAATAAGGATGTCTGGATGGTCCTAGTGAACGGGATATTGTTGCCAAATTTAAATCCAATTCTAACATTTGTAGAAGCTCCTTAAGAACAACTTGATCCTGCAACCATTTGTTCACTTTAGTTTGAAACTAACTGTACTCATTTTTTGCATTCTTTATTTGGTCAGAATGAGTGAAATATTGAGTATCCAAAAAAGTAAATTTCGTCATTTTGGGGAAATTGTGGCTTCATGGGAAGAACTTGGGGTTGGTCTTGGTCTTCGTAGGAAGAACTTGGTCTAAAAATACTTTTTATTTTATTGCACTCTATATTTTGTCAGAATCAGTGGTTCATTGTTTTGTCAAAATTTGAACCCAATTTCAACATTTAAAATTAGACGTGGATTTGTGGAAAGAATATGGTCTTGCAGCCACAAGTTCGAGCCCACTTAGAAGAACTTGGTCTTGGTCTTAGTCTTCGTGGGAGGAACTTGGTCCCAAAATGCTTTTTGTTTTATTGAACACCATATGTTGTCAGAATCAGTGGTTCATTGTTTTGTCAAAGTTTGAACCCAATTTCAACATTTGAAGTTAGACGTGGATTCGTGGAAAAAATATGGTCGTGCAGCCACAAGTTCTAGCCCACTTAGAAAAACTTGGTCTTGGCCTTCGCTGAAAGAACTTGGTCTAAAATACTATTTATTTTATTGCACACTATATGTTGT
Organism: Ctenocephalides felis; assembly: GCF_003426905.1. Classification (NCBI taxonomy): domain Eukaryota; kingdom Metazoa; phylum Arthropoda; class Insecta; order Siphonaptera; family Pulicidae; genus Ctenocephalides; species Ctenocephalides felis. The sequence continues at coordinate 52,483,549 of NW_020539725.1, read as the reverse complement.
CAGAATCAGTGGTTCATTGCTTTGTCAAAATTTGAACCCAATTTCAATATTTAAAGTTAGACGTGGTTTCGTGGAAAGAATATGGTCTTGCAGCCATAGGTTCTAGTCCACTTAGGCCAATTTGACATTAGTTTCTAATTCATGAAGTATATGTATAATATATCATATATTATAGATCTAAAATAAAATTCCCAGTAAAATAGTTTCATTGATGCATTTCTGCAATAAATATCACATCACTATTAGAAAAATTATATTAATAATCTCATTAGAAGGAGAATGATCATCAGCCAAGTTCTAGCCCACTTAGAAAAACTTGGTCTTGGCCTTCGCTGAAAGAACTTGGTCTAAAATACTATTTATTTTATTGCACACTATATGTTGTCAGAATCAGTGGTTCATTGCTTTGTCAAAATTTGAACCCAATTTCAATATTTAAAGTTAGACGTGGTTTCGTGGAAAGAATATGGTCTTGCAGCCATAGGTTCTAGTCCACTTAGGCCAATTTGACATTAGTTTCTAATTCATGAAGTATATGTATAATATATCATATATTATAGATCTAAAATAAAATTCCCAGTAAAATAGTTTCATTGATGCATTTCTGCAATAAATATCACATCACTATTAGAAAAATTATATTAATAATCTCATTAGAAGGAGAATGATCATCAGCCACTAGGTTGCCTTCTAATAACAATAGATGACTAGATTAAGGAATTAGATCACAACAGCTCATAAAGCACATAGTTCTGATTGCTATTTAAATCAAAATTTTTGGAATCATATTCAAAGAGTTATAAGCATTGTAAATTTTTTCATAATTTAAGAAAATACCAAAGGAAGTCTTCAGTTAGTATCCTTTGTGTGAAATCTTCAAATATACGAATTTCCAGATATGAGTTATTTTGCATTACGTTAAAGTCCAACCAAGAGATTGAAAATAGTAAAATTTCTCTCCATTACATTTTTATGAACCTATGGCATTCTTCCAAATATCATACCTTCATAATTATTACTGTAAGGTATAAAGTCAGACACGCCTTCTAATTGCAGCACCATTATAATTTTCATCAAATGTTGCTAAATGTTTGATCTTGACAGATTGCAATTCTCTGAATAATTGATAAAGCAAAAAGTTATTGCACAAAAATATGAATTTTACTTCAATTGCAAAACTGTTTTTGAAGATTTTAATTTCTAGTTTGTACACGCTTAGTAATTTGATTGCTACATTGATAAAAGGTGAATGGGTGAAGTATCAATATATCTGATTTTTTTTGAAAACTTTGTTTCTCTAACCTTGAAATTTTGGTATCCTAGCTACAAAATCTGTCTTAGCAAATTCAAGTAAAGCAATATCTGGATCACCTTTAGGGTTCACATATGGTATCCATAATAGCTTCTAAGTTCATCTCAATTTCAATTTTTAGTCCTTACTAATTGAACCAACTTTATATTACCTTTACTTCAAATGTTTTCTTATATAAATAAATATTTTGCACTTCTCACTATATGATAAGAGTAGTGTTAGAAAGCTGAATTGATTGAGTCGTAAAAACTATTAAAATATCTTCCGAGTTGATGAAACATCAACATAATTTCTTAAAGCTTTAAAAATTAATGTACCGTACTGGTAGAATAAAATCTTATTTAATTGGCGTAAATGATTATTAATTCCAAAGTAAATAACTGTTTTGGTTAATTGAACTAGATTTTTTTTTTTTTTTTTTTATTTTTATTAAAATGGCCTCGTTTTATCCAAACATTTTAGCCAATATCCATTGAATACATATTATAAAATACAATACTATACATTACAAAATATTTCTTCTGTATGAATATATAAAAAACGAGAAAAATTATTAATAACATATCTTCATTAACTTGATTTCTATAAGTCACTACAATTTTATATTGCACTCATTCATGAAATCCAGCAACACTCTATATATTCCTATATTACTCTCACTAATAATGTGTCTTGCATTTATTGGAAATTGTACTTTTAGCTGTTGTAGTCTTTTATATAATTTCTTCCGTTCATTTTTATATAATTTGCAATTCCAAAATATGTGGTCCAATGTGTCTAATATGATACTACAAGCACAAAATGGGTCTTCTTTGATACCGATTCTGAATAGATGACTGTTATTCCTTGTGTGTGATAGCCTTAGTCTACAGATTGTTGTTATTTCTCTCCTATTCCATTTAATATTTTGAAACCATGTCCTTCTCGATACCTTCGGGTTACACGGTTGGTAAAGTCTTCCTTTCAAACGTGAGTCTTGATCGAATACCTTTTGCCATTGAGACATTCCATTTTTTGTAACAATTCCTTTAAGGTCTACTGCAGGAATTTTATTTACAATCGAGGGTGTGCTATGTGCATCTTTGGCCAGCCCATCCGCGATCTCATTTCCGATGATATTCGCATGTCCTCTTATCCATATTAATTCGATATTATGCTTCTGTTTAATTAAATCTTCTATCTTTCTAATACTGTCGAAAATTAGTGGATTGCCAAAATATTTAGGTATATTTAAAGCATGTAAAGCAGATTTACTATCTGACAAAATTATAACTTTTTTCAATTTATGTTTCCTGATTAGGTCTAATGCTCCATTAATGGCCATCACTTCCGCCGTGAATATTGTAGCCCAATCGGGCATTTTAATTTGAAGTTGTTTGTTTTGACTTGGGATCCAAACTGCGCATCCAACCCCATTATCTGTCTTTGAACCGTCGGTATATATTTGAATAAAATTTTTCCATCTTGAATGCATTAAGTTGTTCAGTTTCAGATTTATTAATTTCTTGTCTATCTTCTTTTCATTATCAAAATCATCTGATAAATGTATGTACTTTTTAGGTAACGTGCCTTTCCAAGACATAGTGAAGTATGTTAATCTGTTATTTACCATCATTTCTTCTTCTAGTGGTTTAAGTGTATGGAACCCAGCAATTAAAGGTGGTATTGGTTTTTTGTGCCAGAATCTATTTTCAAAATGCAGAACTGCAAGTGGCTCTAAACAGTTGTGTATCCATGCATGATCATAATTAAATTTTTTAATCAAAAACCTATTAGTTATAACCTGTCTTCTTATCTCTAAAGGAGCTTCTGCAGCTTCAGCCAACAACGAATTTGTAGGTGTCGACTTCAGTGCTCCCAAGCATATTCTTAACGCTGCATATTGTATTCTATTTAGTCTATCCATTATCCCTTTAGAACTTCCTCCATAAATTTGACATCCGTAATCGAAATGGGGTCTAATAACGGCTTTGTAAAACGAGAGACAGATATTGGGATGTGCACCCCAAGTGGTGCCAGTTACTCGTTTTAGGATATTAATTCCTTTTTCACATTTAGCCAACATTTCATTAACGTGTTTGTTAAAGGATAATTTTGTATCCAATATCATTCCTAAAATTTTGATGTTCTCCAATATTTTAATTTGAATCGAGTCTATATTTATACTGATGTAATTTCTTGGGAGCCTATGCCTAGTGAATAGAATGCATTTAGATTTTTGAGGTTCAAGTGTGAGTTTATTGTCCCGCATCCATTCTAAATCTTTTCTTAAAGAGCTGTTCATTTCATCACTACATTCCTGTAATGATCGCGAAGAAATATACATGACTAAATCATCTGCATATTGTAATTTTTTCACTTTTGTCCCTTCTGTCTCTATGAAATCCGACGTATAGATGTTAAATAATATTGGACTTAAAATCGAGCCTTGAGGGATACCATTAAAAGTTATTCTTGGACCTATGAGTCGATTCTGGTTTCTAACATAAATCTTTCTATCGGATAGAAGTGACATAATAGTGTTAGTAATTTTGTTTGGAATATTTATTTTTGAGTATTTGGTGATCTACATGATCATAGGCTTTTTCAACATCTGTCGTAACTAATAGAACATATTTGTTTTCTGTCAACGCGCCATATAGATCCACAAGGAGTTCGCTGAGTAAATCAATCGTGCCTTTTCCTCTCCTGAAACCGAATTGATATTTATTTAATATTGTATTCTTTTCTATATACCATTCTAATCTCTTTTTTAGAATACTTTCAAATATTTTTGAAAGGCAAGGTAGTAACATTATTGGTCTATAAGACTTATAATCACCAGGATCTTTTTGTGGCTTTAGTATGGGAACTAATACCGCTCTTTTCCACTCTTCTGGAATCCAGTTTGAAAGCAATATATAATTGAATATCTCAATTATTAGGTTTTTTAATGCTTTAGGGCTTCTGTTAATCATGATATATGTTATGTTGTCGAATCCCGGAGAGCTGTCTTTTTTCTCCTTTAGCGCCAGTTCAAGTTCCTCATATTTGATGCGTCCATTAATTTCTTCGTGTTCATTGTCATCAATCCAGTCTTCCGGCCGTTCTTGATTAAATAGGGCAGGTCCAGGAACAAAATCGGGAGTATGGGTCTTAAGAATTGCCTCGTAAAAGTCATCGTTCATTTGATGATGTTGGTTCTGTCTATTATTTTTATTATTCAATTTTTTGATAGTGTTCCAAATTTTGTTAATATTTGTATTCATATTGAACGAATTTATTAACTCACGCCATTTTTCTCTTTTCTTTGTTTTAAACAGTCGTTTAGTTTGTGCTATTACTTTTTGTAGACTCAGGTAATTTTCGTAGTTAAATTCATTTCTTAGTTTCTTAAAGGCTTCGTTTCTTCTTCTTGTTTGGATCTCACAGTCATTGTCCCACCATATGGCCGGTTTAAAGGTATCCGATACTTTATATTGTTTAATGTGTTTTGCTGCCGCCTTATTTATGGTATCTTGGATAAACTTATACTTTTCTTCGCAGTTCGAAGGAATTGTTGAGGTCTCCAGAATATCTTCAATCTCTGATCCATATTTTTCCCAATTTGCTTGTTTAGTGTTCCATTTTCTACCGGGATACCAACGCATCCTTGTATTAAATTTGAAATGCAACTTTATTATAATTGGTAAATGGTCAGAACCAACATTTTCAGGAATTACACTCCAATGAATCCTGTCATGAATAGATGTCGAGCAAAAGGATAGATCAATGGCGGAAGATTTTTTCTTAATAGTCTGTATAGTCGTATGAGTTCCATCATTCAAGACAACTAAGTTAAGACTATCTACAATATCGTACATTATAGCACCTCCACTGTCTATTATTTCGTTTCCCCATGCTATGTGTTTACTATTGAAATCTCCGGTGACGATTAGTCTAACTGGAATTTGTTCAATAAGATTTCGGATTAAATATAAATCCTTTGTGGCTTGAGGTGAGCAATATATGGATACCACGCAAAAGGGGGTAGTCGATTTAATTATAACAGCAGTCATTTGGATATCCCGGTTGTTCTGAGAATGTTTGAATTCCTCACAGATAATACTGTTTCTGATCAGTATGGCTGAGCCACCATAACCATCCTGTCTGTCACTTCGAAATATTTTATAATCTTTGAAGTTAAATTTTTGTCCTTGTTTCAGCCAAGTTTCTGTTAGAGCAGCAATATGAATTTTCTTATGGTACATCAGGCTTTCTATGCTTTCTTTGTTTGCTAGTAATGACCTACAATTTAGTTGAAGTATATTAAAATTGTCCATGTTTGTTTATTGGTTTTTAATTTGCAGATGCTATCTAAAGGGAGTCTTCTATATCTTCTACCTTCCGTTAGAATTATCCTCACATCCTTTGTTATTTACTTGACTTACATTACTTATGCCTTTATCTGTTTTATTAGCCTGGTTTAAATATTTACCAATGGTGTGGATATCGTATTTCAGATTATATATAATTTCCTCTAATTCTTTGCAATCTTTGTTTCTCTCAGATTCTATTTTTTCCCTTAACTTCATTGCCAGTTCTATGAAGTGATTTAGTTGTCTTTTATTTTCTTCAATCTTATTCGTTTTATTACTGTCCATGACATCGAATTCCTGGGTTTTCTTTTGAGATACTTGTTCTTTATTACTTCGGCCGATATGTCTCAAGTATTCTGATCGGCGTTTTTCTATAATATTTCTTGGTTTTTTAATTACCATTAATCTGTCTTTTTCGATATTTAATTCTTGTTCTTCTAATGTATTTAATATCTCATATTTATTATTATAGTTGTTCATAATTATATTACTCCTTAGTTTTGGGAATGATGAGTTATATTCCAGATTGTATGGGTTGCTTTTAACTGCATCCACATATCGATTCTTCTGAATCATCCTTTTTGCTTCTAAATATGATATATTGTGAAGAGCCATTATTTCTTTTATTTCCTTATTTAGTTTAAAGAATTTACATTCTTTGTTATTTGCCTGGTGCTTTTCTCGACATAAAGTACACTCAAACTCTGTGGCGATATGACATTGTTCGTGGGAATGTTCAGCTGCACAATTTTTACATCTTATTTTGCTCTTACAATTCATTTTTATATGTCCAAACCGCCAGCAATTATGACATTGTATCACTGATTGAATATATGGACTAACAGGACATCTAACAGAATACATTGATATAACTTCTGGCAAGTAGTTTCCTCTGAATACCAGTTTAACCGCTTGACTTTTTAGATTTTGCTTATCTACATTTCTTTTTTTAATACATTTGATGTCTACTACTTCAATATCTGATCTGATCACTTCCTTAATTTCCTGCTCATCCATGTCCGGATCAACATTGAAAATAATTCCGCTTCTATATAATTTGTGTTTCGGAATATACGTTCTTATTTTGAATTTTTCAAGAATTTTTTCTTTTATTAGTTTATTTGCATACGTGTAATTTTTAAATAATAATTTGATTTTATTTTTTCCAATTTTTGTTATATTTATGATATTTTTACTTATGTTTGGTTCTTGTTTGAATAACATTCTTCCCAATGCTAGATTGTGAAATCTTCCAATGTTATTGTCAATTGCTTCGGCAAATATTGTATATGGTCCTTCATCATTCGAATTATAAAAGTTATTTTCTTCATTATTTGCAATGGTTTCTTCTTCTATCATTTCGCTCCAACTTTTGTTATTTACACTCGCATCACAACTTGGGGTTTCTTTATTTTTATTATTATTTAACACTAACACTTCACCATCCTTTGTTTCGATTTTTACAATTTTTTTAATTAATTCTTCCGATATATTGAACTTCTTTTTATTCGAATTACGTTTGAATTTTTTATCTGATTTATATTTAATATCTTTATTCTTATCCAAATTTGTGATATTTATCTTAACTATATTTTTCGAACTGCTCGGATTATTAGCTGAATTTTGCACTTCATTACCTCCGTTATTAGGTTGCTCGTAATCACATTCGTAAAACTCTGACTTATCACTATTCATTTCATCATCAATATAAATTTCCTCATCGTTAATAATATTCATCGACCTGACTATTTGACTACCTGTCTCGATTTCCGAGCTGTTAATCCTCTTATCTATACCTGTCGAAACCGGTAATCCACCCGGTTCGAATGGTTTATAATCCATAGAACTGCCTTCAATATTTCTATTACTCAGGTATATAACACTAGTTTTATTTATCTTTAAACGATCCGCACTCCTCGGTGTAATTGAACTAGATTATTTTAATGTAATTCATCTGATATAAGATCAATATTTTTAAGTACAACAAACTTGGTTGATAGATTTTTTTTTGACATTGAGGGTTTTTATACTGACCAGTAAAATATAAAATACAGATTTTTATCATTGATTCTGCATTTACTGATGCTTTGAATCCTGATAAAATTTGAGAATACAGGTGAAAAAATGTTTCCAAGTGAAAATAGTCCTGACCAGCATTGCTGGATTAAGTAAAAGTGTATCATAAAACTATATCAAAATAGAACAACCTCAGATTGATTTCTAAACAAAGCCCTTGCAGTTAGGAAGTAGCACCACGACATCTAATAAAACTTTCAAACTCTGCTTGCTATTTAAAAAAATAAAAAAAAATCATATCGATATATAACTAAATATTGTAGATCATATGTTATTTGTCTATTATTAATATATCAATGATGTAAGTTAAAACAAACAGAAATTTGTTTATATGACGTCTTACAAGAATGCATGCAGAACTAATTTGCATGATTTGTGAGTAACTTATCCGAACGTAAAATAGTTTAAGTTTAACCTTGTTTAGAATCATCTAATGAATTATACATTTATCTTGAAGACCAGGGAATTATTTTAGTATATTGTTCATAAATCGTTTTAATTTATAAACTTGTTTACAAATTTATAAAAATAGCCAGTCATTTAAAAAAAATAGTTTTTACATCTGATTTTATTGAATTTTTTTAAGTCGCTGTAAAAAGTCAACTCAAAAACTCGTTAAGTTACTTACATACTACTAAAGATCAAGTGGGAACTTTTTAATCATATTTTACAAATATTTTATTTTTTACTAATTTTCTTTTATTTTTCAGCCTTCAGGAGGTCGTCCAGAAGCAGATTTCACATTAGACATGCCACGCCAAGAACTTTTGAGTAAAAAGTTAAGAACCAGCAAAAAGCAGAGATGTATGTGCAGGACATTTGCCTGGTTCCTTTGTCTCGTAGTTTTTTTGGTCACTGTCATCGTTGTCTCTCTGGTTCTGACCAGGGGCAGAAGAGTTTTTGGTTCTATGGTTTAAATGACCCCGAATTGGAAATGAAGAAAAATGATTATCAAAATTATGTTAAGGAGGTTTTGTAGAAAAATTATTAATTAGACAAAGTTCATTAAGCCATAAATTGAACCAACTTTATGTTATCAATTATTATTTTATAATTATTGTGATCTTTTGAAAAAATATGTTTTAAATTCTTTAAAAAGTGTTACAGCCATTATGATCTTTTAGATCTATATAAAGTTGTTAGTTTTAATAAATTGTTGACAAATTGAAAAATCTCATTATATTAATAATATGTATATATAGTTTAGAGAAAATATTTATAAAAATCAAAGATTTTAATTAATTTATAGAAATATATTTATTTATAATCTATGTACAACATAGTGTATATCTGTACCAATAAAACATTATAATACATATAAGGATATTTAATTAAAAAAATATAATGTATATATATATATATATAATATTTATATGTATATATATTTGTGTTTATATATAATATGTGTGTGTAAGATTCTAGGTTTTGTGAATGGAAAAGTATAGATTCAAATTAAAGTTCCAAAATAAAAAGGAAAAATTAGACTTTGATATTTGAGACCTGAGATATAGTCATTTCCAATGATTTCCAAAGTAAATTTGATGTAGAATGTAGTTTCAAGCTAAGAATAGCATTGTTTAATATATATATATATATAATATATATATATATATGTATATATATGTATGTATATATATGTATGTATATATAGTATGTATCAAAATAAACCTAATACGCCTAAAATTTAATTTTTAATAAGATGTTTCAACGTCAAAAAAACTTTCAAAAAATAAATATATGATGATATGAATTCTCTTAACCTCTTTGTCACGTTTCTATGAAAAGATATTCATTTTGCATTTAATAAAATAAACTTAATATATATTTTAACAAAAATTTTAGTATTTAAGAAAAATCATTAATGAATGAAAGCGATTTTGTATTATATATTATGATTGATAGCAATAAGTTTTTCAAGATAATTTAGTTACCTTATTTTCACAAATCAAAATTATAAAATTAAGAGAAATATTTTGTCTAGAAAACAAAATGAATTACACAAGACGATACTGTGCAAATACGTAAATCAACAAGCTTTATGTTTTTTAAATTTAATCATAATTTTTATTTTGTGATAAAGTTTATGAAAAAAATCATGCATTAAGTAATTTATAAATCACCTATTTGTATAAAAGATTTCAAATTTGTTGAAAATATTATATTAGACGCATGGTATATCCTAAAACAATATTTCACTTGCATTATGATTCTATTGTTTTGGGCCATATTTTTATTGTTTGAAAGTTGACGTGACCATGATGGGTTTATCAACCCTGACTTAAAAACAATGGTTTAGAAAATTTCAAAATTCTAAAATTTTCACGATTGGCAGCGCCGAAGTCTTTCAAGTTGAAGCAACTTCATGCACTTCAATAGCCATCGATCTATTATGAGGTTATGTTATGCAACCGCATGAAACGTCAATTCAATTTGACGTTTTGCATAAAAAAAGAAAGTTGTGAGGTAATATGATCGTTTATAATATATTTTAAAACATTTTTTTGTTCAATGTTTATATAAAATTTTAATGGTTTTACTGTTTTTCTCATTTTGGACGTTTTAGTAATAATTTCACAATGTCAACCCATGTCGAAGATGAGCTAAGCCGAAGATGGGACCGATGCATGAAAGATGGCTTAATTAAATTTGGTAAGCATATCTTAATTAATTAGGATTCGTTATTATTTGGCTTAAATTTTATCATTGAATTTAGGTCGTAATAATACATTTTTGCTTAACCTAATAGTAAGTAACAAGTACTTAAGCAATGCTTGTAGGCTTCCAAATATAAGCCTTCCTTATAAGAAAAATGTAAATAAATACATTAACTGAGGTCATCTTTATACAAATATTGCCCTTATGAACATATAATAAGTATGTCAACTCGCTAGCAAAATTTTTAAAGTAATAGAGCTTTTTATTTTGCTGTTCTTGGTGTTATGCGAGTGCTTCCCCATATTGCAGAGAAATAAGGCATTTGCCATTGCCATTTTGTAATCAAATCATATATCTTGTAATCAATTTACAGATTTATAAATCATAATTTGTCACTTAACAATAAGTAACAAGTACTTACACGAAGTCTGTATAATTTGTATTAATTATGTAATGCATTGCTATTATATGAAATGCTTCTATTTAGAATATTACGGGCTTTGCTCAAGTACTTGTCTCAAGTGCACGAACTATGATATATGAAAGTATGATATATTATTATATATGATTTCATTACAATGATCATATATGATATGATATATATGATTTGATTACAAAATGGCAATGGTAAATGACTTATTTTTCTGCAACATAAGGGAGCACTTGTATAACATCAAGTACAGCATAATAAAAAAGCTTTACACCTCTAAAAATTATGCCAGAAAGTTGACATTCTCATTATATATTTAAAAAGACAACATGTATTTAAAGATGGCCTCAGTCGATACATTTAATTTTATTATTTCTGTGACACATATTGCAAAATATTTAAGTCATTTAGCTCTCTCCGCTCTCTTATATTGCAAATATTTAAGTTATTTACTATAGCCATTTTCTAATCAAATCATATGTATCATATTATATATGATTATTGTAATCAAATCATATTTAGTATTTTATCATTCTTTTATAAATTATAATTTGTGCACTTAATAATAAGAAACAAGTACTTAAGCAATGCCCGTAATATTCAAAATAGAAGCTTACCATATAATAGAAATGGAGCACTGAATTAATAAAAATAAATATTTTAACTAAGGCCATCTTTGTATACTTATCACCCTTATCAACATATAATAAGTATGTCATTTAGCACAATTTCTAGAGTTATAAAGCTATTATGCTGTACTTGGTGTTATACAAATGCTTTGCAGAGAAATAATTTATTTGCCATTGTCATTTTGTAATTAAAATAGCAGTTATATTTTTGAATTGATAGAACAACAATGATACTTCAAAAATACTTTGAAATCATCACATGTTATAAAGAGCATCTGATTATTTAGATCTGGTAACAGAAAAATTATTTATTTAACTAATATATTCTCGATGAATTAATTGCTCATCGAATAGGCTGATAATCTTGTGGAATCTTAACATGTTCATGGACAGTAAAGGTTTCAGCAATGTATTAAAATTGGGTTATTTTATTTTCAAATTGGTTGTTATATCCGAAATTTGATTTAATACTCATCACAACAATTAATTAAATGACTATATGGCATAATTAAGGCATAAATTAATTAAAAAAAAGAGTAAAAGTTTTGAGCAAGCAAGAAATTTCACTATTAGGTATTAAAATGTAAATAAAAATATTCTCATTATATTGGTAGTCAGATCATCACATTATATATATTATATATGATAAATGCTTCATCCACATCATTCTGCATGACAATGAAAATGAATGCTATACCATTCACAAACGCAAACTTGTTAAGACCTAAAGTTACATTTCTTCTAACTTTTTCTTTACCAAATGTGTCATTGTCCTCAGGTGGTGGTATAGCTATTGGCACAGTGTTCTCTGTATTATTTTTCAAAAGGAAAAAGTGGCCAATAATTCTGGGAGGAGGTTTTGGAATTGGATTAGCTTATTCAAATTGTGAACGAGATGTAAATGCATTATTTACGCCGGGAACAAAAGGACCCTGTGAAGTCAAGTCGTGAAATCTATATTCACATCGTAGTAATAGTTCGTGTCGAGTCATTAGAAGCATTTTATTTTACCCGGCTACCAGTGCGTACAATTCCTTTATGTGCAACAATCAAATAGTCTAGTTATAATTACAAAGCTGTAATATATTTGTGAATTGAACTTATAAATTTGTTTTTACATTTTTCTTGATTATCTGTTATATTAGTTATGGATTTTTTTGGTCAATAAATGATTTCAATAGAAACAAATCTTATATCAAATTTCACAAAATAGTTTTACAAGCTCCAAACAAGAACTTAATTTTTGAAGACTCTTATACTGGACACAAAGAAGGAATGTAAGTTATAATTAGTGTGGATTATTATATACATTTCAGAATATTCATAATAAGTTAAAAGGTTTAAAAATTTTACTCATAATGGACATGAGTAATTATGATCGAATATTACAGAACTGGAGTAAAATTATAAGAAAGAACAATAAATGCATAGATTTAATCAATATGCAAAAGTCTACAAGAATGTTTTATGATTCTTGAAACTTGGAAAACAACAATAATTTTATATGCAAGATACTTGAAATGATCTATTGAAATCATATTTAGCACAAAAACACAGGGGACGAAACTTATCGAGTTTATTCACTATAAACATAATTTGTGAAGTTGAAGAAAATATCATCAAAGAACTTTGGAGTTAATGAAATTTTAGAATTGAGCTTTGTTGAAACATTTTTCGATGTTATTAGGCTACTTCAATACAAGATGGCTAGCATTATTGAGAACTATATTTATGTCCTAACGATTGTGTTTAAGATAATTTCAATTCAGTAGTTCAATTCAATAAATTATTTCTAAAAATAAAAACGTATGCACGTGAAATTGGTGCTATTAATGATAGGAAAGCATGAATAATGAATGAATCCGCTTTATTTATTTGAATGTTAATTAGCAGCTATCTATCATAACAATCCCATTAGTATAATAGTTTATCAAAATATACTTCATCATAAGTTTTGTCAAATGTCGGTTTTAAAACTATGATTAATCGAAAATATATTGCGTATTGCGCAATAATAAATTAGAAGTTTAAAAAAAATATGGTAAAAAATTATGTTACGCGATTTTCCAAAAGATTTTCACCTTCAACCTTATACGAATCTAACATTATTATTTTTTCTGTTTTGAAATATAGCGGAATTTGCGATATGCATATTCCTGGTCGGTCCAGAAATAAACGATTGTGGCTTGTGATAGTTCTAGGAATTATTTTGTATTATTTTTTTGGTTTATATGACAATTTAAATTATGGCAGATTCATTCAGTACGAAAATGTTAGTGACCAGGTTGAATACGCTGGACAATTCGCGCAACTTAGCATCGGCCTGGTGTTAACAATAAATATACAATTCTGGTTTCTTGCATTAATTAATAAATTGGATTATTTCTATGGTGAAGTTCAAAAGTTGGATTTAAAATTATGCGGGAGAGATAGTAGTTTACTGTATCGCACTGTTTTAATTAGGCAATTTACGATTTTTGTTTTTGGTTTATTCAATATTGGTTCTTTGGCTGTTTATTTTGGAATAAGAAATGCTGGTTTGTTAGGGCAAGTGCGTGGATTTATTTTGAATACACTTTACTGTTTACCTTACATTCAAATAAATGCTTTTTTATACCTTTACATAAGCATTTTATATCTATTATACCAACGTTTCACCTACATAAATGATAATTTAAAATCAAAGTTCAAGAGCCTATTAAAAAAATGTGATCACAATCTCTTATACCTTCCGCAAGTTTGTGATAATATCTATGAAAAAGTACATCTTTTTCTAAAAATTCACGATGAACTAAGTGATTTGATAGAAAATATAAATCGAGAATTTGGAATATTAGCATATGTATGTCTTATACTGGACTTTGTTTGGACGATAACTGATTCATACTCTATAATCACAACATTGCTACTTTCTTCAAATATTGAAGCAGAATCTGTTTTTATGAGCTTTTTATTCTGGTGGCAGGCATATAATCAAATTGGAATGTTTGTATTACCTGTGATGGCTGAGAAATGTGTACTGCAGGTGAGAAGTGATAATTGATAATTTTATTTTAAAAATATATTTCATAATCATATCTACTTTATTGGTTTATTTTCAAAACTTCAGGTTCAGAAATTAAATTGTTTTGAATTAAATTGAATTTGTATCCAATAAACCACAAACGTTAAAACTACGTAGCACAGAAGAAACGACGTTACGATGGTTACGTTAATAAAACGTTTATATTATTCTTCGCTTATTCTTCGCGAGTGGTAGACACATATTTTAACTTACTTAACTTTTTTGGAGTTTGGTCGGTTTATGTTCATATAGCTATGACGATGTAATTTTCAATTTATCCTAATTTGATTTTAAGTATATATCATGTGCAAAAGTATCTATTACATTGTGTTTTTTTTTAATTTTAAATCAGTTTTTTAGTTTTTAATATTTTTTAATTGTTTTTATATTTAAGCAAAAACTCAGCTGTACTGTTATATTTCGGACAATCCAATATGGAAATACAACTGCAGTTTTTAAATCAAGATTACTGTCGTTTATTTTGCAGATGCAACATAGAGAATCTAAATTTACTTGTAGTAATATTCTGCCTCTCGATTTTACGCTGATTCACGGGGTAAGTTGTAATTTTTACTTAATAAATTAAGGTATTTTATCATTTAAAAATTCAGGGTACTTAAAATATTTAGAATATTTGAATTTAAACGAAGATCGCTTTGTCCATACATAGTCTTTCTATTAAATGTTGCTATGGAATTCTGAGAGTTTTCATAAAGTTTTTTTTTTCGTAATAGTAAATCATTCAGAGGAAATCTTTGATTTTTTTGTGTAATTGACTACACCCAACTTTCTCAAAATTTATTTCAAATTTATTGAAATTGATAGACCAAGTATTTATAAAATTATTTGCTTTGGGTTTAATTTTATTCTATTCGATATTACCCACGTGGTTCAGGTATTTCTAATTGACCTATTGAATTTTACATTTAATAAAATAACATTGTAAATATTAGTATTTTTATAGTATAATGTCATTCGATAAAGCATTTATTGTTAAAAATAATTTAAAATTAAACGTAACAAAATCTTATCATTTCTTTTATTAATGTAAGTTTTTCATTAAGCGTGTATTGATAAATAATGTACATGACTCTGATTGCTTACAGAAGTAAATTTAATTTTTGATTCATTGTTTTAAATAAAATAATAATGTTAATGTGGTTTAAATTTTTGCTTAATATTTAATCATTATATTACATTTATATGTATTTTTTCTAATATAGACCATTTTATATTATATTTTAGGCAGTTGCTGTCGCAGTAAAATATTTATTCATTATGCATCAGTTTAATAACATGCTGAATTAATTGACGATCCACAACAAGAAATGTTCATAATGTGGAAAGCGGAAAATTTTCGGTCATGTGATTATCACCTACTAGATCTTCTGGGATATATTAATTGTCCTATATGTACAATATTCTATTTATTATTAGAAATTGGAATTGATTACGCGCGATTTAGTTGAAATTGTTTGACTATGTTCTGACAAAAATTAGACGATTTATTGAATTAAATTTACATGTGGTTTTAATTATACAATTTTTAATTAAAGATTTGTAGACAATAAGCGTTTCTTCATTTAAATGGTATTAATATTTTTTTTTACTAACCATTTTTTACACCTCTTTTTTTATCAATATAAAACCCATATAAAACTCAAATTTTGCCAATATGGCCGGGAAAATATTTTTTGAAAATCATTGTTTTTTCGAGGGAATCCAATATGATCAATTTTGTATGACAATTCTGTTTTTTTTGTATAATTTGTATAAATTTGTACAATTTTCGTTCGTATAATCAACAAAAGCGTTCGAACTGAATGCCACCATATACATATATTTTGTTCATCGTTACATAATTATTGATGACTTATTCAAAATTTGATTTATTTTAAAAAAATGAATTAAAAATGAAAAATGCATATACCACATTGTTCTGAAAGAAAAGCATTGCAGATGGAATGTTTTCCAAAATTATATGGCACGAATAATATTTTTTATAAAAAAACATTACTCCGGTTACAAATTACATTACAAATAAAATTTACAAATAGTATATAAAACTATATTTATTCACACTTTCCTTTAAATCTAATTAAAATCTATTTACTACAGTCTCCTCGTAAGCTATAAAATCTATCGCTCGCCATGGCAACAGAATATATAAACAGTACAAACTCAAAATTTTTCTGACATTTTATCAAATTATTTTTTTATAAAGTTATATTTAATATGTTACAAATACTGCCAAAATGAATGGGCCGCCTGAACAATTGTATTGCTCTCAGCAGATCTTTGTACCGCCAAGGTTTCCTCATCTTTTGAAGGCTTATGCCAAAGGTAAAGTTATGTAATTTAGTATTTAAATTGTTTGTAAAGAATTGGTTATTTAAAATAATAAACTAATTAATAAGTGTTAGTTGATAATTATGACAATTTTTAGTACTAAATGCACTTTTTAGATGAATTTGAAACATTTTTTCTTATGTACAAACGACTTGTGCCATTGATTTTATGACGCGCCAAAATTTGAAATACGGCTTTGATTTTATTTAATTACAAGAACAACCAGAAATTAAATTTAACGTTCTTTTAGATGCAATAAGAACTCAGCCTTTTGATTTGTTGCGATGGTCTGCTGCTTATTTTCGTTGTTTGGCCCAAGGCAACGTGCCTCCTGCCAAAACCAGAATCGAAATTCCACCAACTGTTGCACAATGTGGACTTACACCTGGCTATTTGAAAGTGCTTTTGAAACAGGTAATAATTCTCCAGTTTGTATGATAATAGTAAATAACACTGGATTTTGTGGTGCAGTTTGGAACTTCTGAACATATAGATCGAGCAGAACTATTCACTCGCTGGTTGGGAATTTGCTTATGTGAGTTCGAACTTGAAAAGATGCTGATGATTGGAAATATGTTTCATGATACAAGTGTACCTTGGATGCATTTTTTTGCTATTGCTGTTGGTTTTCTAAATAAGGTAGGAAGTCATTATTCATTGTATCACCATAGCACCATCTATTTATATTTGGAATCTACGTTTCTAGATTAATTTGTCTACACTTTAGCTTTGATTCACTTGATTCACTCAGTACACCAGTTTATTTTAGAAGTTAAGTTGATTAGTGATCTTCATAAAGTAAGATGATTTGATTGGCCTTCTTCTAGTCACTGACCCATACCATGATCATGATTTGCCAACTGTTAACTGAGGAGCCAGAAGGCGGCAGCGCAATGATACCTCTTTGGCGTTTTAAGCAATTATACAAATTTTTAGCATCCTTGGATTGCTCTAGAAAACAAATATATCGAAATGGAAGTCGTGTTCCTTCAAAAAGTGATCCAATAGCTCCTGAAGAGAAACCAGATGATGGGCCTGAATCATCGGCATCTGCTACTAGCATTTCTTCTGCTGATGCCGAAAAAATAGTTAAAAGGCCTGACAAGGTAAGAAACTGGAAAAGATTTTTCATACCTCATAAAGTATTTTGAATGCTGCCGATTATTATAGTCATAATTTCTAAAGCTTAAAGTATACGAAAGTATACTTTCAATTATACTTTTAATCCAATTAGGCCCCAGCTGATGATGCTGAGGACTTTTACGTTCCACCAGGAGAAGATATGGTTACAGAAGTGATTGACCATGATGAGGATGTTAAAAAACCTGATTTAAAAATTGTTGATAGTGAAGAACTAATGATAATTACAAAGATGGAATCGCAAGAAGGTCTGATATTTGAATAAGTTTAATACATTGCTCACGATTTTGATGTTGATGAATATTTTCTTATAGAGATTATCATCGGTTTGACGACTGAAACTGAAAAAGGGTCTAAAGAAATTGAGGTAATAATATTTGAACAAATTATTCTAATACTACTGTATCATAATTTTAAATTGGAATTAAATAAATATCTTTTATATAATTATACTTGAAATATTTGCCAGGACGAGAGTGATGCAAAATCAGATATAGCAACCATGAAATATGCAGACGAAGAAGGTGCTGTACAAAGAGAGGATCTTGAATTACCAAGTGATTTGATGTTACATGATGAAGGTTTACTGTCTATCGAAAAAGAAGATGCCCAAGTCAGTTCACAACAGAAGGTACCTTTGATTTTATTAAAAATTTCTTCCAGATTTTAAAATGTAATTATTTCACATCTAGAGACGTTGATGATTAACTGTTTCAGCAATAAAAGGAATTACATATGATAATTAGATCATTATTTGAGTTTTATGATTTCCAGATAGAAGAATCGGAAGAGCCTTTGCAAGCCGCTGTTCCAGAAATTTCTGATGACGGTTCCGATGATTATACGAAATCACCTCCTAAAAAAGTAGAATCACAAGAGCAAGAGATCTCTCTACCAGATCTTGATCAAAAATGTTAGTCTTTAATCTATTAGGTAGTGCAATGCATGATCAAAAAACCAATAACATAATTTAATAATGAATATTTCATATTTTTACAGTAAGTAAATAATCTTGCCGACTATAATTTTTTCTATTGCTAATGTTATTACAAACCAGCTATTCGATTTACATATAATTCTTTTGTTTCACTTTCAGCTCCAAAAGGCAGTGAGGTATCTATTCCTGAACAACGTGATGCACTGGAACAGGAAAGTGTTTTGGGTGAAGATCAGTATCCATATCGTTATCGTGAATCAGAAACTGGAGGTGTTTGTACTTGTTTAGAAGACGAATCCAGGTCTAGTATTACATCAGATGGAGATATTGCTGAATTGGCCAAAGTAACGGGAAAAGCTCCACAACGAGATTACCGAAAGATGAGAAAAGGCAGGGAAATAGTAGAGGTAAATAGAAAATAGAGTTTGTTTTCAAATTTTGGTAATATTTTCTGTAGGCGCCGATTAGTCGAAACCTTTGAACGCAAATCTCTATAGAGTTACAGGCGTTTTCGAAAAAACGTCAACGGAAAGTCACATACACACACATGCTTTAGAAGAATTACTTGAAACGTCCAGGAAACATAAAGTTACAAAGTGGGATTTTTAAGGAATAATACTTCCTTTACCGTGACCTTTACCTTGGACCAAAATTGGTTTTTGTTTCAGATACCAGCGATTCCTGGTATTGGTGAACGAGTGCCTAACGAAATTCAACAAGAGTTGTTAAATTATTTATTCACAGTAAGCACAAAACAGCATGGAATGGTAATGCCAAGGAACTTGCGGCATTATCTTTGCCCTCCTCTTGAGAGGTTGAATGCCTGTCCTGAAGAAGGAGAGTTTGAGTGCACTGTCGTAGTGCACGATCCAATTCAGTGATGTTAAATATGTTGCACATAGTTATTTTGTGAGTTAAAATATTTTTAATTGTTACTTTGTTCATTAAATTGGTAATGTAAATTTTATGAGAATAAATTTATGCATGTTAAATTAATCTTAGTGCTCTTACTTAAAGTTTGACTAATTAGCAAGAAATGGTTTGAAAAAGTGAACATGTGCACTTGGGAGAGCTTGGAAAAAGTTGAAACAATGGTGCCAGATCTTGTTTTCTTGTTATTCCAATTCAGTTAGAAAATCGAAGATACTAAAATTCGTAATCCTCGGTAAAAGATTTTTTTGGATCTCATATATGCTGTAATGACAATCTTGTTTGATGATTTCGTCCCATAATGATAACCATATTTTGGTATTTTGATTTTTAAATAAAAAATAATAGCTTCAAGTAAATTTCTTTTATGTTTTCGAAACAATATGTGCAATAAATTTACAAAGTTTCTCGTAAAATCCTTGGATGTAATTAGTTGCAATTTTTGTTTTTTGACCTAGATTTCGAAGACATAACATAGGCAAAGCACATAACACAAATAAACAAAATGCGCACTAATTTAACGAGCGCTAATTATTACTCATTAGAACTTGTACGGTGATTCACGCAATGTTGATTAGCTTTATTTAGAACTGATTTAATTTATTTCTAAATATTTCCATGATAACCATTGATCATAAACATAAAATTGTTTGATTTTTGTCTCACTCAGAAAAATCCATATGGAAATCACTGAAAAAAATCTATATCGATCAAGAATGAAAAAGAAATAATGCTACGTTATTAGTTTTTTATAAAGTAGTATATTAAATATTAATTAAATAATATGATATGGTGTGATGCTAACTATGAGTAAATAATTAAGCAAGTGGTAAATAATTAAAATTTTACTAAAAGTGCAAATTAAGCAATTTCTGGTATTCCAAAATTTTGTACAAATGTAGTAACAGAGTGGTGTAATACTGGATCTTGCGGTTTAAATACTTGTTCGCCTTTGGAATTCTTGTAATCTTCATATCTGAAATAACGAAACCATTCTAAATAACATTATTACCCGTTAATATTTGCAATGGATAAAACTTGACATACAACGATCATATTATCGATTCCTAACTAATTTGTATATATTTTTTAAATATTCTGATCTATATGATCATAGAAGCAAAATTTAGTGATTGCACTAGAAAACTTTTTGATTATACATATATAATTGTCTTTCGGATTTTAAAACGTTTATTTTTGATGACACATATGATATTTACCAAATATTGATTTTTTTACATATTCTGTACGTCGCGGCTTTATATATAAAGCGAAGGTCATCAAGAGGGTAAAACAAATATTCTCATAAATAAATCGTAAATTATACATTAGGTCAATATGTATTCAATTGTTGCTCCTAGTTACATAGTAGAAAAAAAACAAAAATAAAATGAAAAAAAAAATCCCTACGACTACGTAGTCCAAGAGTATTTCAACCCTCATTATCTATTATGTGATGGGTGACAAACCAGATGAATATCTCACTAAAAACTTATAATCAATAGGCAATATTTAACAATAAAAAAAAAAAATTTTATTACCTAACAGATCTTAAGGCCGTCAATCCTGAGCATCGTTGTGCAGCTCTTGTAGAATAAGCGCTGGTGCAATCCACACTGTACACACCAAATCGTGAATTTTTAGCTCGTAATGCTGATGCTTCCAACAGCAAAGTACCTAACATTAAAATAATGGATTAATAACTACATCATTTTATTAAGTCGTTTACTTTGAATAGATAATAAGTGGTTAGAGCAAGCTCATTCGCCTGGAATAATGGAATAGGACTACGGTTCTATTTTGATGAGTTTTTGGAACTCCCAGGTTAATAGGAACATTTGGCGTCATCTCGTTTGCGGAACATTTTAATAATAATTCGAATCGAGCTTAGGCCTTTTGAAAGGCATTGATAATGATTTTGTTGCTACTAAACTGTTTAAAATTTAATTTTCACATGAACCAAACTGCTAACATTGGCGCAATATTGGTAATATTGGCACAATATTTAAACATTGCGCCACGATTCGACCACGTTCTGGCCACGATTTATTTCTATTGGGGGCCACACGTCATCGGTATATGATGTCGTGCTACACATTAGTCAATTCTTAATTATTTGAAGCATTTCTTCTAATTATAAATCAATACATAATATCAGTTACCTATGCCTAGGCCCCTATAATCAGGATGCACGGCCATGACGTGAGTGTGAAGGCCGCGCTCAGCTCGAAATCTTTTGCAGACATCAGCATCTCGCTCCAACTCTGCCAAAAACCTGCCAGGTAAAAGATAATATATATATATATATATATATATATATATTTGATTATTATTATTATTTACCTTAATATAGTTGACCATTTCCCATCTTCGCACTTATCAGCTTCCTCTAACATAATTTTGGCATCATCAGGTTCAATAGAACCATTGATAGCAACTCCTACAATTATTTCTTTCTTGGGTCGTGAATTTGATTCATTTACTAAATTAATATTAGTTGAAGGATCTGCTGATAAAATACCATTTTTGTATTGTATGACCTTCTCCGTTTCATCCACAAATGTACATGTATCTACTTGAATTGTCAAATTCTCTGTTCAAATAATATTAGTCTAATAATTGAATTTGTTAGCAAACATTAAGATAAGTGATGATATAAAGTTAGATGAATGTAATAATTCAGAACAACTAGTGGAAATTAGGTGTAGTACTTTTATACTATAATAGTAAAGTAGAAGTTCTACTTAATGCTGTACTGTATTTATACTGTACTATATTTCTATTACTATAAAAAGAATTTTCATTACTTCATTTTAATACTAAATTAAGGAACATATATAAAAAAATGTTTTTAAATATCAATGTTCAAACTATGTTTAGAGCGTTGGACAAAACATCACATTTTAAATTAAATATTTTTCGTTTCAAGTATATTAAAAATATATTCAATATGTTGTTTTAACAAAAGAAATAAATATATTTATTAGATTTGAACTAACCACATGTGCGTTTGTGGTTTTTGTGGTCCACCACAGATGTACAAATATTTTCAAACTCAAAACCAAAAAGTGAATTTTTTATATGCATATACGAAAGCAACAAACTCTTCGTATTTATCGTGATGTAATGATTAGGAACGTGACCTAGCACAAACTAGTTCTGGGTTCGATCCCAACCTTCTTGGGTCAGCTTGGTATCAAGCAGTATGATATCAAGTTTCCGCTTGAGATTATAGATTTTAGAAATATAAATCGCATTTTGTGGGCATTGATGCGATACATATACGCTAACCAATATATAATAAAACTAGTGGTGTGTGATATTGTGCCTTAAGGGAAATTGCTGGAACTTTCCGTACCGTAACGAAACGTTCGAGGAATATGAAATGTTTGAAAACAGATTATTATAAATACTGTAAGATTGTCAAAAAAAAATGTTCAGAAACCTTCAAAATGTGAAGATCAAGACCACTGGGTTGCCCTCACGAGAAAATAACTAGGTTAGGATGCACGGTAGCAAAAACACGTTTTACTGATCGTTGCTGATAAATGATAAAATGTAAACAAAATACTCACATAAAAATGAAACGTTGGTTACAAAGGTTTAATATTGGTTGGAAGCCTGTAGGACATGGTTAAGGTATATGGGATCAATATTGAAAATATTAAGACTAGTATTAGTAGTACAGATGAGAAACAAGTAAAATTTATATTTATTTTAAGATACAAATACTAAAGTTTTTCTGTACGAATGCTCACCTACTTTATCATTTATTATATCTTCTCCACCATCATCATCTTCATTTTCACATGTGATGATGGCTTTAACAGAATAACCTTCTTGGATGGCTTCCATGGTAAATTCTATATCTGGCGTTGTTGGTTCTTTGGGTTGAATTGAAACTGTTAGAATTTCTTCAGGGTAGTAATGTTGCATTAGGAATGACATTATTTCTTTATATTCAAACGGCGATATGTCATGAAATGAAATTTTTGGTAACTGTCTCATATTATCCATATTTTATTTCTGTAATAAAATCAATAGGTGATGAATGAATAAGTAGATGAATAGTTAGTACGATTTGATAAAAAACACATGTAGTTAGTGAACCTGAATTTAATAATATGTATAACTATATAGACCATAAGAGATATTAAAATCGTATGTTTTTTATTTATAAATATTCCCCGTGCGAAATTTGTTTTCTCTGCTGAAATTCTTTAATCTATATGAGAAATGTATATAAATATTTAGATTTAATGTACAGTCCATATATTAAATTACTAAAACATTTAAAATATTTTTACCAACCAAATCACTAGCGTTCTTAAAATCATAATTTAAACTCCTAGAATTTTAGAGTATATTTATTAAACAAAGATTGATTACATATCTTTAGTAAGTTAATATTTCAATGGAAATTTTTGCGGATCAGCTTACCATTCGAGAACAATGAACAATTATAATACATTTTGAATTATAATTTCAATATTTATACTGAAACATTAGAAACAATGAAAGTTTGCGTTAAAATATAAACCATAA
Organism: Ctenocephalides felis; assembly: GCF_003426905.1. Lineage (NCBI taxonomy): Eukaryota > Metazoa > Arthropoda > Insecta > Siphonaptera > Pulicidae > Ctenocephalides > Ctenocephalides felis. The sequence goes on along the minus strand of NW_020539725.1, from coordinate 52,459,145 downwards.
ATTATAAATCCACAATTCATAATAGTAAATATGTAGAATATGTCTTAGAAATTTGAGAAGATAGTAACGATAGGCAATAAACATTTTGATTGATATAATTTGATATAAAATTTAAAATCAATTGTTCTGTGGATTAATTTGTTTGGAAATCGATTTCAAGTATTTTATGATTACAAAAATGGAAAGCAGCCAGTATCGAGAAAAATGGAAAAAAATATTTAAATTCTTTTAATTTATATCCATGTTTAGAATTTTCCAATAGTAGTCTTATCTTATTTATCAAATATATTATTTAATGACAATTATATTTATAGACAATCAATAACCAATAAATATGTATGGTTAGCTTGTTTGTCTTGAATGGATTTGTTAGAAATATCAATATAACGATTGAATATTTAATATGCATGCTTAGAATTTAAATTGTCCTGGATATATATATATATATATATATATATATATATATTTGAAAAAATACTATAACTGCCCATTCGTCAAAATAAAAAATTAGTTAGAAAAAAATAAGTTTCTTAATTATATGTTTCGACACTTGATGTGTGTCATCATTCCAAGTTTAAAATTTTTATTTTTTTTATGGAATTAAATACAAACTATAATTATTAGAAAAAGACAATTATATTATTTAAATGCATAATGGAGCAAAAATCAAACTACCCGCATAAGTGACAAAAACATTGGTTTTTTGTGTTAAATTTCGTAAAAAAAAATTTTACTAAGATGATGATTATTAAGTTTCATGCTTTGTTGAATATACGCTGGTACTTCATGTTGGATTATTTTAATTTAATTTTCATTATTTAAAATATCTAAAATTGCATCGTAAACTATTAATTAACATAGTAAGGGTCGAATTGTTTTAAAGTCAAATTTAAAAAATATTGTCCAAGATTAGTAACATATGCAAAGTAATTATATAATTTTTGAATGATATAGAAATTTTGAATTATTTTGATTGAATTAAAAATTATAAATTTCAATCCCAAATCTCGTTAACCCCCTAAGGCGTGCGCCCGCATTTTTTGCATGCATCGTATTCAAAGCAGGACCTTCCCTGTGTGTTTGCATTTATTTATTAAACTGTCAAAACGTCGAATTAAAAAAGATTCATATATGCAATTATATATTTGTACGTTTTGAAACTTGATATGTGCAATCATTCAGCATTTTGTAGAAAAATTTTCTAGAAGAACTACTACAGTTAAATGAAATCCAGTACAGTTAAATCACAAAATATTTGTCGAGATTATAGCACATTTTTTTCTATTATAACTATCAGTACAATAATATTATATATATATATATATATATGTATATATATATAATATATATATATATATATATATATATATATATATATATATATATATATCCATCTCTCTAAACTGCATTGAATTGCATGCAATCACGATTTGTATTGTAGAACTAAAAAGCATTTCCATCATGAATAATACCTTATGAGTAATTGTTCTTGAATACATCAATTTAAATGTATGAGTGAACGTTTTTACATTTATCTGAAGCTATGTGATAAAAAAAATATTTTGAAATTCATTTCAATACAACTAGAGACTTATAAACATAATTTTATAACAGTACAGTCAAATTTAAAACTGGATCGGATGCAAGGTAAAATATTTTAGATTTTTGCGAACTACTTGTTACATATTTATTTCTTATATATTATTATATTATATTATTTATTATATACACACACATATATATATATATATATGTATATATATATATATATATATATGTGTGTGTGTGTGTTAAATTTTTAATCTAAACAACGGATTCCAAAACCACGTGGTTTTAATATAAATACTGTTCCGATAGAATTTTAAATTCCGACTCCTATGATAGTAATATTTATATCTGATTAATATTCAATGTTAAACACTCTAATATTTATCAGAAATTCAAACAATTTTTATATATTTTTACTTTTTGTTAGCAGAATAAATTTCATTTGTATTTTATGCGTAGGCTAATTTATTATGTCTTATATGATTTTAGCAATTACTGAATTAGTAATTTCTGTAAAATTTTACAAAAATGTGCACAATATAAAATCAATAAATACAATCAATAAATAATAAAAATAAGTGTTTCATGCAATTGTTTAAGAATAAGAGAAGAACTTTGGTTCAAATAAACAATTGTTTATTATGTTATCTTATACCACATCTCATAATAAACCACGCACAGGTTCGAATTATTACTGATATAATTTTTTTAATAATAATTAACCGAATCACAATTTAATAAAAAAAATATTTAAAAAAATATAAAATTCATTATATATAATATTTATATACTATACTATATAATAATTATTGCAAAAAAATTCTAATATAAATTTTTGGTATTATACATCTAATAATTTTGATTAATTAAAATACTTACATTCTTAATCTTGTATATTGTTCCTGTTTTGTTTATTTTTAAACTCAATAAACTATTCTTCCGTTCAATACTGGTTCTATACTCACACTATAGCAATTTAAGCAATACCACTATAAGAAATTTAACCAGTGAACACGTGTTTACCGCAAATATGTATTCAAAATAATTTATATTATATATTATATTTAATATTTAAAATTTAAAATAAATATATGAATTAAACTATTCTTTTCGTGTAAGACTTTGATCCAGCAGTGTTAAAATAAAAATGAGAGTGTCATTAGGTTAACGCAAGATCACTGTCACTGATGTTTTCTCAACTAGTGGTGGGAATAGAATGAATTTATACATTCGAATTTATCGACTTAATGCCGTGGTTTCCAACCTGTGAATAAATAAATATTTTTTATGTTTATTTGGGAAGCGCGTCCCAAGAAGGTTGGAATCCACTGACTTAATGCATCACATTTTATTATTGTTACTTTAATAACAATTAAAAGGATATTTTTGATTTCATAATTTTTGTTATTACATATAAATGATTATGTTAAATCTACATGTTCAAACAACCAATTAACCTTTTATAGTCTATTAACAGGACAGAACTTACTTGTTCAATCTGTTTGTTAAATTTATCCAATGTGACTTTATAGAAGATTTGTATTAGAAGACGTAAACTCCTGGTGTATTTATTTATTTCTTTATAAGTCAACCGTAAACCATTAGTTTTGAGTTCGATCCAAACGTCGTCACAGCTCGCTATCAAGCAGTATGAAATTAAATTTTTATTTGAGGCTATAGATCTTGAGCTCAGATATATGTCTTATCTAATGTGACTTAATAGGGAATTTGGTTTAGAAGACAGAAACTCTCGATGTATCATAATATACGTTTATTTATTTGTTTTTAGACCCAGCTGTGACCAACTACTTTTGGTTTTCATCCAAACCTCGCCCAAACTTGATATCAAGCAGTATGAAATTAAATTTTCACTTGATATTATAGATTTTGAGTTCAAGTATGTGTCCCATCCAATGTGCCTTAATAGGGGATTTGGACCAGAAGGAACACTCGATGTATCATAATATACGTTTATTTATTTGTTTATAAAGCCAGCTGTGACGAACTGGTCTGCAATTCGATCCAAACCTCGTCTAAACTCGATATCAAGCAGCATGATATTAAATTTCTACTCGAGGTAATAGATCTCAAGTCCAAGTATGTAAGCAGATTATGTATTATACATAGTTCATGGAATAAACACAAGTGTGTAGAATTTTTGTTCACATTCATCTTGAACAGTTTTTTAAAATTCAAAATCTGTTCAAAAGCTATCAGATGAAAATGAGCTCAAAAAGCTTAGATTAAACTGATTTTTTTATTATAAATAAGATTGATAAAAACGAGTGAAACTTTGCATGAGGGTATGGTTTATTGCCTTATGTGATAATCTAAAATATTATGAGCCTTTGACAAATGGTTCAATTATAAAAATTCACCAAAGAGGCCGTCTATTAATCATGCAATGTTTAAAAGAGGGGTAGGCAAGGGGTCTAACCAAAAATCTGTATACAGCACGAGAAATAGGATGGGTCTAGTAAAATATTACGTTATGTAAAATATTACGTGTTCCTAAATTTTAAAAAACAATCCAAAATTTTCCAAAAAAAATCTAAAAATTTTACTTTTTTTTTCTTAGGTACCAAAAACACACGTGATTTTAAGTGATGGAGGTGGTTAAATCTAAATATCACCAAGAAAAGGTGTCCGAAAATTTTTAAAAGCGATTATGTGATTAATGGAGACCCCAAAGTTTGGAATAATGGAGCAATGTCTAAATTTCAAAATTTATCATCATAATTTTGAAAGTGCCTTTATCTCTCTCTTAGTATTTATTATCTCGATTATTAACATATTCGGAATGGTTATGCTACTTCTTATAAGACAAAATGCCACTTACGCCTTTTTAATATTATTTATTATTATGATTTTTTGTATTTCCCGCATTTTCTGCAAATACACATGTTTTCTATTATTCTATTTACCATAGTATAGTTTCCACTCTCATTTAACTCGTATCTGCTCCCTACGACCGTTCTGCAATTTGACAGCTTTGGCCATATGTGTTTCTGGATTAGCAAAAGTCATATTAGGTGTATTAACCTTAAATGTGATATTTTTATTATAATTTCTTAGATTTTACAACAATGTAGTGGCTATAACAAAGGAAACAAAAGTTTCTATTAATTTGTTACACAAAACATCTCGTTATGGAGATGGAAGAATTATTTAATTCCTTAGAATCAGATAATCTCCAAGTGGTAGAAGATGTCAAGAAGCAGTTTGCAGATTATTTTAATAAAAGTATGTTCATTTATTATCAGTAACAAATATTGTAGAATGTGCATATTTTATTTGTATATTTTTTACAGCAAAAGAATCATGGCTAGTTACATTTTTGATAGATTATTATTTGCAAACGAATTCTGTAAGAGTTGTAGATGTTTTGTTAAAAGTACAGTCTCCTCATGATAGATTTATTTTCGATCGGTGAGTGTGTAATTTTTTAATATTAAAAAGCTTAATGTATATTTTGAACTGGTTTATAATATTCCAATTGGTTTGCAGAATTTTAGATTTGATTAAAAGTTCTAATAAACAGAAAGGATTAGATATCTTAGGAATTATTGTTCGACGTCAACCAACATGGCTCTATCATATTATGCAACATAATTTGTTCAAAGAAACTCTGAAATTACTTAAGGTAAATTATTTTAATAATGTATCTAGCTAATATAACATAATTCTTAAAACACTAAATATTATCTGTTTTAAAATGAGATTTGAAGTCATACTAACTGCAATATTTTTATATTATCCGTAACACATTCTTATTTAGAATGATGTTTATTTAGCTAATGTTAATATGACTTTTATTGCTATTTAGTTTTTTTAGATGGATATTTAGGTTTTATGTTAATATGACTTTTATTGCTAATCATGAATTTCATTCTATGTATCAAATTATATTGTATAGCATTGTATTATGTATTACTACTGTTTGAAATTATTCTTATTATTGATAGAGTTGCTTAGCTTTTTCTATCATTGTATCATTTTACAATCAGATTATTTATTTTCCAAACTACTTGAAATTTTAAGGTGGAGACCGATATTGTGCCATTTATGAGTGCTCTTCTGTGCATAATAGCTTTATTACCCATGGTTCCTTCTTTGATATCACCTTTTCTTATGGATATATTTGAAGTATTCAGGTAATATCTAATTTCATGTTTACTGAAATCATTAACATAAGATTTTGGCTGAATTTTGTTATTTTTGCAGTCGTTTGGCAGCATGGAAGGGAAATAATACAACTAAATTGCCAGAAGATCAGCTTATACATTTGCAGGTAAAAATGTTTGCTACTAGTTCTGCTTTATACTAAATGATAATTTTAATTTAATACTTTTTATATAATTTCTTTATTCATAAAAACAAGAATCAACTATACAGTTTACATTAATTCTAATTTCATTATTCTATTAGGTTGGTTTGTATGCTCTTTTTCATCGACTTTATGGAATGTTTCCATGCAATTTTGTATCATATTTGAAAAACAAGTATAGCAGTCGGGATCAAAGTGTAATTTTTGGCCATACTATTAAGGTAATCAATTATTAATGCATATAAATACATTTATATACAAATATTTTATGTGTAAATAATATTTTCAGCCATTATTAGAGACTGTAAAAATGCACCCTTTGCTTATTACCACCAGCAAGGAAAGAGAAACCGATAATTCACGGTTAGATATTCATGATTTAAGTTTTAATCCCAAAATTGTAATAACAATTTATGAAATATTTTATTTCAAGTTGTATAACTTAAAATATGATATATTAAAAAATATTTTGTATTATTTTTATTATTTTGAATATGGTTTTTAGATGGAAAAATATGGAAGTTCATGATGTAGTAGTTGAATGTTCTCGAGTAATGTTAGAAAATATTGAAAGACCTGATAACCAAGAATATATTGGATCTAATTCAAAACATATTGATTGTTCTTCAATAAATTTTGGTAAAAGAATTATATCTTAACAGATTTGCAAGTGTTATTGTTATACTGTTGATTTTATTTTAGAAAACTCGAATTTATCAAGAAGCCATATCATCACTAGTCAAGATTTCCATGCTTCAAAGATGGTCAGTATCAAACAGTCATAATAATAAAATTTAGTATTACATTTAATATTTATTATTTAAATATTTATTTGCATCCAGATTTTGTATATAAATTATTTTGGAACACAATCTGGATGCTTAAATAAGATAAAATATTATATTATATTATACTGTATATCTTTAATACATTTAACATATAGGTTGATCGCATATCTGAAAACAAAGAGTTTTGGAGTCCAAGTTTCACATGCCCTCCTACAACACCACCTCAGACACCCACTCCTGTTCCTAATACACACGTAAGTTTGGTGATTCCAATTATCTCAAACATCCTAAATATTCAGAAAAATATATAGAATTCTTTTATAGAGTTATACACCAAATATAACACCTTCATTGATGGCATCAAACATCAACACAAATCTCTTAAAAAATGATGGGCAAGAAGGAGCATCTCCACCAGAGGCTGCAATAGAAGCTACTCCTGAAAGCACACCACTAAGGGTTAGCTAAAGTTATGATAAACATAAATGATTTACTGAAACTATATTAAATTTATTTAACTTTGTATAGGATATGCGCATTAGGCCAATACCTCCAAGTTCTACAGTTGCAAGAGCTTTAAACACTAAGTTACTAACATCAAGCGTTAATGCTAACCAATCTTTAAATTCGTCTCAACCATCCAGTCCAATGAGAAAGGATCCTTCATTATTCAGGTATTAAAATATAAAATGCACATATAATGGATAATAGATAATTATGGACCATTCTGTGCTCACTTATTCGTTTATATTTTGGAATTCCTTACATCAATCACTATCTGTGCTTAGACATGTAATTATATTTTTAGGTATCCTGATCCTACAGATATAGAAACTTCATCAACATCTTTCCAAAAGTTAACTCGTGTCATATCAGATAGATCTCAAGTGAGTGTTTATATTTTGTGGAATATAATAATTCTATTCTTCAAAATAATTTCTTTTTCTTTTTCAGTCACAGTTAGAAAATAATGCAAGTTTATTCAGATATACAAATCCTACTAGGTAAATATTGCTTTGATTTTTTAAAATTAAGTGTGAATTATAATTAAACAGAATTTCTTCTCCAAACTAGATTTGTTAGCATTTTTACTTGATTTTGGAATCTTCACAATTGAAATTCTATTGTAATTCTTTTTTAACACAAAAATAATTAATAGTCATTACTTCCTTATAAGTTTTTAATAATATCTCATTTGTATTTTCAAATCTCTAATTTAGTCCTATGCGAGTTTCATCACATTCAGATGCCTTTCACAATAACATCACAACTTCTGATGCTGCCCAAAATACTTCGGTAAATATTGTATTATTATTGATAAATTGCATTTTTGTTTTATTGTTTACTGAAATAAATATTTTTCAGGAGTTCTCAGTAGACAATTTAGATTTCTCTAATATGTCAGAAAAAGATACTATTAATAATTCTGCAGAAAATGATCTGACTGAGGTAAATTATAATTTTTTTTTAAAATAAATATAGATTTTGATCTGTTGTTTATTTCTTAGGAGAACGTAAATCAAGAAGATCAGTTTGTTGACTGCATACCTGCTTCTTGTACGACTTGCACTTCTGGAGGATTGCATGTTCCAAATTCACGGTATATTAATTATCCTGGCTTTCATTCCCTGATATTGTTAAATATACCTTTTATAATATTACTAAACATTTTAGATCTATGAAGAATTTTGCTGAACATATCAAGAGATTACGATTTTATAGTCAATGTAATAATGATAATATCTCAGGAGGTTATTATAAAGGTTTTAGCGCAGGTATATAATATTTCAGTGATATTAATATGAAGTCTATAAACTCATTAAATTTACTTATTATTTTTTAGTTTCTGTGTAATTCTTGTGGATTTTTTAAAAATATAATGCATTTTATGCTATATTTTTATTAATACCTTCTCTTAATAAGAAGGGATTATTAAGAATATTATATAATTTAGAGATCACATTATATAATATTTTTCAGGCTCCAGTCCTGCCGATTCATCTGTTATTTTACCAAAAAGCAAACGACTGCGAAGAACTGCATCTTGTCCAAATTTTGTGCGTAAAACTGCAACTCATTTAGATATTGTCAAAGTTCCTAAGATAGAAGAAGTAGTTGATGCACCGGAGGTTATTAATTTGACAATTATTTAAAAATAATACAGTTCTTAAATTTGTCTACAATTTTTTTCCTGCTTTCAGGAGAAAGAAGTGAAAAAGGAAGAATCACAAAAACCAATAGTTGCTCGTTCTGTCCAAAATAATTCTACACAAACAGTATCATTCTGGCCACAGCCATTTGAGCTTCTCTACATTGGATTATTTCCTTTCGGTGATAATTGTTCAAGCAAACGGAATAGTGCTAAAGATACCATAAAACAATCACCTACTGATCTGCTGGACCAGTATATACAATGCTGTATTAATAGACAAAAACCCCACGGATCTGATGATAGGTATAATGAAAATGCTGAGATCAGGTCTTTACGGGAACAGTTACAATTGTTGCACATAGAACTGCAATTTGAGAGGCATCGTAGAGAATTACATGCAGATCGTAACAGACGTCTGCTAGGAAAATGTCGCGATAACCGGGCATTAGAAGAATCAAATGCCGCACTCAAGGAAAGGTTGCAGCTGTTTGAAAATGATATTCAAAAGTTAAACCAAGAACTTGGTATGTAATATTATTTAATATTTCTAGAAGTACCATCTTGCTTTAAGGAGTTAGGGGTACTTGGAGGTACAAAAAATGAGAATTTTTAGTATTGTTTTTTTGTTATTAAACATGTTTGTTTACAAAAACATTAATACGGCATCATTATACAATGTTTTGACTTTAAGTAACAAAAATTTCAAGAAAAAAAAATTAATATTTCCAAAGTTATAGCTGTTTTTGTTGACCCTGTTTCAAAAAACACTCCTGGCGGTGACTGTCATAACTTCTTAGAGATTTATCTAAAATCAATCAAATAAAAAAAATAGTTTTATAAATAGATAATCCTGGGCCTGATCGAAGGTTTTCTTTTTCTTGCAAAAATTAACAAAATAGCAGCATCAGAAATATAATTTCTAGATTTTTGGGTAAAAAATCAACAGTTAATTGGTCTTAAAAAATTGAAATTTTTGAAAAAAAGAAAATCCTTCGATCAGGCCCGAGTTTATTATGTATTCTAAAAGCTGTATAAATTTCATTAAAATTTATTAAGCGGTTTTTGAGTTACAGTGGTCGCCGCTTCAGAAAACATAGTTTTGAGAAAAACGCGTTTAAAGCTTCACATTGGATTTACGTACAGAAATTCGAATTATTGAATTACTTAAACCGAGTCATCTATTTCTGGGCCATATAATAGTTCATCAGTCATTGTGCAAGTTTCCAAAATTTCCATTTGCTGTTGCCTACGAAGCATTTTGGCCTACCGAGTGTGCTCGTTGGCGCGCTGATCTGCCACTTTCACACGTGCAGCATCCAATTTTTCAGCATACCAATGGGAATTATACTCACAATTAGGTCCTAGGGTATCCATAATCAATAATAATGATTATGTATATGTATTCAGCAAATTGTACGATAGTAGAACCAGTATTCACGGTTTTTAGGCATATTTTTTACACTAGTTGGTTGAGCTTTTATTTTTTTCTGATTATGGATTCAATCTTGAACTACACATCTTGAAAGTAAATTATCATTGCTGAGATCGTTGTAAATCGGTTTAAAAGCATTTAAAACATCAGGAGGTGAGGGAGAATAATCTTGAGAATAAGTATCGAGCTCTCCACTTGCGTCAACGCGCTGGTAAGAGCCCAATAACTCAAAAAGTAATCATCGGATCAACTTGAAATTTTCAGAGAACATTTTCAAGATATTACACTTAATGAAAATGCAAAAAAATAAAAATTGATTTTTCAAAAATTCCAAGTACCCCTAACCCCTTAAGACCACACAGAAAGCTAAAAATTCAATCAAAACAGACCCAAAAAAAATTTTTTTTAATGTAATGGCGTATTATATTAGTTTCATTTTTATTTCAGATAAAAAACGTGCAATATTCACAAACCAGGAGAGGGAGTGGAAGGCTATTAACCATAGTTGGCGCGAAAAGTATAACACCCTGATGGAGGAAAATGCGATGATGCGGGCAGCTTCCGATGCCTTAAAACAGCAATTAGCTCAACAGGCTGATGAACTTTCGAAAACAACATCCGAGTTGCAAGAAGCTAGAGCTATGCTGTTTGATCAAACTCAAGAAATTAGAGAAGCTAGACATCAAGCTGAGGTTTATACATTTTGATATTTATCATTTGAAAGTTTCACTCGAACTACATTCGGGCATAACTGTGTTCCTTTCTTTGACTATCATGTGTCTGGTTAGAGTCCGAGTCTTGTTTGGGTTTAAAATTTTCGTGATAATTTTAGCAATGTGTTTTTTTTCTAACTGATTTTATTCCTAATTTTTTTCCCTTAGATTGGAGCAAAGTATCGGAATCAGTTGCACCAAATGCATTCAGAGCTTTTATTAATGGGAGAATTGCAATCTAGATATAAGGATAAATTAGCTGAACTACCTTGGTTGAGAGCACGAGATGAAGAACTCGAAATTCTGCATGCTACATACCGCGATGAAATTATGAGTAAGTTTAGAACTTAAAAAGAAATTTTTATGTTTATATCTTCTATTTCATGTTTATGTTTATTCTTCTATTTCATTCTCCTGATCACGTCAATGTCAGGAATGTTGGATAGTTATTTAATAAAAATAAGCTCTAGTATAAATGTGTTTTAAGATATTCTTGTTTACAAAATTAGATGTCACGATATTCTGTGTTTTTAAATCCCTCTTTCCAAAACCAACTCGTTAAGCTACATTCAGATTGAAAACGTTAAAATTCTTCTAAATTATATAAACTTTAAAAATTATAATAAATTTGTATAGTATTTATGAGCCAATTTCAAATCAAATTGATTTAGATGCAAAATGCTGCTTCTTATTACAACCATTTACTCTTCTTTAAATTTCAATTCATCTTATTTTTTACTTAAACTTACATTCCAGTTGATTTCCTCATTCTTCTTAAAGTTTTCATTATTATTTATTTTCATTCATGACCAAATAAATTTTAAATAAATTTAAATTTTTCTTTCAGGTATGCAGCAAACATTAGAAATGAAATCAAATGCTCTGGAAGCTACTAGATTGAGAGTAACTGAACTCGAGAATACTCTTGCTAAGCGAGATTCTAATTTCAGTGAACAGAAACGATTGCTGAAAATTGTTAAAGAAAAATATCAAGTACAGCTTGATGTAAGTTAGACAAATAGTTTTTTTTTCTGTATTTGAATATTATTGACTACAGCTTGTGCAAAATTTGCATAAACAAGTAGATTTCTTCCAATATGCTTCTATATTTTCTAGTTTTTGTGATTATGTGATTGATTTTCTTGTAGGCTGTTGAGAGCAAGTATGCAGCTCAGAAATCTATAAACCAGCGCATGGAGGAACAGTTACTAGAACTTTATCGAAGTGAGAACTCGGCTCCAATTTCGCCTGATGGTTCGTGCAAAGGTGCGGGTGATCGCTCAGGTCCTATTGTTGGATCCTGGGACCTGTGGCCTGGATCTTCTTCTCCTTTGTCAGCTTCTCTGGCCAGCAGCGAAGGGATGATGAGCAGCGCTACAACGGCCTCTGGACTGGCCGGGCGTGCAGAAGATATTAAGAATTTGCAGGTTTGCATTTTTTTAAACTTAAAAAAAAGCCTGCATTGTATAACTCTATCATATTTTTTTATCTGCTATATTCAAATTGTAGTTATCATAATATAAATCATATATGAAACATAAGTACCTTTGCAACAAGAAAAAAGTATATTTATGAAACTAATTTTTGCAACTATGTTATAGGGTTTTATTTGTTGCAGGTTATTGTAGATCAACCAGAACAGATGATGGGATCAGAGCTTATAGAACAAAATTTACTGCCTAATGAAAACAGAGATATTGACTGATATGAAATTGAGATTTGGTATTTATTCTATTGCATTGTTGTATCTAAGCTTATTAGATTTATATTGTTGTTTCAATAAAAATATATAATACAAATATACATGTGCATGTTTTTTTAAGTTTTTTTCCAATTACATAGTTAAAATAAAAATTGGAAACTATGAAATTTCTCGTTAAATACGAAGAAATTTGTGGTATTAATTAAACAATTCGAACCAACTGAAATTAAAAATATGCAACTATACCAGAATAAAAGACCTTCTTTATTGTTTATTTTCTATTTGTATATAGAGGAACACTATAATTTGCTTTGTATTTGTATACTATATATTTATATAAGTATAAATACTTATTCATTTAGTAAGTGTTCAGCAGATTCGAACCTCGAACTCCAACTCTTCTTCGATGATAATACAAAACAAATCAGCAAAAATTTTCGTCGACGATTTCGGGAACACGGTTCAACCGATTTCAATTACTCAAAAACATTCGATTCCTATTGATAAGGAGACGTGCTGATTAGTTTTTGGCGAAGGCAGGTCTAGCCGTTCCGAAGATATGGGGCCAAAAGCGGTAACTCAGTTTTTAAGAGAGCGGAGCGTCTGATTTTAATAATTCAACATTTTACTTGTATTGACAAGATGAAGTACTGATTAAAATTGTGGGCAGACAGGTCTAGCGGTTTCGGAAAACTAGTAAAAAAAAAGTGCGAATTGGCGGTCAAAAATGATCATTAGACATAGGCACATCAAATTATCAGATATTTTATGGAGATTTCAATAATACGTTTAAATTTTCTTTACATTTCTATGGGTTCCGTAACATCGTTGTCTGTTAGACGGCGACGCAGCGCTCACGCGTTTCTATGCAGCTAAAGCAGTACGATTGCTTTGAAAAAAGATCAAAATTTTTAAAATAATTCAAAACAAAGCAAACATTTTTGCTAAAATTTACAATTTCTGCAGAAACCTAATTTTTTCAAAGTTAAAAAAAAATATAATATTTTTTAAAACAAATAATTTTTGGTACGGGAAGTTTCAGGATTTTTTCTTAAGGTACGATGCCATACATGCACCACTAGTTTCATTATGTAATAATAGTTCGATAAATAAATAAATAAAAAAAAAAATAGTTCGAAGTTTATTATGAAAGTGTCGTTCTTATGTTAGCGCTTCAGTTAATGCCCGGCATTACTAGTGATTTTTGATACAGGTCAGAATATCGTCAAAATGCAATATCATTTTAAAAACTTTTATAAGAATTTTGTGGTGCATTCGATGTGTAAAATTGTGTACAAAATGTGTAAAATAATGGCGATTTAATTGTGTAAACATACGTGCAACAAACAATTTGACTGGACGCCATGGTACCCAAAATGTTCAAGGTAGGTCAAAACGCTACTACTTTTTTACTGATGCTGATTCATTTGGTAAAAGAAATCTGTTCACACACATACATTTTCTAAATTTGGTCTCATTCGATTCAGAATGGCTTGAAACGTCGAGAAAACATAAAATTAGCGAATCAAATTTTTTATGAAAACAAACTTCTTCGGGAAGTTAATTATAATATGTCTTTTTCCAAATGTTTGTATACAAAAATCAGTGATTTTGAGGATATCTGTAAATTATTGAATTAAACCTTTGAAAGATTACCAAGCATTTAAAATATATATTACATAGCATCAGTTTAATATAAAATGAATATGGAGTGCATCCATCTTTTAAGACACGTGTTGCCAATAAGCCTGCCACTACCCTCTGGTCAGTCTTGTATGGTTCTTATAAGAATATGGTTGAATGTATTGGATGTGTAAAAAAATTGTTTAATTTAGTGATATACTTTATTGTGTAAAAACACGTGCTAAAAACAATTTGACAGGACGCCATGGAACCCAAAATGTTCAAGGTAGGTCAAAACGCTGCTACTATTTTACTAATGCTGATGTGATAATGTCGTTATTTGATAATGTACTAAAAATGATTATACACAAAGCCTATAACTTTTCGGTAAATTATAATCTGTCTTCTTCCAAATGTCTGTATACAAAAATCAGGGATTTAGATAATATATGTATGAATTATATTGTATTAAACCTCTGGAAGGTTACTAAGCAATAAACTTTTTCAATTACACTATATAATTAGAATGAATATATTCAGTGCTGGATTTACAGTAGGGGCAGTCGGGGCTACTGCCCAGGGCGGCAAATTTTCGGGGGCTGCAAAATTTGGATAGTGAGAAAAAAAATCTATACCATATAATTAACTTATTTTTTTAATAACATTTTTTATTTCAAGAAATATAATTAATAAAACATTATACAAATGCAATGCAAAATTTGGCAATTTGGCTAATATAAGGATACGTAAATGAGTTGAAAGTTTAAAAAAAATATGTTCTTCAGATCTCGAGCCCTTTTAAGACGACGAATTTGTGCACTTCCAAGCTTATAGCAAAGAAAAAAATTAAATTAGTGAAGCATGGCATTGTGCCTTACGGCAAGTTACTGAAACTTTTCGTACTAAAAATTACATTATATAAAAAGCTTTAAATTTTTTTGAAAAATGTTGAAAATTGAATTTAAGAAACCTTTTTTTATATTTCGATTTTTTTTGTAAATTATTAACTTTTATGTATTTATTAAAATTAAATTTTATTTGCATGATTCGATTTCTATTGATAGCGAGACGTGCTGATTAGTTATTCACCAAGGCAGGTCCAAAAATAATAATTCAGTTTTTGAAAAATGGAACGTCCAATATCATTAAAAGAAATTTACATGTATAGACAAAACGGAGAACTGATTAAATTTGTGGGAGGCAGGTCTAGCGGTTTCGATAATCCAATAAAAAAATTGAAAAAGAAACATTTGGCGGTCAATATGATCATTAAACATATGCACATCAAATTATCATATTTTTTAATAATAAGTATAAATTCTGTTTACATTTTACTATGGGTTCTGTATCATTATTTATTCGTTATTATGCGAGGCGACGCTTACGCGCTTCTTTATTTTGTCTCTATGCTGCTAAAGCAGGGCGATCGCCTAAAAAAATTCTTTTATTTTATTTTTTTGTACGGGAAGTTCCCGCAATTTGCCTTAAGGCACGATGCCAAGCACCACTATTTATAGTATGTAATGCGTAATAAATTTTCTGCAATCAAATAGTAATTTTAATTTTAGAAAAATGATATATAAGAACTATTTTACCTAAAAAATTAGGAATGGGGCGGCATTTTTGTCAGTGCCCCAGGGCGCCAAATTTCTAAATCCGGCCCTGAATATATTAAAAAGCATCAGTTCAATGAAAAATGCATATGGAGTGCATATTTTGAGTGATTAATACCATCGAAGGGGCGCTTTCTTTTCAGATGCGTTTTGCCAATAGTCTTCCATTACCCTCTGGTCAGTCTTGTATGGTTCTTATAAGATAATGGTTGAATATATTCGATGTGTAAAAATTTGTGTAATTTATAAATTATTATTATAGTGATATACTTTATTGTGTAAAAACACGTGCTAAAAACAATATGACAGGACCCCATGGACCCAGATGTTCAAGGTACGTCGAATCGCTATTTATAATGACACTGACATAATAAAAGTTGATTTTATAAAAATGATGTGACGCCATGACACAAATTTTGCTTCATCTGTCAATTTCAAAATTCCTGACTAAAAATACTAATTACTGAATTGAACTTCTGAAAGATTACCCGGCAGTAACCTTTTGGATTTTTATAGATATTATAATTGAAATATGTATTATATATCAATTTGAAAAAATATAGTATAAATAATTGTATATACAGTACTTGTCAGGGTTTTGAAAACCGTCAAGGCGGCGCTTTCTTTCCAGACATTTGTTGCCAGAATTGTATGGTTTTCTATTGTAGTGTGATGTTTTTTTATATACTTTTCTTCACTATCACTGAACAGTCTGAACACCATTGTGATTTAAAGTGATTTTGAAAAAGCATCACTATCACTAAAGAAATACATTTCTCCATATCGTTGGTGCTAATTAATTCATCACTCACTGCACACATATTATAACAGTAATTACTTATGTCATCATTTCATTTTAGTTCGCACGAATTATTTTATATACTTTTATTATTTTTTTATCATTCATCTTTTATTACCATATTTACTGTTATTTTAATATTACCGATGTTATAATTTACTTATTATTGTGAATTACAACTGTAACTCATAGAATACCAACCATAGAAAGCCAAAATATTTTTACTCATACCGCCCGTAGAATTTTTTTTTGCTATTTTGTTGGCAGGACTTTTTGTTGGATAGTTTGCAATACGCCTGATTTCACTCCATTAACTGATTTAATAATTAGTTAAATATTAATTAATAAATAAATTAATTAATATAATCCACATCAGTTCCACACTAATTCCATAATCCAGAGGTTCCAAACAGTTGAATGCTGAAACTTTTTCTACCGTGATTTGAATTTTTTCAAAACCATTTGAACTAGTGGGGTGTATGGCATCGTGCCTTACGGCAAATTGCTGGAACTTTCCATACCGTGTTCTAAGAATATTGAATGTTTTCAAATAGATTATTATAAATATTGTAACATTGTCTAATATTTATAAAAATTATATAAACTGAATTGCAAAGTTGAAATTATTTGTTTAAGGTATATTAGAACTATAGTCAGAATTAAAAATAAAATCTGAATTATTTTTGATATACAAAATTTTTTTTTTCCAAAATCAATTATTTTGTTAAGGCAAGCAGAAAGTTCTTTGAATCGTTTAAATCGGACGCTTAGTTCTTTCAAAAACTGCCATTTTTTACACATTTAGCTCCGTATCTTTGAAATGGCTGGGCCTGCCTTTGCCAAAAACTAAAAAACATTTCTCCCAAACATTTATAATTGAATGTTTTTTAGATCATTCAAATCGGATGTTCCGTTCTCTCAAAAACTCGATTTCTATTTTCTGCACTCTTTGGTTTTTATCTCCGTAACTGCTGGACCTGCCTTTGCCAAAAACTAATCATCACATCTCCCTATCAATAGGAATCGAATGTTTTTTGAATGATTCAAATCGGTTGATCCGTGCGTCGAAAAACGTGACTGGAAATTTGTATCCATACATACACACACATCCATCTTTTCTGAGGTATGCCAAAATGTTCAGAAACCTTCAAAACGTCCAATTTTGATTTTCGGCCCATTACAATAACTTTTACCCTACGGGAAGTTAAAAAAAATCGATTTTTGAGAATTTTGAAATAGTTAGACAGTAGTCTAACGCTCAAACATTATAAATCTTTGTACAAAACCTATAGAAATGCAAATAAAATTTGTAGTTATTATTAAAATCGTTATAAAATATAATATAATTTAATATACCAATTTCGACCGATAAATTGGCATTTTTTACTTTTTACATTGGATCACCGAAACAGCTGGTCCTGCCTTCCCAATTTTGTTTTTCATTTGTTCGTCCATACAAGTAAATCATTCAAATCGGGCGTTCCGTTCTTTTAAAAACCCATTTACTATTTTTGGCACTTTCGCCTGGTATCTTTGAAATGGTTGGACCATCGTCGACGAAAATTTGTATCCGCACACACACATACGCACACACACATACACACACACACATACATCCATTTTTTCTAGGGTATGCCAAAATATTCAGAAACCTTTGAAACGTAAAGATATATAAAAATTTTCATTTTCGATTTTCTTGCGATTACTATAACTTGCCCTGCTCGGGAAGTTAAAAAGTATTAGTCTAATTAAATAATCATTTTGTCATATTATGTTTATAGCTTTTCTCGTAATATTGCTTTCTAGTGGAAACTTTTCAAGGACAAAAAACATTTACATTTAGCTCGTGTACAAGTATTATTTTTCTACTATATCAATTCTGTGATTAAAAACAATGTAAATGTTAATAAAATTGGGATGCTTATAAAAGTCGATCTGTTGTTACATAAATTCGTTCTGCATGTTTTGCACTGAATTGAAGAAAATTCGGCTTTTCCTAAGTAGTCATTTATTCTTTTACAATCCATATAATCGACAACACAAGTTCGAAGTATTCTGGTACCATCTAAAAAAATTAAAGAGAATGTTGAAAGTAACTCACAAGTTATAAATGCTTCCTTAACATCTATTATAAATCGATAAAGTGTGAACCAGTATAAGTTAAAAAATTATATTAGGATAACTCCTACTTCAATTTGATATTTGGAATAGAACTATATATAGTGTAAATGTGTTTAATTATTTACTGTTCATTTAATACTTACGAATATTATCGGTGGCTATTAATTTTACACATTGAAATGGTGCTCCGTCCCTGGTGTGCAAAGATTCATCAAAGTTTGCTGGCAAAAATCTGCTTAAAGAATTATTATTTTTACTGCTTTCTTGCGGAAGTTTTCCGCATTCCACTACTTCAATATCTTTCTTGGAACTTAAAGTTTCAGTGCAGGCTGGGTTAGTTCCTAGGTTGCATCTATAACATTTTAAAGATGACCCTAAAAAGATTATGTTTAATCAATGAGTTTCTTATATTTTGGAATGAGAGGAATCCAATTTGATCATGATATCATGCCAAATTAAAACACATCAGTATATCAGAGGACAAGACATTTTTCTTTAATGACTTCTGATCACCTTTGGTATCATAATTAACTTCCCGTAGGGTAAGTTATAGTAATCGCAAAAAATCGAAAATGAAAATTTTTATATATATATAGTTTCAAAAGTTTCTGAATATTTTGGCATACCTTAGAAAAAATAGACGTGTGTGTATGTGATGGAGCACGGATCAACCGATTTGAATAATTCAAAAAACATTTTACTTGTATTGACAAGATGAAAAACTGTTTAATTTTTGGGAAAGCAGGTTCAGCGGTTATGGACTCTCAATAAAAAATAAGTTGAAAAAATATCATTTGGCGGTCAAAAATGTTTATTGGACATATGTACATTTAATTATCAGATATTTTATAGAAATTTTAATAATGTGTACACATTTTGTGTAATTTATTTGGGTTCCGTAACAAGATTTTTAATTACGGTACGGGAAGTTCTAGCAATTTGCCTTAAGGCACAATGCCATGCACCCTACTTGTTTATAATGCACTTCTGCAAGAAAAGCGACAGGAGTCAAATATATAAGTTTGTGCAGAAGAGTAAAAATGAAATACTTAATATTTTGAATCAACTGTTACTACTGTTCAGAATTATAATAATGAGACAAGATATCCTCAAGATCCTCTAGAACTTGCATTTTATTTGATTTTAAAATTATTCTCACCTGGATCCAAAATACTTAAAATTAATAAAAGTTTCGATGTCCACATATCATCACTTTGTCACCCCTGAAAATTGGAAACGTTTAATAAGTAATTATTATCTTGGTTTGAATATGGTACTAAAATATTAAATTTCTTAAATAGAAGTGATAACAAATCATATTCAAGAATAAAAAATATACTTTTCTCAAGCATTATTTTTATTAAGTTTTAAAAACAAAATCTGTCATTTTTTTTTTTTTTTTTTTTAATTTTTATTTTCAATAGCAATCAGAATACATAACTATTCTATGAGCTATTTGGCTTATGTCATTCACTCACACATACACACACACTTGCAAACACACATATAAATTTATCGGATCAATATTACAATCATATTCAGAGAATCACTTCAATAAATGATTCAATTATTCTGTTTATATAAGGTTGTGGTAGTTCTATGGTTCCTCCATATTATCTTCGGGCAGCTTCTTCTTCAGTCTTCTTGAAGTTGATGTCTCAAGAAGCTGAGTAACTATATTGTTTGAATGATGTTGTAGTTTTTGAAAGTGTTTTATACTGTTGATTTGTATTATTTTGTTTATAAAATCAATATGAAGATCGTCGTGTAAAGTTTTGTTACTAACAAACCACGGAGCATCAGTAATCTGCCTCAATATTTTCGATTGGGCACGTTGCATTAACGCTATATTGGATTTGCTTGCACAGCTCCACAATTCAATGCCATAAGTCCATATGGGTTTTATTATTGCCTTGTAAATTAGAAGTTTATTGTCAATGGATAAAATTGACTTGCGTCCCAGTAGCCAGTATAGTTCAGCGATTCTAATTTTTATAGTATTCAATTTGGCGCGAATATGGTCCTTCCACGTGAGCCTACGATCTAAATGCATACCTAAGTATTTGACGCATTCGGTGCTTGGAATTGCTTGGCCATAAAAATGTACTCCTGGGCATGTTGTCTTGTTCAGTGTAAATGTTATATGACTAGACTTGCTCTCATTTATTTTTATTCTCCATTTTTTTGTCCACTCCTCTATAACATTTAGATGCCTTTGTAAAATTAGCGTAGCCTTAGATGCATCAGCATGTGTCGAAAGAATTGCTATGTCGTCAGCAAATGTAGCTGTTGTGGTTGATTGTAAAGTTGGAAAATCACTAGTGAAGAGGATATATAAAAATGGCGCTAAAACACTGCCTTGTGGAACTCCTGCCTCAATCTGATGAGATATTGAGGTTTCAGTGTTGACCCGTACTTTGAATTTCCTATTGGCGAGATAAGATTCTAGAATATTATAATAACCACATGGAAGTAGCGATCTAATCTTCAATAAAAGTCCCTTGTGCCACACCTTATCGAAAGCCTGGCTCACATCTAGAAAGACTGCAGAACAGAATTGTTTGGCCTCGAAAGTATTGCTGATGACTCTTACGATTCTGTGGCACTGTTGAATTGTGGAGTGTTGACTCCGAAAGCCAAACTGATGTTCTGGAAAATATTCGCGCTAGTTAAGATATGTTGAAGCAGGAGTTTTTCGAGCACTTTTGAAACAATTGGTAGAAGGCTGATTGGTCTATATGAGGTAACCATATAAGGATCTTTTCCGCTTTTATGGATCATTTTTACTACAGATGTTTTGTAGAGAGTTGGCCAATAATTTAATCTAATTATTGAGTTGAATATATACGTTAGAAGGATGAATCCCTTCTTTGGCAGTTCTTTCAACATTTTTGCCGTAACTAAATCGTAACCTGGAGATTTATTATTTTTTAGTTTACTAATCTCTTCAATTATAATCTTTAATGAAAAGAACTTTATACTGTTCATTGAGTTGTGAGAAGGAATCATATTTGAGTTAAGGTCCGCTGCGTTAGAGTAATCTGGGTTCGGTTTGAAAACTGTACTTAAATAATGAGCAAATAAATAGCTTTTTCTGCATCACTCCTAGCCCAAGATAGGTGATTGCTGTCATCCCATCTAACAGGCGGATTTTGAATACGTGGTTTTAATTTGTTTTAATTGGTTTCCAGATTGAGTTATCAAATCTATTTAGGTTTGATACGTAATTGTTGAAGTTTTGGTTAGAAATTTCTTTCAATCTGGATTTTAGTTTATTGCTTAAGTTATTGTATATGTTCTTATCTGATGGAAAGTGAGTTGACTGCCATTTTCGTCTTGCTTTCCTTTTCTCTGAGATTAAATTTTTAATTTCAAAAGATAGAGGTTGATCCTGTTGAACTATTGTTTCTTCTGGA
>NW_020539725.1:52416183-52435911 GCF_003426905.1 Ctenocephalides felis | reverse complement strand
TTTTAATTATAAAATTTTTAATTAAGGATTTGTAGAAACGAACCTTTCTTCATTTAGATAGTATTAATATTTTTTTTACTAACCATTTCTCACACATCTTTTTTTACCAATATAAAACTCAAATTTATCCCATATTAGACCAATATTGGTTGAGCAATTAGAACTAAAATTATGCCAATATTGCTGTGAAATTATTTTTTGAAAAGTATTTTCCCTGAGGGAGATTTTTTGATCAATTTTGTATGACAATTCTGTTTATTTTGTGTAATTTGAATACATTTGTACAATTTTCGTTCGTATAATCAGCAAAAACGTTCGAACTGAATGCCACCATATACAATTTTGTACATCGTTAAATAAATATTGGTTACTTGTTCAAAATTTGATTTATTTTAAAAATTTGAATTGAAAATGAAAAATCCATATAGGTACCGCATTGTTCTGAAAAAAAGCATTGCAGATGGAATATTTTCCAAAACTACAATATTTTTTTTATAAGAAAATTGCTCACTTCGGTTACAAATTACATTACAATTAAAATTTTCAAATATTATATAAAACTATATTTATTCCTTTAAATCTATTTACTATCATACTCCTCGTAATGCAGCTATAAAATCTATCGCTCACCATGGCAACAGAATATATAAACAGTACAAACTCAAAATTTTTCTGACACGTGTGTCATTTTATCAATTTATTTTTTTATAAAGTTATATTTAATATGTTACAAATACTGCCAAAATGAATGGGCCGCCTGAACAATTGTATTGCTCTCAGCAAATCTTTGTACCGCCAAGGTTTCCTCATCTTTTGAAGGCTTATGCCAAAGGTAAAGTTATGTAATTTAGTAATTAAATTATTTATACAGCTGAATTGATCATTTCAAATAAAATACTCTTTAATAAGTATTGGTCAAATATTATATTCTAAATTTTAAGTTTTAAATGCACTTTTTAGATCAATTTGAAACACTTTTCGTGTACAATAACTTGCCATTGATTTTATGACGCGCCAAAATTTGAAATAAGACTTTGATTTTATTTAATTGTAAGGAAAATTGTTGATTAAATATAGTTTTCTTCTAGATGCAATAAGAACTCAGCCTTTTGATTTGTTGCGATGGTCTGCTGCTTATTTTCGTTGTTTGGCCCAAGGCAACGTGCCTCCTGCCAAAACCAGAATCGAAATACCTCCAACTGTTGCACAATGTGGACTTACACCTGGCTATTTAAAAGTGCTTCTAAAACAGGTAATAATTATCCAGTTTGTATGATGATAATAAATAACACTGGGTTTCCTGTTTCAGTTTGGAACTTCTGAGCATATAGATCGTGCAGAACTATTTACTCGCTGGTTGGGCATTTGCTTATGTGAGTTCGAACTTGATAAAATGCTGATGATTGGAAATATGTTTCATGATACGAGTGTACATTGGATGCATTTTTTTGCTATTGCTGTTGGTTTTTTAAATAAGGTAGGAAGTCATTACTAAAATATTATGTTACTTATGCCTATCTTAGCACCATCTATTTGTATTTGGAATCGATGTTCCTGTTTTAATTTAACAACACTTGGATAACAGCTTTTTATGCTTGAAAAATCGTTCTGCGCCTTGTATATCAGTTTTTTGTGTAATAAGTTGATTCAAGATCATCTTTTTCTAGTCACTGACCCATACCATGATCATGATTTGCCAACTGCTAACTGAGGAGCCAGAAGGCGGCAGCGCAATGATACCTCTTTGGCGTTTTAAGCAATTATACAAATTTTTAGCATCCTTGGATTGCTCTAGAAAACAAATATATCGAAATGGAAGTCGTGTTCCTTCAAAAAGTGATCCTATAGCTCCTGAAGAGAAACCAAATGATGGGCCTGAATCATCGGCATCTGCTACTAGCATTTCCTCTGCCGATGCCGAAAAAATAGTTAAAAGACCTGACAAGGTAATGAACTGGAAAAGATTTTTCATACTTCATAAAGTATTTTGAATGCTGCCGATTATTATAATTATAATTTCTAAAGCTTAAAGTATACGAAAGTATACTTTCAATTATACTTTTAATCCAATTAGCCCCCAGCTGATGATGCTGAGGACTTTTACGTTCCACCAGGAGAAGATATGGTTACAGAAGTGATTGATCATGATGAGGATGTTAAAAAACCTGATTTAAAAATTGTTGATAGTGAAGAACTAATGATAATTACAAAGATGGAATCGCAAGAAGGTCTAATATTTGAAAAAGTTTGATACCTCCTCGCCATTTCGATATTGACAAATATTTTCTTACAGAGATTATTATCGGTTTGACAACGGAAACTGAAAAAGGATCTAAAGAAATTGAGGTAATAAAATTTTCACAAATTATTTTACCTTATTGTACAAAGATTTTAAATTAGAATTAAATCAATATATTTTATATAATTATACTTGAAATATTTGTCAGAACGAGAGTGATGCAAAATCAGATATAGCAACCATGAAATATGCAGACGAAGAAGGTGCTGTACAAAGAGAGGATCTTGAATTACCAAGTGATTTGATGTTACATGATGAAGGTTTACTGTCTGTCGAAAAAGAAGATGCTCAAGTCAGCTCAGAACAGAAGGTACCTTTGATTCAAAAGAAAATTCCTTCCTGTTCTTTTAAATATATCACATATTATAAAAAGTAATTATTCCACATCAAGAGACGTTGATAATTAACTGTTTTAGCAATAAAAAGAAATTACTTAAGATAATTAGTTAATTATTTAATTTTTATGATTTCCAGATAGAAGAAACGGAAGAGCCTTTGCAAGCTGCTGTTCCAGAAATTTCTGATGACGGTTCCGATGATTATACGAAATCACCTCCTAAAAAAGAAGAATCACAAGAGCAAGAGATCTCTCTACCAGATCTTGATCAAAAATGTTAGTCTTTAATCTAATAAGTTGTGCAATGCATGATCAGAAAACCAATAACCTAATTTAATCATGATAATTTCTTATTTTTACAGCAAGTAAATAATCTTGCCGACTATAATTTCTTCTATTGCTAATGT
This sequence comes from Ctenocephalides felis, assembly GCF_003426905.1. Classification (NCBI taxonomy): domain Eukaryota; kingdom Metazoa; phylum Arthropoda; class Insecta; order Siphonaptera; family Pulicidae; genus Ctenocephalides; species Ctenocephalides felis. The sequence goes on along the minus strand of NW_020539725.1, from coordinate 52,432,868 downwards.
TATCACAAACCAGCTATTCGATTTACATATAATTCTTTTGTTTTACTGTCAGCTCCAAAAGGCAGTGAGGTATCTATTCCTGAACAACGTGATGCACTGGAACAGGAAAGTGTTTTGGGTGAAGATCAGTATCCATATCGTTATCGTGAATCAGAAACTGGAGGTGTTTGTACTTGTTTAGAAGACGAATCTAGGTCTAGTATTACATCAGATGGAGATATTGCTGAATTGGCCAAAGTAACGGGAAAAGCTCCACAACGAGATTACAGAAAGATGAGAAAAGGCAGAGAAATAGTAGAGGTAAAGAGATAATAGTGTTTGTTTTCAAATTTTGGTAATATTTTCTGTAGGCGCCGATTAGTCCAAACTTTTCAACGCAAATCTCTATAGAGTTACATGGGACTTTTAAATTTTTTTAATCTGTACAGGCGTTTTCGAAAAAACGTCAACGGAAAGTCACATACACACATGCTTTAGAAAAATTACTTGAAACGTTCAGGAAACATAAAGTTACAAAGTGGGATTTTTAAAGAATAATATTTCCTTTACCGTGACCTTTACCTTGGACCAAAATTGGTTTTTGTTTCAGATACCCGCGATTCCTGGAATTGGTGAACGAGTGCCTAACGAAATTCAACAAGAGTTGTTAAATTATTTATTCACAGTAAGCACAAAACAGCATGGAATGGTAATGCCAAGGAACTTGCGGCATTATCTTTGTCCTCCTCTCGAAAGGTTGAACGCCTGTCCTGAAGAAGGAGAGTTCGAGTGCACTGTCGTAGTGCACGACCCAATTCAGTGATGTTAAATTTGTTGCACATAGTTATTTTGTGAGTTAAAATATTTTTAATTGTTACTTCATTTATTAAGTTGGTAATGTAAATTTTATGAGAATAAATTTATGCATGTTAAATTAATCTTAGTGCTCTTACTGTTCACTTAAAGTTTGACTAATTAGCAAGAAATGGTTTGAAAAAGTGAACATGTGCACTTGGGAGAGCTTGGAAAAAGTTGAGACTATGGTGCCAGATCTTGTTTTCTTGTTATTTTTATTCAGTTAGAAAATCGAAGATACTAAAATTCGTAATCCTCGGTAAAAGATTTTTTTAGATCTCATATATGCTGTAATGGCAATCTTGTTTGATGATTTCGTCCCATAATGATTACCATATTTTGGTATTTTGATTTTTAAATAAAAAATAATAGCTTCAAGTAAATTTCTTTTATGTTTTCGAAACAAAAAATATGTGCAATAAATTTACAAAGTTTCTAGTAAAATCCTTGGTCGTAATTAGTTGCAATTTTTGTTTTTTGACCTAGTTATCGAAGACATAACATAGGCAAAGCACATAACACAAATAAACAAAATGCGCACTAATTTAACAAGCGCTAATTATTACTCATTAGAACTTGTACGGTGATTCACGCAATGTTGATTAGCTTTATTTAGAACTGATTTAATTTATTTCTAAATATTTCCATGTTTAACTTTATATCAAATTTGATTTTTGTCTTATTCTAACGAATCCAAATGGGGAAACGATCTGGAATAAATGTATCAAACAAGAATTAATTAGAAATAAAGCTACGTTATTGGTTTTCTATGAAGTAGTATATTAAGTATTAATTAAATAATATGATATGGTGTGATGCTAACTATGAGTAAATAATTAAAATTTTACTAAAAGTGCAAATTAAGCTATTTCTGGTATTCCAAAATTTTGTACAAATGTAGTAACAGAGTGGTGTAATACTGGATCTTGAGGTTTAAATACTTGTTCGCCTTTGGAATTCTTGTAATCTTCATATCTAAAATAACAAAAACATTCTAAATGACACAGATCTTCACTTTGCCTTACTATATTTTGGCACTGGTGTTATTGGAATTTTTTTTTATATGTAGTACGCGTGTTTGGAAAAATTTCTATTATGCATTGATTCCCAACGTTTCAAATAATTTGCACTTGTTGATATTTGCAATCAGTAGAACTTGACATGCAACGATCATATTATCTGTTCCTAAATAATTTCTATATATTTTTAAAATATTCTGATCGCTCTTACGATCCTAAGTTTTTCAAAAAAATTTGTGAATATTACTAAATAGTACTAGTATACTTTTTGAATATATATAATCGTCTTTCGGATTTTTAAGCGTTTAGTTTTGATGACACATATATCATATTTACCAAATATTGATTTTTTTACATATTCTGTACGTCGCGGCTTTATATAGAAAACGAAGGTCATCAGGAGGGTATAACAAATATTCTCATAAATAAATCGTAAATTATACATTAGGTCAATGTGTATTGACTTGTTGCTCCTAGTTACATATTTAAAAAGGAAATACAGAAATAAAATTAATTTTAATTTCAGACCACAAAATACCTCGATTGTGTGATCTAAGAGTATTTTATACCCTTGTTGACTATTGCGTAATGGTAACCATTTTTCAAATTATTCTTTTATTACCTGACAGATCTTAAGGCGGTCAATCCTGAGCATCGTTGTGCAGCTCTTGTAGAATAGGCGCTGGTGCAATCCACGCTGTACACACCAAATCGTGAATTTTTAGCTCGTAATGCTGATGCTTCTAATAGCAAAGTACCTATCATAAAATCATTGGCTTAATATAACCACACCATTTTAATTGAGCGTTTACTTTGAATAAATCATAGTATATAAAGCAAACTCATACGCCTGAATAATAGAATAAGATTGCGGTGAAATTTAGTTGATTTTCGGCAAAAATTCTGAATATGTAAAAGGCAATGGAAACCATTTTGTCGGTAATTAAAAAACTATTTAAAATTTAATTTTCACTTGGCTCTATTTTAGTAATATTGGCGCAATATTGGTAATATTGACACAATATTTAAATTGTGCCACGATTCAACCACGTTTGGGCCACGATTCAACCACGTTCTGGCCACGATTTATTTCTTTTTGGAGTCACATCATCGGTCTTTGATGTCGTGCCAAACATTAATAAATTTTTAAATTTTTGAAGCATTTTTCCTAATTATAAATTAATACATTATGTGGCTAACCTATGCCTAGGCCCCTATAATCAGGATGCACGGCCATGACGTGAGTGTGAAGGCCGCGCTCAGCACGAAATCTTTTGCAGACATCTGCATCTCGCTCCAACTCTGCCAAAAACCTGCCAGGTAAAAGATAACTCACCCTTAATTACACAAACACTCATATATATTATTTTTATTATTATATTTACCTTAATATAGTTGACCATTTCCCATCTTCGCACTTATCAGCTTCTTCTAACATAATTTTGGCATCATCAGGTTCAATAGAACCATTGATAGCGACTCCTACAATTATTTCTTTCTTGGATCGTGAATTTGATTCATTTACTAAATTAATATTAGTTGATGGATCTGCTGATAAAATACCATTTTTGTATTGTATGACCTTCTTCGTTTCATCCACAATTGTACATGTATCTACTTGAATTGTCAAATTCTCTGTTCGAATAATATTAGTCTAATAATTGAATTTGTTAGCAAGCATTAAGATAAGTGATGATACAAAGTTAGATGAATGTAATAATTCAGAACAACTAGTGGAAATTAGGCATAGTACTTTTATACTATACTAAAATAGTAAAGTGGGAGTTCTACTTCATGCCGTACTGTATTTATAATGTACCATATTTCTATTATTATATAAAGAATTTTCATTACTCCAATTCAATACTAAATTAAGGAACCATATATAAAGAGATGTTTTTAAATATCAATGTTCAAACTATGTTTAGAGCGTTGGGCAAAACATCACATTTTAAATTAAATATTTTTCGTTTCAAGTATATTAAAAATATATTCAATATGTTGTTTTAACAAAAGAAATAAATATATCTATTAGATTTGAACTAACCACATGTGCGTTTGTGGTTTTTGTGGTCCACGACAGATGTACAAATATTTTCAAACTCAAAACCAAAAAGTGGATTTTTTATATGCATATACGAAAGCAACAAACTCTTCGTATTTATCGTGATGTAATGATTAGGAACGTGACCTAGCACAAACTAGTTCTGGGTTCGATCCCAACCTTCTTGGGTCAGCTTGGTATCAAGCAGTATGATATCAAATTTGCGCTTGACGTTATATCTCAAATAAAAATCGCATTTCGTCGGCATTGCTGCAACACATACGCCAAGCAATAAATAATAATCCAAGAGAGGTTGACCGCTGGGTTGCCCTCAAGAGAAAATAATTAGGTTAGCAAACACAGCTCCTAAAACACGTTTCTCTGATCGTTGTTGAAAAATGACAAAATGTAAACAAAATACCCACATAAAATGATACTTTTAGTAACAATGGTTAAATATTGGTTGGAAATCCATAGGACATGGTTAGGGTATATGGGACCAATATCGGAAATATTGAGATTAGTATTAGTAGTACAGATGAGAAACAAGTAAAATTTATATTTATTTATTTTAAGATACAAATACTAAAGTTTTTCTGTACGAATGCTCACCTACTTTATCATTAATTATTTCTTCTCCACCATCACAATCTTCATCTTCACATGTGATGATGGCTTTAACAGAATAACCTTCTTGGATGGCTTCCATGGTAAATTCTATATCTGGTGTTGTTGGTTCTTTGGGTTGAATTGAAACTGTTAGAATTTCTTCAGGGTAGTAATGTTGCATTAGGAATGACATAATTTCTTTATATTCAAACGGCGATATGTCATGAAATGAAATTTTTGGTAACTGTCTCATATTATCCATGTTTTATTTCTGTAATAAAATCGATAAACGATTAATGTTAGACGAATAGTTGGTTAGACATATCTAATTAGTGAACTTTAATTTAATATTATTTATTTAAAAAATTTAATTTAATTTAATTTATTATTTTAATGTTGGAATAGTATTATATGTTTTTATTTATAATATATCACATGCCAAATTTGTTTTCGCTGCTGAAATTCTTTAATCTATTTGAGAAATGTATATAAATATTTAGATTTAATGTACAGTCCATATATTAAATTACTAAAACATTTAAAATATTTTTACCAACCAAATCACTAGCGTTCTTAAAATCATAATTTAAACTCCTAGAATTTTAGAGTATATTTATTAAACAAAGATTGATGATTACATATCTTTAGTAAGTTGATATTTCAATGGAAATTTTTGCGGATCAGCTTACCATTCGAGAACAATGAACAATTATAATACATTTTGAATTATAATTTCAATATTTATACTTAAATATTAGAAACAATGGAAGTTTGCGTTAAAATATAAACCATAAATTATAAATCCACAATTCATAATAGTAAATATGTAGAATATGTCTTTAGAAATTTGAGAAGATAGTAACGATAGGCAATAAATATTTTGATTGATATAATTTGATATAAAATTTTAAAATCAATTGTTCTGTGGATTAATTTATTAGGAAATCGATTTCAAGTATTTTATGATTACAAAAATTGAAACCAGCCAGTACCGAGAAAAATGGAAAAAAATTATTTAAATTCTTTTAATTTATATCCATGTTTAGAATTTTCCAATAGTAGTCTTATCTTATTTATCAAATATATTATTTAATGACAATTATATTTATAGACAATCAATAACCAATAAATATGTATGGTTAGCATGATTATTTGTCTTGAATGGATTTGTTAGAAATATCAATATAACGACTTGAATATTTAATGTGCATGCTTAGAATTTTAAATTGTCCTGGATATATATATATATATATATATATATATATATATATATATATATATTTGAAAAAATGCTATAACTGCCCATTCGTCAAAATAAAAAATTAGTTAGAAAAAAATAAGTTTCTTAATTATATGTTTCGACACTTGATGTGTGTCATCATTCCAAGTTTGAAAGTTTTATTTTTTTGATGGAATTAAATACAAAACTATAATTATTAGAAAAAGGACAATTATATTATTTAAATGCACAATGGAGCAAAAAATCAAACTACCCGTATAAGTGACAAAAACATTGGTTTTCTAATAATTATGTTTTTGTGTTAAATTTCGTAAAAAAAATTAATTTTATTAAGATGATGATTATTAAGTTTCATACTTTTAACCTGGTGATTACTGAATGATGACAAACATGAAGTGTCGAAACGTATTTTAATGAAAATAATTCTTTTTTCTCAACTTATGTATTGTTTTTATGAATGGGCTTGTTTTTTCAAATATGTTTTCACCTCAAAAAAACTATCAGCTTCTATCGTTGTCGCACTTCAGAACTATTTTTAAATTCTTATTTTCAATCCAAACTTTTTCGGACATCCAAAAATTTCAGTATGTTCATTATTGCTTGCAAGAATTTTTCTAAATTTTCATTTATTTCTAACGCATGTGTAATATTAATATTTACTTACAGTTTACTTATTTATTTTGGGAATTTTATGCGATTAATTCTATTGAGCAAATCATCGAGAGCAAAAAAAAATCCTCTCATTATTAAATATACTATGGTACTTCATGTTGGATTATTTTAATTTAATTTTTCAATATTTAAAATATCTAAAATTGCATCGTAAACTTCTCCTAATTAATATAGTATGGGCCGAAGTGTTTTAAAGTTAAATTTAAAAAATATTGTCCAAGATTAGTAACATATGCAAAGTAATTATATAATTTTTGAATGATATAGAAAATTTGAATTATTTAGAATAAATTGAAAATTATAAAATTCAATCCCAAATCTCGTTAACCCCCTAAGGCGTGCGCCCGCATTTTTTGCATGCATCGCATTCAAAGCAGGACCTTCCCTGTGTGTTTGCATTTATTTATTACACTGGCAAAACGTCGAATTAAAAAAGATTCATATATGCAATTATATATTTGTACGTTTTGACACTTGATATGTGCCATCATTCAGCATTTGGTAGAAAATTTTTCTACAAACTACTAGAAGAACTACTATAGTTAAATGCAAATGATGAAAACACAAAATATTTGTCGAGATTATAGCATATTTTTTTCTATTATAACTATCAGTACAATAATATATATATATATATATATATATATATATATATATATATATATATATCCGTCTATCTAAACTGCATTAAATTGCATGCAATCACGATTTGTATTGTAGAAATAAAAAGCATTTCCATTATGAATAATACCTTATGAGTAATTGTTCTTGAATACATCAATTTAAATGTATGAGTGAACGTTTTTACATTTATCTGAAGCTATGTGATAAAAAAAATATTTTGAAATCATTTCAATACAACTAGAGACTTATAAATATAATTTTATAACAGTACAGTCAAATTTAAAACTGAATCGGATGCAAGGTAAAATATTTTAGATTTTTGCGAACTACTTGTTACATATTTATTTCTTATATATTATTATATTATATTATTTATTATATACACACACATATATATATATATATATATATATATATGTATGTGTGTATGTGTTAAATTTTTAATCTAAACAACGGATTCCAAAACCACTTGGTTTTAATATAAATACTGTTCCGAAAGAATTTTAAATTCCGACTCCTATGATAGTAATATTTATATCTGATTAATATTCAATGTTAAACACTCTAATATTTATCAGAAATTCAAACAATTTTTATATATTTTTACTTTTTGTTAACAGAATAAATTTCATTTGTATTTTATGCGCAGGCTAATTTATTGTGTCTTATATGATTTTAGCAATTACTGAATTAGTAATTTCTATAAAATTTTACAAAAATGTAATTAATATAAAATCAATTAGTATGTTATTTATACTTAATAAAAATAAGTGTTTCATGCAATTATTTAAGAATAAGAGAAGAACTTTGGTTCAAATAAACAATTGTTTATTATGTTATCTTATACCACATCTCATAATAAACCACGCACAGGTTCGAATTATTATTGATATAATTTTTTTAATAATAATTAACCAAATCACAATTTAATAAAAAAAATATTTAAAAAAATATAAAATTCATTTTATATAATATTTATATAATAATTATTGCAAAAAATTTCTAATATAAATTTTTAGTATTATACATCTAATAATTTTAATTAATTAAAATACTTACATTCTTATTCTTGTATATTGTTCCTGTTTTGTTTATTTTTAAATTCAATAAATTATTTTTTCCGTTCAATCTGGTTCTACACTCACACTGTAGCAATTTAAGCAATACCACTATAAGAAATTTAACAAGTGAACACGTGTTTTCCGCAAATATGTATACAAAATAAATTTGAATAAATTATATTGAATTAACTATCGAAATTTTAAAATAAATATATGAATTAAACTATTCTTTTCGTATAAGACTTTGATCCAGCAGTGTTAAAATAAAAATGAGAGTGTCATCAGGTTAACGCAAGATCACTGTCACTGATGTTTTCTCAACTAGTGGTGGGAATAGAATGAATTTATACATTCGAATTTGTCGAGTTAATGCCGTGGTTTCCAACCTGTGAATAAATAAATATTTTTTATGTTTATTTGGGAAGCGCGTTCCAAGAAGGTTGGAATCCACTGACTTAATGCATCACATTTTTTTATTGTTACTTTAATAACAATTAAAAGGATATTTTTTATCTCATAATTTTTGTTATTACATATAAATGATTATGTTAAATCTACATGTTCAAACAACCGATTAATCTTTTATAGTCTATTAACAGGACAGAACTTACTTGTTCAATCTGTTTGTTAAATTTATCCAATGTGACTTTATAGAAGATTTGTATTAGAAGACGTAAACTCCTAGTGTATTTATTTATTTCTTTATAGAGTCAACCGTGAACAATTAGTTCTAGGTTTGATCTAAACGTCGTCACTGCTCGCTATCAAACAGTATGAAATTATATTTTTACTTCAAGTTATAGATCTTGAGCCCAGATATATGTCCCATCTTATATATGTGACTTAATAGGGAATTTGGATTAGAAGACAGAAACTCTCGATGTATCATAATATACGTTAATTTATTTGTTTTTAGACTCAGCTGTGACCAACTACTTCTAGTTTTGATCCAAACCTCGTCCAAACTTGATATCAAGCAGTATGAAATTAAATTTTCACTTGATGTTATAGATTTTGAGTTCAAATATGTGTCCCATCCAATGTGACTTAATAGGGGATTTTGATCAGAAGGCAAAAACACTCGATGTATCATAATATACGTTTATTTATTTGTTTATAAAGCCAGCTGTGACCAACTGGTCTGCAATTCGATCCAAACCTCGTCTAAACTCGATATCAAGCAGCATGATATTAAATTTCTACTCGAGGTAATAGATCTCAAGTCCAAGTATGTAAGCAGATTATGTATTATACATAGTTCATAGAATAAACACAAGTGTGTAGAATTTTTGTTCACATTTTAGACAAAAACCTCGAACAGTTTTTTAAAATTCAAAATCTGTTCAAAAGCTATCAGATGAAAATGAGCTCAAAAAGCTCAGATTGAACTCAAATGCTATCAGAGGCTGATTTTTTTTTTATTATAAATAAGATTGATAAAAACGAGTGAAACTTTGCATGAGGGTATGGTTTATTGCCTTATGTGATAATCTAAAATATTATGAGCCTTTGACAAATGGTTCAATTATAAAAATTCACCAAAAGGGCCGTCTAATAAGCATGCAATGTTTAAAAGAGGGGTAGGCAAGGGGTCTAACCAAAAATCTGTAAACAGCACGAGAAATAGGATGGGTCTAGTAAAATATTACGTTTATGTAAAATATTACGTGTTCCTAAATTTTAAAAAACAATCCAAAATTTTCCAAAAAAAAATCTAAAAATTTTACTTTTTTTTCTTAGGTACCAAAAATACACGTGATTTTGAGTGAGGGAGGTGGTTAAATCTAAATATCACCAAGAAGAGGTGTCCGAAAATTTTTAAAAAGCGATTATGTGATTAATGGAGATCCCAAAGTTTGGAATAATGGACCATGTCAAATGTTCAAAATTTATCATTATAATTTTGAAAGTGCCTTTATCTCTCTCTTAGTATTTATTATCTCGATTATTAACATATTCGGAATGGTTATGCCACTTCCTAGAAGACAAAATGCCACTTACGCCTTTTTAATATTATTTATTATTAAAATTTTTTGAATTTCCCGCATTTTCTGCAAATACACATATTTTCTGTTGTTCTATTTACCATAGTATAGTTTCCACTCCCATTTAACTTGTATCTGTTCCCTACGACCGTTCTGCAATTTGACAGCTTTGGCCATATGTGTTTCTGGATTAGCAAAAGTCATATTAGGTGTATTAACCTTAAATGTGATATTTTTATTATAATTTCTTAGATTTTACAACAATGTAGTGGCTATAACAAAGGAAACAAAAGTTTCTATTAATTTGTTACACAAAACATCTCGTTATGGAGATGGAAGAATTATTTAATTCCTTAGAATCAGATAATCTCCAAGTGGTAGAAGATGTCAAGAAGCAGTTTGCAGATTATTTTAATAAAAGTATGTTCATTTATTATTAGTAACAAATATTGTACAATGTGCATATTTTATTCATATATCTTTTACAGCAAAAGAATCATGGCTAGTTACATTTTTGATAGATTATTATTTGCAAACAAATTCTGTAAGAGTTGTAGATGTTTTGTTAAAAGTACAGTCTCCTCATGATAGATTTATTTTCGATCGGTGAGTGTGTAATTTTTTAATATTAAAAAGCCTAACGTATATTTTGAACTGGTTTATAATATTTGAATTGGTTTGCAGAATTTTAGATTTGATTAAAAGTTCTAATAAACAGAAAGGATTAGATATCTTAGGAATTATTGTTCGACGTCAACCAACATGGCTCTATCATATTATGCAACATAATTTGTTCAAAGAAACTCTGAAATTACTTAAGGTAAATTATTTTAATAATGTATCTAGCTAATATAACATAATTCTTAAAACACTAAATATTATCTGTTTTAAAATGAGATTTAAAGCCATACTAACTTCAATATTTTTATATTATGCGTAACACATTCTTATTTAGAATTATGTTCATTTAGCTAATGTATATGCACTTTGCTGTTTTTCTCAGAATTTGGATATTCAATTTTTATGATAATACGACTTCTATTTGCTATTCATCAATTTCATTTCCTGGCTCAAATTATATTGTATACCATTTTAAAACTTTTATAATAACTACTGTTTGAAATTATTCTTATTATTGATCGAGTTGCTTAGCTTTTTTTATCATTGTATCATTTTACAATCAGATTATGTATATTTAAAACTACTCTGAAATTTTAAGGTGGAGACCGATATTGTGCCATTTATGAGTGCTCTTCTGTGCATAATAGCTTTATTACCCATGGTTCCTTCTTTGATATCACCTTTTCTTATGGATATATTTGAAGTATTCAGGTAAAATCTAATTTCATGTTTGCTGAAATCATTAACATAAGATTTTGGCTGAGTTTTGTTATTTTTGCAGTCGTTTGGCAGCATGGAAGGGAAATAATACAACTAAATTGCCTGAAGATCAGCTTATACATTTGCAGGTAAAAATATTCATTTTCTACATTTAGTAATAACTTTGATTCTTTTAACTTTTTATATAAGTTCTATTGTGTATTTATGAAAACAAGAATAAATTATATAATCTCTATTATTTATAATTTTATTAGGTTGGTTTGTATGCTCTTTTTCATCGACTTTATGGAATGTTTCCATGCAATTTTGTTTCATATTTGAAAAACAAGTATAGCAGTCGGGATCAAAGTGTAATTTTTGGCCATACTATTAAGGTAATCAATTATTAATAGATATAAATACATTTATATACAAATATTTCATGTATAAATAATATTTTCAGCCATTATTAGAGACTGTAAAAATGCACCCTTTGCTTATTACCACCAGCAAGGAAAGAGAAACTGATAATTCACGGTTAGATATTCATGATTTAAGTTTTAATCCCAAAATTGTAATAACAATTTATGAAATATTTCATTTCAAGTTGTATAACTTAAAATATGATATATTAAAAAATATTGTCCTATATAAATCCTATTATTTTGAATATGGTTTTTAGATGGAAAAATATGGAAGTTCATGATGTAGTAGTTGAATGTTCTCGAGTAATGTTAGAAAATATTGAAAGACCTGATAACCAAGAATATATTGGATCTAATTCAAAACATATTGATTGTTCTTCAATAAATTTTGGTAAAAGAATTATATTCTAACAGATTTGCAAGTGTTATTGTTATACTGTTGATTTTATTTTAGAAAACTCGAATTTATCAAGAAGCCATATCATCACTAGTCAAGATTTCCATGCTTCAAAGATGGTCAGTAACAAACAGTCATAATTATATTCTTTATAAAACCCAGTATTACATTTAATATTTATTATTTTTTATTTGCATCCAGATTTTGTATATAAATTCTTTTGGGACACAATCTTGATGCTTAATTAATTTTATTGATGTTCCATTAATTTCCATTATATAATTTTATGACATTTAATACATAGGTTGATCGCATATCTGAAAACAAAGAATTTTGGAGTCCAAGTTTCACATGCCCTCCTACAACGCCACCTCAGACACCCACTCCTGTTCCCAATACACACGTAAGTTTGGTGAATCCAATTATCTCAAACATCCTAAATATTCAGAAAAATACATAGTATTTTTATTATAGAGTTATACACCAAATATAACACCTTCATTGATGGCATCAAACATCAACACAAATCTCTTAAAAAATGATGGGCAAGAAGGAGCATCTCCACCAGAGGCTGCAATAGAAGCTACTCCTGAAAGCACACCACTAAGGGTTAGCTAAAGTTATGATAAACATAAATGATTTACTGAAACTATATTAAATTTATTTAACTTTGTATAGGATATGCGCATTAGGCCAATACCTCCAAGTTCTACAGTTGCAAGAGCTTTAAACACTAAGTTACTTACATCAAGTGTTAGTGCTAACCAATCTTTAAATTCATCTCAACCATCCAGTCCAATGAGAAAGGATCCTTCATTGTTCAGGTATTAAAATATAAAATGCCCATGTAATGGATAATATATATTTACAGACCATTTTGTGCTCATGCATATTTTAGAATGCATTACACATATATAATTAATCACTATTTGTGTTTAGACATGTAATTATATTTTTAGGTATCCTGATCCTACAGATATAGAAACTTCATCAACATCTTTCCAAAAGTTAACTCGTGTCATATCAGATAGATCTCAAGTAAGTGTTTATATTTTGTAGAATATAATATTCTATTCTACAAAATAATTTATTTTTCTTTTTCAGTCACAGTTAGAAAATAATGCTAGTTTATTCAGATATACAAATCCTACTAGGTAAATATTGCTTTGATTTTTTAAAATTAAGTGTGAATTATAATTAACAGAATTTATTCTCCAAATTAGATTTATTAGCATTTTTACTTGGTTTTGGAATCTTCATAATTGAAATTCTATTGTAATTCTCTTTTAACACAAAAATAATTAACAGTCATTTTTTTCTTATAAGTTTTTAATAATATCTCATTTGTATTTTCAAATCTCTAATTTAGTCCTATGCGAGTTTCATCACATTCAGATGCCTTTCACAATAACATCACAACTTCTGATGCTGCCCAAAATACTTCGGTAAATATTAAATCAAATTCTATTATTGATAAATTGCATTTTTGTTTTATTGTTTACTGAAATAATTATTTTTTAGGAGTTCTCAGTAGACAATTTAGATTTCTCTAATATGTCAGAAAAAGATACTATTAATAATTCTGGGGAAAATGATCTGACTGAGGTAAATCATAAAATTTCAAAATTATTTATAAAATAAACATAGATTTAAGAACTTTGTTGTTTATTTCTTAGGAGAACGTAAATCAAGAAGATCAGTTTGTTGACTGTATACCTGCTTCTTGTACGACTTGCACTTCTGGAGGATTGCATGTTCCAAATTCACGGTATATTAATTATTCTGGTTTTCATTCCCTGAATTTGTTATATATCTTTCATAATATTACTAAACATTTTAGATCTATGAAGAATTTTGCTGAACATATCAAGAGATTACGATTTTATAGTCAATGTAATAATGATAATATCTCAGGAGGTTATTATAAAGGTTTTAGTGCAGGTATAATATTTCATTGATATTAATATGAAGTCTACAAATCCATTAAATTTAATTATTTGCTTTTAGTTTTTGTGTAATTTTTGTGGATTTTTAACTTCTGTAGGGCTAGTTATAGTAATCGCAAAAAAATCGAAAATGAAAATTTTTATATATCTTTACGTTTTAAAGGTTTCTGAACATTTTGGCATACCTTAGAAAAAATGGATGTGTGTGTGTGTGTGCGTGCGTGTGTGTGTGTATGTATGTGCGGATACAAATTTTTCGTCGACGATTTCGGGAACACGGGTCAATCGATTTGAATAATTCAAAAAACATTCGATTCGTATTGATAAGGAGACGTGCTGATTAGTTTTTGGCGAAGGCAGATCTAGCCGTTCCGAAGATATGGGGCAAAAAGTGCCGAAAACGGTAACTCAGTTTTTAAGAGAACGGAGCGTCCGATTTGAATAATTCAAAAAACATTTCACTTGTATTGACAAGATGAAGAATCGATCAAATTTTCATGAACGTAGGTCTAGCGGTTTCGGAGATATGGAGGAAAAAGTGAAAAAATGAGCCATTTGGCGGTCAAAAATGATCATTAGACATATGCACATCAAATTATCAGATATTTTATAGAGATTTTAACAATAAGTATAAATTTTGTTAACATTCCTATGGGTTCCGTACCAATGCTTATGCGTTAGACAGCGACGCGGCGCTTACGCGCTTTATATTTTGTCTCTATGCAGTTAAAGCAGTACGATTGTAAAAAAAATTTTTTTAAAAAAAAAGTAATTTTTTGTCCAATTTATAGTTTCTCAAAAATCTTATTTTTTCAAAGTAAATTTTTTTCAAAAATGTTGATCGTTTTTAAAAAAATAATAATTTTTTGTTACGGGATGTTCCAGCAATTTGCCTTAAGGCACGATGCCTTAATTGCCTCAAGACAGAATTCCACTTACAGCTAGTTTAAATATATAATACTTAATCCATGTATAATTATTTGGAGATCACATCATATAATATTTTTTAGGCTCCAGTCCTGCTGATTCATCTGTTATTTTACCAAAAAGCAAACGTTTGCGAAGAACTGCATCTTGTCCAAATTTTGTGCGTAAAACTGCACTCATTTAGATATTGTCAAAGTTCCTAAGATAGAAGAAGTAGTTGATGCACCGGAGGTTATTAAATTGACAATTATTTAAAAATAATACAGTTTCTAAATTTGTCTATAATTTGTTTCCTGCTTTCAGGAGAAAGAAGTGAAAAAGGAAGAATCACAAAAACCAATAGTTGCTCGTTCGGTCCAAAATAATTCTACACAAACAGTATCATTCTGGCCACAGCCATTTGAGCTTCTCTACATTGGATTATTCCCCTTTGGTGATAATTGTTCAAGCAAACGGAATAGTGCTAAAGATACCATAAAACAATCACCTACTGATCTGCTGGACCAATACATACAATGCTGTATTAATAGACAAAAATCGCACGGATCTGATGATAGGTATAATGAAAATGCTGAGATCAGGTCTTTACGGGAACAATTACAATTGTTGCACATAGAACTGCAATTTGAGAGGCATCGCAGAGAATTACATGCAGATCGTAACAGACGTCTGCTAGGAAAATGTCGCGATAACCGGGCATTAGAAGAATCAAATGCCGCACTCAAGGAACGGTTGCAGCTGTTTGAAAATGATATTCAAAAGTTAAACCAAGAACTTGGTATGTAATATTACTTAATATTTCTAGAAGTACCATCTTGCCTTGAGGAGTTAGGGGTACTTGGAGGTACGAAAAAATGAGAATTTTCAGTATTGTTTTTTTGTTATTAAACGATGTTTGTTTACAAAAATATTAATACGGCATCATTATACAATGTTTTGACTTGAAGTAACAAAAATTTCAAGAAAAAAAATTAATATTTCCAAAGTTATAGCTGTTTTTGTTGACCCTGTTTCAAAAAACACTCCTGGCGGTGACCATCATAACTTCTTAGAGATTCATCTAAAATCAATCAAATAAAAAAAATAGTTTTATAAATAGATAATCCTGGGCCTAATCGAAGATTTTCTTTTTCTTGCAAAAATTAACAAAATGGCAGCATCAGAAATAAAATTTCTAGATTTTTGGGTAAAAAATCAACAGTTAATTGGTCTTAAAAAAATTGAAATTTTTGAAAAAAAGAAAATCCTTCGATTAGGCCCGAGTTTATTATGTATTCTAAAAGCTGTATAAATTTCATTAAAATCTATTAAGCGGTTTTTGAGTTACAGTGGTCGCCGTTTCAGAAAACATAGTTTTGAGAAAAACGCGTTTAAAGCTTCACATTGGATTTACGTACAGAAATTCGAATTATTGAATTAATTAAACCGAGTCGTCAATTTCTGGGCCATATAATAGTTCATCAGTCATTGCGCAAGTTTCCAAAATTCCCATTTGCTGCTGCCTACGAAGCATTCTGGCCTCCCGAGATGTTCTCGTTGGCGCGCTGATCTGCCACTTTCACACGCGCAGCATCCAATTTTT
>NW_020539725.1:52392262-52416083 GCF_003426905.1 Ctenocephalides felis | reverse complement strand
TATAAGATTAGGAACCACTATTCCTCGCAATAAAAAAAATCTCCTAGCACTCTAACCAGCATAACTGAAATCATTTACTCGGCGGCGCTCTCTCACAATAGCGGACAACGCTCGATCGAAGGGCAATCCCGTAATTATTACGATGCTGACCACCAGAAAGGAGATAAGAATAAACGACAAAACCAGATGTTAGAGTGAACAGAAGCCCTCGGATCATCATCCTTGTTACCTGGATATCTGGACCGACTACGAATCTGTGATATGTGAACTAAAGCACCTGTCTTTGCGATTGTAGTGCTGTCTTTTGTTTTCTTTTACTGCTTCGAGCATTTTCGAACAATTTCTATCAATGGTCGTTATTCGATGTGGTGAATTTATATACTTGCGTGGAGCTATATTGAATCTGTGGAGATAATGGCATATATATTTATATATATATATATATATATATATATATATAATAATTTTTTCTGCAAAAAGATTTTGGTACAAAAATATCAAGTTGATTTCAAACATTCTAGCCGATAACTCGTACTCGCGTAAGGTAAGGGGCCCGGTTTCTGACCTTTTTAGAGTGACGGCGGAGGTTAAACTATAATAATTAATATAAAACTTAACTTAATGAAGGAAATTATAATTTTATCTATTAGTTTAGGATTTTTAAAATAAAGTAATGTGCATAAAAAAATTATTTGAACTAAATTTATATTTTAAATTGACGTTTTAAAAATTGACATTAAGAGCTCCAGTTTCTGACCCTCAGAATTCTTCGTGTGGCAGTTTCTGACCTGACCGTAGCCCAATTTCTGACCCTCAAAATTAATCATGATTAGGTTATGAAGTGCTTACTAATTTTAAATAAACTGAAATTATTATTAGAATAAATAAATTAAATATTTATTCTAAAAATATACAGTTTGTTAAAATTTAACGTATAAATAGTTCAAGTCTTGTTATAACATATTACACAAACAAAAAAATAAAATTAATATTAATTTAAATTTACTTGGACTTTTTTTTTATTTAAGAGCTTTTTGTTTCTTTTTTTCTTCAAGTTTTTCTTTTCTAATTATTTTTTCTGCCTCCTTGATGGCTTCATTTTTGGACCTTTCAGCTTTTTTCAATTCTTTTTCTTCTTTTTTTTTAATTCATTAATTAATTGTATTGTATAATTGTATAATAATAAAAATATTAGTAAACTAAAACAGTCATAATTTAAGCGTTGATAAAACTGACATGATTAATGATTTATCACTTAATAATTAATATTTTATCACTTAAAAGATGTATTTACAAGATTTAAATACAATCTTTCATTTATACCAATGAATATTAAATGTAAATTTATCACTTTACTACGAAAAATAGTAAAAAAAATATAAGATAACAATAAATATTATTATTTTTACATTTAATGAACAAGTGACTAAAAACATGTGACAGATAACCTAGCTTTTAGAAGGTTAGAATTGCAGGGTCAACAACTGTGACATACACTTAAAATTAGCCTAGTTATTGACCCTCAAATTTCAGTAATAAAACTAAATTTAATATGTTTTATAAATATTTTAAAATAAATTTCAATTAATTATTGACTTATTTGTATATTTTTAGTTAGATTTTCGTACTTACATCATAATTAGTGCACGAACTCAATTGTCGTAGCTCCTTACATAAACTGTTTAGACTAAAGCTAAAAAATGGCTTCCACAGTCACTTTTGGTTTAAAATTTTTTTTATTTAGTTAATATTTTTTATATTTTTTTAATTGACATTAATGAGGCATAGAATAAATTACTGTCAATTAAGAAAAAATTATTTTCACATTAAATGTATAGTTTTTTAATTAATTCCAAAAAAGTTGAAAAGGTCAGAAACTGGGCCAGGGTCAATAACTGGGTCTTTACCTTACTCCTTAAATAAAATTAACAATCCAACTGAAAATAACAATTACCTGACTCTGGTGTCATATGTTTACCTTACACTAAAAAATATTTTACTTGGAATAAACTATTTTATAAATTAGCCAACTGACATCATTTTTAATAAAACAAAAACCCTTTGTGACATCGAACGTCTAAGAAATCTCATCTATCAAATTAACTGCCTAGATTGCAATTCAATTTATGTGGAGAAACGAGCTATAATTTATTGTAATACAACAACAAAAATATTAAAAAAATTTATAGACAATTCAAAACTGCTTACAGAACACAACTTCAAAATATGCTTATGCTTACACTTCAAAATACAATGTATGTTTTTTTAACCTAACTGTTCTACATTTTGAAGAATATTTGAACAAAAAATATATGTTTACTTTGCATTAATTTTTTGTGGTAAAACATAAAATTAGTAAGACAAAATTTCTGATCAAAACATAAATTTTTCCTCCAAAAAGTTAATGAAAAAATATTGTACATTTGTAAAAAAATCAATTTAGATGAAATAAATAGTTATATAATAGTTCTATTTATATAAATGAGCGCATTCGTATGTCAGTCTCTACAATTACTCCATATAAATTGCAATAGCTGAAAACCATTTTCAAGCAGAATAATCCATTTTTCCTGACATCGTACAAAGAAAAGCATTCTAGAACATTCTCCACATTTTTGTTCACGCTTTGTTTCTGCCAGAAAATCAGTAAGAGGAAAATATCACCAATCGTTTTGAGCTATGCGATGTCATCAAAAGAAAATCCGAATGACGTATGGTTCATATAACTTGGAAAATTCTGGCCCGAGCATACGCGACTTTTTGAAGGAAAATCCGACGTGATGAAAACCGTTGTTCGGATTCAAGAACTTTGTGTTTTATGTTACATATTTCGATTCGCATATTATGTGAAATTGTGTGTGTACATTTTTATTTTCAAAGTGGATTTACGAGGAAAGGTAACAAAATCGCAGAAAAGCCCTCCATGGCAAGGTTTTTATTTACCGTAAATAAATAATGAGAGTACACAATCTTAGAGGAATATTGTATAATGCTAGGTGTGGTTGATGATATTTTTGCATGCATTGGTATTTTATGATGTCCTGTACTTTTTGGTACAGCCAAGAAAAGACCTTTTGTGAATCTCAGCAGAAAATACAGGTAGACAGGTAGATAAGGAGAAAGACAGGTTGAGAAGTAAAAAAGTAGGCAGGTTGACTGGTAGACAAGTATACCGGTAAATAAATAGGTAGACAGGTAGACAGGTAAAGGGGTGGACAGGTGAAGAGGTTGGCAGGTGCAAAAGTAGACAGGTAATCACTTGAAAGGGCAAACAAGTTCTATTCATATCTTTTCTATGTAAGAAATGACTAAGTAACTTCGAAACACAACTAACAGCAATTTTAATAGGTCAATCTATTTATTTCTAATTACATTTATAATTGAGACATGCATTACAAAACCATAATACACATTTGTATCCGCAAAAGGAAAATTGAATGCCTATAAACTCATAATTACTTCAGTGATATTTCAATAACCTCTCGATTCAGATACGGTTCTTTACTTTTGTATCGAGTTAACTTATTTTTATCTTTATAAAATATATTATGACTCGAATCTTGTTTTGCAATTATTAATGAACAGCATTTATAAACTCGATAGTAAAGGCATAAATAATGGAATTGAAATGGAAATTTTTATTCTTGATTATGGAAAGATTTATTTGTTTCAAAGTATTTATTGCTGATGGAATTTGTGAAATTTGAAATGCAAATGGGGTTTTGCATTAAAGATATAAATATTAAGTAAATTCAATGTAATTTCTTGTTATAAGGAGAGAGAATTCTTGAACAATTTATTAATCTGCCAAATATCTGAAAGTTTTTGACAAATTAGGTTAATTATCATAAAACAAAACAGGATTGTCTAGAAACTTTGATAAGAAATGAACAAATTCATTTCTAGATTTTTGTCAAGTTTTTGTTTTATTCAAATTATTTTTTTAATTAATAGTGTGTAATAACAAATAATAATAACGTATGAGTATGAATAAATAGAATGTTCAGAATAATTTTATTCTAATTTATTAGAAAAAAAGAAATCTTTTACAAACATTTTCCGCAGTTTGCCGAGGTCTTGTATCTAGATAAAATCACCTGTCTATGTTCGACAGTTTCACTGACTTTCTTGAATTTTCTGTAGAGTAAGTTCTTCATTGTTTTGCTTTTAAGTTCTTGTAAAGTTCACAATTTCTAGTAAAGACAACGACCACTAAGAATGCGTTTCATGGCTTTTACATTGATTCAGATGTATCAACTGCAAAGATACTTAGGTTCGAGGAGTCCAATTTTAATAAACAATAGAATCATTTGAGTTGCTATTATAAAAATACTCTTATAGATCTCAAATATGATCTTACATCGTACATACGAGTACGCCCATTTATATAAATAAAACTATTATCCAACTATTTATGTATATTCAATTTAAATTGAATTTTACAAATGTACAATATTTTTTCATTAACTT
This sequence comes from Ctenocephalides felis, assembly GCF_003426905.1. Taxonomy (NCBI): domain Eukaryota; kingdom Metazoa; phylum Arthropoda; class Insecta; order Siphonaptera; family Pulicidae; genus Ctenocephalides; species Ctenocephalides felis. The sequence goes on along the minus strand of NW_020539725.1, from coordinate 52,411,613 downwards.
TCTGGAGAAGTTACGCTTTGGAGAGAAACTTTGACTTGCTAATTTTATGTTTTCACCACAAATAATTAGTGCGAAGTAAACATATATTTTTTAGTTTAAATGTTCTTCAAAATGTAGGATAGTTGAGTTAAAAAAAACAAACATTGTATTTTGAAGTGTTAATGTGTTCTGTAAGCATAGTTTTAAATTGCTTAAAAAAAATTAATTTTGTTTATGTTGTGAAAGTGAGGAACAATTACTAAATGTCCTCGTATTATAGACGGATCAATTCACAAAAAGTTTATTTTCTGCTTTAATACATACATCTATATTTTACATAATTTCTATTATTCCATTGTTCCTGCTTCACTCAAAGTGGAATTTATTCTCCATCAATTTTATTGATGTGTCACAACGGCAAGATAAATGTTCCTCCATCTGCATAACAGATCTGTTTTTCTAATAAACACATCACTTGATACTTTTCTTTAGTTTAAATGATCACAATGGTATAAGTCGAGAACAAATGTATTTCAATCTCATAATAGTATCCGATTACGGACGAACGACAATTGACACTGATCGCCATAAAATGACAAGGGAAGAGAATGAATGAAAAAGCTTTGGAAAATAGATATAGTGTGGTGGTTTGTTGTTTTATTTGTTCTGTATTTTTATTAAAATAATGGTGCAGGTGTCTATTTGTCCATGAACTATAAAAAGATCTATATTATTTCTATTTATATATACAATATTCTACAAATCATTTAAATCTTCTATAATTGTGATCTATATTTGGAGCATAGCGTGATCTATGAAGACAAGACTAAATTTTTTTTCCAAAGTAATCACAAATCCATTCGAGTCAATACATAATCCAACAATGCCCAAATAATATTTAACCACTCTACATGAAAAAGAACAAAAGTAATAATTATAAGAATTTTTATTGAATCAGAACCACACGTCCATGGTGTTACCTTTGGCGTCTCAAATACAAAAAATCAGAGTTAATTGCGTCTATAATTCAGTTTCAGTAATGGTTTCTTGTTGAATAGTTGCGTGCACAAGTGTGGAATATTTTTTGTAAAAAAATATGTATTTGTAAATATGGATATATCGTGATCGTATACGAATTATGAGATGAATGCCAAACAGGCGTATAAATATTTTATTTAAAAAAAAGACAATAGTCTATTTAAATGCTAGTATAGTAGTTATCATTGCTTCTTTTAATTTGTTGTTCGAATATTTTATAGAGATATAACTAACATCAAACATATTCAAACTAGTGGGGCGCATGGCATCGTGCCTTAAGGCAAATTGCTGGAACTTCCCGTACCAAAAATTATTTTTTTTTTGAAAAGATTAACATTTTTTAAAAAAATTTACTCTAAAAAAAATAGATTTTTGAGGAACTATATAAATTTTTGACAAAAACTTACTTTTTGTTGAAAAATTTATTTTGAAATATTTTGGAAATTCTGAACTTTTTTTCAAAGCAATCGTACTGCTTTAATGCATAGAGACTAAATATCGAAGCGCGTAAGCGCCGCGTCGCTGTCTAACGCATAAGCATTGGTACGGAACCCATAGGAATGTTAACAAAATGTATACTCATTGTTAAAATCTCTATAAAATATCTGATAATTTGATGTGCATATGTCTAATGTCTAATGATTATTGTTGACCGCCAAATGTTATTTTTTTTTACTTTTTTTACTAGATCTCCGAAACCGCTAGACCTAATTTCATAAAAATTTCATCAAATCTTCATCTTGATAATGCAAGTAAAATGTTTTTGAATTATTCAAATTGCTTCATCCCGATTCCCGAAATCGTCGACGAAAATTTGTATCTGAACACACACAAATGCACGCACACACACACATACACACACATACATCAATTTTCTCTAAGGTATGCCAATATATTCAGAAACCTTTGAAACGTAAAGATATATAAAAATTTTCATTTTCGATTTTTGTGCGATTACTATAACTTACCCTACGGAAAGTTAATTATAAATAAATCAATTTATCACCTCCAGAACATTAACAATCGTCATTTCATTTCGAATCAAATTCCAACTAGTGGGGCGCATGGCATCGTGCCTTAAGGCAAATTGCTGGAACTTCCCGTACCAAAAATTATTTTTTTTTTGAAAAGATTAACATTTTTTAAAAAAATTTACTCTAAAAAAAATAGATTTTTGAGGAACTATATAAATTTTTGACAAAAACTTACTTTTTGTTGAAAAATTTATTTTGAAATATTTTGGAAATTCTGAACTTTTTTTCAAAGCAATCGTACTGCTTTAATGCATAGAGACTAAATATCGAAGCGCGTAAGCGCCGCGTCGCTGTCTAACGCATAAGCATTGGTACGGAACCCATAGGAATGTTAACAAAATGTATACTCATTGTTAAAATCTCTATAAAATATCTGATAATTTGATGTGCATATGTCTAATGTCTAATGATTATTGTTGACCGCCAAATGTTATTTTTTTTACTTTTTTTACTAGATCTCCGAAACCGCTAGACCTAATTTCATAAAAATTTCATCAAATCTTCATCTTGATAATGCAAGTAAAATGTTTTTGAATTATTCAAATTGCTTCATCCCGATTCCCGAAATCGTCGACGAAAATTTGTATCTGAACACACACAAATGCACGCACACACACACATACACACACATACATCAATTTTCTCTAAGGTATGCCAATATATTCAGAAACCTTTGAAACGTAAAGATATATAAAAATTTTCATTTTCGATTTTTGTGCGATTACTATAACTTACCCTACGGAAAGTTAATTATAAATAAATCAATTTATCACCTCCAGAACATTAACAATCGTCATTTCATTTCGAATCAAATTCCAAAAAAAAAAAATAGTTGCCAAATTTCCACAAAATTGAAAAAGTGCTCCCGCATAGTCACAGTCTAAACGCATTTGCAAATAATTCTGTGCGATATTTTCACTTATACTGTGCTCAGCTTGGCGGCATTTTCACATTTTTCAATAATTTTCACAAAATTGGAAAAGTGCTCCAGTACACAAACAGTCTAAACGCACTTGGGTAAACATTTGTACCAGAGTGGCGCTTAGACTGTGCTTAGCTTGGGTGATTTTTTGAATTTTTAGTCCAAAATTACAAAAAATTTTTTTGAAAAAAATTAGAATCAAAAATTTTTTTTTTCCAAAATCAATTGTTTTGTTGAAAAAAGCAGAAAGTTCTTTGAATCATTTAAATCGGACGCTTAGTTCTCTCAAAAACAGCCATTTTTTTTAAATTTAGCTCTGTAACTCCGAAACCTCTGGGCCTACCTTTGCCAAAAACTAATCAGCACATCTCCCTATCAATAGCAATCGAATGTTTTTTAAACCATTCAAATCGGTTGATCCGTTCTCTCAAAAATTCGCTTTCTATTTTTTGCACTCTTTGCTCCATATCTCCGTAACGGCTGGACCTGCCTTTGCCAAAAACTAATCAGCACATCTCCTTATCAATAGGAATCGAATGTTTTTTAAACCATTCAAATCGGTTGATCCGTGCGCCCGAAAACGTGGACGAAAAAAAGCGGACATACAAAACACACACACACACACACACACACACACACACATCCATTTTTTCTGAAGTATGCCAAAATGTTCAGAAACCTTCAAAACGTCGAGAAATGTAAAAATTTTTGATTTCGATTTTTGGACGATTACTATAACTTACCCTACGGGAAGTTAAAAAAAAAAATAGTTGCCAAATTTCCACAAAATTGAAAAAGTGCTCCCGCATAGTCACAGTCTAAACGCATTTGCAAATAATTCTGTGCGATATTTTCACTTATACTGTGCTCAGCTTGGCGGCATTTTCACATTTTTCAATAATTTTCACAAAATTGGAAAAGTGCTCCAGTACACAAACAGTCTAAACGCACTTGGGTAAACATTTGTACCAGAGTGGCGCTTAGACTGTGCTTAGCTTGGGTGATTTTTTGAATTTTTAGTCCAAAATTACAAAAAAATTGTTTTGAAAAAAAATTAGAATCAAAAATTTTTTTTTTCCAAAATCAATTGTTTTGTTGAAAAAAGCAGAAAGTTCTTTGAATCATTTAAATCGGACGCTTAGTTCTCTCAAAAACAGCCATTTTTTTTAAATTTAGCTCTGTAACTCCGAAACCTCTGGGCCTACCTTTGCCAAAACTAATCAGCACATCTCCCTATCAATAGCAATCGAATGTTTTTTTAAACCATTCAAATCGGTTGATCCGTTCTCTCAAAAATTCGCTTTCTATTTTTTGCACTCTTTGCTCCATATCTCCGTAACGGCTGGACCTGCCTTTGCCAAAAACTAATCAGCACATCTCCTTATCAATAGGAATCGAATGTTTTTTAAACCATTCAAATCGGTTGATCCGTGCGCCCGAAAACGTGGACGAAAAAAAGCGGACATACAAAACACACACACACACACACACACACACACACACACACACATCCATTTTTTCTGAAGTATGCCAAAATGTTCAGAAACCTTCAAAACGTCGAGAAATGTAAAAATTTTTGATTTCGATTTTTGGACGATTACTATAACTTACCCTACGGGAAGTTAATAAAATATATTATACATATACATATTGCATTGTTTTACATTTTATTAAACACAATTAGGCATAAAAATCTCATGTATTAAAAATGATAAAAAAATAAAAAAATATGGATTTGTTTTTTAATTTGGGGTGTCCCTAGTGTAGATATTTCCCACTACTGTTATTTCAAAATGTTATTAAATCTAGACTAAAATCTGTCTCTATAATTTACCATTTTCTTATTTTCTACTGTTCCATATGGATATCAATCTTGGTTACTTTGCTTGTAAAGTTTTATGTAAAATGAATAAAATCAGATAAACATATGTTGAATGAAATATATTGCTTCCAAAATCCAAAAAAGTTTTGGGTATCCACACCTTTTCTTACAGCGGCGATCGAAAGGTCTTATATCAATTTACTGAGATCGGATATTTGATAAATGAGGACATATATAGTGGAAATCTTTAAATCAAAGTTGACATATTGGAATGTAAAGGAATGTTGGAATAAATATTTAGACGTTTGTATGAAGATTTTAGTTGTTAAAGTAAAAACAAATTATATATATGAAATAAGGTAGTAATTCTTCCAAAAGATAGCCCATGTTGTAGTAGATACTTTTCTTGTATTCATCCAACAAGTTCGTTAAGTCAAGGTAGTCATTGTTACTTCAAGACATAGATAGATTATAAATATATTTTCAATTGAAAATATATTAAATTGGGCACTACAATCTGACGTGGTAATAGAATTTTTTTTAAACTAACCTTTGCAGAATTATTAAATGCAGATTAACTCTCTGGGCAAATCCTTCGTCTGCAAGATCATCCAGATATTTAGATTGAGGTCTCCTAATCGATGAGAAGATTTTAAGAACTTATTTTATATTTTTGATCCATTTTGTGAGAATTTAATAATAATACTGTCTAACTAATATTACCGTCGTAAGGTTTTAGATAAGTCGTAGAAATATTATCCTACTAGATACTCAAATACACAATAATCTCAAAAAATCACTATGGTTATTGTAATATCATAATGAAAAGATATTTCTCTCTTATATACGTGTATTTGAAATGTATGTACAATCAAAACCAAAACCCAACAATCAATCAAAGTAACTAATAGAATTTGTTTGCTATTTTTTATTATAATTATATTTCTACCCCTATTTGTTCGTTCGATGTGCGAGATTTCCTTGAAAATAACTTAAAATAGACGTATTGGCAGCAGAAGGTTTCTGTAAGAAGCTTTCCTAAAACTTTTATAATAACTTGCACAACTCACTGTAAATAGAAAAAGACTTCGAGACTTCCCAAGAGGAAAGTATTTGCCGAGAAAGACAAATGCAGACGTTCATAAAGTACACTTTGCGCGTTGAGAAAATTATATGATAACAAAAGGATGATTACACAATACGATATAAATATTATATACGAGTTCGAGTCGTATAATGCTTTATATCTTCTGTTTTGTGGCTCTTTTTGTTTGAGTCAGAACTATTGTAATTTTCTACGAGAAAATTGTCTATTTAGTGCAATGTGGGTATATAAAGTCAACAATGACATAGCACGTGGGCATAATAAATAGGAAATTTAATTAACTAGTCAAGCAATTGTGTAATGTGATATTACATATTATGCTATGCTCCAGTAGATAAATGATCTGTTAATTAGATTTTCAAAAAATGATTATTTGCCTTAATTGAAGTTAAAATTGTTGTTTCAACCTAAAATGTGAATTGTTAAAATTGGAGCTTCTCACTGGCTTATTTGTAAAAACTTTTGACTTTATATCTAGAGTTCCAGATTCGAAACCCACCTCGAACAGCCTTATATCAAGCAGTAGTGGCATCCTGTTTTAATTAAAAACATAGATGAAAATCGTCTTGATTAGCTTTTCGTAAAAATTGGCCAAACCGTTGCGTCATAACTATTTGTTAGAATATTTTGGAAAATTGATTAATGATTCATTTTATACTATTTTAAAAACGATTGTGACAGGGTACGGTAGCTTCAGTCGTCATAACAGCTAAACTATACTGATTTGAGATAGAGTCGAAAAAGAATCCTAGGGAAAAAAATGAAGTATGTTTGTTCGAACAAGTTTCCATTATTGCATAACAACATGATCTGTAGACCACATTGTTTTTTGCCTATTTTTATACCTACCACAGCCGTCTTTGGGGTGTAGACGGTTTTGCCACTCGCCCTTTTCTAGTATAATTTTATTTAATTACTAATTTTTATCGTATTTAAATACAGCATATCAATATTTCCAAGTAGATCAATATTCAAATAACGGGTAAATTTAACTGGTAAACTAACATAAATTGCTGATCAAGAAAAAAGTGGCACAACCGTATCCAATCTCTCCTAATTTACTGGAAAATAAATGCATTCTTTCATATTAATTTGGTTGAAAAACATGTTTTATATGATAAAACTATTTTAATCATTAAACTAGTTGACTTATATTTTAATAAATAATTTTTTAAATTATGAATAAAATTTACTTTACTTACACCTGGTATATTAAAATCAATGGCATGCTCTGTCTATAAAATATTCTCTTAAATTTTTTCCCCAGGCAATATAGCTGTATCCAACTCGATCTAGGAATTACGAAATTCATTAATATATTTTGAATGATAAATATATTTTGATATTTGTTCCTTTTTCATTGGTGTGAACATTATATATATGGTAATTTTTAATACCATACTGCCCACACACTGTTCATCGGTAACTTTTAAAACTTGTAATGTAGATATTTTTCAATGTCCGGCTGTCATCGATGTAATAATAGTCATTTATTAAAATGTTATACGAGATTTTTATAACATTGACTTCTATTAATATTGACAACGTTATTAAGTACTCAGTTTTATATAAATATTTTCATATAGAACTGTTTTTTGCTGTGATCTTTATATATTAGTATGTAAATATATATGATGTTCGTGTGTTATTAATTTTTAGGAGGGCAGCTTATAGAAATAGTAAATAATTTTTGTAATGAATATTTTAAGAGTTTTGTGTATGTGTACTTGGTTCTTGATTTTGTTTCATTTTTAGTTTCTTTTGTCAATAGAACGCCAAATTATAGTATTACATTCAAAAACTTATCTAAGTAATATTTCCCATTGATTTACTTCATATATTTAACAAATGTAAGTAATGAAGAAGATCTGCTTGTTCATTTCAGAATTTAAATTTTCTAAATTATGGTAGATTTGATTCTAGGTAAAATTTTTGAAGACAAAGACGAAGAAGAATTTCACATTCTTTACCTTATGAAGTAGGTCTTTAAAATAACACTTGATCCCTCTCGACGTCTCATTTTCCGATAGAATGACTTTATGCAACGAAGTCAATGATCCTCTGCATTGTGGATAAAATTGTATGAAATTCGCTAAACACATTAAAAGTAGATTAACTTCAAACTTGGCAGCCAACATAGCGCTAAGTACCAGCTATGTGTGGTAAGGAATTAAATATAACCAGTAGGACATGAAAATATATGCATTAGCCTTACTAGTTCTAGTTTCTTTGCACGGTCTTGTTTGATATAAAAACTAGTTTAATTACATATATCTACATCATCTTGCTTCGTTAGGTACATAGTACTAGGAAAATGCAATTTGATATACCTTCGTGTAGGTGAGCAAAATGTAATTGTTATTTTATATCAAAGTCATAAAGAAAACTAGATAAGTCTTCTTAGATTAAGATTTTTATAACACATTATAGATCTACGGGAAAATTCATTTCTCCTAATAATTTTCCACCATGGATTTATCACCAAGAGCTACTGAGTTTTATCGTTCCATTTGACATGTTTGTTATTTATATCTGCAGAAGCTTCTCGTTTTATTTCCTCCAATAGCCACATCCTCGTTTACCTGGCATAATACACATAAATTTAATACACGTAATAAGGATTGAATATTATTTAAATAGGCTTCTGTAAGCACACCATAAAATCTGGTCTTTAACCACAAAACTAATAAACGAAACAAAACACAGTCTCTGTTCGTGGGCAATTTAAGTTAGTTCATTTGGCTTAACCACAAGTATGCTAACGAGGTGGAAGTTAATATTTATTATTATTTACTGACATTGTATGATCGTTTATTTTATTATTGCCTCTAGAATACAAGCTTAGACATATATATTATTGTAGAAATGATATGTTACATATGCCATCAAAATTGGCTTTAAAATGATTATTTCATATTTTGTTATTAGGTACATAGCTCCTATAGTTTGCAAATAACTTTAACATAATAACATAATATATAATTAACGATTGTTCTAAAATGAGGTGTAAGTGTCACTTACTTGTCTAAAGACAAGTTTCATGAAGTCTCCGACATGTGTAATTCGATTTAATCAATAAAAATTAAGATTTGGCTACTTTTAAAAATGTCAAGTCAAAATTTTGATAATTTTTCATTTCAATATTTTTCATAATTAAATCACTTTTTGTATGCTTATATTATTTAGAGACATTATCATCAGAAAAAGTTTCAAAAATATCCTAAAAAAAATCAACAATTAATTACAAGAAAAACCTCTAACCATTTTTATCAAAAATTATCAGATTTCTAACTGATATCTGTTGAACTGATTTTCCATTTTCAAGTTTGGTTTATTTTTTGCGAAAACGCCCACGAATTCTTGAATTTTTCTAAAAATTTTGAAGAAACATCTCGACAGATCATCCTGCAAAATTGATAAACGTGTAAACCAATAAATTTAAATTTATGAAATTTGTTCAGGGTTTTTTGAGAAAAAGTCGATGAAGGGTTATATTTCTGTTAACAAAAACATCCATCCATAAACACATACATATATTTTTGAGTTTTAATGCCAGGTGATTCAAAAAACCTTGAAATTTCGATGAAATAAATAATCACAAATAAATAAATAGGATTTGTTGGCTTGTCTTTCAGAAAATTAAGAAGATACATTTAAAACTTAAGTCGTTGAAATTGAATTACAAAGAATTTACTCGAACAGCTTCTAGAAAAGTTAACGAGGTTATAAATATAAAATCGATAAAGTATTTTCAAACGTATTTAAAAATATTAGTACTGAATAAGGATCTCTTGCCTAAAGGCAAATTGCTGAAACATTCCAACTTCTAGTCAAATATTATATAAAAAATGTGTATACTTTTTACAATTTTTATGTTAATCCAAAAATTTTAAACTTATCTGGTGATATGAAGAAGTGGCTGTGACAATTGTTGTGCAAAATTAATCAATTTTTTCAATTTTGCACAACGATCTTCACAGCCGCTTCTATTATAATCGCCAAATATTTACGACCAATTTTGGAGACTCGAAAGCTCTTTGAAAGCCATCAGTTGGGATTCCTGCTGATCAGTTGTTGCTGAAGATCATCATGATGTCCTTAACGAGTTTTTTCAATTGGCTTTGAAGTTCCGAAATTGATGAAGCCGTATTTAAAAGTTGTCAAATTTTGCCTCACATAGACACACGTGTTTTTTTAATTTTGGTGTAGGACAATTTGGAAGGACTTGAAAAATCTAGAAAGCACAAAATTAGCAAATTGCATTTCGGCAGAAAACAAGCTTCTCTTTCGTAATGGGAATTATTCACTTTTGTTTCGTAAACTTTTTAGATTATTCTGGTTTAATTTTACTACAAATTCCTCACGGCCAACATTCATAGTTTTATAAATATTAACAGATAATCATGTGAAACTTACAAATCCAGTAGTACCTAAACAAAATTACAAGTACAACCCGACAAAAACTAAACCTAGTAATTCGTTCTATGTCAGAAGCAATAAAAAACTTGTACGTATCCAACGTTCATCAAATTGTCATTCAAACTGGGTGGTACCATAAAATGTCTCTATTTTCTTTTTATAAGAGATACAAATAACTCGGCTAATCCATTTCTCATATTGTAACTAATACGAATGACGAATTCTCATTAAAAAAGCAGATAAAATTGTGATCGTAAACTTTTTTGGAGCGTTGTTCCAGGTCTAAATGATCTTTATACTTTAGAAACTGTGGCAATAAATCAGTTGATAAGAAATATGTTGAAGTTTACGACTGAGATATCATGCTTTTTAATTCAATTCAACTAAGATATTCTTTATCATTTTTTTAAATAATTGAATAAGCTTTCACTTACTGGCGATTTGATAATTCTGAGATTTCATTTTGTTTGAGAAATGATTTGTAAATGATACATTAGTAAAAGTTGAGTTCTCGGTGATATCTATTTTTTTATATCAACAATGTTACATCTAGAAATCTGAGTTGTAGTTATAATTTATATATTTGATAAAATCAAAAGGTATAAAATGTTTTATGTAGAGTATTTTTAATGTTTTGATTTATAAATCAAATTTATTTAGATAATTAAATTGCAATTAAAAATAACGCATAGCATTCCTCTTTTAAATGATTAAATTCCAACGTTTGTTTGATTAATAAAGTAATTCATTAATGCTCATAAAATCATTATCATTGAAGATTTAATTTTATTTAAGTTTTTTTAACAAACTTTGTTTTTAAATGTGTTTTATATAAACTTGCGAATTTATTATATATAAATTATTATATTATTAACTTGTGTAAGTGGCTAATTGCTTGAACTTCATAGAAAGTAAATAATAGACTTAATGAATTGAAACTTAGCTATTTAGATAAAACTTTTAACTTTATTTCGATTTAAAAATTGTTGAATAGATTTTCCAGTTATAGCATATAAACAATTTTATAATCTCTGTAATTCAACCAAATAAATGTAATTTATTTAACATATTTTATTATACTAAAAATGTTCTAACAAGAAGTTTAAACATGTAAGAGTGTCAATGTCAACGTTGATCAGTAGGAAATTCAGAACAAATTATGCATGGTGTATGTCATAAGAGCGTTGCCCATTTTTTCAAAGTTTAACAAATTTTTGTAATTCAACCACTTCTCAGTGTTCTAAAAAATCGAAGGAGGTGTGTATTGAAAAACCACTGGTTGGAGGAGCCTAAAAAATTTGTGAAAATTTATTAAAATTATATAAAATGTTAGTTTTAAATTATAGTCTAATTGTAGCAAGATAATTTTATTCTATAAAAAATTGTCCATTATCTCCCATCACCCGGATTGTTTATTTTCCTTAAACGAATGAAATAAAAACCATCGGTTTTAAGGCAATTAATAATTAATTTAGAAAAAGTTCATTTTTCCCTTAAAAAATTGTCTAAATTTTTGTTTGTTAAACTATTGAATTTATTGATTAGATACTTTTTTCATTATTAATCATAACAAAAACTCTGTTTATACAATTACACCTCAAGTTTGTATATCACATATATTGTTTATTACCAAACTACTAAACTTATAGACTAGCACATACAAAAATTATGACTAATTTCCGTCTTTTCAATTTGTATACTTATTGGAAGCAGACATCGTATGTTATTAGGAATATGTTTTATGGTGTTCGAACACAATCTACACTAATTGGAGTCTAATTTCGTAAATATGTTTATGACCTGGTCCGAAACATTCATAAAACCATTCGCGTTCGTGGATATAAAAAAGGATTTTATTTCCATCATCGGAAGTGTAGGTATAAATTATGTACATAAGCTGTAATAAGAGAAATATTTAGCGTAATTGTGAACCGTTATACATATGTAGTCGATCATTTTATCTATATATGCGCATTCCTTTTGATCAGGTTCTGATAATTGTAAAATAAGAGATTTTTTGCTTATCAACCATAAAAAATATATTTATAGTTATATCTTTATTCAATTATGAATTAATTTGACGGAGATATTTACATTTTTTAATTTTATTAACTATTCATTTCCACTCACACCTAGTTTGTTACAGGTATTTACTGTAGCAAATTTTTTAGCAAACGACTTTTACAAGCATTTTTTGTACATATCAGTTTTTTTTATCGGAGGTAGCAATTGTCTCCATTCAGCTTCTCTAATGATGTCAAGATGTGTTTATTTCGGATCGTTGGCGTCAGGCGAATATATGTTATGAGTGTTCTTGAAGATTTTTGTACCCTGAGAACAAACAAAAAACTATATAATCTGCTATATAAATACATTTTAAAAATATTTCTTTGATATTTTATGCCGACGCTAACCGGATCTTCGGCACCATCACGAATTTAATGTCATTGTGTTAAGAGATTTTATGCCGTTTGGATTGACTCTTTTTTCGGCGGGATGAAAAGACGCTCTAAATAAAAATGTTAATCATAAATATTATGATTAACACAAAACTTAAATCTTTGTAAATTTATATGTATGCATATGTAAATGTTCATATATAAATTTTGTCAAACCTCAATTTGTACATTAATTTTGAATTCAGTTAAATTTATATTTGAAACGATTATTTTTGCAATATTTATTTAATCTAATTCTAATATTTTTTCATTTCAGGTAAGTGCACTATTTGTTTCCTAATAAATGGATTGCTGCAAACTGATGTTTGCGTACAAGACATTGTAAGTTAAATTATATCGTGCAAGTAAGTAAATGAACTCGTTAATTCTAATTAAACACTTAATGAAATAAACAGGATACTGGTAGCTAATCTGACAGTAAAATTATCTAGAACTCGCTAAAGTTATAGATCCTGTTGAAGAAGTGGTACTCAAAGTTGATATCTAAATCAGTAAACAGATTTATTGGCGTGTTTTTTGATTCGATAAAATAATAGTAATATAAGTAACAATAACAATGTATATTGTCTCATACTTTTTACTCATTTTCCAATGACGTTTGCTAAAACTATTCTTTATTGTCTCGATAACCACTTTATTTTTCATGAAGGTGAAAAATTTCTTCTGATACCATATCGAATGCATTCGCTAATGATTTGCTTCTGTTTCCAAAAGAATTTTGACAAGACGTGAATAATAGTCGCAATTTTAAGATGTGTGAATTGATTGCGGTATTTTTTTGAATAAATCTCCTTATGTTATCGAAGTATGAGGAATACTTTAAGTGTATTGTTATGTTTGGATCGAGGATTAATAAATTTCTTTATCCTTAATATGATAACAGTCTCACAAACATGAAGGAATATACATACACACACACCATATATATATATATATATATATATACTAGCAAAAATGTTATCATTTTCAGGCTACATTTATTTTTTACTGGAAATTTTTCAATAATAAAATTATCGAGTATTTTACCATTACACAATCCTGATAAAACCGCGCCAACTTTTTATGAAGCTTTCCAACATACTTCAGTACATTTTTTTTAAATAAGAGCTTCTCAAAGTCGACCGACTTAAAAAAATATTAAATTTAAAGTTCAATAAAAAGTCTTAGTTCTTGAATTTTGGTATTTTTCACTGTGGTGCTAGAAATGTTATTCACGGTTGCGGTCTAAAGTTTATATGAACAAAATTAATGAAAGTTTACCATGATAACCAAAAAATGGTCATAATTTTACCAAAGCTCTAGTTATGAACTTAAAAGCTCATAATTTTCAGACAACGCGAAATAATTTTTTTCTAATTTTTTAATGATAGTTAAGGTCAATACTATCCCCCAGTTCCGGCTTTACGCCGAAAGATCTAGGACACCCTATATATAAACTTTATATTTTTATTGTTCAACGTTAAATATATTTGAAATGATTACTTGCACTATTTATTCTGTACTTTTTGTCATTTTATGTATGTCATCATTCAGCAGTTTTAACAAATTTTAAAGGAAATTATTTTTACGAAGTTTATTATGTTTTTGAACAAGATTTTTTTAACGAGCATTGTTAGTACACATCACACGAGAATATGCGATATAAATTTTAAACATAAGAAAAAATGCGTGAGTATGAAAGCTTAAATTTAGAATCAAGACTCTTATTTATAATGAAAATGATTTTCTAACATAAATTCATTGAAATTACATATAATTCTATTACCCAAATTTAAGTTCTATTCAGTTCACTCTTCAAAATATCAAAACTGAGAATATCATCATATCATCATCCCTATGTTTGCACGGCGCAAATATATATTTGTGGGAAAGTAGGTATTTTCAAATTACCCGCTTCCCGCATTGGCGGAAGAGCATGGCCGTCTATAGGAAATGATTCGCATCCTTTTGCAGAGCGGAAGGTAATTCGCAGACGATGAGCGGATATGGTTTTTCTTTGTAGATGCTGGTATACCGTCGGTATGAATATCTAATAACGTCTCAGGCACGTCCAATACTGATCCTCCTTTATTCCTTCGATTGCTCTTTTTGACCCTGGTCAACGAACCAAAATAGAAAATTATAATATAAAGCTGGATAAAGATTCGGAATTCTGCTAGAAAGGATACGATAGTTTGATTAAAAATCAATCATTTTAATAATTTATGGTAAAAAGGTATCTTAAGCTTACAAGAAGTTATGGGCTGTGTATGGTAAAAAAGCCCTTAAAATCAGGAGGGTCAAAATTAGTTGGTAAATCTCGTCCTGGTGATTTTGTACTCAAAGATGTAAGATACTCTCGTCCAGTTGAAGTTGATTACAAAGGAATTGTCTACTTTTACACTTAACAAATGATTTATTCTGATGTCTACATTGAACAACTAACAAATTTAAACAACGTATTGGAATAAAAGTGACCTAAATAAATAAAGGTCAAATGAAGGTCAAATTAAATCTTAAAGAAAATTGATTCCAAATTTTAAAAAAATATGGGTGAACAACCCTTGATAAAACTGAAAGCTTTTTGAGGTAAAGAGAGTTCTATATATTATTCAGTATTAAATTATAAAAAATTAAAATGAAGAACATTGGTCAAAAATTTAAAAAAATATTAGGGGTGAACAACTCACGATAAAAATTTTGAAGTAAAAAAAATTATAAATATGTTTTTCAATTTTGCATAAGAAAAACTTACAATTAAATATTTACCTCAAAAAATGTTAGTTCTTTTTTTCTTTACGATACCACAATTAAATTTAGACAAAATTTAGTACATTAATAAAAAGTAAACCACTGGATTTTTCTTTTAAAATTCAATGTTATTTATCAAATTAATTACTCAATATTTTTCTATATAGACAGATTATAATTTATAAGCAAATCAGAAAAAAAAAGTTTAACTGATAAAAGAATTGATTAGAATATATCATGGCTCAGGAAGTTGCATAATTTTAGGACCAATTTTTCCGTAAAATAGACCAATGTTATGGCAACGTTATGCTAAGCTGCTTTCTCATATGAAATGGTACTAAAAACTATCAAAATTAAAGGAAAAGTATTAAAAGAATTCAACAAAATAATAGCTACAATATTCAACCAATGTAATATATAAATTCCATGTTTTTTTTTACAAAGATAACAATCCTTAATAAAAATTATTTGTTTTTTTTTTAAATTGACAAATCAAGACAGCGATTTATTTTATCATTGATATCATATATCTTCGGCAACTTGGCAAAAATTATTTGAGCTTGTACCTGATTCAGATTTTTGCTAATAAAAACCAGAAGTGGGATAATAATGTTGCTTGGAAGATGACAAAAAGCCATTGATTGAAGTCGATAATGCAATACAAAATGAAGTCAGCTAATTGGTGAATTGTTTAAAATTTAGTGGAACAGCATTCTTTTTATCTTTACCAAAATCTTTCTATTTGAACATCATTATCCCTTACCATATTTTATTACACGGTGTTAAAACAAACTGCAGCAAATTCTTAAGATAATTTTGCAATTACTTCACTCTTTTTTCTAAACAATGATTTATTTCTCATCATTACTAAAAAAGATTTTATCGTTTTAAGATCTCCTCCGATGATATAACTTGAATAGTTCAGCCTCGAGCTTCGTAAGTAAACTAATGCATGCGGTTAATCGAGTTTTATATAATTTCTTTATAAGTAGCTGCATTTTTATACCAGAGTTAGTCAAACATTATATCTTCTTAATAATAATCATGATAGAGGAAATCAGGGCTGGTAATAATTGTATGTTATTAAAGCATTTCTGCACGTACAAATTTTGAGATATAGTTGATTTTTATTTTCCAAAATTTAGTCTTGACTGGAGATTGATTGATTGACTTCATTATAGAGAACGTTATAACTAATATTATATTTAATGTTTGGTATATGTATTTTGGGCACTTCTAATTTCACAAGAGAACTTTGTGTTGTCTCCACATATACTATAAAAATAATTTTACTTCAGCTATTATTATGGCTGGGTAAGATCTTGAAATAATAGCTCATGAATAAATATTACAGTTTGGTATCAATTTCTGATAATTCTTGCCTTGTTAGTAATATTGGTGGTGATATTTACCTGAAATGAAATCGGGTAACTCCAGTACGGTTTCTTCTGCAGAAAATGGCAATAGTGCTCATTCGGTGCTCCTTTATTACTCTGCGTTATACCCATAATCGAAATAAATACCTTTTCTGAGATAAAAGAGCACGATCTCTTGCAGCCACTTGCAATAGCTACCCGTATACGTTGTGGCTGAGGAGGAATCCAAATATCAAATCGAATTGTTACAGACGATTCTCAATTCTTAAGTAGAAAATTTTTGTATGTATGTAGAATTAGTCACCAATATAATCACTGAATTGTTTACCATTCAAGGAGTTTTGTGAAGATCGAAACAAAAAGTAATCAAGGCCAAGTTGCAAAGGTATATGATATCAATGGTGAAATAAATCACCATTCATCAAATCAAAAAATAATTAATTTTTATTAAGGATTCTCTAACCCTAACATTATTTTCAATTATGGGGTGAATATTCTTATTGTATTATAATTTTTTCTAATGCAAAATTGAAAAATAAATACAATTCTTTTTACTACCTAACATTTTTTTTTAAATTTTGACCAATGTTCTTGATTTTAATTTCTTATAATTTGAAACTGAAAATATATAAAGTCTCTTTATTTCGAAAAACTATTTATTCTGATCAAGGGTTGTACACCCATATATTTTTTTTTAATTTGGAATCAATTTTCTTTTAGTTTTAATTTGACCTTTAATTAAACTAAATGGGATCGTATTGAAATAAAAAATACATGGCTGGAATTGCTCCAATATGTATTACACTATGGGATACCAGTCAGTGAAGTCATTTTCTTTGTTAAGTCATTTTTTTTATTATTAAACAAATTTGTTATTGTTCAGTCATGTGACAATAAATTTTATGTATAATATTTATAACTAGTATTCCAGATGACATCTACTACCAAATTGATGTTGAGGTACTTTGGTAAAATACATCAGTAAAAAATACTTTTACATGGTTGAATTATAAAAATTCATTGGAAATTATAATAAAGATACTTAGCAGTTTAAAACTTACCTAAATATTAATATTTATTGATTGGAGATATTATTTACACTTACCAGAAAGTTTATGCAATTTGCCTTAAGACTTACTTCTAGTTATTCGATTAGTAAACTAAGAGCAAAAAACGAATTTTAACTTTCCTTTCTTTTGAGAATTTTTTTTCCACTCGCAAATTTCGAGATTTATATAAATTTTGCCGCGGCATCTGAGTGTAAAGGGTTAAATATAACATGCTACAGTTTAAATTTCTCATATAAATATAATAGACATTGCTTACAAATTACAGTAAAACATAAAAAAATTCTTACTATAATATTTACAAGTTCTTGGACATATGATATGCATTCTCAATATTCGTCTAAACTTTTTAAGTCTAGTTTCAAAAATAAAATTTTAACGCCACTAAAATCAACTTGAATATCATTCTGTATGCTTTTATATGAATTTGAATACAATTATGTTCGAATAGGCATGATAGTATCTTGTATCAAATCTTGAAAGTGTTAACAAATATTTTCATTAGCATCTGTTTTTTTCATTTCTTTTAAATACCTATTTCATATGAAACATCAGCAAATTTTTGGTAATACCTAGAATGTCTGAGTCGAATGTCATCCCAGTGATTGGACGTCCGGATACAAATATGTATTTACTATGAATTTATGATCAAAGAATATCATAATATTTACCGAATGTTGAGACAAATTTCAATAAAATATGAGGAAACCGAAAACTTCAGTAGAATTAGTAATTCATATAAAACAAGAGTAAATTATCACCAGTCAAACTATCCAGCAGTCATCCAATTCAATAATCGAATCTCCTATAAATTTACATGTCACACCAAAACCAATTTCCGTCGCCTGATCTCCTAAAATTAATTTTCCATGATGGTTTTCACAGTTTCAGTGACTCGGTATCATCTCAGGTGATATTCGCATGCGGTTCACGTTTTATTCATTGTAAAATAAAAAGTACTATGCTTTACAGTTGCCTCCGTCCACGTACAGCCCAGCTGCACTCGTTAGGAACGGAATATAGCTTCTAACCTACGTACAAAGTAGACATCACAGGGGCAACTGTTTGCTGAGAGAAGGACATAAATACTCTAAAATATTGATCGGTTATAAGAGTTACATACCCATGAAAGAAGATTTCATATGCTGTCGAATTTTTGTAATTAAACCATTATTTGTAAATCCAAAATACTTCAGAATGCTCGTTAGGGCATGAAATTTATCCTCATAAAAATTTTGTAAACTCTTATCTTTGCCCAAAATTATTTTACTCCTATTACATGAGACTATTTCCCTCCTTCTATTATTATAATTTGCGGATTTCGCATTGATCTGTATGTTGGTCACGCCGTCACAACTCTGCGAACAAATTGACTGACGATGTGATAAACTTCTCATTTA
>NW_020539725.1:52350900-52392162 GCF_003426905.1 Ctenocephalides felis | reverse complement strand
TTTTTTATCTGCTATTTTCAAATTGTAGTTATCATAATATAAATCATATATGAAACATAAGTGCCTTTGCAACAAGGAAAAAGTATATTTATGAAACTAATTTTTGCAACTATGTTATAGGGTTTATTTGTTGCAGGTTATTGTAGACCAACCAGAACAGATGATGGGATCAGAGCTTATAGAACAAAATTACTGCTAATGAAAACAGAGATATTGACTGATATGAAATTGAGATTTGGTATTATTCTATTGCATTGTTGTATCTAAGCTTATTAGATTTATATTGTTGTTTCAAAAAATATATAATACAAATATATACAATTGAATGTTTTTTTAAGTTTATTTCCAATTACATAGTTAAAATGAAAAATTAGAAACTATGAAATTGCTCGTTGAATACAAAGAAATTTGTGGTATTAATTAAACAATTCGAATCAACTGAAATTAAAAATATGCGACTATACCAGAATAAAAGACCTTCTTTATTCTTTATTTTCAGAAACACTATAATTTGCTTTGTATTTGTATACTATATATTTATATAAGTATAAATACTTATTCATTTAATAAGTGTTCAGCAGGTTCGAACTTCAACCTCCAACTTTTCTTCGATGATAATACAAAACAAATCAGCAAAAATTTTCGTCGACGATTTCGGGAACACGGTTCAACCGATTTCAATTACTCAAAAAACATTCGATTCCTATTGATAAGGAGACGTGTTGATTAGTTTTTGGCGAAGGCAGGTCTAGCCGTTCTGAAGATATGGGGCAAAAAGTGCCAAAAACGGTAATTCAGTTTTTATGAGAACGGAGCGTCCGATTGTAATAATTCAAAAAACATTTTACTTGTATTGACAAAATGAACAACTGATTAAAATTTTGGGAAGGCAGGTCTAACGGTTTCGGAAAAAGTGCGATTTGGCGGTCAAAAATGATCATTAGATATAGGCACATCAAATTATTAGATATTTTATGGAGATAACGTTTAAATTTTGTTTACATTTTTATGGGTTCCGTAACATCGTTCGTCCGTTAGACGGCGACGCGGCGCTCACGCGCTTCGATATTTCGCCTCTATGCAGTTAAAGCAGTACGATTGCTTTGAAAAAAGATCAAAATTTTCAAAATAATTCGAAACAAAGCAAACATTTTTGCTAAAATTTACAATTTCTCCAGAAATCTAATTTTTTCAAAGTTAAAAAAAAAATTAATATTTGTTAAAACAAATAATTTTTGGTACGGAAAGTTTCAGGAATTTTTCTTAAGGTACGATGCCATACATGCACCACTAGTTTAATTATGTAATAGTTCGAAGTTTATTATGAAAGTGTCGTTCTTATGTTAGTGCTTCAGTTAAATGCCTGGCATTACTAGCGATTTTTGATACGGGTCAAAATGCAATACCATTTTAAAAACTTTTATAAGAATATTCTGGTGTATTCGATGTGTAAAATTATGTGCAAAATGTGCGTAAAATAGTGGTGATTTACTTATGTGATTGAGTAAACACACGTGCTAACAAACAATTTTTGACTGGACGCCCTGGAACCCAAAACGCTAAGTAATACTTTTTTACTGATGCTGATGTTTGTAAAAAAATCTGTTCACACATACACACACACACATACATACTTTTTCCAAATTCGGTCTCATTCGATTCAGAATGGCTTGAAACGTCGAGAAAACATAAAATTAGCGAATCGAATTTTTTTTATGAAAACAAACTTCTTCGGGAAGTTAATTATAGTATGTCTTCTTTCAAATGTTTATATACAAAAATTAGTGATTTTGAGGATATCTGTAAATGATTGAATTAAACTTCTGTAAGATTACCAAGCAGTAAACCTTTTTAAAATATATATTAAATAGCATCAGTTTAATATAAAATGAATATGGAGTGCATCCATCTTTTAAGACACGTGTTGCCAATAGCCTGCCACTACCCTCTGGTCAGTCTTGTATGGTTCTTATAAGAATATGGTTGAATGTATTGGATGTGTAAAAAAATTGTTTAATTTAGTGATATACTTTATTGTTTAAAAACACGTGCTAAAAACAATTTGACAGGACGCAATGGAACCCAAAATGTTCAAGGTAGGTCAAAACGCTGCTACTATTTTACTAATGCTGATGTGATCATGTCGTTATTTGATAATGTACTAAAAATGATTATACACAAAGCCTATAACTTTTCGGTAAATTATAATCTGTCTTCTTCCAAATGTCTGTATACAAAAATCAGGGATTTAGATAATATATGTATGAATTATATTGTATTAAACCTCTGGAAGGTTACTAAGCAATAAACTTTTTCAATTACACTATATAATTAGAATGAATATATTCAGTGCTGGATTTACAGTCGGGGCTACTGCCCAGGGCGGCAAATTTTCGGGGGCTGCAAAATTTGGATAGTGAGAAAAAAAAATCTATACCATATAATTAACTTATTTTTTTAATAACATTTTTTATTTCAAGAAATATAATTAATAAAACATTATACAAATGCAATGCAAAATTTGGCAATTCGGCTAATATAAGGATACGTAAATGAGTTGAAAGTTTAAAAAAAATATGTTTTTCAGATCTCGAGCCCTTTTAAGACGACGAATTTGTGCACTTCCAAGCTTATAGCAAAGAAAAAAATTAAATTAGTGAAGCATGGCATTGTGCCTTACGGCAAGTTACTGAAACTTTTCGTACTAAAAATTACATTATATAAAAAGCTTTAAAATTTTTTAAAATTGAATTTAAGAAACCTTTTTTTTATATTTCGATTTTTTTGTAAATTATTAACTTTTATGTATTTATTAAAATTAAATTTTATTTGCATGATTCGATTTCTATTGATAGCGAGACGTGCTGATTAGTTATTCACCAAGGCAGGTCCAAAAATAATAATTCAGTTTTTGAAAAATGGAACGTCCAATATCATTAAAAAAAATTCACATGTATAGACAAAACGGAGAACTGATTAAATTTGTGGGAGGCAGGTCTAGCGGTTTCGATAACCTAATAAAAAATTTTAAAAAGAAACATTTGGCGGTCAAAAGTGATCATTAAACATATGCACATCAAAATATCATATATTTTAATAATAAGTATAAATTTTGTTTACATTTTACTATGGGTTCTGTATCATTATTTATTCGTTATTATGCGAGACGACGCTTACGCGCTTCTTTATTTTGTCTCTATGCAGCTAAAGCAGGGCGATCGCTTAAAAAAAATTCTTTTATTTTATTTTTTTGTACGGGAAGTTCCAGCAATTTGCCTTAAGGCACGATGCCAAGCACCACTATTTATAGTATGTAATGCGTAATAAATTTTCTGCAATCAAATAGTTATTTTAATTTTAGAAAAATGATATAAAAGAACTATTTTACCTAAAAAAATTAGGAATGGGGCGGCATTTTTGTCAGTGCCCCAGGGCGCCAAATTTCTAAATGCGGCCCTGAATATATTAAAAAGCATCAGTTCAATGAAAAATGCATATGGAGTGCAAGAATATTTTGAGTGATTAATACCATCGAGGGGGCGCTTTCTTTTCAGACGCGTTTTGCCAATAGTCTTTCATTACCCTCTGGTCAGTCTTGTATGGTTCTTATAAGAAAATGGTTGAATATATTCGATGTGTAAAAAATTGTGTAATTTATAAGTTATTATTATAGTGATATACTTTATTGTGTAAAAACACGTGCTAAAAACAATTTGACAGGACGCACTGGACCCAGATGTTCAAGGTACGTCGAACCGCTATTTATAATGACACTGACATAATAAAAGTTGATTTTATAAAAATGAAGTGACGCAATGACACAAATTTTACTTCATCTGTCAATTTCAAAATTTCTGACTAAAAATACTAATTACTGAATTGAACTTATGAAAGATTACCCGACAGTAACCTTTTGGATTTTTATAGATATTATAATTGAAATATGTATTATATATCAATTTGAACAAATATAGTATAAATAATTATATACAGTACTTGTCAGGGTTTTGAAAACCGTCAAGGCGGCGCTTTCTTTTCAGACATTTGTTGCCAGAATTGTATGCTTTTCTATTGTAGTGTGATGTTTTTTTATATACTTTTCTTCACCACCACTGAACACCATTGTTATTTAAAATGATTTTGAAAAAGCATCACTATCGCTAAAAAAATACATTTCTCCATACCGTTGGTTAATTAATTCATCATTCACTGCACACATATTATAACAGTAATTACTTATGTCATCATTTCATTTTAATTCGCACGAATTATTTTATATACTTTTATTATTTTTTATCATTTATCTTATATTACCATATTTACTGTTATTTTAATATTACCGATGTTATAATTTTCTTATTATTGTGAATTACAACTGTAACTCATACAATACCACCCATAGAAAGCCAAAATATTTTCACTCATACCACCCGTAGAATCTTTTTTTTGCTTTTTTGGTTGGTAGGACTTTTTATTGGATAGTTTGCAATACGCCTGATTTCACTCCATTAACCAATTTAATAACTAGTTAAATATTAATAAATAAATAAATTAATTAATATAATCCACACCAGTTTCCACACTAATTCCATAATCCAGAGGTTCCAAACAGTTGAATGCTGAAACTTTTTCTACCGTGATTTGAATTTTTTCAAAATCATTTGAACTAGTGGGGTGTATGGCATCGTGCCTTACGGCAAATTGCTGGAACTTCCCATACCGTGTTCTAAGAATATTGAATGTTTTCAAATAGATTATTATAAATATTGTAACATTGTCTAATATTTATAAAAATTATATAAACTGAATTGCAAAGTTGAAATTATTTGTTTAAGGTATATTAGAACTATAGTCAGAATTAAAAATAAAATCTGAATTATTTTTGATATACAAAAATTTTTTTTTCCAAAATCAATTATTTTGTTAAGGCAAGCAGAAAGTTCTTTGAATCGTTTAAATCGGACGCTTAGTTCTTTCAAAAACTGCCATTTTTTACACATTTAGCTCCGTATCTTTGAAATGGCTGGGCCTGCCTTTGCCAAAAACTAAAAAACATTTCTCCCAAACATTAATAATTGAATGTTTTTTAGATCATTCAAATCGGATGTTCCGTTCTCTCAAAAACTCGATTTCTATTTTCTGCACTCTTTGGTCTTTATCTCCGTAACTGCTGGACCTGCCTTTGCCAAAAACTAATCATCACATCTCCCTATCAATAGAAATCGAATGTTTTTTGAATGATTCAAATCGGTTGATCCGTGCGTCGAAAAACGTGACTGGAAATTTGTATCCATACATACACACACATCCATCTTTTCTGAGGTATGCCAAAATGTTCAGAAACCTTCAAAACGTCCAATTTTGATTTTCGGCCCATTACAATAACTTACCCTACGGGAAGTTAAAAAAAATCGATTTTTGAGAATTTTGAAATAGTTAGACAGTAGTCTAACGCTCAAACATTATAAATCTTTGTACAAAACCCATAGAAATGCAAATAAAATTTGTAGTTATTATTAAAATCGTTATAAAATAAAATATAATTTAATATACCAATTTCGACCGATAAATTGGCATTTTTTACTTTTTACATTGGATCACCGAAACAGCTGGTCCTGCCTTCCCAATTTTGTTTTTCATTTGTTCGTCCATACAAGTAAATCATTCAAATCGGGCGTTCCGTTCTTTTGAAAACCCATTTACTATTTTTGGCACTTTCGCCTGGTATCTTTGAAATGGTTGGACCATCGTCGACGAAAATTTGTATCCGCACACACACATACGCACACACACATACGCACACACACATACACACACACACACATACATCCATTTTTTCTAGGGTATGCCAAAATATTCAGAAACCTTTGAAACGTAAAGATATATAAAAAATTTCCTTTTGCGATTTTCTTGCGATTACTATAACTTGCCCTGCTCGGGAAGTTAAAAAGTATTAGTCTAATTAAATAATCATTTTGTCATATTATGTTTATAGCTTTTCTCGTAATATTGCTTTCTAGTGGTAACTTTTCAAGGACAAAAAAACATTTACATTTAGCTCGTGTACAAGTATTATTTTTCTACTATATCAATTCTGTGATTAAAAACAATGTAAATGTTAATAAAATTGGGATGCTTATAAAAGTCGATCTGTTGTTACATAAATTCGTTCTGCATGTTTTGCACTGAATTGAAGAAAATTCGGCTTTTCCTAAGTAGTCATTTATTCTTTTACAATCCATATAATCGACAACACAAGTTCGAAGTATTCTGGTACCATCTAAAAAAATTAAAGAGAATGTTGAAAGTAACTCACAAGTTATAAATGCTTCCTTAACATCTATTATAAATCGATAAAGTGTGAACCAGTATAAGTTAAAAATAACAATATATTAGGATAACTCCTACTTCAATTTGATATTTGGAATAGAACTATATATAGTGTAAATGTGTTTAATTATTTACTGTTCATTTAATACTTACGAATATTATCGGTGGCTATTAATTTTACACATTGAAATGGTGCTCCGTCCCTGGTGTGCAAAGATTCATCAAAGTTTGCTGGCAAAAATCTGCTTAAAGAATTATTATTTTTACTGCTTTCTTGCGGAAGTTTTCCGCATTCCACTACTTCAATATCTTTCTTGGAACTTAAAGTTTCAGTGCAGGCTGGGTTAGTTCCTAGGTTGCATCTATAACATTTTAAAGATGACCCTAAAAAGATTATGTTTAATCAATGAGTTTCTTATATTTTGGAATGAGAGGAATCCAATTTGATCATGATATCATGCCAAATTAAAACACATCAGTATATCAGAGGACAAGACATTTTTTCTTTAATGACTTCTGATCACCTTTGGTATCATAATTAACTTCCCGTAGGGTAAGTTATAGTAATCGCAAAAAAATCGAAAATGAAAATTTTTATATATATATATAGTTTCAAAAGTTTCTGAATATTTTGGCATACCTTAGAAAAAATAGACGTGTGTGTATGTGATGGAGCACGGATCAACCGATTTGAATAATTCAAAAAACATTTTACTTGTATTGACAAGATGAAAAACTGTTTAATTTTTGGGAAAGCAGGTTCAGCGGTTATGGACTCTCAATAAAAAATAAGTTGAAAAAATATCATTTGGCGGTCAAAATGTTTATTGGACATATGTACATTAAATTATCAGATATTTTATAGAAATTTTAATAATGTGTACACATTTTGTGCAATTTTTTTTGGGTTCCGTAACAAGATTTTTAATCACGGTACGGGAAGTTCTAGCAATTTGCCTTAAGGCACAATGCCATGCACCCTACTAGTTTATAATGCACTTTTGCAAGAAAAGCGACAGGAGTCAAATATATAAGTTTGTGCAGAAGAGTAAAAATGAAATACTTAATATTTTGAATCAACTGTTACTACTGTTCAGAATTATAATAATGAGACAAGATATCCTCAAGATCCTCTAGAACTTGCATTTTATTTGATTTTAAAATTATTCTCACCTGGATCCAAAATACTTAAAATTAATAAAAGTTTCGATGTCCACATATCATCACTTTGTCACCCCTGAAAATTGGAAACGTTTAATAAGTAATTATTATCTTGGTTTGAATATGGTACTAAAATATTAAATTTTCTTAAATAGAAGTGATAACAAATCATATTCAAGAATAAAAAATATACTTTTTCTCAAGCATTATTTTTATTAAGTTTTAAAAACAAAATCTGTCATTTTTTTTTTTTTTTTTTTTAATTTTTATTTTCAATAGCAATCAGAATACATAACTATTCTATGAGCTATTTGGCTTATGTCATTCACTCACACACATACACACACACTTGCAAACACACATATAAATTTATCGGATCAATATTACAATCATATTCAGAGAATCACTTCAATAAATGATTCAATTATTCTGTTTATATAAGGTTGTGGTAGTTCTATGGTTCCTCCATATTATCTTCGGGCAGCTTCTTCTTCAGTCTTCTTGAAGTTGATGTCTCAAGAAGCTGAGTAACTATATTGTTTGAATGATGTTGTAGTTTTTGAAAGTGTTTTATACTGTTGATTTGTATTATTTTGTTTATAAAATCAATATGAAGATCGTCGTGTAAAGTTTTGTTACTAACAAACCACGGAGCATCAGTAATCTGCCTCAATATTTTCGATTGGGCACGTTGCATTAACGCTATATTGGATTTGCTTGCACAGCTCCACAATTCAATGCCATAAGTCCATATGGGTTTTATTATTGCCTTGTAAATTAGAAGTTTATTGTCAATGGATAAAATTGACTTGCGTCCCAGTAGCCAGTATAGTTCAGCGATTCTAATTTTTATAGTATTCAATTTGGCGCGAATATGGTCCTTCCACGTGAGCCTACGATCTAAATGCATACCTAAGTATTTGACGCATTCGGTGCTTGGAATTGCTTGGCCATAAAAATGTACTCCTGGGCATGTTGTCTTGTTCAGTGTAAATGTTATATGACTAGACTTGCTCTCATTTATTTTTATTCTCCATTTTTTTGTCCACTCCTCTATAACATTTAGATGCCTTTGTAAAATTAGCGTAGCCTTAGATGCATCAGCATGTGTCGAAAGAATTGCTATGTCGTCAGCAAATGTAGCTGTTGTGGTTGATTGTAAAGTTGGAAAATCACTAGTGAAGAGGATATATAAAAATGGCGCTAAAACACTGCCTTGTGGAACTCCTGCCTCAATCTGATGAGATATTGAGGTTTCAGTGTTGACCCGTACTTTGAATTTCCTATTGGCGAGATAAGATTCTAGAATATTATAATAACCACATGGAAGTAGCGATCTAATCTTCAATAAAAGTCCCTTGTGCCACACCTTATCGAAAGCCTGGCTCACATCTAGAAAGACTGCAGAACAGAATTGTTTGGCCTCGAAAGTATTGCTGATGACTCTTACGATTCTGTGGCACTGTTGAATTGTGGAGTGTTGACTCCGAAAGCCAAACTGATGTTCTGGAAATATATTCGCGCTAGTTAAGATATGTTGAAGCAGGAGTTTTTCGAGCACTTTTGAAACAATTGGTAGAAGGCTGATTGGTCTATATGAGGTAACCATATAAGGATCTTTTCCGCTTTTATGGATCATTTTTACTACAGATGTTTTGTAGAGAGTTGGCCAATAATTTAATCTAATTATTGAGTTGAATATATACGTTAGAAGGATGAATCCCTTCTTTGGCAGTTCTTTCAACATTTTTGCCGTAACTAAATCGTAACCTGGAGATTTATTATTTTTTAGTTTACTAATCTCTTCAATTATAATCTTTAATGAAAAGAACTTTATACTGTTCATTGAGTTGTGAGAAGGAATCATATTTGAGTTAAGGTCCGCTGCGTTAGAGTAATCTGGGTTCGGTTTGAAAACTGTACTTAAATAATGAGCAAATAAATTAGCTTTTTCTGCATCACTCCTAGCCCAAGATAGGTGATTGCTGTCATCCCATCTAACAGGCGGATTTTGAATACGTGGTTTTAATTTGTTTTTAATTGGTTTCCAGATTGAGTTATCAAATCTATTTAGGTTTGATACGTAATTGTTGAAGTTTTGGTTAGAAATTTCTTTCAATCTGGATTTTAGTTTATTGCTTAAGTTATTGTATATGTTCTTATCTGATGGAAAGTGAGTTGACTGCCATTTTCGTCTTGCTTTCCTTTTCTCTGAGATTAAATTTTTAATTTCAAAAGATAGAGGTTGATCCTGTTGAACTATTGTTTCTGGAGTAGCAAGTAAAGCAGCATCATGAAGTGTTTTATTAAATTTGTCAATAGCTGAGTCAACTTCCGATGAGTTCTTAAGACTAATTTTGAGATCAGTATTGTTTTCTATTTTGCAGCGGTATAGTTCCCAGTTTGTTTTTCTCGAATGAAGTCTATAAGGTTTACAAACATTGATAACTGAAGAACAGATAGTAGCAGTTATAGGTGAGTGATCTGAAGAGAGATCGTAGCTTGAATGAACTTCTGTGTACCTGGAGTTTAAGCCTTTCATTATGAAGAAATCCAATAAATCGGGCTTCTTCATTGGGTCAGTTGGCCAGTAAGTCGGAGTGCCCGTGGAAAGAGTACCATAGTTTTGTTGCACAATAACTTCATACAGTTTTCTTCCTTTTGGATTAATCAGTCTTGATCCCCAAAATGTGTGTTTACTGTTAAAATCTCCACCAACTATAAACTTATTTCCAAGAGATTCAAAGAATTCAGAAAATTGTATATTACTGATTGTATGACGTGGAGGACAATATACGGCAGAAATTGTTATTGCAAAAGATGACGTTTGTACTTTGATGGATGTTGCTTGCAAGTAATCTTTATTATATTTTTCAAGTTCATAGTGAGATATATTAGATTTTATTAATACAGCTGTACCCCCGTGAGCTGTGCCATCTGGATGATTAGTATGATATACACGATAATTAGGAATGAATAAGTTTGAATAATTAGTGAAATGAGTTTCACTTACCAGAAAAACATCTATTTTGTTTTCAATGAGGTATAATACTATTTCGTGTTTATGCTGCATAAGCCCGTTGGAGTTCCATAGTCCTACTCGTAAAAATTTAACCATACAGCTATTTAGTTTTGTTGATATTGATGAGGGTAGATAACATATTAATAATCATAGTATTATGTTGCATAAGTTGTTGAAACATATTTTAAATTCAGTGAAGAATTGAGAAAATTCATTATTTGCATAGTTACTATTTTGTATATTTGAGTTTTCGCTTCTATTGGATTTGATGGCTTGAGAGTATGACATGTGCTCCGTGTTTGTTAGTCTACCAAATCGTTGAGGAGTGGCAGCAGTTTTGATGTTTATAGGAGAATTGTGTGATTGTTTTGACCCGTTTTTGTTGTTGAAATCATTTTTAGATTTAGTTTGTAATAAATTCTTATAGGCAGAACAACCTTTGTAGTTTGCTGTGTGAGCTTCTTCACAGTTCACACAAAAAGCTGGGGATTCTTTTGATTTCGTACATCGTTTACTGTCATGTGGCAGTCCACATTTTACACAAATAAATGGACGATTGCAATACGTTTTTGTATGACCGTACATTTGGCATTTTGTGCACTGTGATATCACTGATGGTTTAAACGGAGTCTCAAAATGTATAATTTGGTTAAGTATCTTATTTATCTTAAAGATTTCTGAATTGTTTTTATTTGGTTCAAGATCAATGTAAAACATATTAAGAGGGGTCTTTTGCCTATAGCGTAATATATTTGTAATGTTCCTGACCTTATGCCCTTTGGTTTCAATTTCATTTTTCAATTCAGAAATATCTATTGAATGGTGGATATACTTCAACACAACTCTATATGCCCTTTCAGTACTGACCTGGTATGTATGGAAAACTGCTTTCGTACTAGGTAGGAATTTTACTAGCTTTCTGTAGTCTTCAATATTTGAAACATTACATTTTATGTTATTGTTTGATAAAGTTTTTGTTGTATAATTTTTATTGCCTAAGAAATTATCGATAGTACTAGTCATACCTTTATAATCTGTAACTCCGTATATAATAATAGGAGGCGGAATAATTTTTTTGATTGGTGTAGGACATTCTGGCTGAGCCTTCGGTTCCTCATTTGTTAATACTTCAAATCTGTTATTTAATTTAATCGGTTCGTCATTTTGGCGCTTTGGTCGTTTTCTTTTCGGGCTAGTAACAACTTGCCAAGGAGCAGAATTCCAAGAAGTAGACGCAGTTTGAGAATCTATATTATCCATGATCATAGGCTCATTGCTTGTCGATGGAATTTGATAATTACTATCCAATAGAATAGACGGTTTCATTTTACTTGCATCTGTGGTTTCAGTTTGATGGTTATTCGTTTTATTAAGTTTAATTTGTTCCGTGATGTATTGAGAACATGTTTGTGAATCATCATAGAGTATTTATTCACATTTACGATGGGGATATCTGCAAAACCGTCCATCGTATCCCCCGAAGGGTGACACTAATTTGTCATTAAAATGACACTTCAATTTTGTGATTTACTTTGACGTTTGGCGTATTATATTTAATTTTGTATAGGATAAATATATAATTAAAAAAAAATGTACATACAAATTTTACAATTCCATTAATTTTGACAAGTATTGCAAAATACATATTAGAATAGATTACAGAAGTAGGAAATTTTAGTTCAGATGTCAAAGAAGCGCATCCCCATACTACCAACTACTTGATAATAATCCTCAGTCTTTCACATCCGTTGTATAATATCATTAATTAGCAACTGTAAATACCAAGCATGATACATGTACATAGTTTTGTACACGTACTTATTATTTATTCCTCTGCAACTGAACTTGTTATTAATTTTGATAATTTAGTAGTGCGGAAGTTGAGTTGACATCGGCCGCGCTGCTGTTTGCTGCTCGCTTTTGCTGCGCCACTGGAGAGCGCGGCTTACTATTAGCGCTTGCGGCAAGGTCGTAAATAATCGACTTATTGCATCGGAAATCAAGAGCTTTTGTGACTACGCGATATTTTTTACCGTCCGCTTATTTAAAATTGCTCAAACAAGCCGAAAGTTCGAACTTCACAACAAAAACAACGGGAATACGGAAGATTTGCAGGTGCTAATTGCGCAGGATGAAAAAACAGCAGAGCTAAAATCTGTGTGATGTTGTGAGTTGCGGCGGGTTTTGGCTGGGATTATTAAAGGATACGAGTAGCCACTTAGTACTTCAAAATGTGAAATGTAAGAAGAGATTGGTCGACAAATCACAAAATTGAATAATAATATAATTGTGAGTAGAGCTTTTTGAACGAAGATGGAAACGTAAAAGTTGGTGTAAGAATTCTTTGAATTATGATATGGAACTGATGAGCATTCAACTCAGCTAATCAAATTTTTTATATAATATATACTAATTAGACGTTGTTTTATTATTAAAAGATGATTAGAAATGAGTATATTACAAAACTAGTAATTAGAAAATAACCATGCGACTCTAGTAAATTACTAACCTGGACGTCGTAGGATTGGCATTGGATTTGGACGTTGTAATGACTACAAAAAATAACAATGTTTTAAAATGGAATAGGCGCAGATATTAAAACATTAATACTTATAATATTCATTAAGCAAAAAACGACCAATCTTATAAAAACTAGTTGGTTTGGTATTTAGCCTTGAGGCAAGTTACATGAACTTCCCGAAATGTGTAAATAATCGAGTTAATCAAAAAAAAATGTGTAAATAATATACTTCATTAATCCTACTTTAAAAAAAAACGATAATAATTTTAGCAAACTTTGACGAATTTTTAAAATTAAACTACTTGTCGTTAGGCCGTAATATTACAGTAAGTTCTATAAGACCATGATGTATATCGCCAAAAAAATTTCCATGAAAATCGGCTTAAATTTTTTTTCAACAGTTAATTACAAGAAAACGGCTCGGTAGATTTTCACCTAAAATTAATCAGCATCATTCCCAAATGATATCTTTCGAACAGTTTTTGATTTTTCAAAATCGGTTCGGTAGGATGAGCTTAAATGTGGACGAAAATTTAACACTTTTTTTCAACAGTTAATTACAAGAAAACGGCTCGGTAGATTTTCACCTAAAATTAATCAGCATCATTCCCAAATGATATCTTTCGAACAGTTTTTAATTTTTCCAAATCGGTTCGGTAGGATTAGCTTAAATGTGGACGAAAATTTAACACTTTTTTTCAACAGTTAATTACAAGAAAACGGCTCGGTAGATTTTCACCTAAAATTAATCAGCATCATTCCCAAATGATATCTTTCGAACAGTTTTTGATTTTTCAAAATCGGTTCGGTAGGATGAGCTTAAATGTGGACGAAAATTTAACACTTTTTTTCAACAGTTAATTACAAGAAAACGGCTCGGTAGATTTTCACCTAAAATTAATCAGCATCATTCCCAAATGATATCTTTCGAACAGTTTTTGATTTTTCAAAATCGGTTCGGTAGGATGAGCTTAAATGTGGACGAAAATTTAACACTTTTTTTCAACAGTTAATTACAAGAAAACGGCTCGGTAGATTTTCACCTAAAATTAATCAGCATCATTCCCAATGATATCTTTCGAACAGTTTTTGATTTTTCAAAATCGGTTCGGTAGGATGAGCTTAAATGTGGACGAAAATTTAACACTTTTTTTCAACAGTTAATTACAAGAAAACGGCTCGGTAGATTTTCACTTAAAATTAATCAGCATCATTCCCAAATGATATCTTTCGAACAGTTTTTGATTTTTCAAAATCGGTTCGGTAGGATGAGCTTAAATGTGGACGAAAATTTAACACTTTTTTTCAACATTTATTACAAGAAAACGACTCGGTAGATTTTTACCTAAAATTAATCAGCATCATTCCCAAATGATATCTTTCGAACAGTTTTTGATTTTTTAAAATCGGTTCGGTAGGATGAGCTTAAATGTGAACAAAAATTTAACACTTTTTTTCAACAGTTAATTACAAGAAAACGGCTCGGTAGATTTTCACCTAAAATTAATAAGCATCATTCCCAACTAATATCTTTCGAACAGTTTTTGATTTTTTAAAATCGGTTCGGTAGGATGAGCTTAAATGTGGACAAAAAGTTCAACACTTTTTTTCAAATTACAAAGAAACGGCTTGGCAGATCGTTGCACAAAACTGACAAACGATAGTCCTCACCGAAATACATCAAATGGCTTTTAAATTTCCAAATCGGTTCAGGCGTTTTTAAGAAAACGTCGATCAAAAGTCTAATTTTGACAAATGCCAAAAAGACCATACTGATTTTTGCAAACTTTGACGAATTTTTAAAGCTGAACCAGTTGTCGTAGGGCCGTAATATTTTAGTATGACCTAGAAAACTATGGTATCTATCGTCAAAAAAATAATCATAAAAATCGTCAAAATTTTTTTTTTAAAAACTTTATTACAAGAAAACGGCCCGGCCGATCTTTACCAAAAACTAATCAGCACGATTCCCAACCAATATCTATCGAACGGTTTTTGAATTTTCAGAATCGATTCAGAATTGCGGGCTAAAACGTGGACGAAAAATTTTTCACTTTTCTGCAATTTACAAAGAAACGGCCCGACCGATCGCCGCACAAAACTCAGAGACGATAGTCCTCATCGAGATACATCAAATGGCTTTTAAATTTTTGAAATCGGTCCAACCGTTTTGGAGAAAACGTCGATTTACGGCAAAAAATCTGTTCACACACACACACACACACACATACACACACACACACATACACACACACACACACACACACATACTTTTTCCAAATTTGGTCTCATTCGATTCAGAATGGCTCGAAACGTCGAGAAAACATAAAATTAGCGATTCGGATTTTTTGATGAAAACATAAACTTCTCCTTCGGGAAGTTAATATATAATTTATCAATGATTTTCACTAATTTAGTTAGTTTATTGGCTTAATTTTGTAATTGATTATATCAATATACGTAGTATTTACTTTTATTCAAAAATTTTTAACTTTATTGCTTAGAGAACTACTTTGAACTCGTTTTTTGAAATCTGTCATTTGTCACATCATTTGGTCTAAATTTGCTGAAGCCAAAAAATACATATTTCTGAATTAGTTAAGCATGTGATGCTAAATAAGATTAGATATTATTTCATATTTATATGCTATTATAACTTAAAATATTATTTTTTTTTGAATGCCATAACATGCTCTGTATTTTTAAAGCTTCATCAGTACATTGTTTTAGATTTAATTTATTGGATCAAAATACTTTGGATACATTGAGATTTGTATTAAAAATATAAAATATATATATAAAAATATTATCTTTGTTATTCATCTTAATTAATAGACTTTCTAAACTTATTTTTCCATTTTCTTTGGAATCTTTTTTTACTAATATGAAGTGACTAATAAAAGTAAATTTTGTGGGATTCAATCAATTTGGCTATTTTTTGAAGCAGGGTTGAAGAAAGGCATTTTATATAAATCTAGACTAAGTACATACATTTATTTCGTGAAAATTAAGGTTCTAAATATGATTATTACAAACAAATACTATCTCCAAATATTAACACTTACGGGACGGCACCGATTTCAAAACATTCTACTGAACCGCCTGTAAACTTGATTTCATTGTGTATGTTATGCAATTTGTTTGACAAAAATTTGTGGTTATTGAAGGACATACATTTATAATATTAATTTATTTTTGATCATTTTATGGAGAATGGTGGTGACGTTCAAAATAATTTCCAAAATGCATAGGTGGTTGATTTTGACATGATTTACAATAAAATGTTGTTCGTCGCCTTTCTCCTGGTACATTTCTGTCAGAACAGACAATACAATCCCTTTTTCTTTCTCTCGCATTTAAAATATGCCACTGATTAGTCAGTATATTTGTTCATTTTGTGCTGCCATAATGGTTTGTTTTTTCTATTATATTGTAATTTATTTGTAAAATATAAAGTAAATTAATTTATTGGATGTCTTATATTGCTTGGTATTTGTAGTCGGGGTGTTTGTTGATGTATGTCAAACTCGATTATTGAAGGAGAATCGGCACATTCGCTAATGACTTTCCGCTCTTCATTTAATTTGTTCAACTTCTTCTTCCTTTTGTTGGTTGGATAATATCATCATCACATTCATCACTACATTCATCATTACATCGTAAAATTTGTCTGTTTGAATGTCTGTTTGAAACTCATCTTCACTACTGCTTAATTCACTAAATTTACCAGTCGTTTTGCCATATTTGAAAGCGCCCGGTTGTTTTAAATATTAAAAAAAAGACTATATAGCAAAGAACAAGGCTAAAAATACTACTAAAATAACTTGAAATTATTTTAAAAATACAACACTGTTTATCACTGCTATATGTAATTTATTCAACTTTTCGATGCAAACTGAGTCATTGTTTATAAAATAGCATGTGCGTCGCAGAGTATGTTTGTCCACTCAGGTGGACAGCCGTCCCCAAAGAGTTAAAATTGAATCCTCCAGATATAGATAATAAAAAATCATTTAACCATTGTTCACATTGTCTGTATTTTGACCAAAAAGATAATTTTATTTAGATTATTCGTACAATATTTTAATTTAATCTATATTATTGTTATAAAAATTACATCATCAACTACCTATTCAGAACAAATATATACTGCTAAATATATATAAAATTAATTGATTAAAAATACAAGGCATTAGAATTTATTTTCAATATACATGAATTTTTTACAAAACATAATATATATTTTCTTGCACAAAATTGAATTTCACTATTTTATTTGATTTTGTTGCAAGCAATGCTAAATTGAAACAAATAACACTAGCAAATTTATATTAATATTTAAAAAAACATTTGCGTCTCTACTTCGCAATGGGATATAGCAAGACTTGTGATAATTATTAATTAATCAAAAAGAAACAACATTGGCCATATCAATATAATGTCAAAGGTTTTAGTCTTTTACAGAAAAGGTGATGGAATATAATTGAATTTGTACACTTACATTTGTTACACTTTGACACTTTATATTTTTAGTTTAACGAATAATTTAGGTTTAATGTAAATTTTTGAAATACGAAAAAAAGTATTATTTTCTTACAAAATTGATTTAGCGATGGAAAACAGTATAAATGGTAATAAAATTGCGATGCTTATAGAAGTCGATCTGTTGTTACATAAATCCTTTTTGCATGTTGTGCAATTAATATTAGAATATCCTATTTGTTCCATATTGTTCTTTATTGCATCGCAATCCGCACCATCGACATGGACATCACAAGAACGTATTATATTCGTGGTTTTCTGACCATCTAAAGCTAAAAAAAAATTGGAAAAATTTACTCATAAGTAGGTAATAATAGTTCCAAACGTTAAGCCTAACTTTACTATTGTGTGACATGAGTTAGTTTGAACAAGCAAAAGTAAGAATAATGAGTTTTAAATAGTTTCCGGTGCTTGGTGCCGTCCGGCGTTACGGGACTTTTTCCTACATTTTGTGGGATTCAATTAATTTGGCTATTTTTTTAAATAAGGTTGGCATTTTGGGGCATTTTATATAAATCTAGACTAAATACATAGATACATACTTATATAAATCATAAATAATTTTTATTTCGCGAAAATTAAGATTCTAAATATGATTATTACAAAAAATATAAAATATCTCAAAATATTAAAATGGAATCCTCCAGGTATAGATAATAAAAAATCATTTAACCATTGTTCACATAGTCTATTACTTACATCGTATATTATTTTTCAAAATGCTTGTAGCAAAATTAGTTTTTCTTAGAAATTATTAGGAATTTTTTTAACACCAAAGTACCGTAGTCTTAATACATTATTTAGAACATATCGCCTAATTACAGTCTTAAAAATATTGATTATTTAGTTATTTAATTCGATTATTCGGAAAGTATTAATCCATTATATGCTTTGAGAGTATAATATAAGCTTGTTGTATGTTGAATTGAAAATTCGTTCATATTACTGCCGGTAATCATTTTCTAGTAAAAATATTAATCCTAAGTAGAGATGGATAACTCACTCCGGAGTTATCACTCCGATACAACTCCTCCCTCGGAGTGAATCCGAGTGGAGTTGTCTCACAGGATTTGTCATATCCGACTTCTCTAAACTAGTACTAAATCTGGTAACATGTTCAGATATTTGCTTGAGATTTTTTACTAATACAAAGATTTGGGTCGAAAGTAGTGGTCTTTTTCTCGTCTCACAGCCAGTTTTAGGTCTTTGCAGGTATATAATGTCTCAAAATAATGCTATTTTATATTCTATATTCTGCATACGATAATGTTTGTCCGTAAATAAGCTCATTCAATGGTATACAACCAGTTAAAAAATATGTAGTATTATATTGTAATTTTTACACAATTATGATTTTATAATTGTGTAAAAGTAATAGTATGCTAATCAAACTACCTGATGTATAATTAATTCTCGAAAAGGAAATAATAAAAGAATGCCATGTATTATTATTTTGTGAAAAATATTATACACAAAGATTTGTTCTTATTTCATGTATAAGGTTCACTGCATTATTTTCATATAAAAATAAATATATTCAAAGAATTCTATATTTTCTCTTCAAAACTAATTACAAAATTGATTTTGATTCCCAAGTTTTTTGTCAATTTGAGATTTGTATGCATATTGAAATACATAAAATTTGTAAACTATTTCCAAAGTCTTAATGAATCCTTAGATATGTTAACAACACACTAGAGAATACATTTGTGTAAAGTATTTTGCTTCAAAGTTGCCGGATTTGTGGAGTTGTTAGGTGGATATAACTCCTCTCTGAAGCGGAGTAAAATCCTAACCGATCCGGCATCGGATATGATAAGCCCATCTCAAATCCTAAGTGTTTCCACAAATATATAGATTTTTTTCTAAATATACCTCGAATTAATTTGAAAATAGATCTAAATATTGCCTTTTACTCAAAACTTTCCAGATATTTGGGTTTCAATTACTGGTAATTTACTGTACGTTAACGTTTTCTAACTTCTTGTATCGTAATCGTCCAAAAATTGAAATTCGAACCTTTTGCATGTCTTCACGTTTTGAAGATTTTTTAACATTTTGGCATACCTTAGAAAAGGTGGATGTGTGTATATTTGTGTGTCCGCAAATTTTCATCCACGATTTCCGGAGCATCGAATTCGAATAATTCAAAAAACATTCGATTCCTATTATTAGGGAGATGTGCGGATTAGTTTTTGGCGAAAATAGGTCCAGTTGTTTCGGAGATACGGAGCAAAGAGTGCAGAAAATAGAAATCAAGTTTTTGAGATAACGAAACATTAAATTTATGTAATGAAGAGAAGAAGTGGTGATTAGTTTTTGGCCAAGGCAGGTCCAGCCGTTTTGTAGAAACGGGCTAAACGTGCAAAAAATGGCAGTTTGTGAGAGAACTGAGCATTCGATTTGAATAATTAAGAAAAACTTTCCTTTTGTGTTTAATGAAACGATTAATTTTGGCCAAAATTTATTTTCATTTCAATTTTTTTTTAATTTTCAAAAAAATTATTTTCTGTGTATCGAAAACATATTGAATTTTTAATTTTAATTCCAACAAAAGTTTTAAAGCTCGCTTATATAATTTAAATAAATAATATTAAATTTGCAATTCAGATTATATCATTCTTATAAAT
This sequence comes from Ctenocephalides felis, assembly GCF_003426905.1. Lineage (NCBI taxonomy): Eukaryota > Metazoa > Arthropoda > Insecta > Siphonaptera > Pulicidae > Ctenocephalides > Ctenocephalides felis. Next base: position 52,371,956 of record NW_020539725.1, on the reverse strand, counting down.
ATTAGACAATGTCCATCAGTTAAAATCTGATTGATTAAGTTTTGATCATTTACTTTTCATGTAAAGATATATAAACGTCATAGTCCAATTCATAAACTCATATTTTGTCTATAAAATACGAAAAATAAGTGCTAAAGTATTGATAATAATCTATTTGAAAAAAATCAGTATTTCTTGAATGTTTTATTACGGTACGGAAAGTTTCAGTAATTTGCTTTAAGATACGATGCCATACACGTTAGTATATGAATGAACAAATTCAATAAAAGTTAACCACAATAACTGAAAAATGTCCATGTCAGTTACACCAAAGCTCTAGCATGCACTTAAAAGCTCATAATTTCCAAAGAACAAGAGATTTTTTTTCTAAGGACGGTTATTTTTTTTCAGGACGGTTATGGTCAATACTATCACCCTGTTTCGAATTGGCGTTGTCTGAAACACCCTGTATATCATGAAATAGTCAAAAATTGCTGGCGATTTGGTGACATACCAATGATTCTGACTGGTATTCCGTTTGACTTCAAACGATTGCAATTTCCAGTTCGCCTTGCGTTCGCAATAACAAGTCGCAAGGTCAATCGCTTAGTGTTTGCGGGATAAATTTCTAATAGATTATTTAGAAAATCATTGTTTTTCACATGGCGAGTTATACGTTGCCTGTTCACAAGTTGGAAAACCGTCCGCTTTGTTTGTGTTAACGTCAGACCAAAAAACAAAAAATGTGGTTTACCAAAGAGCACTTCAATGAAACGGATAATTTGCGGATTCACTTTCATTTACTTAGAGAAGTTCAACTAAAAAACACTTCATTTTTCAAAATCAAATTTTTCCTTTTCAAATATAAAAGAAACAAAAAATTTCTTCATCTTTCTCACGAAACCATCTGGTGGCGAAACGGAGTTCGTCGGGTTTGTTAGTAGCTATATATAATATAATTGCATTTATAATTACTTACGGTTTGTACTGGTCAAAATCAATTTTGAACATTGAAATTGTAGGTTGGTGCTCCTGAGCGTCAAGTTTGAATAAAAATTTGGTGGTAAAAATGCCTTTAAGGAACTATTATTTTCATAGGATCGTTGCGAAAGTAAGTCGCAATCCAAAATCGGAATGTCCTTCTTGGAAGTTAATTTTGCCGTGCAGGCGCGGTTGGTATTTAGATCGCATGAATAACATTTTAGGGATGTCCCTAGAATAACATATTAGTATCAGTTAATTGCATTTTTTGATGTAAAAAAAAACAATTTTGAGGCTGTGGCGATACAATTTGAATAAATACAGTCGCGAAATATTATAATATAATGCAAAATTAAAATACAGTCTATTCCAGAACAACAATATTTTAGATATATATTTTTTTATTGATTTTGGATTATATTTAAAATCTTGGAAGAAAACATCAAACAAAGGAGAAAAAACTTAGACAAATTTTATTGTTGTAAATTGTTTTATGTATATATCCATATATTAATTAATTAATATATTACAATTTATTGCACTTACCTAAATCCAAAATACTTAAAAAAATTAATAAAAGCATCGGTGTCCACATATTACAGCTTAATAACCCCACGAAATTGAAAATATTATGACCTTTGGTGAGGCATCAATATTGTTAGAATTTAAAGTTAAAATATTAAATTTTCTTGTTAAAATTGAATCGATAGAAAATCATATTCTAGAATTAAAATTTTCCGTGATTTTAAAACAAAATATATTTGTCACATGCTTTGATCTAAATTGAGATCTTGAAATATATTTTATTTTCTGAAGGACAATGTACTATATTTCTATCTATATGTCCTAAAAATTAGTTAGCATGTCCCTCCTCAGGTGGCAAAGGTTTTGAATAATATTATATTCTAATATTATATGAATAATATTATATTCAAATATTGTCTAGGACTCTGAAATCTTCGATTAGTTTTAGTAATTGAGAAAAACAGCAATAGTAAAATTAAAGAAATTTACGAAAAATTAAAGAAATGTATTTTTTTGTTTGTCGCTACTCAAACACACACACACACACATATAAATATATATATATATATATATATATATATAAATCAGGGTGGTCCTTAATATGAACATTTTCGAATTTTCTTGCTCCCAGAAGCTCAAATGCTTCCAAATTGATAAAAATTCTCTAAAATTTTAGCTATTAATATTAACATTTAGATCAGTGATCTGGCAACTTTCAAGGAATCCACGACAGGGAAAACAAAATTTGAGGGTCCACGAAATAAAAATGGGGGTTCACGGCATATTTAGAAATGATTTAAACTTTAGACTATTATGCGACCTATTAACCTCGCATATCTGAAAACCTATTGAATGTTTCAACTTTAAATTTTTGTCAAATATTCAGTAAAGTGTAGTAACAATATATATCAAGTTTTATCAAAATCGAATTATGCATTTTTGAAAACGGTTTCAATACCAGTATTGCGAGCCAGGCACCCATCAACCTCGCATGTCTTGAAAACTATTGAATGGCCAACTTTAAATTTTGGTCTTAAAAAATAAAAAGAAGAAAAATATGAATTGGGCTCCGAATTGCTTTCCCTTTTACCATATTCTCTGGATCCGTTTCCCTGCGATCATATACCGATCTGAGATCTCAAAAGGATGCTTGCTGTGAAGAAACTTTTACCAAATAATGAGATAATAGCTGAACTTGGTGGCAAAGTACAAATCGTACTAATCGTATAATATATATATATATATATATATATATATATATATATAAGGTTGGTCCTTAATATGGACATTTTTGACTTTCTTTGCCCCCAAGGGCTTAAATATGCTTCTAAATTAATAAAGAAAAACCATCTGAAAGTTTCAGCTCTCAATATTAATCTTTAGATAGTCCGCCATTCAATTAAAAGTTTCACTGTCATCGAGAGTTTCGACTGTTCTCGGCAACGCTCGTTCACACCGTGACGACACTATCGGCTTTCATGTTTTAACAGTCCATGTGTATGAGGTCTATAACTTGCGTGTATAGTTAGTTAGTAAGAAACATATATAATCCTTTACATATTTTTATATTTGTGCATATTTTTATTAAAAAGATATTATAATTTACATTATTTATACAATATTAATAAAATGTACATAAATGTAGGTAACATTGGCTGGCATCGGCTTATTGGCTTGAAGTAAAAATTGTTATACTGTTATTAACTAATTAAACATAAAAGTAAATCACTTGAATTTATTACCAATGCATAAGTCGAAAAACAATTGATCTACTTGTTAAACATTGAGATTCACTATTTATTTTGATTCTATTCTAATTGATGCTAAATTGAAACAAATAATACATGAAATTTTATATTGGTATTTAAAAAATACACAAAGTATGAGTTGTTATGGTCTTTACTTTGGATTTACTAAATCGAGTGGTGATAATTTTAAATTAATCAATCAATGGTGTTTGAATTCACTTAAATAAAGTTATTTTTAATACCATGTTGTAAGTGTATCGACTAATCAGCATTCTGATGAAAACTTTTGAAAGACTTTGAAAAATTTTCATCTAACTCAAATTATTTCCCTAAGACGTGGCTTTTGTGATTAAAAATAATATAAATGGTAATAAAATTGTGATGCTTAAAGAAGTAGAACTATTGCATAAATTTGTGTTGCAAGTTGCGCACATCATTGAAGAAAATCCTTCTTGTTTTAAGTCTTCATTAATTTTCTCGCAATTTAAGGTATCGACAATGCATGTTCGAAGAATTCTCGTGATATTATAACCACCCTCTGAAAATAAAAAAAAATATTAATGTGAATTAAATAATTATTAATGTAATGAAACTCACAAATAAAAATCGGTCTAGATTTTGAGTCAACAAATGAGGTAAAATTAAAATTTCCTATTATGTGTTAATTTGAACAAGCAAGAATGACGCACCCAACCCTGCTTTATGTAAAATATGTGTAATTCCAAAGATTCACTCTTATTTAAAAAAAAAACGAGCTAAACGAAAAAGCCCTTTTCTGTCAGCTTTTAATACGATGAATTGAACAAAAAATAAATATTAATGCATTTAATATCAAAAACATCTAATTAATTATAAGAATAATTTATTTTCATATTAAAACAAATATGAAAAAATCGATTTTAAATATAGCATCGATCAAAGCTACGTCCCCTATGAGCTGGTTTTGCTATCGCTCATCTTAACTTATTTTTTTCATGAGGGCAACCCAGTGGTCATGTCTCATTTTTATGAAACATCCACAAAAAGCTATATTAGGATGAGATTTATAACCTTAAGTTAAAATTCACTATCATACTGCTTGAAATCGAGCTGGCTGAGGTTAGAGGATTGAACCCGATACTAATTTATTCTACACGTGATACAAATATTACTTACGAATGTTATTCGTGGCAACAATTTTTGCGCATTGAAATCCGACTCCTTCCCTGGTGGTTGACAAGTGTCCATCGAAATTTGGTGGCAAAAATCGTATTAAGGAGCGATCATTTTCACTAACTTGTTGAGGAAGTTTTCCGCATTCTACGGCTGCAATGTCTTTAGTGGAATTTAGAGACGCCGTGCAGGCCGGGTTATTTGCCAGGTCGCATTGGTAACATTGTAGGGATGATCCTGAAAAAAAAATTACAATAGGTTTTTTGCATATTTTGGAATGAGAAAAAATTGAGAAGAATCAAGTTTGATCATCTAGAGCAGCAAATAAAGTGAGAAACATCGTAATATCAAAAATACATTTAATCGGTTTATTCAAGAACACAAAGAATAAAAACGATCGACCATGATAGAGTAAAAATACACTTACGATAGCGCAGACTTTTCTGATTATCTTGTTTTATTACATTACATTACATACATACATAGTGCATTGGTATATCATACCATCAAATGTATAATAGGTATATGTATATATGGATATATATATATCCAGGTCCTTAACAAGGATATTTTCGAATTTCTTTGCTCCCAAGGATGCAACTGCTTCCAAATCAATAAAAAATGATTCTCTAATAGTATTAGCTCTTTATATAAACATTTAGATAGAGCGCACAATAACTAAAAGATTCATAGATTTGTTACTAACATAAGTCATTAAGTAAATTCATGCGCCATCTGTGTGTCACTCAAATATTATGATACATAAGAATATTTATAAACCACTTAACCTCTAATTAAATCCATGTGGGCTGTTCTATAATGTCTATTCATCATGGAATCAAGATAATAATTTGAGTCTCAACAACACCAATCGAATAAATATTTTGCTGCATAATTAATCTTGATGCAATGATGAATAGATATTATAGAACAGCCCACAGGGATTTACTTAGAGGTTAATATTAATTTTAAGATTGCCTGCACTTCAACTAAAGTTCCTTGATTATTCTTCTGGCGTAAATATATATTATATAAAATATATCAAATATTAGTGAATACAATGTTATTCTCTAATAATGATTCACTTGTCGCTAAGTTATGAAATTCTAAAAAACAAATGTAATTTTATTCATATTATATTCATAAGAAACTTTAGTTGGATTGCGGGCTATCTTAGTTAATATTAGGAGCTAGAGCTTTCAGAGAATTTTTCTTATCAATTTAGAAGCATTTGAGCCTCTGGGAGCAAAAAATTTTTAAAATATCCATATTAAAGACTGTTTCATATATATTATATGTATGTGTATATAAAATTTTGGTAGACACATATCAAATGAAAGAGGAAAGGATTTTAGAGAATCTTTATTTTTTCATAAGCTTGGATATACGATATATTTTTGTAATAACCAGTTTCACTAAATCATAATAATGTTATCGTTGATTATTGTTATTAATATTATTTCCTAAAATTAAACCACTTCTTGTAGGTCTATAACAATATATTAAAATGTTCTTGTAGACCTTGTATATTGTCACCATACAAAGTTGAAGTCAAGTATGAACTCTTCACTGTTCGAAAACTCATTAAAATCGTCAAGAAAATTTCAAAAATTTTTTACGAAAAAATGCCCGACCGACCTTAACAGAAACTTATCAGTGTGATTGCCAACCAGTAACCTTCGAATGCCTTTTAAATTTTCAAAGTCGGCTCAATTTTTTTTTTTGAATAAATATAAAAAGCAGTTGACAAAAAATTTCACACCTTTCTGCTAATTAACGGCCCGGTTTTTTTGTGAATACATCGACAAAAATTCAAATTTTGGCTTGTTTAATAGTTTTGGAGTTCAACGATTCAAAGTTACTTGGAAGCTATAGATTACCCTTAACTAACTGATTGCCAACTAATAACTTTCGAATGCCTTTTAAATTTTCAATTTCTGCTAATTAATCGCTCGATTGTTTTTGTGAAAACATCGACGAAAGTTCAAATTTTTGCTCATTCAATAGTTTTCAAAATGTCTTGCAAGGTTTAGATATGGTCTAAATTACCCTTCGGGAAGTTAAAATAGATCTTTTGTAAGTTGTAGAGCAAAAACTGCGTAATATTTTATCGCTTGTTTCAAAAATACTACATTTCAATCAGTTGATTGTAACATTATTGAAGTCTCTTATCATATCTAATTCATTGTAAATACTGTTTATGAAATTCTGAAGATAAGTGTATGATTCAACATTATATAATAATGCATAGATTCATAGTGATTAATGCGCATTTTGCAATATTACAAATTTTATTCGAATCGCTTATTTGTAGACACTACTTAGTTTTATATAAAAAACGAATAAAAATAAAAAATAAATAAAATTAATGAACTATTTTAATAGGTCTAGATATTAATGAGCACTTTTAGCATGTAGAGTTAGGTTAAGGGCTTGCATTAGGTTAGTAAAAGGTTTATTTACAATATAATATAATTAAAGAAAAAAACATCAGAGCAGTTCAGAGTCAGTTAGATTCTAAAATATGGTTTCATCTGGGTTTTTTTTATAATACCATGTCAAGGCAGATGTATATAGAAAAATATTAGTTTTCATAGATTTAGAATCAGTTTACACATGACGAGAACAAACAATAGGTGTCTATTAACATATTCAACAATAGGTGCGCAAATATTGTGTGATATTTGAAAATTGAGTCATATTGAAATATCTTCTCAAATGGCCAATCCCAAAAATCTCATGTAAAGTTAACACTATACTATTTGAAGATTTCTATATCAACAAATATGTTAAAATAAATCTATAAACCAGATTATGCAAAAATAAACATGGATGAATTTTGCAGAGTAATCATGTAGTAAGCTAGTACTATGAAACTTCCCATACCAAAAATTATAATTTTTTAAAAAGTTTTAAACTTCTTTGAAAATATTTAGATTTTTGAGAATTTTGAAATTTTTGAAAAAAGTTATATTTGGTGAAAAATTTGAATTATTTTTTATATTATTTACTATTACATTAATATTGGATGAAGTAAGATTGGGTCAGAATTGACTTCTTGATTATTAGAATATATAATTTTACCAAAGTTCAGTTTATTTCAAAACTCTAAAAATATTGGCGGTAACTAAAATATACTATTAAATTTATTATGTGTATATTATAAGTGATTTGAATATAGTTTACATACCCTACGAATTTATAGAATTATTCTATATTTTGTCAAATATTTCTATTATTTTTTGCATCTACGATTTTAAATAAGTTACAAATTGATGCACATTTTATATTTCTAAAATTATTCAAAATTTTGAACTCTCAAAAAATGTCTAAAAATTGACAAGCAAATCATATATAAAAATATATTTGTTTAAGCTGTATAAAAATTGCTAAAATTACTTTACTTTGAGTTCAGTACATTGCAAAGTTTGAAAAGTACTAGATATTTCCTAATTTACTTCGTTTATAAATCAATGATTGAATATTTACTTTGATCAACAAAAAACAATTTGAACATAGATTTATATTTGCACTAAAAAATATTTTGAAATAGATCATTGGGATTTTTTTGGTTCACCAAATATGTCTATTAAATCCATTCTTAATAATATGAAGACTTTATATAGAAATGAGATCAGAGTTGGATAAAGTTATTTTATGAATGTAATGGTAATGGGTATCTATTCATTTAAATTATAATTTCAAATTTTCTGTAAAATATTCCTTTAAAGTAGGAAATTACAAGTACAATAAGCCAATATTTTCAAATTTTGCGTGACAAAAATGAATAAAAAAATGGAAATCTTTACACTGTCAACTTCTTACAATTAGATTTTTATATCTACATATTAAATAAAACTTACCTAAATGAAATACACTCAAAAATGTAAATAGTAAAATCGATATCATCATTTTGCACTTTTATCTCACCTCGAAGAGTCAACTGATTAAAATAGTTCGATAGAAATAACGGCTTTGCGTTTTATATGTCCCCTACTTGGTGTTTTTCCCTATATGAATGAGTTACTAAAAATACATGTTATGATACTTAGAATTATTAGTCAAAATGCTTGAATAATCAATTGTTACTGAAAACCTAAAAAACTTTATCTTTATTAATTAGTCACACTTGTTAGTTATTATCTCTGTTGTTCAGTTTAATTAATAGAGTTCTTAAAAGCATTACTCCAAATTTTTCTCTGGAAATTTTGGATCATTGATACAATCTCAGAAGTATTTAATAAAGTGCATAAGGGAGCCTGGGTACGGTTGTGCCACTTTTTTAACGGCAATAATTCTGATAATGTACCAGTTAGCTGAAAGAAAAGTAAATTAAATTTTAATTTAAACATTTTTCTACTTGGAAATACTGAAATACTGTCCTTAAATACGATGAATTACTCATAAAATTCAATTAGACAAAAAAGGGTTTGTAACAACTGTTGACACTCTCAGGACGGTTGTGACAGGTTAAAAGACTATAGGTATGAACAACAAAGTGGTTTATAACGATTTTTATTTCCAGAATAACGTAAAACAACACAACATAATTATCACAAAGTTTATGGATATAATATAAGAATATATGTATACACAATTTTTTTAACAAAGTAATCAATAAATATACTGAACTATGTGATCACTTTCCTTTTTATAATTATGAAGTCACCATCACGACCAGTGTTATTATAATAGTCTTCCTTAAAATCAGTAAAATGATAACTAATAGTTATCAGTTAACTAAGCAGTAACAATTTAATAGTAACTATGAATCAATATACTGAGATCTAGTCAGAATCATCGTTACAATGGTGACAAATGTAATAGTGACTATTACCCGTCAATTTTACGCAAAACCAGAAATTGCATGTTTCTTGGCACTTGATCAATTTTACGCAACCCCTACTTTCAGAGTAGAAGCTTCCACAAACCAGACAGAATAAATCATCAAATCATGCTTCTGGTTGTAAAATCTTTTTTTTTTCTTATATTGTTTTTTCCTTTTACTTTCATATTTTGTCTTAGTCAAGTTAAATATATTTTATTTATAGTTTATTTGTTGACTTTGTATACACGTATTTTGGTCATATTTTATTGTATATAATTATATAGTGCATCATATATCCTTTTCTTTGTCAATTTTTTGATCTGCTTAAATTCTTGATCTGTTACAACCGTACCCACAAAATATGTCACAACCGTTCCCAAGGCTTTTGAAAACAAATCAACATTATGTCTAATTTTAAGCTAAATAATCTACAAACAAACTAATTACCGGTAAATTAACAAACCAATTGATCTATCTGTATACAAGTAACAATTACTATTAAACCTTAATAATAGTAAAACTCAGGAAACCTTATTTTTGATTCTTTCAAAGCAATTTGGTCTACAAATGTTATTAATGTAGGGCGCTGACTCAATTCTCAATTTGTTCGAACAAACATACTTCATCTTTTTCTATTTAAAATCAGTATAATTTAGCTAATATGGCGACACACTATGTAATTTTCCTTATTAATTTGGCTCTGTTTTAAAAAAAGTTGAGAAAAGGCATTTTATGTAAATTTGGAACCTACTGATTCGACAAAAATATTTGACTAAAATTGGATTTAACTATTTGGACTTAACAAAATTATTAATATGTAGTGAATACTCAAAAATCTTCTGGCAAGGAAAAAATATGCTATAAATTGTACTATAATATAAATATTATATTATTAATTCAGAGGCAGGCAGATTACGCGATTTTAGAATAAAATCAAAACTTAACATTTTGTTATTCAAAATGATCATTAAAAATATTTGTTATTAATTGAAATACATGAAAAAATATAAACATATGAAATTTAGGGGTAGGTAAAGTTTAGGGGTGGACAGTTAAACAAGACAAGCAGACAAGTAGACAAATAGGAATATATACATAATGATGGTCCTTAATATGGACATTTTCGAATTTCTTTGCTCTCCAAGGGCTCAAATGGTTCCAAATTAATAAAAAACAATTCTCTGAGAGTTCTAGCTCTTAATATGGTTTTTTCGATAGAGGGCAATTCAATCAAAGTTTTGTATGGCAATAGCATGAAAAAAATTTCAAAAATTTAGCAGAGCGTCGAATTTTTAATAAAAAGTGACACAAATTTTCACTTTTAATTCATTTGTCGCTAAGCTTTACATAAATTTTTTTTTTCAATTTTTTTCATGCTATTTCCATGCGAAGTTTGATTGAATTGCGCACTATCTAAAAGTTAATATTAGGAGCTGAACATTTCAGACAATTGTTTATCAATTTGGAACCATTTGAGCCCTTGGGAGCAAAGAAATTTGAAAATGTTTATATTAAGGACCACCATAATATACATATAGTATGTAGATATGTAGACAGTAAACAAGTGGACAGGTAGACAGATAAATATATAAACAATAAAATGCAGATAGTTAAAATAACATTAAAAATTTTAATGTATTAGTTTGACAAAGATCTTACAATAAATTTTTAATATATTTTACTGACGATTACTGATAAAGTCACTAGTAGTTATTTTTCAAAAGCATAATATTTATTGCCATAACGCAGCCACACATAATCATACTGGATTTTCGGGTGATAACTGATTCATTGATTTCATTGAGATTGTTGCGAAAGCCATTTAGCATTTGAATATTTACTAATTTGTATCCACGAACTTGCATTTTTGATTTGCACAGATCAGAATTCTCCTTTCTTTGTTCTACATTGATTTCTTTCACATCTGAAAAAATAAAATATAACGATACATACGTTGTCATCAAGTATAAAAACAGAATAAATTGAAAGCATTGTTTTTTTTGGATAAAACTTCATTTTTTAATCATAGAAGCAATTTCAACAATTATATAACAAATAATATCTGTACAAGCCTATTATTACATCACCTGAATCTGTGTTTGATAATCAGGATTTATTAAAAAATGAGGTGAAATTTAATCATTTATATTACCTTCTGGAATAACATCTTGCAATTTAGGTGAAAGTGTCTCTTTGGTGACTGACAAATTATTAGATGGCTTTTGTTCGGAACTATTTATAATAGGATTCTTGAAAGGATTTAACGATTGGATTTTAGTGTCAGGTCGTTGGCAGTAGTTCTCCGTAGGTTTTTCCTTTAAAAATGCAGGTTTTTGATGCGTGGGAGCATTCTTTAATGGATAGCAGCTCTTAGACACACCTGGACAACATTAAATATGTATATATATATATATATATATATATACACACATATATATATATATAATTTTCAAAAATTGCCAAGAATTACTTTACTACTAAATTCGCCGACCAATACAAATATAATTTATCGTATCCTTATCTTTTTCAATATTTCAGTTGTTATTTAACTATATCAGTATTTGCTCAATCGTAATACTTTGAAATTTATTATATAAGGATTTCTCATAAAAATGTTTGCAGCTGGTGCGTGTGAATGTTTTGTGATAAATTTTTGTAGAAGCTTTAAAATCTTCAAGGTGTGATATATTTTTGTGAATAATTCACCAATAATTTCAATTATTTGACAACTATTTCGAAACAAAATTTAATCCAGAAATCCATTTAATAATGGCAAATAAATAATATTTTATTGACTTATAACACATTTAATAATATTACCCCTGAACAGCTAAAGCTCGTATTTTATTTAATTTAAAGAAATAAGCACTCACCTAAATCCACAGTACTTAGAAATATTAATAAAAGTATAGGAGTCCACATATTGCTTGTATTACCTCGCGAAATTGGAAACTTTCATTAAATAATTATTATTATCTTACGTATTTTGTTAAAAGTATAAAATTTCTTAGAAAAATATAACTAATAAAAAATCATTCAAAAATACTAAATATATTTTTTAAATCATGATTCGAAAACAAAAGTTGTGTCTTCTCGCATACTCTGATCTAAATTAGGAAACTTCCAAATTTAAATAAATGCATTTCTAGATAATAATTTAGCAGATGACAACATCATTAAGTTTTATATTTTGATATTTTCTAAGGATGACAATGAAATTAGTACGTTATTGTAATAAAATAGAATTAATATTTCTTTATACTTCATAATAATTTGTGTTAAATCTTCATGAACGCTATATATTCGAATAAGTTTAAAGTTTAAAAGACATTATTGTCACTTATTTTAACGTACTCAATATAAAATTTCAATATTTATGCCATCATATATCCATTTCTTTAACTGATTTTCTAATTTTCAATTATATATGACAAATAACAGGAAACTATTAGTAGAACCATCTTCCGTTTCTTGCAAGCATATTTGACTTGTGTTTGGGAATATAAAAAATTATAACATTATGGCATTTTATTCCGATATGATAGTAAGCTGTTTAAGTTATACAGTCAATATTATAAAAATAGTGCAAAATAATTATTTAAATCAATTATAAACATTGATAAAAATAAAATCGTAGAATCTGATTTATTTCTCAGGTAAAAGTAAAGTGGTATTATAAGAGATGTCGCACAGGTACGATAAATGACTAAATTGGAATACAATCAAAATATTTTATATTCCAAATATTTTTATGTACATATGTGTATGTATTGTTAAATTCAATTACACATGGTCTTTTTAGATTTATTTCGTCTTTTTAAAAGCTAAAAAACTGGCACAAGGTCAAAGATAAAAAAGACCCTTTTGCGATTTTCAGCTAAATGGTTAGTTTTATCTTACAATTACCTGAGACAATATAAATTATCTACAAAAAATGCATAAATCATTTTTTGCTTAGAGCCAATTTGATTGTTTTTTTTTATATACTTCTGGTATTTGTTTCTCGTATTACTTCATACAATTATAATGTTATGGTGTTACCCCTTAAGAACGCTCTATTCCTATAATTTTAATAAATACGCCTGAACAAATAAACCATGTTAAAAAAGAACTATAATCAAGTATTACGAATCGGGCATGGTAAATCATATTTTTGCTGTTTTGGGAAAAAGATATCTATGTATATCCGAGAAACCCATTAAAACCTTGGTACATGTTTCATGCGTGGTAATGTGCATTTCGCGTGTAAACTCTCGATTTCTGTCAAAAAATATGGTTACGCAAGAATTAGGTAGTAATTCTCTAAGGTTTCGTTATTAGTTACTTGATTGAATAAATAACACCGAGAGATTTATATTTTTTATCATAGCGTTTTCCAAATTCAGATTGTAATAGGACATATCTGAACACTGAGTCAACGATATTCATCAACAAAATTCAAGTGCTTGATCTATCCAAATTTTGCTTCTATATTCAGTTCAAGCTCTTTATGACAATAGTAGACTTTTAGTTTTTTATAATTTTTGAGTCTATAAAATATTTTCTTCTATTTTTTATTTCCAATATGAAGCTCAGCTATTCCATAATTCAAAATAATTTACAGTACTTTTCTGAACTATGAAGTACCTTACTATGAAAAATGTTTTTTTTTATTTCAAACAAATAAAAATATTGATTGGAATTATGCTCCATTTGGTTCTGTGACATGAATATAAAATTATTATTATTTTATGATGTGAAAAATGTCTCTTTCGTTTATTATTACCAATTATTTTGAAGAAACTGTAACATAAAATTCATTATTTATATCCATCATAACTGGTACAAGGCATATTACTTTATAAGGAAGGTACATTTTAGAATTTTTTACGATCAATAAACATGTTGTTGATAACTTCCACATCTACTAGTTTGTGTTCTCCTCATTAATAATAAAAAACATTGTATTTATAAATTTGAATATTCATTTATTACTAAATATATAAAAGTCCAGATATGTGAGATTTTTCCTTATAGAAAATTTCCGACTAAATTAATAAATTAATTGAAACTCAGCATTTTTTACAGTTTTAAGGCCATAAACTTATCATCAAATATAATATAAAAACTTATTTTCAAAATTATCAAAAAATCCTAATAATTGATTATAATGAAGTGACTTGGTATACCTAAAAAATCATTCATAACCGATATTTTTCGAACGGTTTCAGAATTTTCAAAATCAGTTCAAGATTTTTGTGAAAAACACACCTATAAATTTTTTTGCAATTTTTAGCTAATTCTAAAAAAGAAAATGGCTCTATTACGATTCTAATACAAAATGGTACTAAATATTGTTAAAATGCCATGTGGTTGCTGTGCGTTTTTTATATAAAACGTAACCTAAAAACACACAAATGTCAAAAAACTATGCTATCATAACTGTATCTTTGTGATGCGGTATGATAACATATAAGTAATGTTGTATTTCATGTGTAAAACGCCTGATTGCACTGCAAATACATAACATTTGGACAGCATTTAGTACCATTTTGTATGAGAACGCAACGCAACCAGCATGGCGCCTACGTAACTTTGGTGTATTTTAGGGCAGAATCGGTTCCTTAGTTTTCTTCCTACAATAAAATCATTAGTCCTGTAGCGACATAATTTCGAGCATCAAAATGATAAATAAAAGTATATTTTCATGAATTATAAATATGTACCAGAGCTTCATATAACATATATCATTGTAATGATGCTATAAACCTTGTGATATTGTCCGTATACGCGCAGAACAATAAAACATTGCCGCACAAATGAAGCATTGTCACGACTATTTCGTAGATACATATATAAATGTTTTTGTGAAATTTCATATTACATATTCAGGCTTTGACGATGCCAAGTAATTATCGGAAAATATTTGGATGTGTGTGTTTCGATGATACGTTTGTTTTTTATGTATGTTGTATGATGATCAATATACATACCTTAACCGAAAGATAAAAAACTATTAGAGAAAAACTATTTAGAAGCTTGTAACTAGATGAATTTTATACTATGATTCGTATCATTAATGACTTTAAGATTCAACTTTTGGTTCTACATTTGGAAAATATTCATTGCAATCAACGATATGAGAAATTCGAAATCGCTCAAACGTTTTACAATAAAATTTAAATAATTTTTTTATATAAATGTAATTAGCCCATTTTTAAGAAGCCTTTTATCGATTTATTGATATTTTTTTATCATCAAAACTTTGTCTAATAAGCTGTTGAGCTGAGACTTCTCTTACATCGTATTTATAGATGGTGACCCAAGGGTTGATCCATCCTTATTTTGATTATTACATTATTAGAATTTATTTAATAGGGCTGACTTATTATTCAATTTGGTGCAACAATGCCCAGGAAGAGCTGTTGTCACTTGGAAACATTTAAAATTTATTCCCAAGTGATAATTGATATCACTACTGCTTGAAATCAGGATTATATTTAACATTATATTTCCAAGTAAAAATTCGTAATGCTACTGCCCGATATGAGGGTAGTTTGAGAAGTGATAATATAAAAAATAAATCTGAAAGCATCTACATGCTAAATTTTATTGAACATCATATTTCATCTATAATGATTTATTTGATAAATTTTGCTTACATTTTTGCTTACCATTTTTTTTGAAAAGCTTTGGTTCTCTATGCCAGACCAAACTTCTTATAAAAAGTAAACTATTAGCTTTTTTTAGACTTTTTGAGTTTATAACATATTTTCTTCTATTATTTAAAATTTAAATAGTTTTATCCATTTCAAATAAGATAGCTAAATTGTTAATTACATAATTTATTTTTTAATTTTTCAAGATAGCATTTACCGATTTAATAATCAGTTTTAAAGCGCATCTATTCCATAATTAAGACTAATTTTCAGTTCTTTTGTGAACAGTATTAATTCAATATGAAGTGTTTATTTGAAACGAATAAATTTATTGATTATTGAATTGTATTCCATTTGGCTTTGTGACGGTTGCAAAACCTTGAAATATAATTGAACTCTTAAAATATGTCGTAAAGTTTCTACAATGCATTCGACATGAATATAAAATAGTTATCATTTTTTTATTTTATATTTTAATAGCCTCTGTATAAAGTTGTCATAAAAAACTTTATGAATTTTCTTTCAACTATAATAATTTGAAGATATTACTTCTGTATATCTTGCATATTAATAACTACATTGATATGTTACATTTTACATCGCTATTTGTGTCGATTTATTTTGCTAATTTATTTTAGATTAAATGAAAAAAAGTATGTTACACAATGCATACCTACTATATGCATTTTGTAACATAGTTTCAGTCAAAGGATTTTACATAATATTTTTTATTCTTATTTTTGAACAGCAATGAAATAGTTTCATGAGTTATTGTGATGATATGTGATTTTTATAAAAAAAAAATTCTAATGCCGAGGATATAGTATTTAATTTAATGATACAATGCTGGATAAGAGTGTTGGATACTTATTTGTCCATTAATTTTAAAAATTATATTATACTCGATGGTCAAAAAGAATGAAATGGCATACGATGTAACCAATTCAAATTATGATTTTTTCCTGATCTTTATCCTTTATCCTTGCCTTCAATATCCAACAATTGTCATTCCAATCTCCATAAATCGTTTCTTATATAAAGTTATTATAAAAAACTTTTACGTGCAGTAAATAAAATGGCCTGACAATAAAATTATAATTCTTCAATTTCACATCGTCCAGTTTTATGACGTTACAGTATCAAACTCGTATTTAATAACATGCACGCACTTCGTGATCGTATGTTTCATGTGTGGTCTCTAATTTACGATACTTAGTACCGGACGCCTCTGTCTTTAATACAAGTGTAAGCTATTGACGAAACTTATTGTACTGTAATTTGCTCGCTTCATTCAGATCGAAAGGATTGAATTATAATCGCAAACTATTAATTAATCGAACATGTTAACAGCCCAGTGAAGAGCTCCACTTGTTTTTTAAGGAGATTCTTGTCGATATTGAGCTGGCTGCGTGTCTCGATTCTTAAGAGGATGTCTTTATTTTTTTGCTCGATTTACTTACTTTTACTCATTCAGACAAAAATTGAATTTGAATTTAATTCCTTTCAATAATATTTATAATACAGAAAATTACATTATTAGTTTTTAATAATTTGTCATTTTAATGAACAATCTGTAGTATATTGGATCAACAAATTTTCTGATGGCGCAAAACGATGATATACAGGGTGTCCCAGACCTTAACGTCAAGCAGAAACTGAGTAATAGTATTGGCTTAACTATCATGAAAAAATTTAGAAAAAAAATTAAATTGCGTTGTTGGTAACGACGAGCTTCTTAGTGCAACTCAGAGCTTTGGTGAAATCATGACCTTTCTTGGTTATTGTGGTACCTTTGATTAATTTAGTTCATTTAAAACTATTAGACTAAACTATACAACCGTAACCGTGAATAACATTTCTAGGACCGGAGTTAAAAATACCACAATTGCCTTTGTTGCTTAACTTAACTATTGTTTTAAAGAATTAAGACTTTTTGTTGAACTATAAATTCAAAATCCTCCTTTAAAACAAATTTTCTAATTGTAAGTGTATTCCATCAGAAGTTGGAACACCCTTCTCGCATTCATTTATGTTAGTCCAAAATAAGTGTAATACATCAATTTTCTCTCAAAATGCATACGAATACGTGACATAATTCATTTCCAAATTTATTTATTCCAATCTTATATTTATTCGGAAAGTTAGCATTCAAATCGTACCATCTCTGCACTATTCCATAACTCTTTGGTAGTTGAAAAACAATTCAGAGGTCGTATTTCAAAAGTGGAGTTTATGAACGATAAATTTTTCCTCGCCATATATATTATTTCGTTACGTAATATGACTGCGAGCGCTAGTTTTTCACAGTTGTCGGTGTCAAGAATATTGTTTTAATGCGAACAATTGAGTTTGTAAGTTGAGTGCACTTGAAATATGAAGCAACATTTACGTTTTTTAAAGTATACTCATATGTGTGTTTCGTGTTCTTTTTTGTTTTATTATTGATTTATTTTCTTTGCCAAATAATGTTCGCATGATAAATTTTTTTTGTGTCAATATTGTAAAACTTGATATTTGCACGAAGTACGTTTTCGTGCTGCTATTTGATGGCTTGTAAACATTTTGTTTCTTTGAAATTGTGCTTTCTATCTACTAAAATTTACTAAAAAAAGCTATTCGATAATGTTTTATTTTTATTCTGTGGCGTAAAAATTAACACACTCCATTTTTTGCATAGTATAAGTAAAATAATTATCTATATATTATTAGCAAATGCTGGAAGACAGTTGTTTTGTAATAACTAAATACACAGGAACACATACATATACTCATAGATATATATATATATATAGTTGATGTGCCAAGTCGAATCAAGTGATTCGAATCATTCGAATCAAGCCTTTAACGACTTGATTCGAATCAGATTTTACTTGATTCGAATCAACTCGCATCAAGCCGCGAAATATTTACTGTGATAAAATATGTATTAACACAAATTTTTCATAAATATAAAATTTTTCATAAATATAAATATAAAAAAATGTTTTAATTTATTCAATAAATATAAAAAATAAATAATGAATTAAATCATGCGAGCCACCGACTTTAATATGCTTAATGTATCAGCCAACTCCAATCGTCTTTGTGTGACTTTAACCGCATTCATCGACTAACTATATCATCCGACTTCATATGACTCAAACCGAATCAAGCGGCGATATGAGTTATTCCGACTTCATGACTCAAACCGAATCAAGCGGCGATATGAGTGTTCCGACTTCATATGAGCCAACTCGAATCAAGCGGCGATATGAGTTGTTTCGACTTCATATGAGCCAACTCGAATCAAAGCGGCGTTTCGAGTTATTCCGACTTCAATTCTGATTCGAATCATCCAGACTTCAAGCCGTTCGAGCGATATGAGTAAACCGTATGGGCGATACAATGCGTCGTCGTTCTTGCGTGTTTATTTATTTTACGGAGCGCTGAGAGCGATTTTATTCGTGAAATATCAATACCCAATTTTGATAATAATTAAGTGTTTTAGATTTTAAATGTTATCAGAATAAACCACTCGAAATTATGAAACGAGTTTCGGGAATCTTTCAATATAATTGTCTTTTGAAACAACACCAGAAAGTCAGTAAATAATATGTTAACTTCTGATTATGTAAGTAATGGCAAATTCACATTAATGAAATTAACTTTCAGCTCTCAGTTTAGATGCGATCCTTTACTGATTACATAGTGAAATAAACAATCGACCATGATTCCAAATATTATTTTATATGCTTAGTGATGCACAATTGTTTGGTAATCTATTATTGTAAATTAATTTGAAGATATGTTTTAGCCGTCCTCAAAATTGCATCATTTTTAATAATTTTCAGAATATACTTTTTGATAGTGATTTATGTTTACATTTCTACTTTGTCGGTTATATTGGTTAAACTGACAATTTTGATTCTAAATTTGGATCACTTTTACTAAATTAATACATCCATCATTTTTTTTTGTCCATATATATACTGATTCGAGTTGATTCGAATCATGATTCGAATCAGGTTTTTCTGATTCGAATCATTCGAATCAGGAATTTTTCGAGTCGGCACATCACTAATATATATATATATATATATATTATATATACATACATACACATATAAACAAACAATAAATAAAAAAATTAATACTTAAATGTTGATTACGCGGCGTCTCCACCGTCTTGACGTAAAAATAAGCTTACTACATTCAATGTGCTACTATTAGTATTATACAGAAAATGTACAAAACTCTTATCATAAAATATTACCTTCAGTTTTTTTTTGTTTTTTAAAATTATTTTTCAATGAAGAAGTTGTATTGTAATTTCTTCTCGAAATTTAATTTAATCCCAGTGCTTATTTGATTTGCAACATAATCTGATAGCGCCGTTTCAGTGTGTTCATTTAATTTCGCTGAACTGCAAAGATTAAATATCTTTTGTGAAATTTTCATTAGATGTTATAAGGGTAGGTTGCGAGAGGGTTTCCGTATTCATTGACCTGTAATAGGATATGAATAAACCCTTAAATTCTACCAACGAAGTGAAAAACTGTAAACCGGCGATGTTAATGAGTTTTTTTTCTGTTGCACTTGATCTGCACTTTTATTTAATTCTTGTATATCAAAATATTTAAATAAAAAAATTCATTATTGTATAATTATGATAGCTTTGATAATATTTTCACATTATTATCATATTATCATCTATTTTTCAATGTACCCAACTTTAATGTTTGAATTCATATTTCATATCAACATAATAATGGTATGATTAACATAATCAGCTTTGTTTATTTTTACAGTCTAAGTGGTTTAAACTCTTGCTTCTTCCTACATTAATATTAAATCGTTGTAGGCGTTTGTTATATCTTGTTCTTCAAAAATCAATTAGTATACCTCCCAGAATTAATCTTAGTGTTTTTTTGCTTTGTGAACAGGAACTGCAAACACGTTTCGATCAAACAAACGAAGTTGAAATAAGTCAATGAGTTAACTCATCTCTTTAGGATATTAAGAAGGGAACTTATAGATTATATGCTTTGATTTGTATACCTAGATTTCGAATTATTTAAAGTGGATATCTTAATGGAAACATCTGTTGATCAATTTCTTCAAAATTGACACATAATATATTTTTTGATATACCTATACTTTTTTAAAATTTAAATATGTATGGGTTATCGGTTTTGTTGTTATTAGGTATTTTTCGATTTTTGCTAA
>NW_020539725.1:52311024-52349900 GCF_003426905.1 Ctenocephalides felis | reverse complement strand
AACCATTTGATAAAACTCGTTAAGGACATCATGATGATCTTCAGCAACAACTGATCAGCAGGAATCTCAACTGATATCTTTCAAAAGCTTTCGAGTCTCCAAAATTGGTTGTAAATTTTTGGCGATTATAATAGAAGCGGCTGTTACAATCGTTGTGCAAAATTGAACAAATTGATTAATTTTGCACAACGATTGTCACAGCCACTTCTTCATATCACCAGATAAGTTTAAAATTTTTGGATTAACATAAAAATTGTAAAAAGTATACACATTTTTTATATAATATTTTACTAGAAGTTGGAATGTTCAGCAATTTGCCTTTAGGCAAGAGATTCTTATCCAGTACTAATATTTTTAAATACGTTTGAAAATACTTTATCGATTTTATATTTATAACCTCGTTAACTTTTCTAGAAGCTGTTCGAGTAAATTCTTTGTAATTAAATTTCAACGATTTAATTTTAATGTATCTTCAAAAACTGTAAACTGACTTTTGAAATTATATTTTTCTCACAAGTATATAAATTAAAAATCGGGTTTGTAAAGCTTGTATAAACTTTGAACCATTTTTAGGATATTTTTAAACTTTTTATGATGATAAAGTTCATAGTCTTAACGAACATCCTTAAATAATATAAGCATACAAAAAGTGATTTAATTATGAAAAATATTGAAATGAAAAATTATCAAAATTTTGACTTGACATTTTTAAAAGTAGCCACATCTTAATTTTTATTGATTAAATCGAATTACACATGTCGGGGACTTCATGAAACTTGTCTTTAGACAAAAAAGTGACGCTTACACCAGTCATTTTAGAACATCGTTAATTATATATTATGTTATTATGTTAAAGTTATTTCCAAACTATAGGAGCTATGTACCTATTAACAAAACATGAAATAATCATTATAAAGTCACTGTTGATGGTATATGTAACATATCATTTCTACAATAATATATGTATGTCTAATCATGTATTCTAGAAGCAATAATAAAATAAACAATCATACAATGTCAGTAAATAATGATAAATATTAACTTCCACCTCGTTAGCATACTTGTGGTTAAACCAAATGAACTAACTTAAATTGCCCACGAACAGAGACTGTGTTTTGTTTCGTTTATTAGTTTTGTGGTTAAAGACCAGATTTTATGGTGTTCTTACGGAAGCCTATTTAAATAATATTCAATCCTTATTACGTGTATTAAATTTATGTGTATTATTCCAGGTAAACGAGGATGTGGCTATTGGAAGAAATAAAACGAGAAGCTTCTGCAGATAAATAACAAACATGTCAAATAGAACGATAAAACTGTTGCTCGGTAGCTCTTGGTGATAAATCAATGGTGTAAAATTATTAGGAGAAATGAATTTTCCTGCATTATAGATAATGTGTTATAAAAATCCTAATCTAAGAAAAATTATCTGGTTTTCTTTATGACTTTGATATAAAATAACAATTACATTTTGCTCACCTACACGTAGGTATATCAAATTGCATTTTCCTAGTACTATGTACCTAACGAAGCAAGATGATGTAGATATATGTAATTAAACTAGTTTTTATATCAAACAAGACCGTGCAAAGAAACTAGAACTAGTAAGGCTAATGCATATATTTTCATGTCCTACTGGTTATATTTAATTCCTTACCACACATAGCTGGTACTTAGCGCTATGTTGGCTGCCAAGTTCGAAGTTAATCTACTTTTAATGTGTTTAGCGAATTTCATACAATTTTATCCACAATGCAGAGGATCATTGACTTCGTTGCATAAAGTCATTCTATCGGAAAATGAGACGTTGAGAGGGATCAAGTGTTATTTTAAAGACCTACTTCATAAGGTAAAGAATCTGAAGAAAAATCTGTGAAATATTGTCTTCAAGGGATCACTACTTTGCTGTTTGAGCATTAATGTAATATAACTGTTGTGCAATATGTGGAGCAATATTTATTCAAAAAATAAACAAACTCATAAAGCAATAAAATTAACTAAAATTATAAAAAAATCAATTTTAATTCGTATGTAAAAATAAAAAAAGTATGTGTACCAAAATTTGGCATGAAACTCCTATTAATTGAAGCCAAGTACAAAATTTTCGTCTACGTTTCCCAAAAATCTATTTAGAAAATTCAAAAACTGTTCAAAAGATATCTTTTGTTTGGAATCATGCTGATCAGATTTTGGTAATGATTGACTATTCCTTTATAATTAGAAGTTGACAACAAATATTTTATTGATTTTATTTTTTTACTCATCATATCTGGTCCATCGTAACGGATAAGTACTAGTGCAAAGAATAGTTTTGCAATTATTGAACGCTGAGAGGTATTTAAAGCCTGTAAAAACAGTGCGGTGTTTTATTTTGGTTATAATTTGTTTATGCATGCGGCACATGAATGGTTCTGTGTCGTTCAATAATCAAAGAGAAGAAGGAGCATCTTAATCACTTGGGGCTAGCTTTCGGACGCTGTAATCTACAATTTTCGAAGATTTGGATGAGCCTAATTTGAGGTTAGGATACAGGTCGCTGCCCAAGGATTGTTCTATTTGCCGGTTCCATGTCCACGTGAAACTCAGCACCCCCCAAGCAGTTTTTTGGCCTTGTTGGTGAGGATATTTGCTGTTTAACTTCGACTATCACGTGGAGAGGAGAAGGAAATTGGTCGTGTATAACCTATACACGAGTCGTGAGTGTTACTTTGACATCTATAAGTGTACATATGTACAAAGAACATTTTATTAACAATAAGTGTTTATAATTCAAAATTTATTTGTTTTCTTGTTACATATAGTTATTTTAGTTATTTGTTGTTACTTACTTATAGATATTGTTTAATTGTACCTCATTGTTATAGAGTACCTTATTTCAAAAGTCTCTTTATATTTGCCTTGATTAGTTGGTTACTTGATATTTGCAATCATAATGGCAGACTTAGCTTCATTAGAGAGTACGCATAGGATGATTAAAGCATCATTTGACGCAATTCATAAATATATCAGTAGCTTTAGTGAGGGCGGTAACATTAAAACGTTATCAGTACGTAAACAAAAATTAGTCGAGAGAAGTCACGATTGGGACGAAAATTATGTACAGTTGGAAGCAATCAGTCCAGGTACGCATACTACTGAATACCTTAAGTACTCAGAGCTTTATTTTGATATGATGTCGGAAATAGAAACAATAATTGACCGACATCAGAAACCTATTGCGAAAGGTGCTCACGCTTCAATAGATGTGAAATTGCCCGATATCATATTACCTAAATTCAATGGGGAATATAATGAATGGACAGCCTTTATAGATATTTTCAATAGTTTAATTCATAATAATTCTAAATTAGCACCTGTACAAAAATTGCACTATTTAAGAGGTGCACTCACAAATTCAGCTTCCAACTTAATCTCCACAATCAGTATTTCTAATGAGAACTATGATATAGCTTATGACCTCATAGTTAAAACATATAACAATAAATTTTTGATTATTAATTCGCACTTGCAGAGTATAGAGAATATTCCAGCTATTAATAAAGGAAGTTTTGAAAATCTGAGGGCCCTTTTAAATAGTGCAAGACAACAGATACAGTCATTAAAGGTCCTATATGAACCTGCCGAGCATTGGGATGTAATTTTGCTGTTCATGCTGAGTAGGAAACTTGATACTGGTACGAAGGTTGCCTGGAATCTGTCTAGAACGTCAGGGCAGTTACCATCCTTAGTGGAATTTTTTACTTTTTTGGAACTTCGGGTAACTGCTTTGGAACATTCGTGTAGTTCAGACAGCAAACCAGCGTCAACAAAGAGTGTTCATACCATTGTCAAGAGGCCTACACAGTCATGTATTCTTTGTAAAGGGGAGGATCATGCCTTATATAAGTGTTCCAATTTTAAATCATTAGATACAGAAGCTAGAAAGAGCTTCATTAGTAAACATGGGATATGTATTCGTTGTTTGGCATCTCGACATAGTGTGGCTAAGTGCAGATTCAAATACACCTGTGGAAAATGCAAAGCCTCTCACAATACCTTGCTACATAAGGATCCTGAGCCTGTGCCCAGCACTTCTCAAAGTAGCACGGTTTGTATGGCTAGCAACACAGGCGTACAAACCTTGTTATCAACTGTTTCGCTTATTGTCATTGACGCGGAGGGAGCACAACATACGGTGAGAGCACTTTTAGACAGTGGGTCTCAGATAAATCTTATAACTAATTCTCTTTTGGCGAAATTGAAATGTCCCATTAACTCAGAGGTACATAGACTGAGCGTTTGCAAGGTCAAAGCTTTTTGTGCAATAAGGCAGTAAAGTTGACTGTTAAATCTAGGCTGGGTGCGTTCTCTAGAAACATTAATTGTGTGATTGTGGATAGAATTACGCATTCATTGCCATCTGTATTTATAGATTATGAAGGCTGGAAGATTCCTGACAATGTCTCGTTGGCAGATCCGTCTTTTAATGTGCCTGGCAGCGTGGATATGCTGATAGGAGTAGAATTATATTTTGATGTTTTGCAGCAAGGATGTATTAGGCTAGGGAATCATCTTCCTATTTTAAGGAAAAGCTCTTTCGGATGGTTGATTTCTGGTGTCTTTAAGGCAGAACTTCAAGGTAATGTACACGTTGGTCTTATTTCTAATGAGGATCTTCACAATAGTTTGACGAAGTTTTGGCAGTTGGAAGAAATTTCTTCAGACAATGCTATGACGGGTTCAGATAAGCTATGTGAAGATCATTTTATGGCCAATGTTGCACGCCTTGAAAATGGCCAATTTGAGGTAGCCTTGCCATTTGTGGAAGACCAGGTCGAAAGGCTTGGATCATCATTTGTTACTGCAAAACATAGATTCTTGAATTTAGAGAGGCGGTTTGCTAGGGATGTCAGCTTGTTTGAAGCATACTCCAAATTTGTAAGAGAGTATATTGATTTAGGTCATGCTGAACAAATTGTGTTAACTCCGGAGGAAGCTGTCAGGAATGATTATTATTTTTTGCCTCACCATCCAGTGGTAAAAGATGGAAATTTCAGTAAGATACGAGTTGTGTTTGATGCTTCAGCAAAGTCATCTTCAGGTATCTCGCTGAATAATATCTTACACACTGGACCAAAATTACAACAAGACCTTTTTTCCATTTTAGTTAGGTTTCGGTGCCAGCAGTTTGTTTTTGTGGCGGACATTGTCAAAATGTACCGTCAGATTAAGGTTCGAAACGAGGATCAAAGGTATCAGTTAATAATATGGAGAGATAATCCCCAAGAGATTTTGAAATTTTTTAGGCTCACAACTGTGACATATGGCACGGCATGCGCTCCTTACTTGGCTATGCGGTGTTTGAAGATGCTTGCTCAAAGCAATTTGACAACATATTCAAGGGCTGCACAAGTTTTAGATAGGGATTGTTATGTCGATGACATTATCACAGGAGCGAACACTTCGGACGATCTTGTTAGGATACAAGGGGAGATTGTCAGGTTATTAGGTGAAGGTGGTTTCTCGTTGCACAAGTGGTCGAGCAATTGCAGAGAGGTGCTGCAAGCAATTCCTGAAAAGAATAGAAGCTCAGCTGTAGCCTTGTTTTCAGAAGGAGATACAGTCAAAACCCTTGGCCTCGCATGGAATCCTTCACAGGATTGTTT
Organism: Ctenocephalides felis; assembly: GCF_003426905.1. Lineage (NCBI taxonomy): Eukaryota > Metazoa > Arthropoda > Insecta > Siphonaptera > Pulicidae > Ctenocephalides > Ctenocephalides felis. Next base: position 52,344,255 of record NW_020539725.1, on the reverse strand, counting down.
TAAGATCTCACAAATTAAGGTTTCGGTTGCGGAGGCCCAGCAGGTTGTTGATACCAAGCGGTCTGTGCTATCAACTATAGCACAGATCTATGATCCAATTGGGCTCGTATCTCCTGTTACTGTTACAGCTAAGTTAGTTATGCAGGAGTTGTGGAGGCATAATCTGGATTGGGATGAAGCATTGTCGCGAGAACTGCAAGTTAGGTGGGATTTATTTAAAAATCATTTGTCGGATCTTGATAACCTGACTATTCCGCGTTGTGTGTTCCATTCGGTTCCTGTGGATATACAATGCCATGGGTTTTCAGATGCATCGTTGCTTGCATATGGGGCGTGTATATATCTTCGAGCAACATATGCAGATGGAACGGTGTCATCTCATTTACTGTGCTCTAAATCAAAAGTAGCACCATTGAAAAATGTCACACTGCCAAGGTTGGAGTTATCTGCGGCTTTGTTATTAGCAAAGCTTTATAAGCAGATAACAACAATATCGGACATTAAAATCTCTGAGACCTTCTTGTGGTGTGACTCAACTATTGTTCTTGCCTGGTTGAAGACGGATCCTTCCCTATTGAAAATGTTCGTGAGCAATAGGGTTGCGGAAATTTTAGATCACACGCCAGGCACAGTGTGGAGACATGTCTGCAGCAAAGATAATGCGGCCGATATAGTATCCAGAGGTGTGAAAACACCGTCAGAATTAATTGGGTATAATCTCTGGTGGCATGGGCCAGCTTGGTTGTTGCAGGATCCCACTAATTGGCCTCAGAGGTTTGTTGAGACTGGCACAGAAGCAATTCCAGAGCGACGAGTATTAACAGCAACGACTGTTACTGCTTATAATGAGCATTTGAAGTTAGTGTTAGAAAAATGTTCTACCTTCAATAAAGCAGTAAGAGTGGTTGCTTATTGGATTCGGTGGCCAGAAATGTGTCGTCCAGATAGGGGCTCCAGGCGTTTAGGGTCATTGTTAGTTGACGAGATAGAGAGGGCCTCTAGGCGCATTGTTTATTTAGCACAAAGAGAGGTTTTTGGCAATTTGGCTGATCAGTTAAGTTCTGGTAACCAACTTGACACCAACTTCAGCAAGCTGAAGTCATTAAATCCTTTTGTGGATGCCGAAGGCTTGCTTAGAGTAGGTGGAAGGTTGGAAAACGCAGACGTAAGTTACGACCAGAAACATCCCATTATATTGCCGAAAAACCATTTAGTGACTGACCTTCTAACTCGCTCGGAACATGAGAGGTTATTGCATGCTGGCACACAAACAACATTGGCAAACATAAGACTTAGGTATTGGCCTATTGACGGACGAAACACAGTAAAACGAATTATTCATAAGTGTGTGAAATGCGCTAGATTCAGAGCAGCCAGTACTGAACAATTAATGGGAAGCTTGCCTAAGGATAGGGTCACTGCCTATCGACCTTTTCAGGTGGTAGGGGTTGATTTTGCAGGTCCAATTGAATTAAGAACCAGTAGATTAAGAAAGGCTCCGCGCATTAAGGCATATATTTGTTTGTTCGTCTGTATGGCCACTAAGGCAATTCATATTGAATTAGTGACAAGTCTTTCTACAGAAGCCTTCATGTCAGCTTTGCGACGCTTTATTGCACGGCGCGGTTGTTGCTCCGTGATCCATAGTGACAATGGGAGAAACTTTGTTGGTGCCAAAAATGAGTTACGGCAATTAGCCACATTATTTCAATCCGAGATGTCCAAACAAGAAATCATTTCGTCGTCTGCTCGGTTGGGGATAACGTGGCAATTCATACCCTCTCATGCACCCCACTTTGGAGGTTTATGGGAGGGATCTATAAAAGTGATGAAGCATCACATTCGTAGGGTTATCGGGTCGCACTGTCTCACGTTCGAAGAGTACATGACAGTATTGTTACAGATCGAAGCTGTACTTAATTCGAGACCACTTCTTACCCTCACAGATGATAGCTCTGATATATCTTATATTAGCCCCGGTCACTTTTTAATTGGTAACGCCCTAACATCTTTTCCAGAACCATATAACGATATTGCAAATGTCAAGGCAACTAAATTATTCAAACAAATAGCAGAGATGAAAGATAAGTTCTGGTCTTTATGGTCGAAACAGTATTTGTCAGACCTACAAAAAAGACAAAAGTGGTCAAAAGAACGGCCAAATATTGAATTAGATACAATAGTTCTATTGAAAGAGGACAATGCGCCTCCATTACATTGGCCTATTGGCCGTATAATAGGTACAAGTCCTGGACTTGACGGCAAGGTTAGAGTAGTTCAAGTTAAGACTAGTAGTGGTGTTTATACCCGCTCAATTACTAAAATCGTCCCTCTACCTTGTCATTAGCCTATACATTTTATCTGTTATGTTTTAGTATTTCTTATCAACATTTATTATTAAAGTTATCCAATTATTGTTAAAATATCATAAATAATTAAAATATGTTATCAATTTTATATGAATGTTTTACCTAGAAATAATATTAAGTTAGGAATATGTTATTGTTATAGACTGATACACAACTATTTGTATTAAGATCAACTAATCATCATGCATTTATTATATCATTATACAGTCCACTATTCATATTCAAGTTTTGTTTTGTTAGCATTAAGATGATTGTTTTTAATTAGTTTAGATATAAGATCTTAAGAAATAATCTTTTGTAAATATTTATCATTGTTGTATTTTGTTTTATATTTTGTGATGCTTTCGCATCGCGCGGGAGCATGGATAAAATTGTCATTCAAATTTATAATTTAAGTTTCGCGCGCTCGTTGTGAACTGTCAACAACGAGCGTTATGGCTGATAGGTTGGTAGCATATACTACGCGCCACCTTCAGCTTTGTATATGCCGATGTGCAACTTGTATAATAAATGTCTAACTCTCTTCTTCAAGAACTTTCGAAGCATAAACATCTAAATAAATATACCTTAAAAATATACATCCAGCATTTCTTTATTCCAATATCCATAGAGGTCAAGATCTAAACGAGCTAAAACTTTTTAGTCCTATGATAAAACTCAGTTATTTCTAAAAATCATTGAAATTTGAAAAAAATGATTGTGCTCTCAAAATATACATTATTGCAAATTAATATTATTTCAATTATCAAGAAGTTCATGCTACTCGCCTTAAAACAAAATGCCAACACCAACACCAAGTTTTAATGTGATTAAATTTTTAATTTGCTGATTGATTTTATTGTGATTAAGCTTTTACTTGAAATCATATCAAGATATATTTTTTAAGTAAAATCAAATATCACTACTTGATAATACTTGACTGATCAAGATGAGAATTGATCCTGAATCTGGTTAGTAGTAAGGCCAAAGCTCTTACCATTATATCACTGCAATTCTGAGAATTGAATTTAGTCTATTCTGTTAAAAGCAGAGTTTTGGATTGCTTCAGTAATAAATAAACTTTAGCCATTTTTTGCATGCGTTTTAAGTTGCAAAAATCATAAATATAAGGCGGCGTCCATTAATCACGTGATCGATTTTTTAAAGATTTTTGAGCCCCTCACCCCTTTTGGTGATACGTGGTGGTATTCGAAATTACCCCCATCCCCCACCAACCATCACTTGTATCTTTAGTTACAAGAATAAATTTTAATTTTTTTTATTTTTTTGAAAATGTTTGGATTTTTTTTAAACAATTTCAGGAAAAATAAATACACGTATTATCTTACTATACCTTTCCCTCCCTCACGTAATATTTTGTGATTTTTTGTCAACTCCCCTTCCCCGTAAAAACCCCACGTGATTAATGGACGCCCCTTGAGTGAAAATTTCACCTAAAATTAAATCTACCAAATTTAGCAAATTGAAATGCAGAAATGTAAATCTTCTTCATTACTTTTACTACCAATAGGGAAAAATAGGAAGGATTTAGAGTAGTTTTTAAATAAACTAATATATTTTTGAGTTCTACTGACAAACGCAACTAAAAATAAAACAAAATCAATAACCAATTACACATACACAAAACTCTTGAAATATTAATAAATAAAAAAATTATTCACCATATCAATAAGCTGCCCTCCAAAAAATTAATGACATATCAACATCATATATATATTTACATACTAATATATAAAAATCACAGCAAAAAACAGTTCTATATGAAAATATTTACTATTGGACACAAACTGAGTACTTAATAACGTTGTCAATATTAATAGAAGTCAATGTTATAAAAATCTCGTATAACATTTTAATAAATGACTATTATTACATCGATGACAGCCGGACATTGAAAAATATCTACATTACAAGTTTTAAAAGTTACCGATGAACAGTGTGTGGGCAGTATGGTATTAAAAATTACCATATATATAATGTTCACACCAATGAAAAAGAAACAAATATCGAAATATATTTATCATTCTAAATATATTAATGAATTTTGTAATTCCTAGATCGAGTTGGATAGAGCTATATTGCCTGGGGAAAAAATTTAAGAGAATATTTTATAGACAGAGCATGCCATTGATTTTAATATACCAGGTGTAAGTATAGTAAATTTTATTCATAATTTAAAAAATTATTTATTAAAATATAAGTCAACTAGTTTAATGATTAAAATAGTTTCATCATATAAAACATGTTTTTCAACCAAATTAATATGAAAGAATGCATTTATTTTCCAGTAAATTAGGAGAGATTGGATACGGTTGTGCCATTTTTTTCTTGATCAGCAATTTATGTTAGTTTACCAGTTAAATTTACCCGTTATTTGAATATTGATCTACCTGGAAATATTGATATGCTGTATTTAAATACGATAAAAATTAGTAATTAAATAAAATTATACTAGAAAAGGGCGAGTGGCAAAACCGTCTACACCCCAAGGACTGCTGTGGTAGGTATAAAAATAGGCAAAAAACAATGTGGTCTACAGATCATGTTGTTATGCAATAATGGAAACTTGTTCGAACAAACATACTTCATTTTTTTCCCTAGGATTCTTTTTCGACTATCTCAAATCAGTATAGTTTAGCTGTTATGACGACTGAAGCTACCGTACTCTGTCACAATCGTTTTTGAAATAGTATAAAATGAATCATTAATCAATTTTCCAAAATATTCTAACAAATACTTATGACGCAACGGTTTGGCCAATTTTTACGAAAAGCTAATCAAGACGATTTTCATCTATGTTTTTAATTAAAACAGGATGCCACTACTGCTTGATATAAGGCTGTTCGAGGTGGGTTTCGAATCTGGAACTCTAGATATAAAGTCAAAAGTTTTTACAAATAAGCCAGTGAGAAGCTCCAATTTTAACAATTCACATTTTAGGTTGAAACAACAATTTTAACTTCAATTAAGGCAAATAATCATTTTTTGAAAATCTAATTAATAGATCATTTATCTACTGGAGCATAGCATAATATGTAATATCACATTACACAATTGCTTGACTAGTTAATTAAATTTCCTATTTATCATGCCCACGTGCCATGTCAGAGTTGACTTTATATACCCACATTGCACTAAATAGACAATTTTCTCGTAGAAAATTACAATAGTTCTGACTCAAACAAAAAGAGCCACAAAACAGAAGATATAAAGCATTATACGACTCCAGCTCGTATATAATATTTATATCGTATTGTGTAATCATCCTTTTGTTATCATGTAATTTTCTCAACGCGCAAAGTGTACTTTATGAACGTCTGCATTTGTCTTTCTCGGCAAATACTTTCCTCTTGGGAAGTCTCGAAGTCTTTTTCTATTTACAGTGAGTTGTGCAAGTTATTATAAAAGTTTTAGGAAAGCTTCTTACAGAAACCTTCTGCTGCCAATACGTCTATTTTAAGTTATTTTTCAAGGAAATCTCGCACATCGAACGAACAATGAGGAGGAAAAATGTGTATAATAAATATGATGGCAAACATATTTAATTTGTTGTTTGGTTTGAATTTTGATTTTGGTTTATATATCGAAGAGTGAAAAAAATCTTGTGTTATTTTTAGATTATTATGTATTACAGTAGCTACAGTTTTCTGTAATTTGACCACATATCTTCGATAGTATCGTTCTTGATTTCTCATAAACTCATGCTCCAAAATATGCCTTGTGGTTTAGCTATAAAATTCTTTTTATCTAAATTAGTGTCCAACTAATCCATTTTAATTTGAAAATAGATTTATGATCAAAATTTTGAAGTAAAAATGACTTCCTTGATCTAACTAACTTTTATGTGTAATACAGGACCATTAGAAAACAGCAATTACTACTTCATTTCATATATAATATTCGATTCAAATTTAACAATTAAAATCTTCATATAGACTTATGAAGTGACCTACCAATTAATCCGTTTTTACTTAAAAACAAATTTATGATCAATATTTTGAAGTAATAATTACTACTTTGACTTAACTATGTTAATGTTAATGCAGGACCAGTATCCACAATTTGAGAAGAGCGATTACTATTTTATTTTTTATAGAATATTTGTTTCAAATTTAACAATTGATTTTTTCATATAGACCTCTAAATCTTTATTTCAACAAAATATCCCTTTAAATTTTCTTGAGTTTTGCTAAATCTCAATGAAGAAAAGATTAGTGTGAGAGGTTTTCGCTGCCACTCTACGCCAAAGTGTCCAACTAATCCATTTTTATTTGGAAATAGATTTATGATCAATATTTTGGAATAGCAATAATTAGCAGTATCTATAATATGGACAACCTTTTATGAGGACCAATTACTACTTTATTTCATATATAATGATTTGGTTTTAATTTAACAATTAAAATCTTCATACAGACGTCTAAATATTTATTCCAACATTCCTTTACATTCCAATATGTCAACTTTGATTTAAAGATTTCCACTATATATGCCCTCATTTATCAAATATCCGATCTCAGTAAATTGATATAAGACCTTTCGATCGCCGCTATAAGAAAAGGTGTGGATACCCAAAACTTTTTTGGATTTTGGAAGCAATATATTTCATTCAACATATGTTTATCTGATTTTATTCATTTTACATAAAATTTTACAAGCCAAGTAACCAAGATTGATATCCATATGGAACAGTCGAAAATAAGAAAATGGTAATATATAGAGACAGATTTTAGTCCAGATTTAATAACAAGTTGAAATAACAGTAGTAGGAAATATCTACACTAAACCACTTCAAATTAAGAAAAAAAAACATTTTTTTTTTAATTATTCAATATTTTTGATAAATGAGATTTTTATGCCAAAAAATATATTTAATTCAAGTATTTTTGAAGTTAGTTATATCTCTGTAAAATATTCCAACAACAAGTTAAAAGAAGCATTGATAACTATTATACTAGTATTCAAATAGACTATTGCCTTTTTTTTATATAAAATATTTATACGCCTGTATGGCATTCATCTCATAATTCGTATACGATCACGATATATCCATATTTACAAATACATAATTTTTTACAAAAAAATATTCCACACTTGTGCACGCAACTATTCAACAAGAAACCATTACTGGAACTGAATTATAGACGCAATTAACTCTTATTTTTTGTATTTGAGACGCCAAAGGTAACACCGTGGACGTGTGGTTCTGATTCAATAAAAATTCTTATAATTATTACTTTTGTTCTTTTTCATGTAGAGTGGATAATAATATTTGGGCAATGTTGGATTATGTATTGATTCGAATGGATTTGAGATTACTTTGGAAAAAAATTAAACTCTTGTCTTCATAGATCACGCTATGCTCCAAATATAGATCATAATTATAGAAGATTTAAATGATTTGTAGAATATTGTGTATAGATAGAAATTATATAGATCTTTCTATAGTTTATGGACAAATAGACACCTGCATCATTATTTTAATAAAAATACAGAACAAATAAAACAACAAACCACCACATAATATCTTTTTTCCTAAGCTTTTTCATTCATTCTCTTCCCTTGTCATTTTATGGCGATCAGTGTCAATTGTCGCCTTTCCGTAATCGGATACTATTATGAGATTGAAATACATTTGTTCTCGACTTATACCATTGTGATCATTTAAACTAAAGAAAAGTATCAAGTGATGTGTTTATTAGAAAAACAGATCTGTTATGCAGATGGAGGAACATTTATCTTGCCGTTGTGACACATCAATAAAATTGATGGAGAATAAATTCCATTTTGAGTGAAGCACAGGAATAATGGAATAATAGAAATTATATAAAATATAGATGTATCTATGCAGGAAGATAAACTTTTTGTGAAATGATATGTCTATAATACGAGGACATTTAGTAATTGTTCCTCACTTTCACAACATAAACATAATTATTTTTTTTTAGGCAATTTAAAACTATGCTTACAGAACACATTAAAACTTCAAAATACAATGTATGTTTTTTTAACTTAACTGTCCTACATTTTGAAGAACATTTAAACTAAAAAATATATGTTTACTTCGCAATAATTATTTGTGGTGAAAACATAAAATTAGCAAGTCAAAGTTTCTGGCCAAAACATAACTTCAGCAGAAAGTTAATGAAAAAATATTGTACATTTGTAAAATTCAATTTAAATTGAATATACATAAATAGTTGGATAATAGTTTTATTTATATAAATGGGCGTACTCGTATGTACGATGTAAGATCATATTTGAGATCTATAAGAGTATTTTTATAATAGCAACTCAAATGATTCTATTGTTTATTAAAATTGGACTCCTCGAACCTAAATATCCTTGCAGTTAAAAGCATGATACATCTGAATCAATGTAAAAGCAATGGTACGCATTCTTAGTGGTCGTTGTCTCTTTACTACAAATTGTGAACTTTACAAGAACTTAAAAACAAAACAATGAAGAACTTACTCTACAGAAAATTCAAGAAAGTCAGTGAAACTGTCGAACATAGACAGGTGATTTTATCTAGGTACAAGACCTCGGCAAACTGCGGAAAATGTTTGTAAAAGATTTATTTTTTTCTTATAAATTGGAATAAAATCATTTTGAACATTCTATTAATTCATACTCATTTGTTATTTTAACTTCCCGTAGGGCAAGTTATAGTAATCGCAAAAAAATCAAAAATGAATGACCTAATTTGTCAAAAACTTCCAAATATTTGGCAGATTAATAAATTGATCAAGAATTCTCGTTTCGTGAAAAAAAGTCCTTATAACAAGAAATTACAATGAATTTATATAATATTTATATCTTTTACTATGCAAAAATCCCATTTGCATTTCAAATTTCACAAATTCCATCAGCAATAAATAATTTGAAATAAATAAATCTTTCCATAATCAAGAATAAAAATTTCCATTTCAATTCCATTATTTATGCCTTTACTATCGAGTTTATAAATGCCGTTCATTAATAATTGCAAAACAAGATTCGAGTCATAATATATTGTATAAAGATAAAAATAAGTTAACTCGATACAAAAGTAAAGAACCGTATCTGAATCGAGAGGTTATTAAAATATCACTAAAGTAATTATGAGTTTAAAGGCATTCAATTTTCCTTCTGCGGATATAAATGTGTATTATGGTGTTGTAATGCATGACTCAATTATAAATGTAATTAGAAATAAATAGATTGACCTATTAAAATTGCTGTTAGTTTTGTTTCTAAGTTACTAACTCATTTCTTACATAGAAAAGATATAAATAGAACTTGTTTGCCCTTTTAAGTGATTACCAGTCTCCTTTTGCACCTAGCTACCTCTCCACCCCTTTACCTGTCTACTTGTCTACCTATTTACCTGTATACTTGCCTATCAGTCAACCTGCCTACTTGTTTACTTCTCAACATTTGTCCTTGTCTACCTGTCTACATGTCTATATGTCTACCTGTCAAACTGTATTTTCTGCTGAGATTTAAATAAGGGCTTTCCATGGGTGCACCAAAAAGTTCAGGAAAATGCACAAAATACCAATGCATGCAAAAATATCATCAACAACACCTTGCATCATACAGTATTCCTTTAAGATTGTGTACTCTCATTATTTATTTACGGTAAATAAAAACCTTGCCATGGAGGGCTTTTCTGCGATTTTGTTACCTTTCCTCGTAAATCCACTTTGAAAATAAAAATGTACACACACAATTTCACATAATATGCGAATCGAAATATGTAACATAAAACACAAAGTTCTTGAATCCGAACAACGGTTTTCATCACGTCGGATTTTCCTTCAAAAAGTCGCGTATGCTCGGGCCAGAATTTTCCAAGTTATATGAACCATACGTCATTCGGATTTTCTTTTGATGACATCGCATAGCTCAATACGATTGGTGATATTTTCCTCTTACTGATTTTCTGGCAGAAACAAAGCGTGAACAAAAATGTGGAGAATGTTCTAGAATGCTTTTCTTTGTACGATGTCAGGAAAAATGGATTATTCTGCTTGAAAATGGTTTTCAGCTATTGCAATTTATATGGAGTAATTGTAAAGACTGACATACGAGTGCGCTCATTTATATAAATAAAACTATTATATAACTGTTTATTTCATTTAAATTGATTTTTTACAAATGTACAATATTTTTTAAATAACTTTCTGGAGAAGTTATGTTTCGGCCAGAAATTTTGACTTGCTAATTTTATGTTTTGACCACAAATAATTAGTGCGAAGTAATCATATATTTTTTAGTTTAAATGTTTTTCAAAATGTAGAACAGTTAGTTTAAAAAAATACATGATGTTTTAAATTGTTAATGTGTTCCGTAAGCATAGTTTTAAATTGTCTGAAACAAATTTAGTTATTTTTATGTTGTGCTATATTAAATTCTGGCTCAGTCCTCCAATACAAATTAAATTGCAATTTAGGCAGTTAATTTGATAGATGAGATTTCTTAGTCGTTCAATGTTAAAAAGGGTTTTTGTTTTATTAAAAGTGTTGTTAGTTGGCAAGTCCGAGTCCTAATTTATGAAATAGTTTTTTCCAAGTAAAAAATTTTTTTAGTGTGAAGTAAATATATGACACCAGAGTCAGGTAAATTGTTATGTTCAGTAGGATTGTTAATTTTATTTAAGAAGTACGCTTGTCTGTTGCTAGATATAGAATTAATAAGGTTTAAAGGGTGAGAGTTATCGGTTAGAATGTTTGAAATTAACTTGATATTTCTCTTCCAAAATTTTTTTACAAAAAAAACATACATATATATATATATGTGTGTGTATGTGTGTGTGTATTGCCGTTATCTCCACAGATTCAATATAGCTCCACGCAAGTATATAAATTCACCACATCGAATAACGACCATTGATAGAAATTGTTCGAAAATGCTCGAAGCAGTAAAAAGAAAACAAAAGACAGCACTACAATCGCAAAGACAGGTGCTTTAGTTCACATATCACAGATTCGTAGTCGGTCCAGATATCCAGGTAACAAGGATGATGATCCGAGGGCAGTCTGTTTCACTCTAACATCTGGTTTTGTCGTTTATTCTCATCCCTTTCTGGTGGTCAGCATCGTAATAATTACGGGATTGCCCTTCGATCGAGCGTTGTCCGCTATTGTGAGAGAGCGCCGCCGAGTAAATGATTTCAGGTTATGCTGGTTAGAGTGCTAGGAGATTTTTTTATTGCGAGGAATAGTGGTTCCTAATCTTATAAGATCTATATTTCGATTGAATTTTTTTTTATGAAATTTGTGTGTTTACTTTTGTATTCAGTAATTAGTGTATAAGTTTAATTTGCTTAATTTTAATCATTTTGGAAAATGTAGATAATTTGTTGATTACTATAATTTACTAGTATTAAAGTACTGGATTGAATTTACATCAGTGACATCTGAATCTACATCCGAGCTATGAGCAATAATAATAACTAGGAGTGAAAGGCATTTTGCCTTAAGGCGAGTAGCATGAACATATTACACTTTCCTGTTGATTTTAAGGAAACGATTAGGCTGAATGTCTGGCAAAAGTAATCAACTCGAGTTTAATCAAGTGACTCTTAAATTTTTTAAGCAGTTTTTGAGAAAATGCCATTAAAATGATAAATTTTAGATTAAATACGCACACACATATACATATACACATACTTTTATCAATTACACACAATTCAGAATGACCTTCAATGTCGAGAAAACAAAATTGGCAAGTCAGATTTTCGAACGAATAAACATAATATTATACTTTTGTAAATATTAATAAAGACTCAATTAACTAATTTCATTAACTAGTGGCAATATATCGGTTTCTATATATAAAGATCAAAATACGTATAACTTAAGACAATATTTGCCTTTTGGCTTTTGGCTCTTCATTGAAAAATCCAGTAAAATTCACTTCGACTCAAACTTTAATTTATCAATGATTTATATTTTTGGAAATAATAATTATAATTTTGAAAGTAAGTATTTATTATTTTATACAATTTTAAAAATAACTGAAATTAAATTAAAGTAACAAAAATTTTAATAAATATAATTCATATGTAATAACAAGTTTTTCAAAATTACATGAAAATTTAATAGTTATTTATAATATCTGTTATATATAATAATAATATTATTTGCTTATAGATCACCAATTTCTTACCATCTAGTTTGAGAATCAGTCCCGATCTTGTTGCTTTTTTACCCGATTCTATTTTTTCTTGGACGATTTTATTATTCATGCTTATGTATGGAAGAACGTGTAAGATTTTTTTTAACAACACGATACACAGTGATCAAACAATATAGAAATTTCTTCTATGTGTATTTATTTACCTAAATTACGATCTCCATAAATTTGTATTCAATAAACAAACATAACTTAGTTAAAAAGACTAACATGATTGTGTATTATGGTTAATAAATTATGTAGATAAAATTTAATTAAAAATGTTTAATATTATTAACAGTAGAAATATTACTTTAATCTAATTACTTAAGATATATTACTATAAAAGATATATTATATTAAGATATATTATATAATATATATTCTTTTTATTGTGTATTACAGAATAATGATCAGATTACAGTCAAGGTCGTTTATTAGATTTTAGATGAAAGTCTAGTTCATAATTTTTGGAATTATTAATTATTAGTTTGCAAAATTAATTCTAAATTCTATTCGAATAATTTGAAAAAAAAAACATTTGATTCGTATTGTTCAGGAGACGGGCTGATTAGATTTCGGCAAAGACAGATTTTGCCGTTTTGAAGATACGGAGCAAAATGTGCCAAAAATTGTAATTTTGTTTTTGAGACAACGGAGCCTCCAATTTTAGGAATTGAATGAAGAGTTTATCTGTATTGACAAAATGAATAACTGATTAAATTTAGAGAAAGGCGGGTCCAGCGGTTTCGTAGTTTGAATGAAAGAAGTAAAAGAAATGTCATTTGGCGATCAAAAATGATCATTGGACATATACACATCAAATATTCAGATGTTTTATAGAGATTTTAATAATAAGTACAAATTTTGTTTAAATTTCAATGGGTTTCCGTAATAGACCTTAAAACACATAGTATAAGGTCTATGAGTTATTGACAAAATAGAGGAGTTTATTTGTATTGACAAAATGAAAAACTGATTAAATTTTTGGAAAGGCAGGTCCAGCACGGGAGAAAATATACCAAAAATGGTAATTCAGTTTTTGAGATAACAAAGCCTCCGATTTAAGTAATTCAATGAACATTTTATATGTATTAACGAATGAAGAACTGATTAAATTTTTGAAAAGGCGGTTTCGGAGATCGAAAGAAAAATGTAAAAAAACATGGCATTTGGCGGTCAAAGGTGATCATTAGACATATGCACATCAAAATATTCAGATGTTTAATAAAGATTTTAATTGTAAGTACAATGTTTGTTCTATAGGTTTCCTTCATAGACGTTATATTGCTTTGAAACAATTTTAATATAAAAAATACCAATTTTTCAAAGAAGTCATTTTTATTAGAAAACTATTTTAAATTCGCCTCAATGCTCGATACCACGAACGACTATATTAGTTTTTAGATTTACAAATAAAATATTCATTGAATCGCTCAAATCGGTAGCTCTGTTATCTCAAAAACATACTTATTATTTTTAGCATATTTTGCCCGGTATCTTCAAAACGGCCGGACCTGCCATTTTCAAAATTCTAATGCACACCTGATATAAACTTAACTTATGTATGCATGACCTCTGAATGAATTTGCATTGTTTCTTTCAATTTGTAAAGAAGGTTATGTACCAAATATATTTTTTGACAAATATTGTACACTAAATTGTCAATAAATTTATACTGAAAAATAGAAAACTCTAAATACACAGATCTATATAAATTGTACATATTTTTATCCGTACGGTATAAAAATAAATAAATCGATCAATCCATCTACCATATCCTTATCAATGAAGTATGTACTTACATTCGTGCATAATAATCCTGCGATTATATTATTCACTTTTTATTTGTTAAACATCTGTTTGCATTGCATTCTTTGGATCAATTATATTTTCGCACAAAGAAAATATTTCAATAACTTGAAGAAGCGATTAAATCTGTTGAATGGTTCACCCATCCGCACCTGTCAGCCTCCGGAACGGTACCCGTCGATCGGGTAACTCTCGTCTGTAGAATCTCGCGGACTTCGTATAATGGTCGAGAGGCACAACAACGGAACACAATGAAAATCCAACAATGGGAAATTGTTATGGATTGAAATCATATGTGGCGATTAATGAAGTGAATCTATTTTTAAACTCTAAGCTCAAACTCGATTTGTGAGGTGGTATACTTTACAATTTTAATTAATTTTTATAATTAAACGACTTCTCATAGACCTATAAGATTTTATGGTCTTCGATTTGACCACCAACTCTATCACCATACGAAGTTTTATCAAAATCCCAGAAAAGTAAACCTAGGGTTCTCCTTGTAAGAGGACAGTAATAATATATAAATTCTTGTAAAATAATTTTTTGTCTAAAATTTGACAATACTTTAAAATTGATTTTATATTCTTTATGTTTGAACAACATTTTAAAGACAATTGTACAACCTCAGAGCAAATGATGAAAATTGGAAAATTCTCAAAAAAATCAAATGTGGCGATTAATCTATTTTTAAACTCTAAGCTCAAACTAGATTTGTGTGGCAGTATACCTTACAATTTTAATTAATTTTTATAATTAAACTACTTCTCATAGGACTGTAATACTTTATGGTGTTCGGTTTGACCGACTCAACTCTATCAACTATATCACCGTACAAAGTTTCATCAAAATCTGATAAGAATAAACCTGAGGTTCACACCTTATTAGTGGACAGTAATAATATAGGCATACTTGTAAATTTTTTTTAACATCCCTTAGGGCAAGCTATAGTAATCGCAAAAAAATCTAAAATAAAAATTTTTATATATCTTTAGGTTTCATAGGTTTCTGAATAATTGGCATAGAAAAAATAGATGTATGTGTGTGTGTGTGCGGATACAAATTTTTCTCCACGATTTCGGAAACATTGATCAACCGATTTGATTAATTCAAAAAACATTCGATTCGTATTGATAAGGAGACATGCTGATCAGTTTTTGTCCAAGGCAAGTCTAGCCGCTCCGAAGATACTGGGCAAAAAGTGCCAAAAACGGTATCTCAGTTTTTAAGAGAAGGGAGCGTCCGATTTTAATAATTAGAAAACATTTTGCTTGCAATGGCAAAATGAACAACTGATTAAATTTTCATGAAGGCAGGTCTAGCTTTTTCGGAGATCTAGTAAAAAGTAAAAAGATGCCATATTGAGGTCAAAAATGAGCATTAGACATACGCACATCAAATTATCAGATAATTTATAGAGATTTTAACAATAAGTATAAATTTTGTTTGCATTCCTATGGGTTCCGTACCAATGTTTATCCGTTAGACGACGACGCGGCGCTTACGCGCTTCGATATTTTGTCTATATGCAGTTAAAGCAGTAGGATTACTTTGAAAGAAAATTCAGAACTTCCAAAATATTTCAAAATAAAGATTTTTGAATTTACCATTTTTTTTAAATCCTGAACAGGCACTGTTGCATTTTTTTGCATATGGCAAACGGATTTATCTTTTTGCCTTTTGCAAAAACCAATAAGCCCGTCAACGTGATGGAATGTTTCAAATCGGTTTAGACGTTTTTCCGAAAACGCATCGGAAAATATCCATACACGCATGTGTAGTAGTGTGTGTGTGTGTAAGTCTTATGCAATCGTCATAAACCTAACATCCAATCGTCCTGAAAATTTGGGAAACTGTTATGATATGTGTTATGTGCTGTGATGTATATTTTTGATCTTTACGGTTGTTTTTTATAGAAGTTTAAATACACTGATATGCTTAAAAGTCTCTATTATATATTGAGATGCTGAATGGGATATTTCTCACGATGATGCATCTAATACAGCTCAACAGTCAATCCACAAAGATACCTGCACATTAGTAACAAAATGTATCAGAATCGCATTTTTGTTTGGATTTTCATTTATAGATATAACACAGCAAAGTGTGTTATATAATGTCTCTCTATTTTAAACTCAAGAAAATTCGGTGAAAAACTCCTGGTATTTTCATATTATGTAGAATATGAGTCCAATCTTTCTTAATATAATGTGCAAATATTATAAAATTATTTAGTAAATTTATCTTCACTACATTTTTCAAAAATGTATATTCAACATATTTCTAAGGTATGCCATAGTGGGGATAATTTATTCATACTAAAATGAAACAATACTTTGCGGACATTATAATCAGATATATTAAAACAAAGCAATTATTGCAAACCATTATTACGAACGAATTATATTTAGCCATATTTGCAAAACATAAGCATCCCTTAAGTCTAGATATGGCATTGGCAAAACGATCTGATTATTGCCCATAACAGGCTTCAAATAATATAATATCAAGGTTATGTGCAAGGCTTTATACTCTACGTTTCAAAAATGCATAATTCGATTTTGATGAAACTTGACATACATTGTTACTACACTCTACCAAATAGTTGACAAAATTTTAAAGTTGAAATATTCAAAAGTTTCTGAGATATGTGAAGTTGATGAGTGGCTGGCTCCGCTTTCAATACTGGTATTGAAACAGATTGTACGTTTTCAAAAACGCATAACTCGATTTTGATGAAACTTGACACACATTGTTACCACACTTTACTAAACATAGTAATGTTTTTTTTACTTTTTGATTTATTTCTAAATTTGCCGTGGACATCTTAAAAGTTGCCAGGGACCACTGGGGGTCTATGTGGACCACTTTGGAAATCACTGCTTTAGAGAGACACAAATGTTTGTTGAAAACTGAGAATACGAAAAAATCAAAACGAATGTTGTAAAACTGTTAATTTAACGATTCACAGACGCACTTGAAGTTAAAAATAACATTCTAGCTTTAACACTCTTTACAAGAAGAACTATTTCTAAAATAGGATATAATAAATAACAATAATTCATTAGCAACTAACTATTAAACCATTACGTAGACGTTGAAAGTTATAAATTACCGCTCGGAGGAATGAGTTTTACAATTCTTAGTTTTTGTCGTTTTCTGGTTAAACTTACGCATAAAAATTTTATGCGAATCATGTTGAACAGTTTCTGTAACAGTAACAGTACTTGATAAAAATAGCGTTTAGAGCAATGGACCGCGACTTCACGAACGATTGCTTCTTTTTATCACAAACCTTTACTATATCTACGTGCGAAATTGTGAATATAAAATAGATATTTTTTAAACTCTAGCAAAAACTTGGGAGAACACTATTTCCTGATTTCAAACCACTAGAAGCAACGGAGTAGATAAAAATCTTTTTTATTAAGTGCGTTTTTATTAAACATTTTTCTTTGATATTTAAAACCGTTATTCTTTGTAATTAACACTCCGTAGAGTAAGTTATAATAATTGTCCAAAACTCTAAAATATTTTTGTTTGCATATCTTTACGTTTCAAGACCACCAGAGCATATTGGGATACCACGGAAAAAATGTATGTGTGTATAAGTGTTGTGTGTGGATACAATTTTTTGTCTACGATTTCGCGAATTGACAATTAGAAATAGTAGACAGGTAAACAGATAATCTGGTAAAAATGTAGAAAAGAAGACATGTGGAGAAATAGATTGTTAGAATGACAAACTGATATATTAGTAAACTGGTAAACAAGGTAGGCAGGTAAACAAAGTGGGCAGTTACAAATGGTAGACAAGTAGGCAGTTAGGCAGATAAACAGGTAATCGGGTGAAAAAGTAGAAAAGAACTAATGTAGAGAAATAGATTATTGAACTGATAACCAAAAGCAATCGTTGTGTCAACACAAGCAGAAAGTTTTTTGAATCATTCAAATCGGATGCTTAGTACTTTCAAAAACTGCAATTTTTTGCACATTCAGCTCGGTATCTCCGGAACGGCTGGACTTGGACTGGAACGATTCATTCAAATCGGATGCTTCGTTTTCTCAAAAACTCGATTTCTGTTTTCTGTGTTTTTTGCTCCATATCTCTAAAACAACTAGACCTGCCTTAGCCAAAACCTAAGCAGCACATCGAATTCCCTATCAATAAGAATCGAATGTTTTTTGAACCATTCAAATTTATTGATACGCGCGCCCAAAAACGTGAACGACAAATTGTATCCATACATACATACACACACACATTCAAAAAAACAAATTGTTCAAAAACCCTCAAAACGTGAAGAAATGCAAAAATTTACAATTTCGATTGTTGGACTATTACAATAACTTGCTCTATGGGAAATTAATAAAAAAATTGTTAGTATTTTTTAAGATGGTTTTATCACTGAAAGTCGATTGAGTCGATTTTTGAGATTCAATTTATTTGCTCTATCTGAAACATTTTCAAAACAATTTTCAGATCTTGAGAAAAAGTTGCCATCGATAAAACTAGTCAAGTTACCTATCGATGCATCAAAAATGATGAACAAAGTATACAGTTATATTTGTTATAATGAAGGAAATATTTTCAATTGAATTGAAATATCTAATATTGTAGTCTTGACAAGGCATAAAAATTACCGTAGAAGTTGTCATTTATATAATAATTTGAAAATTTAATTCCAGTGAACTTACTATTACTATCACTATTTTTCGAATGATTATAGTTAGTTTTATTAGAATAAATTATCTAATTTTAACTGAAATTTATATTAATAGAGTTCCAGAAAAACATCTCTTTTTTATGCTCTGCTCTACTTAATCAATAACTCAATAAATGTTATATTTGAAATAAATGATAAAACCGTTAAAAAATATAAAATTCTGTTTCAAGTACAAATTAATTAATGATTAGATTAATTAGATGATGTACTGGATTTGACCTTAAACAAATTAAATAAAATATAAATCAATTAATTTAATTTAATTAAGTTAATTTACATGTTCAATAATATTTTCATATAGTAGACACTTACTAGAATTTTGTAAGACAATTATAATCAAGTGTGTAAATTTCCAAGAACAAAAATGTTAAAGCTAATGTAACACTATTAGATACAAATTAATAATCATAAAGTTCCAGGTTTAAACCCACGTTTCGGACAAACTGTTTTCAAGCAATAGTAATATATATTTTCACTTGAAGATATAGACTATAAGGGTGAAAATATCGTCCTTATTAAGTCAGAAATAATCAGTACTCATGCTAGAAAAATTTTGGTAATAAATTCATTAAATATTAGATAAGATTTAATAAAAATGTTACATCTAATGTAATAACAAATAAATACAAATTAATATTTTCTAAGACCCTGGTAGAAACCTTCGATTCAGACTAACTGAGATCAAGCAGTGTTAATATTCATTTACACCATTTGAAAGCATAAATTTTAATGTTTTCATGTAAAAAAAAATTTAATGCAATAAACTGTATCTAATAGTAATTACCCACCGGGGTAAATACAATTTATAATTATATGTAAATAATGTAAATCAAAATAATTTATAAAATTTATTTATGTTCTGATGATTAATAATAAAAGAGAGAAAAAAAGTGAAAACATTGCTTTTATTAAGCTAAAAATATATCAACACTATTAGAAAACTTGTAATAAAAAAATGCATCAAATATATTGGCAAGGCAGGTAGACTTCTAAAAAGGATTTAGTTTAGAAGAAGTTTATCACAACAGCTCATGGGACTCATCAGTTCTGATCCCTGCCCAAAATTAAATTCAAATTGAGATTGCTGATTTGTCTTTTAATATCGCATCGCACATGTGTGCAAGCCCTAAGAGATATAATTTCACAAAACCAGATATATTCCTCATCCAACAAGGACACAAGTACTATCCACACTCCTGCCGATTGCGTTCTTTACGATTTATGAGATGTTGTCAAACTCAAGTAGCCGCTTTTCAATTTGATATGGATAAAATTACAGACAACGTAAATAATGAGTTGTACTTAACGCCAGATTACATATTTCTGTGCAGCCAATCGGCCGTAGTTACATTGGAATGTTGCGAAATTATTTTGCATTCGGTAATTCGATGTGAAATTTTTGATTGGCCGATAAAAACAATTTTATCAATATTCAATAATAAAAAAAAAAGAATTTAAGTGTGATTGTACATCACTATTGCAAAAGTTTGTAGTTTGTTATTTAAAATTCTGATATTTGGCATTAGAAATTTATTACATATTTGAGAAAAATACTTTATTTGCTTTAATAATCATCATGTTATTCAGATAAAAAATCAGAAAAATGTCTTAAGCGAGAAATTATCTCGGGAGTTATATGCAGCAGGTGCACAGTGAATGTTCATTGCGAAACATTGACTGACAATATGCTCATATTTTCCTTTTACTTTGTTTTTGTAATTCATTATAACTTGGTTAAAAATCATATAAAAATAAAGGAATATAATCATAAAGATAAGTCAAATGTAATGAAAGTTGACAATAAATGCAATCAGGAATGAATATGAGAGGTTAATTAAACTTCCAAAAATATAAAATAATTGAAAAAGATGTTTCAATTTAAAAATCTTACAAGTGTTTTTCTATTTCCTTGTGTATACTTGTAATTAATTTATATTTTTTATATTCATATATTCACTAAATAGTTTTATATCATCTGCAATATTTAATAGAGCATTTAGTATAGAGTAAATTTTAATAGAGTGTTCTGATATTTTTATTATTTTGAACCATTGGATGGTATCGGTTAAAAATATATAAGAACATCTTTGATACAGATAAATTAAAATTTATCATTTTAATATTGTTGAAATTCTTTATGGTATCCAATATTTCACACGTTGAATAGAGTATTCGGGCATTTTTTTATTTGAACCATTAAATAGTACAAGATAAAAAATAGTTAAGAAAATCATTTAATATAGAAAAATTATTATTCATTATTTTAAGATTGTTGAAATTCTTCATACCTGGATCACATGAAATGCAAACCCTGAAAACGCGCAAATGATGCAATATTAAAAATTTCTAACTAAGGTGAATTATCTTGCGAAATGTAAGTTTTTTTGAGAATCATACTTATGTAATTATTACATTTATTTTCATAAAACCTTAATTCTCTATACGAAAAAATAAATTAACTTATTTAGATCAATTTATACAGATACAATCAAGAAAGAAAAAATGTAAATTAAAAAAAAAATATTTATGTAAAAGTTGCTCGAAAAACTAATAATAGCAATATTCAATAACGAAGCTTTTCGAATCTTTCTATATTTACAAGTACACTCAAAATGACAAAATGTTTTTTTTTAATTAGTTATTTATAAGATATTATAGAACAAATCATCAAATGTATTCTACGTTAGATCTCTTGGCAGATTATGCTATCATTTCAAATTGACGTATCTTAAAATCTTTTCAACCAAGTAATTTTCGAAAATCCATGTGACCATTGCGCGCTTGAATCAAATATAAATAATTTATTAACTTCCCGTAGGGTAAGTTATTGTAATGGGCCGAAAATCGGAATTGAAAATTTTTACATTTCTCGACGTTTTGAAGGTTTCTGAACGTTTTGGCATACCTCAGAAAAAATGGATGTGTGTGTGTGTGTGTGTGTGTGTGTGTGTGTGTGTGTGTGTATGTATGTATGGATACAAATTTCCAGTCACGTTTCAGGGCGCACGGATCAACCGATTTGAATGGTTCAAAAAACATTCGATTCCTATTGATAGGGAAAAGAGCTGATTAGTTTTTGGCAAAGGCAGGTCCAGCCGTTTCGGAGATACGGAGCAAAGAGTGCAGAAAATAGAAATCGAATTTTTGAGAGAACGGAGTATCCGATTTGAATGATCTAAAAAACATTCAATTAGTAATGATTGGGAGAAGTGTTTATTAGTTTTTGGCAAAGGCAGGCCCAGCCATTTTGAAAATACGGAGCTAAATATGTAAAAATGGCAGTTTTTGAGAGAACTAAGCGTCCGATTTAAATGATTCAAAAAACTTTCTGCTTGTCTTAACAAAATAATGATTTTGGAAAAAAAATTTTGTTTCATTTTTTTTTTCTTTTTTTTTTTTTTTAGTTTTTTGTATATCGAAAATATTTCAGATTTAATTTTTAATTCTGACTATAGTTGTAATATACTTTACAAATAATCAAACAAACAAACAACTCTGCAATTCAGTTTATATAATTCTTATAAATATTACACAATGTTACAATATTTATAATAATCTATTTGAAAACATTCAGTATTCCTCGAACATTTCGTTACGGTACGGGAAGTTCCAGCAATTTGCCTTAAGGCACGATGCCATAATTGCCTCAAGACAGAATTCCACTTACAGCTAGTTTATTTTTTTAAATTAATGAAAAAATATGCCTGCAATAAGCATTTTGTTAATTTTCAAAGTACCTGTGGATATCAACTCGGCTTGATCGATAACCCCGACAAATCTGATCTGATCCATCCACTTATAAGTTCTTTTAATGCTTGCTCACACGTAATAACGCGAATGTTATAGTTGTTAGCTTGTTATTTCCAATGAAGCAGAGTGGTTTCCAACATTTTAATCGAAATTAAATAAGAAACTTAAATATATAAAAATAAATTAAGTTGGAAAAAGTCAACTTAGCTGCGAGCATCCTATTTCCTCAAATTTTTCTGCTTGTTCTAGATATCCTATTACATTTTTTGTTCTTATAGAAAATAATTCTAAATTTACAATTAAGCATATAATCTTATTAAAGTATAACTCTAAATAAAACATATATTGGGATAATGGTGCAAGCCTACAATATAAGAGTTTTTTTTTTCATTTTAAGGGAAAGTCCCACTTTTCATAACTCTTGATCCTGTGCCACACCTATTTTTTACCTCTTTTGTAGGTATCTGCTTTACCCCAAATCTTAGTCCTTACAGTTTTCAATAAAACTTCGAACTATGTTTCTCTTGTGTATAGCATTTTCACATTTATAACTTTGTCTGTCCATTAAATTATTTATAATTTTGGAATCCCTGACATTGCTGCCGTATAATATTCTCGCATGATCCTGGCGGGAGTACGAAAGCACGACATAATAGCATTAATGCATTCAACTCGTACATCGCTCGACTTCATTTTGATCAACTTTATGGACGTCGGCATTTGATTTTATTTTGCAATGCTACATGATTAAATTCTAATGTAATTAGGTATTATGATAATTAATAATACGTGTGAATCAATCGCTTTATTTCAAATATTTTAATAGCTTCATAGATCAATAGATCATCGATCTGCTTAATTTACTTAGATTGTCCAATTACAGATGGAACATTGTAAATAAAATTGTTAAAGTAATTTTACTAGATTTTTTAATATAATTTAGTCTTATTTTGTAAAGTTCGAACGTATTTTCATTCTATTATATTGGCCATGAGGACGACCCCTGAAGGGTCCGCGTAACAACATGTATAATAAATAATCAATAAATAGATCTTATTCAATTAGAACTTAGTGACAAATCAATAGTGTAATTATAACTGCAGCAAATACATAAATTATACCAAATCAGTGTTTAATACAGCTACAAGGGTTAAATTATACCCAACAGCGGGAGTTATCTAAGGAGAAATTTAATAAATTCTAAAACCACGTGGCGGAAAAAAACAATTGTTTTAAGGAAAAAAGCTACTTACAATCATTTATTTTATTCCGTCTTATAATTGATCTCAAAATGTTCTAAATGTCTGGAAATTTGAGATCTTTTTACAAAAGTTGCGATCTATATCTGCCACATCACCATGAAGATTGTATTCGTTAATGGTAGTCAACTAGAAAGAAAGTTTCATATTTTAGGACTTCTCTAATATTTTGAAATGTAAACAAAGTAATTTATCTTTTTAATGGATAGTTAAAAAAACAAGAATCACTAAAAGATCAAGAGGATTATTATTTGATATTATACACGTAGTATGTCCTAATAGAAGAGGTCTGCTAAATTTTAATGATTTTTCATAAATATATTAAAAATATAAAACGGAAAAAAATCGCTGGACATTGAGCCAGTAAACCACGTTGAGGTCACCAATGAGCAAGTATATTAATTTATAATAAAACTTTTTACAAATTCTAAAACATCATGACACGTATCTTATTTTGTTTTTTACTGCCAAACCAACTTTGCACTCATGGCCAACAAAAGTCGCCACATTACTCCCTTTTCTAATATCTTCTATTTTTAGAATTGTGTACAAGAATCAAGTTTTAGCTCACATATACATACATAGATATATATTTTTTCTAATTGTAGTATCAAATGATTCAGTGTGACTTGAAACGTCGATAGGGCATAGAATTAGCAAGCAGGATTTTGTGGCAAAAACATATAAATCTATTCCCTTCGAAAATTCAAAAACTAATAAAGCATCAAATTATAGACAATTATTCTGATTTTAGAAAATATAACAAAATTCTTTTATAATAAATTCTAAATGATCTTATTGTTAGAATATTCAAGTTGAGTGCTGTAGGACATGATTAACCGAGTGCACTCAGGACAAGATTTCCATTCAAAGACGCACTCACATCATTTTTATTTATAACGCATGCATTCTTATTCTTACAGCACTTGAATTAAGTACTTTAGATGCGCCAAAGGTAAGGCGAACAATAAATCTACATGTGTTTTAGACACATGTGTACGTGATACACACAAGTAAATAATCAAACATACATACAAGAAATAGAACTTTTCCAACAAGCCATGGGATAAGCTGAACAAAGTATTTAAAAAAGTATCAAAAATTTACCTGCATACTTTGAAAAACGCATTTATTAAAATTAGGATAGGAGTAAACATTATTTTATTCAAAATGTATACGATACAATAGCGCCATCTATTCATAGCTAACTTCATAATTAAGCCTATTTATAATTATGTTTCAATGGAAATTTTATTGTATGCCAACCGACCTACTGCCTCATTAAGTTTGCTAATAAATTTAAATTTATCTATTCCCGTACATCTGCAAAACCTGTCACCTACAATGATTATTTCTTAATCATAATTCCTATCAGATATTAATTTGTAACCCTTTTTCCGTAATTATCAAAGCATTTAAATTACTAGTGCCTAAGCATTAACAGACTATTTTTTATCAAGATAATAGACCAAGAAGCCGACAGATATCTAAAATGGCGATTCCATCAGCAATCAAACGATCTATTAATCATTTCCATGTAACATAATTAATTTATTTATAAGCTCCATAACTCAGGCACGTCCATCGTATAAAACGCAACTGAAGAAGCGAAAATATATACTAGAAGATCTTGGGCTTATTAAGAGAAATACAATGCATTACACGGCGGAAAAATATACAATGACTTACAGATTTTAAGATACAGAGTAATTCATCTCTTGTTTTAAACTTGTTTTCGATCAAGAAACAAGAGTAATGATTAATTTATTGATTATATCATTAATATTTATGTTCGCATTGAAAATATAATGGGTTGGCTCGTACAATTTTCTTCGAAGTTATGTATGATGATAATGTTTGATTATAATAGTGTTTTTAATCTCAATGAAATTACTCACTATAAAACTTATAAATGTATCTTTCATACACATTATTACATTTTTATTTATTCAACACAATTATAACCATATTATAACAAGGCTTGTAGTAATTGAATTTTATTACTGCTTAATTAACACATACTTGTTAGTACATTTATTTTAGACCAAATTCCTTCAATTAATTTTAGGAATAAGTTTCAAAATCGAACACGAAATTTTCAAGATGTTTATGGTCTTCTCAAGCTATAATTAATATGATCCCCTTGAAAGTGTGTAAACTAGCTGTAAGTGGAATTCTGTCTTAAGGCAATTAGGGCATCGTGCCTTAAGGCAAATTGCTGGAACTTCCCGTACCAAAAATTATTTTTTTTGAAAACGATTAACATTTTTGAAAAAAATTTACTTCGAAAAAATAAGATTTTTGAGAAACTATAAATTGGACAGAAAATTACTTTTTTTTTTAAAAAAAAAAAAATTTTTTTTTAATTTTTTTTTTAAAAAAAAATTAAAAAAAAAAATTTTTTTTGAAAAAAAAAATGTTTTCTTTATTTTGACATATTTTGGAAGATCTGAACTTGTTTTTCAAAGCAATCTTACTGCTTTAACTGCATAGAGACAAAATATAAAGCGCGTAAGCGCGGCGTCGCTGTCTAACGGGTAAACATTGGTACGGAACCCATAGCAAAATAAACAAAATTTATACTTATTGTTAAAATCTCTATAAAATATCTGAAAATTTGATGTGCATATGTCTAATGATCATTTTTGACCGCCAAATGGCATTTTTTTTTACTTTTTTCGTTAGATCTCCGAAACCGCTAGACCTGCCTTTATGAAAATTTGATCAATTCTTTATCTTGTCAATACAAGTTGAATGTTTTTTGAATTATTAAAATCGGACGCTCCGTTCTCTTAAAAACTGAGTTACCGTTTTCGGCACTTTTTGCCCCGTATCTCCGGAACGGCTAGACCTGCCTTCGCCAAAAACTAATCAGCACGTCTCCTTATCAATACGAATCGAATGTTTTTTGAATTATTCAAATCGGTTGATCCGTGTTCCCGAAATCGTCGACGAAAATTTGTATCCGCACATACATACACACACA
This sequence comes from Ctenocephalides felis, assembly GCF_003426905.1. Lineage (NCBI taxonomy): Eukaryota > Metazoa > Arthropoda > Insecta > Siphonaptera > Pulicidae > Ctenocephalides > Ctenocephalides felis. The sequence continues at coordinate 52,317,191 of NW_020539725.1, read as the reverse complement.
TACATACATACACACACACACACACACACACATACATCCATTTTTTCTAAGGTATGCCAAAATGTTCAGAAACCTTTGAAACGTAAAGATATATAAAAATTTTCATTTTCGATTTTTTTGCGATTACTATAACTTACCCTACGGGAAGTTAATAATTAATACTATTATAATGTTTAAAATTTCATTCTGACGACATTTTACCCAAAAGTCCTAACCCGATTTTAAAAATTCAAAAACAGTTCCAACTGTTGTACTGATTAAATTTGCTAAAGATCGGCAAAGCCATTCTTTGCAATTAATTGTTGAATTTCTTTTGTTTTAACTGTTTTGATGATAAAGTTTATGGTTCTAACATGCTAAAAGATTACACGCCTAAGATATATAGAAAAAATTGATATATGTGTGTGTATGTTTGAATACAATTTTTCGTCCACAATTTCAAGAGCACGACTCAACCGATTTGAATGATTCAATCAGCATTCGATAAGTATTAACGTGGAGGCGCAGTGATTAGTTTTTGGAAAAGGCAAGTCCAACCGTTTCGGAGATACGAAGCAAAAAGTGCAAAAATAACAATCTCTGAAAGAACGTAGTATCCGATTAGAATGATTCAAAAAAAACAAAGCTCGTGTTGATCTTGTGAAAAAATGATTACATTTTGGCGAATGAAGGTCTAGCGTTTTCAAAATGTTGAAGAAATTGAAATAAAAATCAATTGTTTCATTTTTAACTAAATTATGCAAAGTTTTTCTGAAAATTTCAAAAATTAAGTTAAATTAATAGTTGTTATAAAAATAATTTTAACTTTGCGTTACCTGTAGTCGTCTCTAATATTACGCTTTGTCTTTAGTAACTCTAATACTTATATATTGTCTTTAATAAATCTCTTAATTACATTATTCGTCTCTATTTCACTAATATCTGTTAATGACTGCTTCTATGCTGCTATCACCCAATGATAGCAATCTTATACAGATGCATACTATCATTCATACCAACATTCGTACAATATAGCGTCGCTATTTAGACATATCTAGGACAATTCAATTTTAAAATGCTATATAATTCTTAGAAATATGAGATGAGGACCACGAAAGCATTTATTCGACTCGATTTGTTTTTTTGCTTATGTTTCTTGTAGACATATATAGAGGTCGTCGCCCAAATATAATAGATCTATAAAATATGAATAATAAAATTCACAGTATTTATAATGATTGAAATTATTTAAAAAAATTATTTTATATTGAATATTATTATTTAATTGATTATTGTATATTTATGGAAAGCCGTGGTCCATATGTAGTACCAAAATTGAAGACATATTAAATTCCACGATATATTATATTTTATATTTAATTTAATTTATGTATGATTAGTATTGACAACACAATGTGTAATCATATTGATCATTTATAAAATGTAGTTAGTATTTGCGTATTTACAATTTAAAAAGAAAAGGTTTCAAGAATTATAATTTTGGCAATGAGACTGGAGAGAAACAATAGAGAGATCCGAACTGACACTTCAACTTTTGTTTTTGCGCTGACACTATGATGAGCCCAAAATAATGTACATCTGTCAAGTTGAGATGCGACGTGTGTTGACAGGTCGCTACATATTTTTATTCCTCGAATGTTTGATTACCGTACGAGAAGTACCACCAATTTGCCTTAAGACACGATGCCATCCATGATGATTTATTTTCGGTGGCAACCGAGAAAGTGCCACCGAAAGCAGCGACCATTATGAATGAACCCGCTATCGCCATCTTCCAGGTGCCCGTGTTGGCCGGATCACCTGTGGAATCATCTCCTGACATATTCCGAACTTCTTTTGTTTCTCGCTTTCAAAGGAGAGCGATCGGCAAGTACCTACTATAAGGCGATATGTGTGCGTCGGTCGAGTACGGCTCGGCGGCGAGGAAATAAGCCATAATAAAAAGAGTTAGGAGCGCGGCCGCGGCGCCAGAGGGGGTCAATGTTGGTTAATAGGGACGGGAGCCGTGCAGTAAAAAACACATTAGGCAGGGACGGTCAAGGTAGGGTCGAAGGAACTGACATTTGATATTTTTAAGTAGAAATATTCGCGATATAACTTTTTTTATTGGTAGCAATTTAGAATTTTTTGATAGCCATTTAAAAGTTCGACAGCCATTTCAATGAAATTATTATCGATTATTAACCAGAAGGATTGCACTTTCAAATAGAAAAGATTTAGATTGAGAAAATATTCAGCAGTTTATATATATCTTTTTCAAAAAAAATAAAGTTATCCGACGGACCTTATAAATACTCGCGATATTTAGCTTGCATTTTTTATGAAACAGTGTTCGAATGAGTGTTCGAGTGTATCTGGATCTCTTGTAGACCCTATAAATATGAATCGTAAATGTATGTACATATGGGTCATTCTTTTACAAACCGCATACATACATAAAATCACGTAAATGTTTACGATAGAAATATGAATTTTTTGCTCAATTTCTATGAAGGTCCTCTGCGCCATTATTATTATTATTATTATTATTATTATTATTATTATTATTATATTATTATTATTATTATTATTATTATTATTATTATTATTCAAGTTAAATTATTACAAAGTTCACTTCAATATGAATGCAATAAAAAAAATAATAATACTGATTCTATCTAGTGATAATTAATTTAGCGCAGAGGATGTTCATAGAAATTGAGCAAAAAATTCATATTTCAATAGTAAATATTTACGTAATTTTTTTTTCAGCAAAATGTGTGAAATACGTTTTAAATGATTGTATGTATATTATCTGTAAAAACAAATTCAGATAATTCTAAAATGAGACATTTTATTTTACTCAAAATCTGTGCGATTTGTAAAAGAATGACCTATATGCATATTTCTTTGCAAGCATGAATAACAACTTATTAATTTTATGATGTGATGATTTCAACTTGACGGGTTAAGTTTTATAGATAACTCGTTCGGTTTTATATATTTCACCCCACTGATCCTAACTTTATGTGATGAATTTTTCACAACTTTTGAAAATAGTGATGAATTATTAATTCTGCGAAGGACTTTGTTCACTTGAAAATATATTGCTATCTATATTTTAAATATAAACCGTTGTCCCAACTGCTTGACATCACAAGTTTTCTGATAATTATTTCAAATATTTAAATATTATTTAAAATAATCACAGATTTGTATTATATGATAATTACTAAAAATGTTAATAATTTTATATCTTAAATTAATAAAAAGATGAGAAATGTAAAAATGAGTACTACTGCTAGCAATTAACTGTGTTAAAATAATGACATTATTTCTTTATTTATTTAAGTCTATTTTGTATTTAATTTAAATTATTTTGTCTATTTAAATCATTTTTATCAATTTATTTCGTTGTTTGTATAATATTTTCTTTGTTCTGATAATTTTTATTACTTGAGTTATTGTAAATAAGAGTGAGATAATTGCTGATAATTTTTTAATAAATTATCGTATAAAAATAAAGATTTTATATATATGAGAGTGAACGCATTTTGCTGTCATTAAAGTATTTGTTTTTTTTTCAGGTTTTGCAAAAAAGGTCATAGATTTGATGCAGTTTAAAAATTGGAAAATTACCCAAATTTGGGAATGAACTACAATACTTCATATTAATTTATTCATAATCTGAAATCCGCTATCGACTGAGCTAACTGCTAATAGGAATTTTATATAAAGTTAAAAGATTATATGATGTTGAATTCAAAATAATTGACTTCCAGATTTAAATGCTATAGCATTTATGTCATTTTATACCATAATAAAAATAAATGCTACAGAATTCACCGCAAACTTGTTAAAAGGAATAAAGCATTTTAACGGACTTTCAAAAATAATGTTCAAGTACCAACATAATTGTAGGAATGCAGCATCTTGCTCTTATAAAGTCAAGTTATTAACTTCCCGTAGGGCAAGTTATAGAAATCGAAAATGAAAATTTTTATATATCTTTACGTTTCAAACCTTCTGAACATTTTGGCATACCTTAGAAAAAATGGATGTATGTGTGTGTGTGTGTGCGTGTGTGTATGTATGTGCGGATACAAATTTTCGTCGACGATTTCAGGAACACGGATCAACCGATTTGAATAATTCAAAAACATTCGATTCGTATTGATAAGGAGACGTGCTGATTAGTTTTTGGTGAAGGCAGGTCTAGCCGTTCCAAAGATACGGGGCAAAAAGTGCCAAAAACGGTAACTCAGTTTTTAAGAGAACGGAGTGTCCGATTTGAATAATTCAAAAAACATTTTATTTGTATTGACTAAATGAAAAACTACAATTTACATAATTATGCACATCAAATTATCAGATATTTTATAGAGATTTTAACAATAAGTATAAATTTTGTTTACATTTCTATGGGTTTCGTACCAATGTTTACGCGTTAGACGGCGACGCGGCGCTTACGCGCTTTGATATTTCGTCTTTATGCAGTTAAAACAACACGATTGCTTTGAAAAAAAGTTCAGAATTTGTAAAATATTTCAAAATAAATGATTTAAGATAGAATGATTTAATATGGTTCGAAATTCTATTAAAAGTTTCAAATCATTGATCAACTTTTATTGATTATTTTTAATTACTCGAATTTTGAATTGCGGTACTGGAAGTTCCAGCATATTTCCTTAAGGCACGATGCCTTAATTGCCTTAAGACAGAATTCCACTTACATCTAGTTGATATTGCAACTGTTGGAAAGGTATGGAAAAAGTCTACAGAAATATAATCGAAACCGAATCTGGTCCACCACTGCTCCTTCCGCCGAGTCCTTCATCGAAGGTCCACGCTGCAAACACGCGGCGTTCATATCTTCGATGGCAGTTGCGGTCCGGTCGCGGAGGCAGATTAACGAGAAACAACAACAACACGACTATGAAGACTCAGAGTCAGAGTAAGAGTAAGAGTCAGAGCGATGGACCGGTTTCGTATCTTCGGCGAGCGCCTCTCTCACGGGCCGCGATTGGTCGGCGGCGGCAGGTGTAAGCGCGCCGACGCTACATCATCCTCGCCTCCAGACTGACAGCGTGAATCGGCCTCGCGGACAATGGTAATGGAACTTACTTGAACGGCCTAGAAAGTACGCGATGGTCCTTCGAGACCGAATCGGGTGACGGGTTGCGGATTTCGATCGACTGATTAAAATGAAAGTTTCGAGTAAAGGTTGGATTTTATCAATTTTGTCATAAATTATTTGTTTATATCATTCAAAAACCACAATAAAAATTTTCTATTGTGTTGCAGTGTACAATTACAATGCTTAATTGGCTTGTGTATTCAATTAACAAATAGCAAAAATAAACAGATTTATACAAAAATCAGCAAAGTAGTTTTTATTACCATTCGAAAGTTCAAATTAACATTAACATTTTTTGGCGGACAAATACCTAGGTATATTTCGAAAATTTGAAAATTTTTAATGTTAATTAAAATTAAATTTTTTAATGTCGATATCACATATATATAGACTAGGGAATGCTGTACCGGTATACCGATATACCGAATTACCGGTAAACCGTCCGATTTTTTGGCGGTATTTTCACCGGTATTTAGCCCAAAAATACCGGTATTTTCGGTATTTTTACATAAGCGCTATTTGATACATAATACATTAAAGTTTAAATTTCTCGGAAATTCCATAATCGCATAAACAGCTATATCTTCAAGTGATTCTATAGGATAAACAAATGTCAAATATTATCTGAACTCGTCATTAAACTGAATATTTATTGCTTTACTAAGGGCTACATATCGTGTTACAAAAAATAGAATTGGGGTGATAGATAATGATGTTTGTTTCATCTTAAATAAAAATGTAACAGTTTTTTAAGTGATATTTGCGCCAAAATATTTTATATCATACAGATTACCCCTGTGTAATCTATATTTTTTTCTAATTTATACATAAAACTAGTGGGGTGGGTGGCATCGTGCCTTAAGGCAAATTGCTGGAACTTCCCGTACCGAACGAAATGTTCGAGGAATATTGAATGTTTTCAAATAGATTATTATAAATATGTAACTTTGTCTAATATTTATAAGAATTATATAAACTGAATTGCAGAGTAGAAATTATTTGTTTTAAGTATATTAGAACTATAGTCAGAATTAAAAATAAAAATCTGAAT
>NW_020539725.1:52292613-52310024 GCF_003426905.1 Ctenocephalides felis | reverse complement strand
AGAAAACAGATCTGTTATGCAGATGGAGGAACATTTATCTTGCCGTTGTGACACATCAATAAAATTGATGGAGAATAAATTCCACTTTGAGTGAAGCAGGAACAATGGAATAATAGGAATTATGTAAAATATAGATGTATGTATTAAAGCAGAAATAAACTTTTTGTGAATTGATCCGTCTATAATACGAGGACATTTAGTAATTGTTCCTCACTTTCACAACATAAACAAAATTAATTTTTTTTAAGCAATTTAAAACTATGCTTACAGAACACATTAACACTTCAAAATACAATGTTTGTTTTTTTAACTCAACTATCCTACATTTTGAAGAACATTTAAACTAAAAAATATATGTTTACTTCGCACTAATTATTTGTGGTGAAAACATAAAATTAGCAAGTCAAAGTTTCTCTCCAAAGCGTAACTTCTCCAGAAAGTTAATGAAAAAATATTGTACATTTGTAAAATTCAATTTAAATTGATATACATAAATAGTTGGATAATAGTTTTATTTATATAAATGGGCGTACTCGTATGTACGATGTAAGATCATATTTGAGATCTATAAGAGTATTTTTATAATAGCAACTCAAATGATTCTATTGTTTATTAAAATTGGACTCCTCGAACCTAAGTATCTTTGCAGTTAATGCATGATACATCTGAATCAATGTAAAAGCCATGAAACGCATTCTTAGTGGTCGTTGTTTTTACTAGAAATTGTGAACTTTACAAGAACTTAAAAGCAAAACAATGAAGAACTTACTCTACAGAAAATTCAAGAAGTCAGTGAAACTGTCGAACATAGACAGGTGATTTTATCTAGATACAAGACCTCGGCAAACTGGGAAAATGTTTGTAAAAGATTTCTTTTTTCTAATAAATTAGAATAAAATTATTCTGAACATTCTATTTATTCATACTCATACGTTTTTATTATTATTTGTTATTACACACTATTATTAAAAAATAATTTGAATAAAACAAAAACTTGACAAAACTGAAAATGAATTTGTTCATTTCTTATCAAAGTTTCTAGACAATCCTGTTTTGTTTTATGATAATTAACCTAATTTGTCAAAAACTTTCAGATATTTGGCAGATTAATAAATTGTTCAAGAATTCTCTCTCCTTATAACAAGAAATTACATTGAATTTACTTAATATTTATATCTTTAATGCAAAACCCCATTTGCATTTCAAATTTCACAAATTCCATCAGCAATAAATACTTTGAAACAAATAAATCTTTCCATAATCAAGAATAAAAATTTCCATTTCAATTCCATTATTTATGCCTTTACTATCGAGTTTATAAATGCTGTTCATTAATAATTGCAAAACAAGATTCGAGTCATAATATATTTTATAAAGATAAAAATAAGTTAACTCGATACAAAAGTAAAGAACCGTATCTGAATCGAGAGGTTATTGAAATATCACTGAAGTAATTATGAGTTTATAGGCATTCAATTTTCCTTTTGCGGATACAAATGTGTATTGGTTTTGTAATGCATGTCTCAATTATAAATGTAATAGAAATAAATAGATTGACCTATTAAAATTGCTGTTAGTTGTGTTTCGAAGTTACTTAGTCATTTCTTACATAGAAAAGATATGAATAGAACTTGTTTGCCCTTTCAAGTGATTACCTGTCTACTTTTGCACCTGCCAACCTCTTCACCTGTCCACCCCTTTACCTGTCTACCTGTCTACCTATTTATTTACCGGTATACTTGTCTACCAGTCAACCTGCCTACTTTTTTACTTCTCAACCTGTCTTTCTCCTTATCTACCTGTCTACCTGTATTTTCTGCTGAGATTCACAAAAGGTCTTTTCTTGGCTGTACCAAAAAGTACAGGACATCATAAAATACCAATGCATGCAAAATATCATCAACCACACCTAGCATTATACAATATTCCTCTAAGATTGTGTACTCTCATTATTTATTTACGGTAAATAAAAACCTTGCCATGGAGGGCTTTTCTGCGATTTTGTTACCTTTCCTCGTAAATCCACTTTGAAAATAAAATGTACACACACAATTTCACATAATATGCGAATCGAAATATGTAACATAAAACACAAAGTTCTTGAATCCGAACAACGGTTTTCATCACGTCGGATTTTCCTTCAAAAAGTCGCGTATGCTCGGGCCAGAATTTTCCAAGTTATATGAACCATACGTCATTCGGATTTTCTTTTGATGACATCGCATAGCTCAAAACGATTGGTGATATTTTCCTCTTACTGATTTTCTGGCAGAAACAAAGCGTGAACAAAAATGTGGAGAATGTTCTAGAATGCTTTTCTTTGTACGATGTCAGGAAAAATGGATTATTCTGCTTGAAAATGGTTTTCAGCTATTGCAATTTATATGGAGTAATTGTAGAGACTGACATACGAATGCGCTCATTTATATAAATAGAACTATTATATAACTATTTATTTCATCTAAATTGATTTTTTTACAAATGTACAATATTTTTTCATTAACTTCTTGGAGGAAAAATTTATGTTTTGATCAAAAATTTTGTCTTACTAATTTTATGTTTTAGCACAAAAAATTAATGCAAAGTAAACATATATTTTTTGTTCAAATATTCTTCAAAATGTAGAACAGTTAGGTTAAAAAAACATACATTGTATTTTGAAGTGTAAGCATAAGCATATTTTGAAGTTGTGTTCTGTAAGCATAGTTTTGAATTGTCTATAAATTTTTTTAATATTTTTATGTTGTTGTATTACAATAAATTATAGCTCGTTTCTCCAACATAAATTGAATTGCAATCTAGGCAGTTAATTTGATAGATGAGATTTCTTAGACGTTCGATGTCACAAAGGGTTTTTGTTTTATTAAAAATGATGTCAGTTGGCTAATTTATAAAATAGTTTATTCCAAGTAAAATATTTTTTTAGTGTAAGGTAAACATATGACACCAGAGTCAGGTAAATTGTTATTTTCAGTTGGATTGTTAATTTTATTTAAGGAGTAAGGTAAAAGACCCAGTTTATTGACCCTGGCCCAGTTTCTGACCTTTTCAACTTTTTTTGGAATTAATTAAAAAACTATACTTTAATGTGAAAATAATTTTTTCTTAATTGACAGTAATTTATTCTATGCCTCATTAATGTCAATTAAAAAATATAAAAAATATTAACTAAATAAAAAAAAATTTTTAAACCAAAAGTGACTGTGGAAGCCATTTTTTAGCTTTAGTCTAAACAGTTTATGTAAGGAGCTACGACAATTGAGTTCGTGCACTAATTATGATGTAAGTACGAAAATCTAACTAAAATATACAAATAAGTCAATAATTAATTGAAATTTATTTTAAAATATTTATAAAACATATTAAAATTTAGTTTTATTACTGAAATTTGAGGGTCAATAACTAGGCTAAATTTTAAGTGTATGTCACAGTTGTTGACCCTGCAATTCTAACCTTCTAAAAGCTAGGTTATCTGTCACATGTTTTTAGTCACTTGTTCATTAAATGTAAAAATAATAATATTTATTGTTATCTTATATTTTTTTTACTATTTTTCGTAGTAAAGTGATAAATTTACATTTAATATTCATTGGTATAAATGAAAGATTGTATTTAAATCTTGTAAATACATCTTTTAAGTGATAAAATTATTAATTAATTAAGTGATAAATCATTAATCATGTCAGTTTTATCAACGCTTAAATTATGACTGTTTTAGTTTACTAATATTTTTATTATTATACAATTATACAATTACAATTAATTAAATGAAAATTAGAAGAAGAAAAAGAATTGAAAAAAGCTGAAAGGTCCAAAAATGAAGCCATCAAGGAGGCAGAAAAAATAATTAGAAAAGAAAAACTTGAAGAAAAAAAGAAACAAAAAGCTCTTAAAATAAAAAAAAGTCCAAGTAATTTAAATAATTAATTTTAATTTTTTTGTTTGTGTAATATGTTATAACAAGACTTGAACTATTTATACGTTAAATTTTAACAAACTGTATATTTTTAGAATAAATATTTAATTTATTTATTCTAATAATAATTTCAGTTTATTTAAAATTAGTAAGCACTTCATAACCTAATCATGATTAATTTTGAGGGTCAGAAATTGGGCTACGGTCAGGGTCAGAAACTGCCACACGAAGAATTCTGAGGGTCAGAAACTGGAGCTCTTAATGTCAATTTTAAAACGTCAATTTAAAATATAAATTTAGTTCAAATAATTTTTTTATGCACATTACTTTATTTTAAAAATCCTAAACTAATAGATAAAATTATAATTTCCTTCATTAAGTTAAGTTTTATATTAATTATTATAGTTTAACCTCCGCCGTCACTCTAAAAAGGTCAGAAACCGGGCCCCTTACCTTACGCGAGTACGAGTTATCGGCTAGAATGTTTGAAATCAACTTGATATTGTTGTACCAAAATCTTTTTGCAGAAAAAATTATATATATATATATATATATATATATATATATATAATGCCATTATCTGCACAGATTCAATATAGCTCCACGCAAGTATAAAATTCACCACATCGAATAACGACCATTGATAGAAATTGTTCGAAAATGCTCGAAGCAGTAAAAAGAAAACAAAAGACAGCACTACAATCGCAAAGACAGGTGCTTTAGTTCACATATCACAGATTCGTAGTCGGTCCAGATATCCAGGTAACAAGGATGATGATCCGAGAGCAGTCTATTTCACTCTAACATCTGGTTTTGTCGTTTATCCTTATCCCTTTCTGGTGGTCAGCATCATAATAATTACGGGATTGCCCTTCGATCGAGCGTTGTCCGCTGTTGTGAGAGAGCGCCGCCGAGTAAATGATTTCAGGTTATGCTGGTTAGAGTGCTAGGAGATTTTTTTATTGCGAGGAATAGTGGTTCCTAATCTTATAAGATCTATATTTTGATTCGAAAATTTTTATGAGATTTTTGTGCTTACTATTGCATTTATTAATAAATGTATAAGTTTAATTTGTTTATATTTAATAATTTCGGAAGATGTGGATAATTTGTTGATTACTATAATTTACTAATATTAAAGTACTGGATTGAACCTACATAAGTGAGATTTAAAAATACATCAAAGCTGTGAGCAATAATAATAATTAGGAGTAAAAGCCATTTTGCTTTAAGACGAGAAGCATGAACATTTTGCACTTTTCTGCTGATTCTCAAGGAAAGAAACAGCTAGGCCGATCATCAAACAAAGTTTCATGAAATAGGTTTTAAATTTTTAAGTACGTGTCTTGAGAAATTGCCTGAAAATGTAAATATTAAATCATATATACAAAAAATTTTTGCAATCGTTCTCAAACGATTCAGATTAACGTACACCGAGAAAATAAAATTGGCAAATTAGATTTTTTAACGAATAAAAGTATAATATTTGCCATTTGGTTCTTCATAAAAAAATCAACCAACCAGTTAAAATTTTGAATTTTTATTCATTTGTAGTAACAAAAATGTTAATAAATTACAATTTTAATAAATGTCTATAATGTCGTTAGTTTGAGAATCAGCTCCGATCATGTTGCTTTTTTACCCGATTCTATTTTTTCTTGGACGATTTTATTATTCATGCTTATGTATGGAAGAACGTGTAAGATTTTTTTTAACAACAGGATACACAGTGATCAAACAATATAGAAATTTCTTCTATGTGTATTTATTTACCTAAATTACGATCTCCATAAATTTGTATTCAATAAACAAACATAACTTAGTTAAAAAGGCTTACATGATTGTGTATTATGGGTAATAAATTATGTAGATAAAATTTAATTAAAAATGTTTAATATTATTAACAGTAGAAATATTACTTTAATCTTAATACTTAAGATATTTTATATTAATTATATAATAAAAGATATATTATATAATATATATTCTTTTTATTGTGTATTACAAAATAATGATCAGATTACAGTCAAGGACGTTTATTAGATTTTAGATTAAAGTCAATAATTGCATTATTGATAATAGTTCATAATTTTTGGAATTATTAAAAAAAACATTTGATTCGTATTGATCGGAAGACGGGCTGATTAGTTTTCGGCAAAGACAGATTCAGCCGTTTCGAAGATACGGAGCAAAATGTGCCAAAAATTGTAATTTTGTGTTTGAGATAATGGAGCCTCCAATTTTAGGAATTGAATGAAGAGTTTATCTGTATTGACGAAATGAATAACTGATTAAATTTATAGAAAGGCAGGTCCAGCGGTTCATTTTGCGGTCAAAAATGATCATTAGGCATATGCACATCAAATCTTCAGATGTTTTATAGAGATTTTAATAATAAGTACAAATTTTGTTTAAATTTCTATAAGTTTCCGTCATAGACCTTAAAATGCATAGTGTAAGGTCTACATAGACCTTACAATACGTAGTGTAAGGTACCAAAGTTTATAATTGCTTAGAAAAAAATAAAAACATAAAAAACTATCAATTTTTATTTTTAAAAAAAAAACATTATTTTTGGTATGGAAAGTTACATCAATTTGCCATGCCCATTTTTTGCCATTTTTTTTAGATTTATGAAAAATTTTAATGCAAACCCATTTTAAACTTAGCGACATAAATACGCTGAATTATTTTGTGATGTCTAAAGATGGTTATGTACTAAACTTATTTTTTGGTAAAATTATGTCCTAAATGGCCTTACAAACGAAAATTTATACTGAAAAAATAGAGAATTCTAAATACACAAAAAACATATGATATATTTTTATACACATTAATAAATCTTTTTAACTTTATGGTATAAAAATAAATAAATCGATCAACCCATCCAACATGTCCTTATCAATGAAGGAATGAAGTACATATGTACTTGCATTCGTGCATAATAATCCTGCATTTATATTATTCACTTTTTATTCGTTAAACATCTGTTTGCATTGCATTCTTTGGATCAATTATATTTTCGCACAAAGAAAATATTTCAATAACTTGAAGAAGCGATTAAATCTGTTGAATGGTTCACCCATCCGCACCTGTCAGCCTCCGGAACGGTACCCGTCGATCGGGCATCTCTCGACTCTCGACTCTCGCGGACTTCGTATAATGGTCGAGAGGCACAACAACGGAACACAATGAAAATCCAACAATGGGATCACAACCCGTAATTGTTATGGATTGAAATCATATGTGGCGATTAATGAGGTGTAATCTATTTTTAAAATCAAATCTTAAACTAGATTTGTGAGGCAATCTTTATTCAATTTTTATAATTAAACCACTTATCATAGGTCTATAATATTTTATGATGTTCAGTTTGACTATCAACTCTATCACCATACCAAGTTTCATTAAAATCTCAGAAGAATAAACCTGAGAGCTACAACATCAGAGCAAATGATAAAAACTTGAAAATAACTCAAAAAAATTATATGGGATATCAACCCCTAATTGTTATGGATTGAAATCATATGTGGCGATTAATGAGGTGTAATCTTTTTATGAACTCTAAGCTCAAACTGGATTTGTGTGGCAGTATACCTTACAATTTTAATTAATTTTTATAATTGAACTACTTCTCACAGGCCTATAATATTTTATGGTGTTCGGTTTGATCAACTCAACTCTATCAACTCTATCACCATAATATCGTCAAAATCCTATAAGAGTAAATCTGAGGTTCTCCTTGTTAGTTGACTGCAATAGTATAGGCATACTTGAGAAGTTTTTTTTTATTGTTCACAAGTTTTATTTATTTTACTATTAATTTTATTATTATCATTTATTGCTTTTATTTTATATTAAATCATTATAATGCGGATATCATATAAATGAACATACTACCCTTTATTTTGTACTCTATTTCATTTATATTTATGTTATCATTCACTTATGTTGCTAGAAGTTATATTATTTAGTTGTAAGAGAAATTGTAATTAAAAAAAACAGGTAAAGTAAATTTTTGTCTAAAATTTGACAAAATTGATTTTATAATGTATATATTTTTACAAGATTTTGCAAACTCTTGTACAACTTCAAAGCAAAGGATGAAAATTACAAAAAAAATCTCCGAAAAATTATATGAGATCACAACCCGTAATTGTTATGGATTGAAATCGTATGTGGCGATTAATGAGGCGCTTTAAAATCGAATCCCAAACTACATTTGTGTGGCAATATACCATACAATGCGCGTAGATATATACACATCTTTAATTTTTATAATTAAACCATTTCTCATAGGCCTATAATATTTTATTGTGTCGGCCATGCAAAGTTTTATCAAAATCCCAGGAGAGTAAACCTGAAATTCTCCTTGTTAGAGAAACAGTAATAATATAGAAATTCTTGTAAAGTTTTTTTTTCTGAAAATTGACAAAACTTTAAAATTTATTTTGTATTAACGAGCAAATGATGAAAATTGGAAAATTTTCATAAAAATTATACGGAATCACAACCTGTGATTATGATAAATTATCATCATATTATGAAAATAATTGAAATCATATGTAGTGTAATCTATTATTAGAATCCTAAGTTTAGATCTTTAAATAATTTTATAATTAAGTCACTTTTCATAGGCCTCTAATATTTTATGCAAAGTTTTATTAAAATCTCCTTATTAAGGTCTAAAATCTGCCGTTCTGTAATAATATAGGAACTTCTTGTAAAATTATTTTCTTATAAAAATTAATGATTATTCAAAATTTATTTTTTAATGTATATGATTGTACAACATTTTGAAAACTATTGTACAAACTCAAAACAAATGATTAAAATTCGAAAATCAGGCAAATTATATGCACACATGTAGTAATATAAAAAGTCTAACTAATAAATATGAATATTATATTATTAAAAAATTGTAATAAAAACTCGATAATTTCCATAAATCAAACGGTTTTTTCTAAATCCTGAATAGCAACTTTTGCATATTTCACATATGGGAAACGGATTTATCTTTTTGCTTTTTGCAAAAACCAATAAGCCCATCAACGTGATGGAATGTTTCAAATCGGTTTAGACGATTTTCCGAAAACGCGTCGAAAAATATCCATACACACATATGTAGTAGTGTGTGTGAGTATGTCTTATGCAATCATCATAAACCTCCAATCGTCCTGAAAATTTGGGAAACTGTTATGATATGTGTTATGTGCTGTGATGTATATTTTTTGGTCTTCACAGTTGTTTTTTATAGAAGTTTAAATACACTGATATGCTTAAAAGTCTCTATTATATATTGAGATGCTGAATGGGATATTTCTCACGATGATGCATCTAATACAGCTCAACAGTCAATCCCCAAAGATACCTGCACTATTTTCTATATTAGTAAGAAAATGTATCAGAATCGCATTTTTGTTTAGATTTTCATTTATAGATATAACACAGCAAAGTGTGTTATATAATGTATCTCTATTTTAAACTCAAGAAAATTCAGTGAAAAGCTCCTGGTATTTTCATATTATATAGAATATGAGTCCAATCTTTTTTAATATAATGTACAAATATTATAAAATTATTTAGTAAATTTATCTTCACTACATTTTTCAAAAATGTAAATTACAACATATTTCCAAGGTATGCCTTAGTGGGGATAATTTATGCATACTAAAATAAAACAATATTTTGCGGACATTATAATCAGATATATTAGAACAAAGAAATTATTAAAAAAATATTTGGCCATATTTGCAAATCATAAGCATACCTTAAGTCTAGATATGGAATATTGCAAAACAGTTTGATTATTGCCCATAACAGGCTTCAAATAATATAATATCAAGATTATGTGCAAGGCTTTAGACTCTACGTTTCAAAAATGCATAATTCGATTTTGATGAAACTTGACATATATTGTTACTATACTCTACTAAATATTTGACAAAAATTTAAAGTTGAAACATACAATAGTTTCCGAGATATGCGAGGTTGATGGGTGGCTGGCTCCGCGCTCAATACTGGTATTGAAACAGATTGTACGTTTTCAAAAATGCACAACTCGATTTTGATGAAACTTGACACACATTGTTACCACACTTTAATTAATATTTGACAGAAATTTAAAGTTGAAACATTCAATAGTTTCTAAGATATGCGAGGTTGATGGGTGGCTGGCTCCGCTCTCAATACTACAATACTAGTATTGAAACAGATTGCACGTTTTCAAAAATGCATAATTCATTAATTGACATACATTGTTTTCATGGACCCCCATTTTTATTTAATGGAATCCCAAATTTTGTTTTCCCTGCCGTGGACCCCTTGAAAGTTGCCATGGACCACTTTGAAAATCACTGCTTTAGAGAGACACAAATGTCTATTGAAAACTTAAAGAAAACGGAAAAATCAAAACGAAGGTTGTAAAACTGTTAATTTAACGATTCACAGACGCACTTGAAGTTAAAAATAACATTCTAGCTTCAACACTCGTAACAAAATGAACTATTTCTAATATAGGATATCATAAATAACAATAATTCATTAGCAACTAACTATTAAACTATTACGTAGACGTTGAAAGTTATAAATTACCGCTCGAAGGAATGAGTTTTACAATTCTTAGTTTTTGTCGTTTTCTGGTTAAACTTACGCATAAAAATTTTATGCGAATCATGTTGAACAGTTTCTGTAACAGTACTTGATAAAAATAGCGTTTAGAGCAATGGACCGCGACTTCACGAACGATTGCTTCTTTTATCACAAACCTTTACTATATCTACGTGCGAAATTGTGAATATAAAATAGATATTTTTTAAAACTTTAGCAAAAACTTGGGAGAACATTATTTCCTGATTTCAAACCACTAGAAGCAACGGAGTAGAGAAAAATCTTTTTTTATTAAGTGCATTTTTATTAAACATTTTTCTTCGATATTTAAAACCGTTATTCTTTGTAATTAGCACTCCGTAGGGTAAGTTATAATAATTGTCCAAAACTCTAAAATAATTTATTTTTGCATATCTTTACGTTTCAAGATCACCAGAGCATATTGGGATACCACGGAAAAAATGTATGTGTGTATAAGTGTTGTGTGTGGATACAATTATTTTCTACGATTTCGCGAATTGACAATTACAAATGGTAGACAGGTAAACAGATAATCTGGTAAAAATGTAGAAAAGGAGACAGGAGAAATAGATTGTTAGACTGACAATATTATATATTAGTATACTGGTAAACAAGTAGCCAGGTAGGCAGTGAACAGGTGGACCGTTAAAAATGGTTGAAAGGTAGGCAGTTAGACAGGTAAACAGGTAATCGGGTAAAAAAGTAAAAAAAGGCATGTAAAGAAATAGATTGTTGGATTGACAATCTGATACATTAGTAAACTGGTAAACAAGTAGACAGGTAGACAGGTAAACAGGTGGACACTTACAAACAGTAGACAAGTAGACAGTTAGAAAAATAAACTGGTAATCGGATAAGTAGAAAGAAGACATGTAGAGAAATAGATTGTTGGACTGACAATCTGATATATTAGTAAACTGGTAAAAAAGTAGACAGGTAGACAGGTAAACAGGTCGACAGTTACAAATGGCAGACAGTTAGACAGGTAAACAAGTAATCGTGTAAAAAAGAAGAAAAAAGTTATGTAGCAAAATAGATTGTTGAACGGGCAATCTGATATATTAGTAAACTGGTAAGATACGCAGGCAGGTAAACAGGTAGGCAGGCAATCAGATAGATAGAGAAAATGAGTAGACGAGAATAGGCAGACAGGGAGACAGATAGACAAGTGGATCATATATAAATCAAAAAAGTATTATTGATTAAATCGGTTATTTTCACATATCGGAAAGTTTATGCAACTTGCCGCAAAACAAAATGCCACTCACAACTAGTTTATTTTGAACATATAATACTGGCCCTCATCAAAATTCTAACATCATAAATTTAAAAATTGCTAAATCTTAATTCTTATTGATTAAGGCGATTATTTACACTTATGTCTAAGCTTAATATTGAATATATAAAATTATTAGTAAATAAGGAACATATTGCAAAAATATGGAAATATATAGCAAATATGCAAGCATGTAGCAAATACGCATGTTCCAATAAATTATATCTCACTTTATTACTAATATATTACTGCAAATGCGTCAAGTGATTAATCGTTACAATATTCAACCAGCATTATGAAACGCGATAGATGATTAATACATTACGAGAAGTTTTAAAGTGCTTTTATAAACATTACAAACAAAATCACTTAGTCATCTAATCAATTGATTAAACACTAATAAAAAATCAGATTTCTTATGCAATCATCACTATAGCCGACAATAATAACCCGGAACAATTGGAGTCGATAGAATCATCAAATCTAATCGTAAGAGGATGGAAGACAGAGTTAGTAGACAGATTAATCTTTTTTAATTCTTAATTTTTATTAGCCAGCATAGAGAAATAAATTTACTATAATTATAAATAAATAGCTCAGAATTACACTCTGAGGGGTAAAAATGAACATATAAAAGATCAAATAGACTGTGATTAAATTTCTTGCATCTATTTGCAGGTTATTTTTACATTGACCACATTTTAACCTTTGCCATAACTGGAATTTCGTCAATTACATGGTAACATTATTACATCGGTGCCCCATAGCCCCACACAATATAGGTGGCTGTCGGTTCGTCGCTTCTGGACCGAATTCTATACGGTTTTTGATTGATGTTCAAAGTACAATGATGATAGATGATTTTACTCCACCGTCCACAGTGCGACCTCACTTATGAAATCGTTTGCCCGTTAATTAATCACAAAATCAGCTGTGTTGCCAGTAATTAAATTCCTAGTTTCGTTTAAACTAGTTCACGGTAGTAGTTCATATTGATAGTACTTGTATAAAACTGTATACTGATGCAAATAGTCCAGAGAATTGATATGGAAATGGATCCAAGCATCGGAATAATTTAGGAAAAACTGGTGATTGAGTTAGGATATATATTGCCATACACAAACACATACACATACATCCATTTTTTCTAAAGTATGCCAAAATGTTCAGAAGACCTTAGAACATGAAGATAAGCAAAAAATTTTATTTTCGACTTTTTTGCGATTACTTTAACTTACCCTAGGGAAAGTTAATTAAACCACTTCTCATAGGCCTATAATATTTTAAGGTCTTTGTTTTGAATATCAACTCAATCACCATGCAAAGTTTCATCAAAATCCTGTAAGAGTAAATCTGAGGTGCTTCTCGTTAGTGAATATGAGAATAGTACTCGATCTGATGAAATTAGGCTGTTTTTACTTTGTTACCAAAACTTTATTTCAAAAATAGGATATGTAATTAGCACTGCTTATAAGGTATTTACTATAATCGTAAAAATGATATAAATAATGTTTATAAATACTGCTATATTTCAAAGCTATATCTCATGTCCACAACTAGCAATTACAATCGTTTCACAGACTGCTGTTATACAGAAGTTGAAAAAAATTTCGTTGCATAGTATTTAAGGAGGAACAAATCATAGACCACCCAGTAAAAGCAGTATCACTAATTAGCGTTCGCTCAGGTAATTAATGTCCTATCTAGTAGCTTTCGTTAAGATCCGGGCACGATTTCGTATCTCTGCGCCATGCACTAAAATTATACCGGGACGCTTATTTTACAAGTTACATGTACCTTGTACATATTTAAAACAGAGACGAATTCCGTATCAGAGGATAGTATTAATATTATCAGTGTATCAAAATTTATTTAAAATTTTATGAGTTTGATTTTAAATACAAGTTAGTGGAATCTCCAAAAAATTAAAAGTCAACAATATCAACATATTAACGTCAATAAGACCAACTGATAATTTTGACATTTTATTGTGGTATTTAGTATTATTGATTTGATTTATTCGTGTAGCATGTATGTACAAAATCGCCTTTCAACTGCAGCTGGAGAAATTTTCAAAATTGGTTCAATATAATTTGCAAAAAACAAGTGACAAATAATTTCGTATTTCCTACTAATTCTAAAGAAACGGTTTGGCCGATCCAAAAATTTACATTTTGAAGAGAATTAAAAGGAGATTTGCTGAGGAGTTGTTTTTGCAATTGCGTACCCACAGGATCATAAACAAACGATTTGACAAAACGCGTGTCAATTTTTTTTAAAAAAGGACATGATCCCATCGCTTTCTTAATTTGGGAATTAAATTATTTAAACCATAATATATATATATATATATATATTCCCCATATACCTGTCTCATCTCTATTTCTAATAATATTCAAATTTAATTTACATGATCATTTACAATTCCAACAATATTAATGTTATTGATTTCAAATTGATAAATTAGTAGCTCTCATTAGATATCAACCCGCATTAATCAAAACCGTTCTATTTAAATGCAGGATACATAATTATCAATAATTTCTGCATATATTTTAATATAAATCTAACATATCAGTAATTCTAATTCGCTTCATATATCTTTAGCTTTGCTCGACATTCTTGGAAAACGTGTATTTATATGCATATATGTATATATAGGTAGTCGTTTGATCATTTCCGATAATTCTCTAATAGATTGCTTTGGGATCGATCCAGTAGCCGTGGCGTTGATTCAATAAAAAGTCTATGAAGTAGCGCAATTAATTACTCAAGTGTAAAGTAATTGTACGTTGCGCAAACTATTTGCGCCAATGATCATTCAATCGTTGTACCGAGTTTTTCTTAATGCATACTGATACTGAGGTTTTTATATTTAAAATAGAGTTTCTGCAGCTATTTTTTGCTCAGAGAATTTATTACGTATTATAAGTGTTTGGTATTGCCTATAATTTATAGCACTATTTTATTTTTCAATGGGGGAATGTGGAAAATATTATCAATGAGAAATGGTAAAGAAGCGAAGCACCGTGTACTTAATTAATATTTTATATATTATTTATATATATATATATATATATATATATAAATAACAGAATAGTAAGAAGCACAAAGAAACTTTGGTTAGAGTTTGGATAGACCAAATTTTATTATAGTTACTGGCAATAGACCTTAGAGATTCTAGAAAATATAAGATTCCAATTTGTGTTTCACATCCAAATTAAATGAAACATGAAAATAAAGCGAACCATGTTCATGAAAAAAAACGAACTGGAAATTAATAAAGTTTGTAGCGATTTCAAGAATTTAAAAAACAGTCCATTGAATTCGATAAGAACTTTTGAGTTTTGGTTAGTTTCTCGAGATTCTGAATTAGTTGTTTTTAAGTAAAAAAAGATATTGTGTGAATAGTAAAATAAGTTAACTAATAATAAATTACAGTTTGAATTTTATTTATATAAAATTTCATAAGCAACTTCTATTATAGTTAATGTAACTTTACTAAATACCTAACCTAAAATTTTACTGATCATTATATAGTTTAGGCCAATAATACCTTTATAAATAACATTGAATAATGTTAATTTTTTTTTGTTTGTGCTTTTACATTGCATAATAATTTCTTTTATATATTTCTGTTATGACATATTATAAATAAGAATGTCATTTAGTTTTTTCAAAGACGAGATTGCATTCAGTATCGCGGTTAAAAACAATATAATATCCATCAAGGCAAAATAAAAAAAAGCTGCAGGGACAAACGTATGTATCACATCTAACAAAGCAAATGCAAACCAGATTAATGGAATAATGCAAACTATATACAAGGCTTATATACTCGATTTAGCGAGCAATTTCAATGATAACTAGTGAGGTGGGTGGCATCGTGCCTTAAGGCAAATTTGCTGGAACTTCCCGTACCGTAACGAAACGTTCGAGGAATATTGAATGTTTTCAAATAGATTATTATAAATATTGTATTATTGTCTAATATTTATAATAATTATATAAACTGAATTGCAGAGTTGAAATTATTTGTTTAAAGTATATTAGAACTATAGTCAGAATTAAAAATAAAATCTGAATTATTTCGATATACAAAAAAATTAAAAAAAAAAAAAAAAAAAAAAGGTACAAAATTAAAATTTTTTTTTTCCAATTATTTTGTTAAGACAAGCAGAAAGTTCTTTGAATCAATTGAATCGGACGCTTAGTTCTCTCAAAAACTGCCATTTTTTGTACATTTAGCTCTGTATCTCCGAATGGCTGGGCCTGCCTTTGCGAAAAACTAATAACCCTTTCTCCCAATCATTACTAATGGAATGTTTTTTAGATCATTCAAATCGGATGCTCCGTTCTCTTAAAATCTCGATTTCTATTTTCTGCACTCTTTGCTCCTTATCTCCGTAACTGCTGGACCTGTCTTTGCCAAAAACTAATCAGCTCTTCTCCTTATAATAGGAATCGAATGTTTTATAAACCATTCAAATCGGTTGATCCGTACGCCCCGAAAACGTGGACGAAAATTTGTAT
This sequence comes from Ctenocephalides felis, assembly GCF_003426905.1. NCBI lineage: Eukaryota > Metazoa > Arthropoda > Insecta > Siphonaptera > Pulicidae > Ctenocephalides > Ctenocephalides felis. The sequence goes on along the minus strand of NW_020539725.1, from coordinate 52,293,669 downwards.
CCATCATACATACACACACCCACACCACACACACACCACACACACATCCATTTTTTCTGAGGTATGCCAAAACGTTCAGAAACCTTCAAAACGTCGAGAAATGTAAAAATTTTCAATTCCGATTTTCGGCCCATTACAATAACTTACCCTACGGGAAGTTAAAAAATCAAACAGCAATAGTCTGTTGAAATATTTTAGATGAATTGAAAACAAGGCTGTAAAGGTCCTTTAAAAATCATAAACGAAAATTTGAAAATAAAACTTGCATGAGGATACAAAAATTATTTTGAAATATTTGAAATAAATTAAATATACTTTCTATAACATGTTCGATATCCAAAAATTCAGCCTTTGGACAGAACATTTCATTCTTAACAACTATATCTGGCTGTAAATATTCCGCCAATGAATGCAAATAATAACTAAATTCAATCTTTCTAAAGCAATTTCATCCTTCTAGTTACTACTCAATCAACTCCCAGATCTAAAAATCCTGAGAAAATGATCTGATAAAGGATGCGCTTCCCGTGGTCGGCCGTTCTAATACAGCCATTAATATAAAAATATAATTACCACTTAATTTTCCTACATGTATTAAATTACATCATTTTTAATTAATAAACAGAAATTTGCATTAATCGATAACTGACCTGCACGTCGCACTTATTTATATCTCAGACCTAAGCGGATCGTCTTACCTGAACAGGTGTAGACACCGCGAAGGGGAGTCGCGAAGGCAGAAAAAAAACATGATTGAAATCGGAGCGAGTGGCGAATGAAACCTCAAGCGAACAAAAATAAAGAATATATGTACTGGATAAAAAGAGATATCCAAGGCTGGAAACTAAGGGTACGTACACATTCGATTTTTAAATAGGTAAGATTATAGATTTTTATAAGGCATATATGCCTCATAAAAATCTATAATCTTACCTATTTAAAAATCGAATGTGTACGTACCCTTAGTTTCCAGCCTGGATATCTATTACTAATAATTACTTAACAAATATTACTAATAATTATTGAAACAAATTCAATGCTTGGTATACCAAGCAT
>NW_020539725.1:52128150-52291613 GCF_003426905.1 Ctenocephalides felis | reverse complement strand
TATTGACAAGATGAAAAACTGTTTAATTTTTGGGAAAGCAGGTTCAGCGGTTATGGACTCTCAATAAAAAATAAGTTGAAAAAATATCATTTGGCGGTCAAAAATGTTTATTGGACATATGTACATTAAATTATCAGATATTTTATAGAAATTTTAATAATGTGTACACATTTTGTGCAATTTTTTTTGGGTTCCGTAACAAGATTTTTAATCACGGTACGGGAAGTTCTAGCAATTTGCCTTAAGGCACAATGCCATGCACCCTACTAGTTTATAATGCACTTTTGCAAGAAAAGCGACAGGAGTCAAATATATAAGTTTGTGCAGAAGAGTAAAAATGAAATACTTAATATTTTGAATCAACTGTTACTACTGTTCAGAATTATAATAATGAGACAAGATATCCTCAAGATCCTCTAGAACTTGCATTTTATTTGATTTTAAAATTATTCTCACCTGGATCCAAAATACTTAAAATTAATAAAAGTTTCGATGTCCACATATCATCACTTTGTCACCCCTGAAAATTGGAAACGTTTAATAAGTAATTATTATCTTGGTTTGAATATGGTACTAAAATATTAAATTTTCTTAAATAGAAGTGATAACAAATCATATTCAAGAATAAAAAATATACTTTTTCTCAAGCATTATTTTTATTAAGTTTTAAAAACAAAATCTGTCATTTTTTTTTTTTTTTTTTTTTTTAATTTTTATTTTCAATAGCAATCAGAATACATAACTATTCTATGAGCTATTTGGCTTATGTCATTCACTCACACACATACACACACACTTGCAAACACACATATAAATTTATCGGATCAATATTACAATCATATTCAGAGAATCACTTCAATAAATGATTCAATTATTCTGTTTATATAAGGTTGTGGTAGTTCTATGGTTCCTCCATATTATCTTCGGGCAGCTTCTTCTTCAGTCTTCTTGAAGTTGATGTCTCAAGAAGCTGAGTACTATATTGTTTGAATGATGTTGTAGTTTTTGAAAGTGTTTTATACTGTTGATTTGTATTATTTTGTTTATAAAATCAATATGAAGATCGTCGTGTAAAGTTTTGTTACTAACAAACCACGGAGCATCAGTAATCTGCCTCAATATTTTCGATTGGGCACGTTGCATTAACGCTATATTGGATTTGCTTGCACAGCTCCACAATTCAATGCCATAAGTCCATATGGGTTTTATTATTGCCTTGTAAATTAGAAGTTTATTGTCAATGGATAAAATTGACTTGCGTCCCAGTAGCCAGTATAGTTCAGCGATTCTAATTTTTATAGTATTCAATTTGGCGCGAATATGGTCCTTCCACGTGAGCCTACGATCTAAATGCATACCTAAGTATTTGACGCATTCGGTGCTTGGAATTGCTTGGCCATAAAAATGTACTCCTGGGCATGTTGTCTTGTTCAGTGTAAATGTTATATGACTAGACTTGCTCTCATTTATTTTTATTCTCCATTTTTTTGTCCACTCCTCTATAACATTTAGATGCCTTTGTAAAATTAGCGTAGCCTTAGATGCATCAGCATGTGTCGAAAGAATTGCTATGTCGTCAGCAAATGTAGCTGTTGTGGTTGATTGTAAAGTTGGAAAATCACTAGTGAAGAGGATATATAAAAATGGCGCTAAAACACTGCCTTGTGGAACTCCTGCCTCAATCTGATGAGATATTGAGGTTTCAGTGTTGACCCGTACTTTGAATTTCCTATTGGCGAGATAAGATTCTAGAATATTATAATAACCACATGGAAGTAGCGATCTAATCTTCAATAAAAGTCCCTTGTGCCACACCTTATCGAAAGCCTGGCTCACATCTAGAAAGACTGCAGAACAGAATTGTTTGGCCTCGAAAGTATTGCTGATGACTCTTACGATTCTGTGGCACTGTTGAATTGTGGAGTGTTGACTCCGAAAGCCAAACTGATGTTCTGGAAATATATTCGCGCTAGTTAAGATATGTTGAAGCAGGAGTTTTTCGAGCACTTTTGAAACAATTGGTAGAAGGCTGATTGGTCTATATGAGGTAACCATATAAGGATCTTTTCCGCTTTTATGGATCATTTTTACTACAGATGTTTTGTAGAGAGTTGGCCAATAATTTAATCTAATTATTGAGTTGAATATATACGTTAGAAGGATGAATCCCTTCTTTGGCAGTTCTTTCAACATTTTTGCCGTAACTAAATCGTAACCTGGAGATTTATTATTTTTTAGTTTACTAATCTCTTCAATTATAATCTTTAATGAAAAGAACTTTATACTGTTCATTGAGTTGTGAGAAGGAATCATATTTGAGTTAAGGTCCGCTGCGTTAGAGTAATCTGGGTTCGGTTTGAAAACTGTACTTAAATAATGAGCAAATAAATTAGCTTTTTCTGCATCACTCCTAGCCCAAGATAGGTGATTGCTGTCATCCCATCTAACAGGCGGATTTTGAATACGTGGTTTTAATTTGTTTTTAATTGGTTTCCAGATTGAGTTATCAAATCTATTTAGGTTTGATACGTAATTGTTGAAGTTTTGGTTAGAAATTTCTTTCAATCTGGATTTTAGTTTATTGCTTAAGTTATTGTATATGTTCTTATCTGATGGAAAGTGAGTTGACTGCCATTTTCGTCTTGCTTTCCTTTTCTCTGAGATTAAATTTTTAATTTCAAAAGATAGAGGTTGATCCTGTTGAACTATTGTTTCTGGAGTAGCAAGTAAAGCAGCATCATGAAGTGTTTTATTAAATTTGTCAATAGCTGAGTCAACTTCCGATGAGTTCTTAAGACTAATTTTGAGATCAGTATTGTTTTCTATTTTGCAGCGGTATAGTTCCCAGTTTGTTTTTCTCGAATGAAGTCTATAAGGTTTACAAACATTGATAACTGAAGAACAGATAGTAGCAGTTATAGGTGAGTGATCTGAAGAGAGATCGTAGCTTGAATGAACTTCTGTGTACCTGGAGTTTAAGCCTTTCATTATGAAGAAATCCAATAAATCGGGCTTCTTCATTGGGTCAGTTGGCCAGTAAGTCGGAGTGCCCGTGGAAAGAGTACCATAGTTTTGTTGCACAATAACTTCATACAGTTTTCTTCCTTTTGGATTAATCAGTCTTGATCCCCAAAATGTGTGTTTACTGTTAAAATCTCCACCAACTATAAACTTATTTCCAAGAGATTCAAAGAATTCAGAAAATTGTATATTACTGATTGTATGACGTGGAGGACAATATACGGCAGAAATTGTTATTGCAAAAGATGACGTTTGTACTTTGATGGATGTTGCTTGCAAGTAATCTTTATTATATTTTTCAAGTTCATAGTGAGATATATTAGATTTTATTAATACAGCTGTACCCCCGTGAGCTGTGCCATCTGGATGATTAGTATGATATACACGATAATTAGGAATGAATAAGTTTGAATAATTAGTGAAATGAGTTTCACTTACCAGAAAAACATCTATTTTGTTTTCATTGAGGTATAATACTATTTCGTGTTTATGCTGCATAAGCCCGTTGGAGTTCCATAGTCCTACTCGTAAAAATTTAACCATACAGCTATTTAGTTTTGTTGATATTGATGAGGGTAGATAACATATTAATAATCATAGTATTATGTTGCATAAGTTGTTGAAACATATTTTTAAATTCAGTGAAGAATTGAGAAAATTCATTATTTGCATAGTTACTATTTTGTATATTTGAGTTTTCGCTTCTATTGGATTTGATGGCTTGAGAGTATGACATGTGCTCCGTGTTTGTTAGTCTACCAAATCGTTGAGGAGTGGCAGCAGTTTTGATGTTTATAGGAGAATTGTGTGATTGTTTTGACCCGTTTTTGTTGTTGAAATCATTTTTAGATTTAGTTTGTAATAAATTCTTATAGGCAGAACAACCTTTGTAGTTTGCTGTGTGAGCTTCTTCACAGTTCACACAAAAAGCTGGGGATTCTTTTGATTTCGTACATCGTTTACTGTCATGTGGCAGTCCACATTTTACACAAATAAATGGACGATTGCAATACGTTTTTGTATGACCGTACATTTGGCATTTTGTGCACTGTGATATCACTGATGGTTTAAACGGAGTCTCAAAATGTATAATTTGGTTAAGTATCTTATTTATCTTAAAGATTTCTGAATTGTTTTTATTTGGTTCAAGATCAATGTAAAACATATTAAGAGGGGTCTTTTGCCTATAGCGTAATATATTTGTAATGTTCCTGACCTTATGCCCTTTGGTTTCAATTTCATTTTTCAATTCAGAAATATCTGTTGAATGGTGGATATACTTCAACACAACTCTATATGCCCTTTCAGTACTGACCTGGTATGTATGGAAAACTGCTTTCGTACTAGGTAGGAATTTTACTAGCTTTCTGTAGTCTTCAATATTTGAAACATTACATTTTATGTTATTGTTTGATAAAGTTTTTGTTGTATAATTTTTATTGCCTAAGAAATTATCGATAGTACTAGTCATACCTTTATAATCTGTAACTCCGTATATAATAATAGGAGGCGGAATAATTTTTTTGATTGGTGTAGGACATTCTGGCTGAGCCTTCGGTTCCTCATTTGTTAATACTTCAAATCTGTTATTTAATTTAATCGGTTCGTCATTTTGGCGCTTTGGTCGTTTTCTTTTCGGGCTAGTAACAACTTGCCAAGGAGCAGAATTCCAAGAAGTAGACGCAGTTTGAGAATCTATATTATCCATGATCATAGGCTCATTGCTTGTCGATGGAATTTGATAATTACTATCCAATAGAATAGACGGTTTCATTTTACTTGCATCTGTGGTTTCAGTTTGATGGTTATTCGTTTTATTAAGTTTAATTTGTTCCGTGATGTATTGAGAACATGTTTGTGAATCATCATAGAGTATTCTATTCACATTTACGATGGGGATATCTGCAAAACCGTCCATCGTATCCCCCGAAGGGTGACACTAATTTGTCATTAAAATGACACTTCAATTTTGTGATTTACTTTGACGTTTGGCGTATTATATTTAATTTTGTATAGGATAAATATATAATTAAATATATAATTTATCAATGATTTTCACTAATTTAGTTAGTTTATTGGCTTAATTTTGTAATTGATTATATCAATATACGTAGTATTTACTTTTATTCAAAAATTTTTAACTTTATTGCTTAGAGAACTACTTTGAACTCGTTTTTTGAAATCTGTCATTTGTCACATCATTTGGTCTAAATTTGCTGAAGCCAAAAAATACATATTTCTGAATTAGTTAAGCATGTGATGCTAAATAAGATTAGATATTATTTCATATTTATATGCTATTATAACTTAAAATTTATTTTTTTTTGAATGCCATAACATGCTCTGTATTTTTAAAGCTTCATCAGTACATTGTTTTAGATTTAATTTATTGGATCAAAATACTTTGGATACATTGAGATTTGTATTAAAAATATAAAATATATATATAAAAATATTATCTTTGTTATTCATCTTAATTAATAGACTTTCTAAACTTATTTTTCCATTTTCTTTGGAATCTTTTTTTACTAATATGAAGTGACTAATAAAAGTAAATTTTGTGGGATTCAATCAATTTGGCTATTTTTTGAAGCAGGGTTGAAGAAAGGCATTTATATAAATCTAGACTAAGTACATACATTTATTTCGTGAAAATTAAGGTTCTAAATATGATTATTACAAACAAATACTATCTCCAAATATTAACACTTACGGGACGGCACCGATTTCAAAACATTCTACTGAACCGCCTGTAAACTTGATTTCATTGTGTATGTTATGCAATTTGTTTGACAAAAATTTGTGGTTATTGAAGGACATACATTTATAATATTAATTTATTTTTGATCATTTTATGGAGAATGGTGGTGACGTTCAAAATAATTTCCAAAATGCATAGGTGGTTGATTTTGACATGATTTACAATAAAATGTTGTTCGTCGCCTTTCTCCTGGTACATTTCTGTCAGAACAGACAATACAATCCCTTTTTCTTTCTCTCGCATTTAAAATATGCCACTGATTAGTCAGTATATTTGTTCATTTTTGTGCTGCCATAATGGTTTGTTTTTTCTATTATATTGTAATTTATTTGTAAAATATAAAGTAAATTAATTTATTGGATGTCTTATATTGCTTGGTATTTGTAGTCGGGGTGTTTGTTGATGTATGTCAAACTCGATTATTGAAGGAGAATCGGCACATTCGCTAATGACTTTCCGCTCTTCATTTAATTTGTTCAACTTCTTCTTCCTTTTGTTGGTTGGATAATATCATCATCACATTCATCACTACATTCATCATTACATCGTAAAATTTGTCTGTTTGAATGTCTGTTTGAAACTCATCTTCACTACTGCTTAATTCACTAAATTTACCAGTCGTTTTGCCATATTTGAAAGCGCCCGGTTGTTTTAAATATTAAAAAAAGACTATATAGCAAAGAACAAGGCTAAAAATACTACTAAAATAACTTGAAATTATTTTAAAAATACAACACTGTTTATCACTGCTATATGTAATTTATTCAACTTTTCGATGCAAACTGAGTCATTGTTTATAAAATAGCATGTGCGTCGCAGAGTATGTTTGTCCACTCAGGTGGACAGCCGTCCCCAAAGAGTTAAAATTGAATCCTCCAGATATAGATAATAAAAAATCATTTAACCATTGTTCACATTGTCTGTATTTTGACCAAAAAGATAATTTTATTTAGATTATTCGTACAATATTTTAATTTAATCTATATTATTGTTATAAAAATTACATCATCAACTACCTATTCAGAACAAATATATACTGCTAAATATATATAAAATTAATTGATTAAAAATACAAGGCATTAGAATTTATTTTCAATATACATGAATTTTTTACAAAACATAATATATATTTTCTTGCACAAAATTGAATTTCACTATTTTATTTGATTTTGTTGCAAGCAATGCTAAATTGAAACAAATAACACTAGCAAATTTATATTAATATTTAAAAAAACATTTGCGTCTCTACTTCGCAATGGGATATAGCAAGACTTGTGATAATTATTAATTAATCAAAAAGAAACAACATTGACCATATCAATATAATGTCAAAGGTTTTAGTCTTTTACAGAAAAGGTGATGGAATATAATTGAATTTGTACACTTACATTTGTTACACTTTGACACTTTATATTTTTAGTTTAACGAATAATTTAGGTTTAATGTAAATTTTTGAAATACGAAAAAAAGTATTATTTTCTTACAAAATTAATTTAGCGATGGAAAACAGTATAAATGGTAATAAAATTGCGATGCTTATAGAAGTCGATCTGTTGTTACATAAATCCTTTTTGCATGTTGTGCAATTAATATTAGAATATCCTATTTGTTCCATATTGTTCTTTATTGCATCGCAATCCGCACCATCGACATGGACATCACAAGAACGTATTATATTCGTGGTTTTCTGACCATCTAAAGCTAAAAAAAAATTGGAAAAATTTACTCATAAGTAGGTAATAATAGTTCCAAATGTTAAGCCTAACTTTACTATTGTGTGACATGAGTTAGTTTGAACAAGCAAAAGTAAGAATAATGAGTTTTAAATAGTTTCCGGTGCTTGGTGCCGTCCGGCGTTACGGGACTTTTTCCTACATTTTGTGGGATTCAATTAATTTGGCTATTTTTTTAAATAAGGTTGGCATTTTAGGGCATTTTATATAAATCTAGACTAAATACATAGATACATACTTATATAAATCATAAATAATTTTTATTTCGCGAAAATTAAGATTCTAAATATGATTATTACAAAAAATATAAAATATCTCAAAATATTAAAATGGAATCCTCCAGGTATAGATAATAAAAAATCATTTAACCATTGTTCACATAGTCTATTACTTACATCGTATATTATTTTTCAAAATGCTTGTAGCAAAATTAGTTTTTCTTAGAAATTATTAGGAATTTTTTTAACACCAAAGTACCGTAGTCTTAATACATTATTTAGAACATATCGCCTAATTACAGTCTTAAAAATATTGATTATTTAGTTATTTAATTCGATTATTCGGAAAGTATTAATCCATTATATGCTTTGAGAGTATAATATAAGCTTGTTGTATGTTGAATTGAAAATTCGTTCATATTACTGCCGGTAATCATTTTCTAGTAAAAATATTAATCCTAAGTAGAGATGGATAACTCACTCCGGAGTTATCACTCCGATACAACTCCTCCCTCGGAGTGAATCCGAGTGGAGTTGTCTCACAGGATTTGTCATATCCGACTTCTCTAAACTAGTACTAAATCTGGTAACATGTTCAGATATTTGCTTGAGATTTTTTACTAATACAAAGATTTGGGTTTTTCTCGTCTCACAGCCAGTTTTAGGTCTTTGCAGGTATATAATGTCTCAAAATAATGCTATTTTATATTCTATATTCTGCATACGATAATGTTTGTCCGTAAATAAGCTCATTCAATGGTATACAACCAGTTAAAAAATATGTAGTATTATATTGTAATTTTTACACAATTATTATTTTATAATTGTGTAAAAGTAATAGTATGCTAATCAAACTACCTGATGTATAATTAATTCTCGAAAAGGAAATAATAAAAGAATGCCATGTATTATTATTTTGTGAAAAATATTATACACAAAGATTTGTTCTTATTTCATGTATAAGGTTCACTGCATTATTTTCATATAAAAATAAATATATTCAAAGAATTCTATATTTTCTCTTCAAAACTAATTACAAAATTGATTTTGATTCCCAAGTTTTTTGTCAATTTGAGATTTGTATGCATATTGAAATACATAAAATTTGTAAACTATTTCCAAAGTCTTAATGAATCCTTAGATATGTTAACAACACACTAGAGAATACATTTGTGTAAAGTATTTTGCTTCAAAGTTGCCGGATTTGTGGAGTTGTTAGGTGGATATAACTCCTCTCTGAAGCGGAGTAAAATCCTAACCGATCCGGCATCGGATATGATAAGCCCATCTCAAATCCTAAGTGTTTCCACAAATATATAGATTTTTTTCTAAATATACCTCGAATTAATTTGAAAATAGATCTAAATATTGCCTTTTACTCAAAACTTTCCAGATATTTGGGTTTCAATTACTGGTAATTTACTGTACGTTAACGTTTTCTAACTTCTTGTATCGTAATCGTCCAAAAATTGAAATTCGAACCTTTTGCATGTCTTCACGTTTTGAAGATTTTTTAACATTTTGGCATACCTTAGAAAAGGTGTGTATATTTGTGTGTCCGCAAATTTTCATCCACGATTTCCGGAGCATCGAATTCGAATAATTCAAAAAACATTCGATTCCTATTATTAGGGAGATGTGCGGATTAGTTTTTGGCGAAAATAGGTCCAGTTGTTTCGGAGATACGGAGCAAAGAGTGCAGAAAATAGAAATCAAGTTTTTGAGATAACGAAACATTAAATTTATGTAATGAAGAGAAGAAGTGGTGATTAGTTTTTGGCCAAGGCAGGTCCAGCCGTTTTGTAGAAACGGGCTAAACGTGCAAAAAATGGCAGTTTGTGAGAGAACTGAGCATTCGATTTGAATAATTAAGAAAAACTTTCCTTTTGTGTTTAATGAAACGATTAATTTTGGCCAAAATTTATTTTCATTTCAATTTTTTTTTTAATTTTCAAAAAAATTATTTTCTGTGTATCGAAAACATATTGAATTTTTAATTTTAATTCCAACAAAAGTTTTAAAGCTCGCTTATATAATTTAAATAAATAATATTAAATTTGCAATTCAGATTATATCATTCTTATAAATATTAGACAATGTCCATCAGTTAAAATCTGATTGATTAAGTTTTGATCATTTACTTTTCATGTAAAGATATATAAACGTCATAGTCCAATTCATAAACTCATATTTTGTCTATAAAATACGAAAAATAAGTGCTAAAGTATTGATAATAATCTATTTGAAAAAAATCAGTATTTCTTGAATGTTTTATTACGGTACGGAAAGTTTCAGTAATTTGCTTTAAGATACGATGCCATACACGTTAGTATATGAATGAACAAATTCAATAAAAGTTAACCACAATAACTGAAAAATGTCCATGTCAGTTACACCAAAGCTCTAGCATGCACTTAAAAGCTCATAATTTCCAAAGAACAAGAGATTTTTTTTCTAAGGACGGTTATTTTTTTTCAGGACGGTTATGGTCAATACTATCACCCTGTTTCGAATTGGCGTTGTCTGAAACACCCTGTATATCATGAAATAGTCAAAAATTGCTGGCGATTTGGTGACATACCAATGATTCTGACTGGTATTCCGTTTGACTTCAAACGATTGCAATTTCCAGTTCGCCTTGCGTTCGCAATAACAAGTCGCAAGGTCAATCGCTTAGTGTTTGCGGGATAAATTTCTAATAGATTATTTAGAAAATCATTGTTTTTCACATGGCGAGTTATACGTTGCCTGTTCACAAGTTGGAAAACCGTCCGCTTTGTTTGTGTTAACGTCAGACCAAAAAACAAAAAATGTGGTTTACCAAAGAGCACTTCAATGAAACGGATAATTTGCGGATTCACTTTCATTTACTTAGAGAAGTTCAACTAAAAAACACTTCATTTTTCAAAATCAAATTTTTCCTTTTCAAATATAAAAGAAACAAAAAATTTCTTCATCTTTCTCACGAAACCATCTGGTGGCGAAACGGAGTTCGTCGGGTTTGTTAGTAGCTATATATAATATAATTGCATTTATAATTACTTACGGTTTGTACTGGTCAAAATCAATTTTGAACATTGAAATTGTAGGTTGGTGCTCCTGAGCGTCAAGTTTGAATAAAATTTGGTGGTAAAAATGCCTTTAAGGAACTATTATTTTCATAGGATCGTTGCGAAAGTAAGTCGCAATCCAAAATCGGAATGTCCTTCTTGGAAGTTAATTTTGCCGTGCAGGCGCGGTTGGTATTTAGATCGCATGAATAACATTTTAGGGATGTCCCTAGAATAACATATTAGTATCAGTTAATTGCATTTTTTGATGTAAGAAAAAACAATTTTGAGGCTGTGGCGATACAATTCGAATAAATACAGTCGAGAAATATTATAATATAATGCAAAATTAAAATACAGTCTATTCCAGAACAACAATATTTTAGATATATTTTTTTTATTGATTTTGGATTATATTTAAAATCTTGGAAGACAACATCAAACAAAGGAGAAAAAACTTAGACAAATTTTATTGTTGTAAATTGTTTTATGTATATATTCATATAATAATTAATTAATATATTATAATTTATTGCACTTACCTAAATCCAAAATACTTAAAAAAATTAATAAAAGCATCGGTGTCCACATATTATAGCTTATTCACCCCACGAAATTGAAAATATTATGGCCTTTGAAAAGGCATCAATATTGTTAGAATTTAAAGTTAAAATATTAAATTTTCTTGTTAAAATTGAATCGATAGAAAATCATATTCTAGAATTAAAATTTTCCGTGATTTTAAAACAAAATATATTTGTCACATGCTTTGATCTAAATTGAGATCTTGAAATATATTTTATTTTCTGAAGGACAATGTACTATATTTCTATCTATATGTCCTAAAAATTAGTTAGCATGTCCCTCCTCAGGTCGCAAAGGTTTTGAATAATATTATATTCTAATATTATATGAATGATATTATATTCTAATATTGTCTAGGACTCTGAAATCTTCGATTAGTTTTAGTAATTGAGAAAAACAGCAATAGTAAAATTAAAGAAATTTACGAAAAATTAAAGAAATGTATTTTTTTGTTTGTCGCTACTCAAACACACACACACACATATAAATAAATATATATATATATATATATATATACTAGCCGGCCCGACAGACTTCGTCCTGTCAAAAAAAATTGTAATGTGGCGGTGTTTTGTGCCTACCTTCTTTCACCCTGGTAATAATTTGGTGTGAATTAAAAATAATTAAATAAAACACTATAAGCATTTAAAAGTAAGTAATTTTAACCATGTAAAAGTGCTGTGTGATGAACGATGTTTTTTGTTTGATTACCTGGCGCATAGACAAACAAATCTGATGGTTTTCCAATACGGGAACAAACAACATACAATTTTCCATGTGAGAAACATGGGTTTTCTAAATTAATACCACAAACACTTAATGATACCATAAACGCACTGGAAACGCATTGGGATGCATGGTGCGAGAACATCTTCTGCTTTATGCTATCCTTTGAATATAGTTGGTCGATATTTCGCAACATTATAATTTCCGATCCAACCTTTAATTGAAGATTGTGAGGTGACAATCCTAGCAAATCCAGCGAGTTTAAAAACTCCGGTGGATCGTCTTGGTTAGTTGCCGAATCAACTATTTCACCTGTAATTTGTTCTTGAATTTTGAAATTTAATTAATTTACATCAATGTTTTTGGCTGCCAATATAGCTTGATTAATAGAAAGATATTTCTATGTTTATATAAATATATTCAAAATTAGATTATCAAAAACTACACAAAATGTCATGACATAGATCATTGTTTTTTTTACAAATTGCGTTGCCTACTCGATTAAAGAAGAAAAGGGCTGTTTTTAGGGTTTTCCCGGCAATTATTCGTTTTTTTCTCGCCGTAACAACCATCCTTGGACTTCAACGAACATTTTAAAAAAAGAATTGGCCAAATTGGTCCAGGCGTTGTTGAGTTATGCGCTTACCAACACATTTTGCGATCCATTTTTATATATAAGATATATATATATATATATATATATATATATATATATAAATCAGGGTGGTCCTTAATATGAACATTTTCGAATTTTCTTGCTCCCAGAAGCTCAAATGCTTCCAAATTGATAAAAATTCTCTAAAATTTTAGCTATTAATATTAACATTTAGATCAGTGATCCTCAAAGTGGTCCACATGGACCCCCAGCAGTCCATGGCAACTTTCAAGGAATCCACGACAGGGAAAACAAAATTTGAGGGTCCACGAAATAAAAATGGGGGTTCACGGCATATTTAGAAATGATTTAAACTTTAGACTATTATGCGACCTATTAACCTCGCATATCTGAAAACCTATTGAATGTTTCAACTTTAAATTTTTGTCAAATATTCAGTAAAGTGTAGTAACAATATATATCAAGTTTCATCAAAATCGAATTATGCATTTTTGAAAACGGTTTCAATACCAGTATTGCGAGCCAGGCACCCATCAACCTCGCATGTCTTGAAAACTATTGAATGGCCAACTTTAAATTTTGGTCTTAAAAAATAAAAAGAAGAAAAATATGAATTGGGCTCCGAATTGCTTTCCCTTTTACCATATTCTCTAGATCCGTTTCCCTGCGATCATATACCGATCTCAGATCTCAAAAGGATGCTTGCTGTGAAGAAACTTTTACCAAATGATGAGATAATAGCTGAATTTGGTGGCAAAGTACAAATCGTACTAATCGTATAAATATATATATATATATATATATATATATATATATATATATATATATAAGGTTGGTCCTTAATATGGACATTTTTGACTTTCTTTGCCCCCAAGTGCTTAAACGCTTCTAAATTAATAAAGGAAAACCATCTGAAAGTTTCAGTTCTTAATATTAATCTTTAGATAGTCCGCCATTCAATTAAAAGTTTCACTGGTCATCGAGAGTTTAGACTATTCTCGGCAACGCTCGTTCACACCGTGACGTCACTATCGGCTTTCATGTTTTAACAGTCCATATGTATAAGGTCTATAACTTGCGTGTAAGTATAGTTAGTTAGTAAGAAACATATATAATTTTTTACATATTTTTATATTTGTGCATATTTTTATTAAAAAGTTATTATAATTTACATTATTAATACAATATTAATAAAGTGTACGTTAATGTAGGTAACATCGGCATCGGCTTATTGGCTTGAAGTAAAAATTGTTATACGGTTATTAACTAATTAAATATAAAAGTAAATCACTTGAATTTATTACCAATGCCTAAGTCGAAAAACACTTGATCTACTTGTTAAACATTGAGATTCACTATTTATTTTGATTCTATTCTAATTGATGCTAAATTGAAACAAATAATACATGAAATTTTATATTGGTATTTAAAAAATACACAAAGTATGAGTCGTTATGGTCTTTACTTTGGATTTACTAAATCGAGTAGTGATAATTTTAAATTAATCAATCAATGGTATTTGAATTCACTTAAATAAAGTTATTTTTAATACCATGCTGTAAGTTTATCCACTAATCAGCGTTTGAAAGACTTTGTAAAATTTATATATAGCTCGAATTATTTCCCTAAGACGTGGTTTTTGTGATTAAAAATAATATAAATGGTAATAAAATTGTGATGCTTAAAGAAGTCGAACTATTGCATAAATTTGTGTTGCAAGTGCTGCACATCATTGAAGAAAATCCTTCTTGTTTTAAGTCTTCATTAATTTTCTCGCAATTCAAGGAATCGACAATGCATGTTCGAAGAATTCTCGTGATATTATAACCACCTTCTGAAAATGAAAAAAAAGTGAATTAAATAATTATTAATATGATGTACCTTACAATTAATAATCGGTCTAAATTTGGAGTCAAAAAAATGAGCTAAAATTAAAATTTCCTATTATGTGTTATTTTGAACAAGCAAGAATGAATATGGATATTTGCACCCAACCCTGCTTTACACGAAAAATACTTTCCATAAAAAATGTGTAATTCGAAAAATTCACTCTTATTTGGAAAAGCCGAGCTAAACGAAAATCACTATGAAACAGCTCTTGATTGTCAGTTTTTAATACGGTGAATAACAAACACATTAAACAAAAAATAAATATTAATGTATTTAATATCAAACACATCCAATAAATTAGAGGAACTAGTGGGGTGCATAGCATTGTGCCTTAGGCAAATTGCTGGAACTTGCCGTACCGTAATTTAAAATCTTGGTACGGAACCCAAAAAAAATTACACAAAATGTGTACACATTATGTAGATCTCTATAAAATATCTGATAATTTGATGTGCATAAGTCCAATAAACATTTTTGACCGCCAAATGACATTTTTGAACTTATTTTTATTGAGAGTCCATAACCGCTGGACCTGCCTTCCCAAAAATTTAATCAGTTCTTCATCTTGTAAAATACAAGTAAAATATTTTTTGAATTATTAAAATCGGATGCTCCGTTCTTTCAAAAACTGAGTTACCGCTTTTGGCACTTTTTGCCCAGTATCTTCGGAACGGCTAGACCTGCCCTCGCCAAAAACTAATCAGCACGTCTCCTTATCAATACGAATCGAATGTTTTTTGTATTACTCAAATCGGTTGATCCGTGTTCCCGAAACCGTCGACGAAAAATTGTATCCGCATACATACATACACACACATACATCTATTTTTTCGAAGGTATACCAAAATGTTCAGAAAACTTTGAAACGTAAAGATATATAAAAATTTTCATTTTCGATTTTTGTGCGATTACTATAACTTGTCCTAAGGGAGGTTAATAATTTATTTTTGTATTAAAACAAATATGAAAAAAACCTATTTTAAATATTGCATCGATCAAAGCTACATCCTATATGAGTTGATTTTGCTATATCTCATCTTAACCCATTTTTGGCAAACCAGTGGTCAACCGCGTTACTCTTTAATGTCTCTAGACTATATATTAGTTAGCATTAAGGTAACAGTTTTGCAGAAACATCCACCATAAGCTATATTCATTTAACAACTATAACCTTAAGTTAAAATTTACTATCATACTGCTTGATATCGAGCTTGCTGAGGTTAGAGGATTGAACCCGATACTATTTATTCTACACGTGATACAAATATTACTTACGAATGTTATTCGTGGCAACAATTTTTGCGCATTGAAATCCGACTCCTTCCCTGGTGGTTGACAAGTGTCCATCGAAATTTGGTGGCAAAAATCTTGTTAAGGAACGATCATTTTCACTAACTTGTTGAGGAAGTTTTCCGCATTCTACGGCTGCAATGTCTTTAGTGGAATTTAGAGACGCCGTGCAGGCCGGGTTAGTCGCCAGGTCGCATTGGTAACATTGTAGGGATGATCCTGAAAAAAAAATTACAATAGGTTTTTTGCATATTTTGGAATGAGAAAAAATTGAGAAGAATCAAGTTTGATCATCTAGAGCAGCAAATAAAGTGAGAAACATCGTAATATCAAAAATACATTTAATCGGTTTATTCAAGAACACAAAGAATAAAAACGATCGACCATGATAGAGTAAAAATACACTTACGATGGCGCAGACTTTTCTGATCATCTTGTTTTACAGTACATAGGTATATCATACAATCAAATGTATAATATAATATATATATATATATTATATATATATATATATATATATATATATATTAGATGGTAGTCTTGGATTTAAAAATATTTTTAGAGCTTCTAACAAAGAATCCAAAAAGTAATAAAAAACATAAAAGTTTTTTAAAAAAATATGTTTTTATTTATTTACTGTCGACGTTTTGGAACTAGGTACGTTCCATCTTCAAAACATCTGTCAAGAAACATGATCTTGATAAGATTTAAGCAAACAATATGTTTAAGAAGAGCAGAAGATGATAAATTTCTTTTATATATACATATAATGAATAAAGTTAAAAAAATAACGTATAGAAATATGACAATATAATCAAAGTGAAAATGATAAAAATCAATGAGTGGACTATATAACAAAATATTAATAATGCTAAAAAATTTGGAAGTTCTAGAAAGTTTTGAAAAAAGGTTTCTGACAAAACAAAATTAATTACCTGTTTGATTGATTTTACATTAATACTTTTTCACTAAAAAAGAAATTAATCAAAAAAAGTGATTTTATAAATTTCTTTTCAGAAGAAGAAAGAAATTTTGTTATTCAAAATTTATTTAAACTCAAAAAAGACATAATTTAAAGAAATTTTGAATTTCAAAATTTATTTCTTCGTCTGAAAAGAAATTTATAAAATCACTTTTTTTGCTCCGAGGGCCTCAGATGCTTCCAAATTAATAAAAAAAAGATCTCTAAAAGTTGGAGGTCTTAATTTTAATTTTAAGAGTCTGAACTCCAAATAAAGTTTCTTGATTATTCTTCTTGCGTAAATACTTATTATATGAAATATATCAAATATTATAATTTTTTTATCTATAATCAAAATTAGCAAATACAATGTTATTCTCTAAATTTTGATGCACTTTTCGCTAAGTTATAAAATTCTAAAAAACAAATGGAATTTTATTAATAATAAATTCATAAGAAACTTTAATTGGATTGCGGACTATCTTAGTTAATATTAAGAGCAAATACTTTCAGAGAATTTTTCTTATTATTTTGGAAGCATTTGAGCCTCTGGGAGCAAAAAAATTCTAATTGCAGATCGTTCCACATATATGCATGTGTATATAATATTTTGGTATGCACATATCAAATAAAAAAGGAAAGGATTTTAGAGAATCTTTATTTTTCCATAAGCTTGGATATACGATATATTTTTGTAATCACCCGTTTTACTAAATCATAATAGTGTTATTGTTGATTATTGTTATTAATGTTATTTCTTAAAACTAAACCACTTCTTGTGGGTCTATAATTTTTTAGAACGTTTGTTTAGACCTGTGATATGATCACCATACAAAGTTGAAGTCAAATATGAACTCTCCGCACTGTTCGAAAATTCATTAAAATCATCAAGAAAATTTGAACAATTTTTTACGAAATAATAGCCCGACCGACCTTAACAGAAACTTATCAGCATGATTGCCAATCAGTAACCTTCGAATGCTTTTTAAAATTTCAAAGTCGGCTCAAATTTTTTGCGAAACAGTTGACAAAAAATTTTACACCTTCCTGCTAATTTATGCAACTGTGTATTTTTCACTATTTATATATCGATGTCATTTTGTGTATATAATTGCCAAAAGATTTACTTAATGTCTATGTAGACAGTTGTGAATATATTGTTGAATAAAAAAAAACTTTTCTGCTAATTAACGGCCCGGTTGTTTTTGTGAACACATCGACGAAAATTAAAATTTTGGCTTATTTAATAATTTTTGAGTCCAAAGGTTCAAAATGACTCGGAAGCTATAGATTACCCTTAACAAATTGATTGCCAACTAATAACTTTCGAATGGTTTTCAAATTTTCAAAGACGGCTCAAATTTTTTTGCAAAACAGTTGACAATTTTTTTACATCTTTCTGCTAATTAACTGCTTGGTTGTTTTTTTAAATACATCGACGAAAATTCAAATTTTAGCTTATTTAATAGGTTTGGAGTCCAATAATTCAAAATGACTTGGAAGATCTAGATTATCCTTTGGGAAGTAAAATAGATCTTATGTCAGCTGTAGAGCAAAAACTGCGTAATATTTTATCGCTTGTTTCAAAAATACTACATTTCAATCGGCTGATTATACCATTATTGAAGCCTCTTATCATATCTAATTCATTGTAAATACTGTTTATGAAATTCTGAAGATAAGTGCATGATTCAACATTAGATCATAATGCATAGATTCATAATGATTATTGCGCATTTTGCAATATTACAAATTTCATACGAATCGTTTATTTGTAACGACACTACTAAGAGTTTTACATAAAAAATAAATAAAATTGATAAAATACTTCAATAGATCTAAATATTAATGAGCACTTTTATCATGTAGATTGTCTTGATCTGAAACATTCAGATTAGGTCAGATGCTAAAATATGGTTTTATAATACCATGCCAAGGCAGATGTATTTAGATAAATATTAGTTTTCATAGATTTAAAATCAGTTTACATATGACGAGAACAAACAATAGGTGTCCATTAACATATTCAACAATAGGTGCGCTTTACCAAATATTGTGTGATATTTGAAAATTGAGTCATATTGAAATATCTTCTCAAAAGGCCAATCCCAAAAATCACATGTAAAGTTAACACTATACTATTTGAAGATTTCTATATCAACAAATATGTTAAAATAAAACTGCAAACCAGATTATGCAAAACTCAAACATAGATGAATATTGCAGAGTAATCATATAGTAAACTAGTAGTGAATGGCATCATGTTATAAGGCAAATTGCTGAAATTTTCTGTACCGAAAATTATAATTTTTAAAAAAGCTTTAAACTTTTTTGAAAATATTGAAAAAAATACATTTTTGAGAATTGTAAACTTTTGAAAAAAATTATATTTGGAGAAAAATTTGAGTTACTTTTTATATTATTTTTATATTTGGATTTATATGACTGGATCAGTACTGACTTCTTGATTATTAAAATCTATAATTTTATAAAATTCAGTTTATTTCAAAATTCTAAAAATATTGGCGGAAACTAAAATATACTATTAAATTTGTTATATGTGTATATTATAAATGATTTGAATATAGTTTATACACGCTACTAATTTATCGAATTTTTCTACATTTTTTCAAATTTTTCTATTATTTTTTGCTTCTACGATTTCAAAGATGTTACATATTGATACACATTTTATATTTCTAAAATTATTCAAAATTTCGATCTCTCAAAATATTTCCAAAAATGGCCAAGCAAATCATATATAGAAATTTATTTGTTTAAGCTGTATAAAAATTGCTAAAATTACTTTAGTTTGAGTTCAGTACATTGCAAAGTTTAAAAAGTACTAGATTTTAATAATTTACTTCGTTTAGAAATCAATGATTGAATATTTACTTTGATCAACAAAAAAACAAATTGAAATTAGATTTATATTAGCACTAAAAAATATTTTGAAATAGATCATTGGGATTTTTTTGGTTCACCAAATATGTCTATTAAATCCATTCTTAATATTATGAACACATTATATAGAAATAAGATCAGAGTAGGACAAAGTTGTTTATTGAATTATTTGGTAATAGGTATCTTTTTATTTAAATTTTAATTGCATACATTCTGTAAAATATTCCTTCGAAGTAGGAAATTACAAGTACGATAAGCCAATATTTTCAAATTTTGCGTGACAAACAATGAATGAAAAAATGGAAATCTTCACTGTCTCAACTTCTCACAATTAGATAAAACGTATACTTTGCATCGTATTTTTTACATCAATATATAAATATATTCATTTTATATATATTAAATAAAACTTACCTAAATGAAATACACTCAAAAATGTAAATAGTAAAATCGATATCATCATTTTGCACTTTTATCTCACCTCGAAGAGTCAACTGATTAAAATAGTTCGATAGAAATAACGGCTTTGCGTTTTATATGTCCCCTACTTGGTGTTTTTCCCTATATGAATGAGTTACTAAAAATACTTAGAATTATTAGTCAAAATGCTTGAATAATCAATTGTTACTGAAAACCTAAAAAACTTTATCTTTATTAATTAGTCACACTTGTTAGTTATTATCTCTGTTGTTCAGTTTAATTAATAGAGTTCTTAAAAGCATTACTCCAAATTTTTCTCGCGAAATTTTGGATCATTGATACAATCTCAGAAGTATTTAATAAAGTGCATAAGGGAGCCTGGGTACGGTTGTGCCACTTTTTTAACGGCAATAATTCTGATAATGTACCAGTTAGCTGAAAGAAAAGTAAATTAAATTTTAATTTAAACATTTTTCTACTTGGAAATACTGAAATACTGTCCTTAAATACGATGAATTACTCATAAAATTCAATTAGACAAAAAAGGGTTTGTAACAACTGTTGACACTCTCAGGACGGTTGTGACAGGTTAAAAGACTATAGGTATGAACACAAAGTGGTTTATAACGATTTTTATTTCCAGAATAACGTAAAACAACACAACATAATTATCACAAAGTTTATGGATATAATATAAGAATATTGTATACACAATTTTTTTAACAAAGTAATCAATAAATATACTGAACTATGTGATCACTTTCCTTTTTATAATTATGAAGTCACCATCACGACCAGTGTTATTATAATAGTCTTTCTTAAAATCAGTAAATGATAACTAATAGTTATCAGTTAACTAAGCAGTAACAATTTAATAGTAACTATGAATCAATATACTGAGATCTAGTCAGAATCATCGTTACAATGGTGACAAATGTAATAGTGACTATTACCCGTCAATTTTACGCAAAACCAGAAATTGCATGTTTCTTGGCACTTGATCAATTTTACGCAACCCCTACTTTCAGAGTAGAAGCTTCCACAAACCAGACAGAATAAATCATCAAATCATGCTTCTGGTTGTAAAATCTTTTTTTTTCTTATATTGTTTTTTCCTTTTACTTTCATATTTGTCTTAGTCAAGTTAAATATATTTTATTTATAGTTTATTTGTTGACTTTGTATACACGTATTTTGGTCATATTTTATTGTATATAATTATATAGTGCATCATATATCCTTTTCTTTGTCAATTTTTTGATCTGCTTAAATTCTTGATCTGTTACAACCGTACCCACAAAATATGTCACAACCGTTCCCAAGGCTTTTGAAAACAAATCAACATTATGTCTAATTTTAAGCTAAATAATCTACAAACAAACTAATTACCGGTAAATTAACAAACCAATTGATCTATCTGTATACAAGTAACAATTACTATTAAACCTTAATAATAGTAAAACTCAGGAAACCTTATTTTTGATTCTTTCAAAGCAATTTGGTCTACAAATGTTTGTTCGAACAAACATACTTCATCTTTTTCTATTTAAAATCAGTATAATTTAGCTAATATGGCGACTCACTATCGTACTTTGGCATAACCGTACCCAATCTCCCCTACTATGTGATTTTCCTTATTAATTTGGCTCTGTTTTAAAAAAAGTTGAGAAAAGGCATTTTATGTAAATTTGGAACCTAGTGATTCGACAAAAATGTTCGACTAAAATTGGATTTAACTATTTGGACTTAACAAAACTATTAATATGTAGTAAATACTCAAAAATCTTCTGACAAGGAAAAAATGTGCTATAAATTATAAACTACTATATAAATATTATATTATTGATCCATCGGTTTCAGAAAAAAGTACAAATTTGACATTTTGTTATCTAAAGATCATTAAAAATTATATATTCATTTTTTGTCCGAATTCATATGCAGAAATATTTAAAAGAAGATGAAATGTTAAGACAGTTAAGAGGTGGACAGTTACACCAGTAGACAAATAGGAAGATATATGTACAAAGGTGAAAATCTAGACATGTGGAGAGGCAAACGGGTGGACAGGTGGACAGGTAGACAGATAAATATATAAATAATAAAATGCAGATAGATAAAATAACATTAAAAATTTTAATGTATTAGTTTGACAAAGATCGTACAATAAATTTTTAATATATTTTACTGACGATTACTGATAAAGTCACTAGTAGTTATTTTTCAAAAGCATAATATTTATTGCCATAACGCAGCCACACATAATCATACTGGATTTTCGGGTGATAACTGATTCATTGATTTCATTGAGATTGTTGCGAAAGCCATTTAGCATTTGAATATTTACTAATTTGTATCCACGAACTTGCATTCTTGATTTGCACAGATCAGAATTCTCCTTTCTTTGTTCTACATTAATTTCCTTCACATCTGAAAAAAAATCAAAATCAAATATAACGATACATACGTTGTCACTTGTCATCAAGTAGAAGAAAAGTGTTTAAATAAATAATATGAAAGCATTGTTTTTTGGATAAAACTTACTTTTTTAATTATAGAAACATTAAATTTCAACAATTATTTAACAAATAATATCTGTACAAGGATATTAGTACATCACCTGAATCTGTGTTTGATAATCAAGATTCATTAAAAAATGAGGTGAAATTTAATCATTTATTACCTTCAGTTATACTATCTGGCAATTTAGGTGAAAGTATCTCTTTGGTAACTGGCAAATTATTAGATGGCTTTTGTTCAGAATTATTTATACTAGGATTCTTGAAAGAATTTAAAGACTGGACTTTAGTGTCAGGTCGTTGGCAGTAGTTCTCCGTAGGTTTCTCCTTTAAAAATGCAGGTTTTTGATGCGTGGGAGCATTCTTTAATGGATAGCAGCTCTTAGACACACCTGGACAATATTTAATATATATATATATATATATATATATATATATATATATATATATATATATATATAATTGACAAAAATTACTTTACTACTGAATTCGCCGACTCATACAAATATAATTTATCGCATCCTTATCTTTTTCAATATTTCAGTTGTTACTTAACTATATCAGTATTTGCTCAATCGTATTACTTTGAAATTTATTATATAGATTTCTCCATAAAAATGTTTGCAGCTGGTGCGTGTGAATGTTTTATGATAAATATTTGTAGAAGCTTTATAATCTTCAAGTTGTGATATATTTTTGTGAATAATTCACCAATAATTTCAGTTATTTGACAACTATTTCGAAACAAAATTTAATCCAGAAATCCATTTAATAATGACAAATAAATAATATTTGATTGACTTATAACACATTTAAGAATATTACCCCTGAACAGCTAAAGCTCGTATTTTATTTAATTTGAAGAAATAAGCACTCACCTAAATCCACAGTACTTAGAAATATTAATAAAAGTATAGGAGTCCACATATTGCTTGTATTACCTCGCGAAATTGGAAACTTTCATTAAATAATTATTATTATCTTACGTATTTTGTTAAAAGTATAAAATTTCTTAGAAAAATATAACTAATAAAAAATCATTCAAAAATACTAAATATATTTTTTAAATCATGATTCGAAAACAAAAGTTGTGTCTTCTCGCATACTCTGATCTAAATTAGGAAACTTCCAAATTTAAATAAATGCATTTCTAGATAATAATTTAGCAGATGACAACATCATTAAGTTTTATATTTTGATATTTTCTAAGGATGACAATGAAATTAGTACGTTATTGTAATAAAATAGAATTAATATTTCTTTATACTTCATAATAATTTGTGTTAAATCTTCATGAACGCTATATATTCGAATAAGTTTAAAGTTTAAAAGACATTATTGTCACTTATTTTAACGTACTCAATATAAAATTTCAATATTTATGCCATCATATATCCATTTCTTTAACTGATTTTCTAATTTTCAATTATATATGACAAATAACAGGAAACTATTAGTAGAACCATCTTCCGTTTCTTGCAAGCATATTTGACTTGTGTTTGGGAATATAAAAAATTATAACATTATGGCATTTTATTCCGATATGATAGTAAGCTGTTTAAGTTATACAGTCAATATTATAAAAATAGTGCAAAATAATTATTTAAATCAATTATAAACATTGATAAAAATAAAATCGTAGAATCTGATTTATTTCTCAGGTAAAAGTAAAGTGGTATTATAAGAGATGTCGCACAGGTACGATAAATGACTAAATTGGAATACAATCAAAATATTTTATATTCCAAATATTTTTATGTACATATGTGTATGTATTGTTAAATTCAATTACACATGGGTCTTTTTAGATTTATTTCGTCTTTTTAAAAGCTAAAAAACTGGCACAAGGTCAAAGATAAAAAAGACCCTTTTGCGATTTTCAGCTAAATGGTTAGTTTTATCTTACAATTACCTGAGACAATATAAATTATCTACAAAAAATGCATAAATCATTTTTTTGCTTAGAGCCAATTTGATTGTTTTTTTTTATATACTTCTGGTATTTGTTTCTCGTATTACTTCATACAATTATAATGTTATGGTGTTACCCCTTAAGAACGCTCTATTCCTATAATTTTAATAAATACGCCTGAACAAATAAACCATGTTAAAAAAGAACTATAATCAAGTATTACGAATCGGGCATGGTAAATCATATTTTTGCTGTTTTGGGAAAAAGATATCTATGTATATCCGAGAAACCCATTAAAACCTTGGTACATGTTTCATGCGTGGTAATGTGCATTTCGCGTGTAAACTCTCGATTTCTGTCAAAAAATATGGTTACGCAAGAATTAGGTAGTAATTCTCTAAGGTTTCGTTATTAGTTACTTGATTGAATAAATAACACCGAGAGATTTATATTTTTTATCATAGCGTTTTCCAAATTCAGATTGTAATAGGACATATCTGAACACTGAGTCAACGATATTCATCAACAAAATTCAAGTGCTTGATCTATCCAAATTTTGCTTCTATATTCAGTTCAAGCTCTTTATGACAATAGTAGACTTTTAGTTTTTTATAATTTTTGAGTCTATAAAATATTTTCTTCTATTTTTTATTTCCAATATGAAGCTCAGCTATTCCATAATTCAAAATAATTTACAGTACTTTTCTGAACTATGAAGTACCTTACTATGAAAAATGTTTTTTTTTTAATTTCAAACAAATAAAAATATTGATTGGAATTATGCTCCATTTGGTTCTGTGACATGAATATAAAATTATTATTATTTTATGATGTGAAAAATGTCTCTTTCGTTTATTATTACCAATTATTTTGAAGAAACTGTAACATAAAATTCATTTATTTATATCCATCATAACTGGTACAAGGCATATTACTTTATAAGGAAGGTACATTTTAGAATTTTTTACGATCAATAAACATGTTGTTGATAACTTCCACATCTACTAGTTTGTGTTCTCCTCATTAATAATAAAAAACATTGTATTTATAAATTTGAATATTCATTTATTACTAAATATATAAAAGTCCAGATATGTGAGATTTTTCCTTATAGAAAATTTCCGACTAAATTAATAAATTAATTGAAACTCAGCATTTTTTACAGTTTTAAGGCCATAAACTTATCATCAAATATAATATAAAAACTTATTTTCAAAATTATCAAAAAATCCTAATAATTGATTATAATGAAGTGACTTGGTATACCTAAAAAATCATTCATAACCGATATTTTTCGAACGGTTTCAGAATTTTCAAAATCAGTTCAAGATTTTTGTGAAAAACACACCTATAAATTTTTTTGCAATTTTTAGCTAATTCTAAAAAAGAAAATGGCTCTATTACGATTCTAATACAAAATGGTACTAAATATTGTTAAAATGCCATGTGGTTGCTGTGCGTTTTTTATATAAAACGTAACCTAAAAAACACACAAATGTCAAAAAACTATGCTATCATAACTGTATCTTTGTGATGCGGTATGATAACATATAAGTAATGTTGTATTTCATGTGTAAAACGCCTGATTGCACTGCAAATACATAACATTTGGACAGCATTTAGTACCATTTTGTATGAGAACGCAACGCAACCAGCATGGCGCCTACGTAACTTTGGTGTATTTTAGGGCAGAATCGGTTCCTTAGTTTTCTTCCTACAATAAAATCATTAGTCCTGTAGCGACATAATTTCGAGCATCAAAAATGATAAATAAAAGTATATTTTCATGAATTATAAATATGTACCAGAGCTTCATATAAACATATATCATTGTAATGATGCTATAAACCTTGTGATATTGTCCGTATACGCGCAGAACAATAAAACATTGCCGCACAAATGAAGCATTGTCACGACTATTTCGTAGATACATATATAAATGTTTTTGTGAAAATTTCATATTACATATTCAGGCTTTGACGATGCCAAGTAATTATCGGAAAATATTTGGATGTGTGTGTTTCGATGATACGTTTGTTTTTTATGTATGTTGTATGATGAATCAATATACATACCTTAACCGAAAGATAAAAAACTATTAGAGAAAAACTATTTAGAAGCTTGTAACTAGATGAATTTTATACTATGATTCGTATCAATTAATGACTTTAAGATTCAACTTTTGGTTCTACATTTGGAAAATATTCATTGCAATCAACGATATGAGAAATTCGAAACCGCTCAAACGTTTTACAATAAAATTTAAATAATTTTTTTATATAAATGTAAATTAGCCCATTTTTTAAGAAGCCTTTATCGATTTATTGATATTTTTTTATCATCAAAACTTTGTCTAATAAGCTGTTGAGCTGAGACTTCTCTTACATCGTATTTATAGATGGTGACCCAAGGGTTGATCCATCCTTATTTTGATTATTACATTATTAGAATTTATTTAATAGGGCTGACTTATTATTCAATTTGGTGCAACAATGCCCAGGAAGAGCTGTTGTCACTTGGAAACATTTAAAATTTATATTCCCAAGTGATAATTGATATCACTACTGCTTGAAATCAGGATTATATTTAACATTATATTTCCAAGTAAAAATTCGTAATGCTACTGCCCGATATGAGGGTAGTTTGAGAAGTGATAATATAAAAAATAAATCTGAAAGCATCTACTATTTTATATTTTTTCTTACCAATTCTATTTTTGCTTACCAATTTTTTTTGAAAAGCTTTGGTTCTCTATGCCAGACCAAACTTCTTATAAAAAAGTAAACTATTAGCTTTTTTTAGACTTTTTGAGTTTATAACATATTTTCTTCTATTTATTTAAAATTTAAATAGTTTTATCCATTTCAAATAAGATAGCTAAATTGTTAATTACATAATTTATTTTTTAATTTTTCAAGATAGCATTTACCGATTTAATAATCAGTTTTAAAGCGCATCTATTCCATAATTAAGACTAATTTTCAGTTCTTTTGTGAACAGTATTAATTCAATATGAAGTGTTTATTTGAAACGAATAAATTTATTGATTATTGAATTGTATTCCATTTGGCTTTGTGACGGTTGCAAAACCTTGAAATATAATTGAACTCTTAAAATATGTCGTAAAGTTTCTACAATGCATTCGACATGAATATAAAATAGTTATCATTTTTTTATTTTTATATTTTAATAGCCTCTTGTATAAAGTTGTCATAAAAAACTTTATGAATTTTCTTTCAACTATAATAATTTGAAGATATTACTTCTGTATATCTTGCATATTAATAACTACATTGATATGTTACATTTTACATCGCTATTTGTGTCGATTTATTTTGCTAATTTATTTTAGATTAAATGAAAAAAAGTATGTTACACAATGCATACCTACTATATGCATTTTGTAACATAGTTTCAGTCAAAAGGATTTTACATAATATTTTTTATTCTTATTTTTGAACAGCAATGAAATAGTTTTATGAGTTATTGTGATGATATGTGATTTTTATAAAAAAAATTCTAATGCCGAGGATATAGTATTTAATTTAATGATACAATGCTGGATAAGAGTGTTGGATACTTATTTGTCCATTAATTTTAAAAATTATATTATACTCGATGGTCAAAAAGAATGAAATGGCATACGATGTAACCAATTCAAATTATGATTTTTTCCTGATCTTTATCCTTTATCCTTGCCTTCAATATCCAACAATTGTCATTCCAATCTCCATAAATCGTTTCTTATATAAAGTTATTATAAAAAACTTTTACGTGCAGTAAATAAAATGGCCTGACAATAAAATTATAATTCTTCAATTTCACATCGTCCAGTTTTATGACGTTACAGTATCAAACTCGTATTTAATAACATGCACGCACTTCGTGATCGTATGTTTCATGTGTGGTCTCTAATTTACGATACTTAGTACCGGACGCCTCTGTCTTTAATACAAGTGTAATTGCTATTGACGAAACTTATTGTACTGTAATTTGCTCGCTTCATTCAGATCGAAAGGATTGAATTATAATCGCAAACTATTAATTAATCGAACATGTTAACAGCCCAGTGAAGAGCTCCACTTGTTTTTTAAGGAGATTCTTGCCGATATTGAGCAGGCTGCGTGTCTCGAGTCTTGGGAGGATGTCTTTATTTTTTTGCTCGATTTACTTACTTTTACTCATTCAGACAAAAATTGAATTTGAATTTAATTCCTTTCAATAATATTTATAATACAGAAAATTACATTATTAGTTTTTAATAATTTGTCATTTTAATGAACAATCTGTAGTATATTGGATCAACAAATTTTCTGATGGCGCAAAACGATGATATACAGGGTGTCCCAGACCTTAACGTCAAGCAGAAACTGAGTAATAGTATTGGCTTAACTATCATGAAAAAATTTAGAAAAAAAATTAAATTGCGTTGTTTGGTAACGACGAGCTTCTTAGTGCAACTCAGAGCTTTGGTGAAATCATGACCTTTCTTGGTTATTGTGGTTACCTTTGATTAATTTAGTTCATTTAAACTATTAGACTAAACTATACAACCGTAACCGTGAATAACATTTCTAGGACCGGAGTCAAAAATACCACAATTGCCTCTGTTGCTGTAACTTAACAATTGTTTTCAAGAATTAAGACGGTTTGTTGAACTATAAATTATTTTTTTTTTAAATTTTTGACAGGTTTTCTGTTAAAAACAAAAAAGAGTGCGCGTAAGGTTCACACGCGATTCAAGTAAAACTTATTTGCTACTGTACATGATGGCAAATAAGCAAAAATAAATGCATTATATAACAATTTTGAATAATGTTTATTAGTAATATGGTAACAATCGTGATGCACACATTTATTAGTGTCAACCATTATCCATTATACATTTATATAATGATAAATTATAAATTATATATTTTGATAGCATCAAAAATATGTATAATATTTAAAAACCATAATGTAATTAAAGTCATACTTCAAATATCACATGATCGGTTTGTCATTGTAATTAGCATTGAGAAATAAACTTTCATTAGTGAAATGAAGTAATTGCTGATTAATAAATTCTATAATATTCGAGCGTAACGAACTTCCGTTGAATTTGTGCGGATTTACAATCTAGTCGCGCCTAAAGAAGTTTTACTTCAAAAATGTTCTAAGTGTGTTTTCAAAAGTTGGAACACCCTTCTCTCATTTAATTAAAATGTTATTCCAAAATAAGTGTAATACATCAATTCTCTCTCAAAGTGCATACGAATACGTGATATAATTTATTTCCAAATTTATTCCAATCTTATATTTATTCGGAAAGTTAGCATTCAAATCGTACCATCTCTGCACTATTCCATAACTCTTTGGTAGTTGAAAAACAATTCAGAGGTCATATTTCAAAAGTGGAGTTTATGAACGATAAATTTTTCCTCGCCATATATATTATTTCGTTACGTAATATGACTGCGAGCGCTAGTTTTTCACAGTTGTCGGTGTCAAGAATATTGTTTTAATGCGAACAATTGAGTTTGTAAGTTGAGTGCACTTGAAATATGAAGCAACCTTTACGTTTTTTAAAGTATACTCATATGTGTGTTTCGTGTTCATTTTTTTGTTTTATTATTGATTTATTTTCTTTGCCAAATAATGTTCGCATGATAAATTTTTTTTGTGTCAATATTGTAAAACTTGATATTTGCACGAAGTACGTTTTCGTGCTGCTATTTGATGGCTTGTGAAAATTTTGTTTTTCTGAAATTTGTGCTTTCTATCTACTAAAATCTACTAAAAAAAGCGCTGGTATTTCGCAGCTATTCGATAATGTTTTATTTTTATTCTGTGGCGTAAAAATTAACACACTCCATTTTTTGCATAGTATAAGTAAAATAATTATCTATATATTATTAGCAAATGCTGGAAGACAGTTGTTTTGTAATAACTAAATACACAGGCACACATACATACATATACTCATATATATATATACATACATACACATATAAACAAACAATAAATAAAAAAATTAATACTTAAAATGTTGATTACGCGGCGTCTCCACCGTCTTGGCGTAAAAATAAGCTTACTACATTCAATGTGCTACTATTTAGTATACAGATAATGTTACAAACTCTTATCATAAAATATTACCTTCAGCTTTTTTTTTTGTTTTTTAAAATTATTTTTTCAATGAAGAAGTTGTATTGTAATTTCTTCTCGAAATTTAATTTAATCCCAGTGCTTATTTGATTTGCAACATAATCTGATAGCGCCGTTTCAGTGTGTTCATTTAATTTCGCTGAACTGCAAAGATTAAATATCTTTTGTGAAATTTTCATTAGATGTTATAAGGGTAAGGTTGCGAGAGGGTTTCCGTATTCATTGACCTGTAATAGGATTATGAATCTAACCCTTAAATTCTTACCAACGAAGTGAAAAACTGTAAACCGGCGATGTTAATGAGTTTTTTTTTCTGTTGCACTTGATCTGCACTTTTATTTAATTCTTGTATATCAAAATATTTAAATAAAAAAATTCATTATTGTATAATTATGATAGCTCTGATAATATTTTCACATTATTATCATATTATCATATTATTTTCAATGTACCCAACTTTAATGTTTGAATTCATATTTCGTATCAAACATAATAATGGTATGATTAACATAATCAGCTTTGTTTATTTTTACAGTCTAAGTGTGTTTAAACTCTTGCCTTCTTCCTACATTAATATTAAGTTCGTTGTAGGCGTTTGTTATATCCTGTTCTTCAAAAATCAATTAGTATACCTCCCAGAATTAATCCCAGTGTTTTTTGCTTTGTGAACAGGAACTGCAAACACGTTTCGATCAAACAAACGATGTTGAAATAAGTCAATGAGTTAAATCATCTTTTTAGGATATTCAGAAAGGAACTTATAGATTATATGCTTTGATTTGTATACTTAGATCTCAAATTATTTGAAGTGGATATCTTAATCAAAATATCTGTTGACCAATTTCTTCAAAATTGACACATAATATATTTTTTGATATACCTATACTTCTTTAAAATTTAAATATATACGGGATATCGGTTTTGTTGTTATTAGTTCGGTATTTTTCGATTTTTGCTAATGAGTTTAAATATTAGAGAAGAGAAAATAGAAGAAAAAATATTAGAAAGTAGTTCGTGTTTCATACTGAAAGTCTTACTAAAAGTATAAATTTTGTATGACTTCCAAATAAACTTGGAATCATTTACAGGGGCTTTAGGCTATATGAAATTTTTATATAGATAAAGGAATATTTATAATTATCCTGCACTGTTATTTGATAACGCAACATTTCGTTATTAATTAAATTCCTATCCACAAAAATTGTTTCAGTAAAACTTTTGGTTGCATGATAGCAATTAACTCATTAGTAAGTCTATAAACAGCGTGCGCAAAAAGCGTGTTTCCTTTATTACCTCTCTGTTATATATAAATAATAAACAGCATTGATTGTATTCGAATTCAGCGAAAAGCTTTGATTAAATTCCAATTATTCGAAATTATTTGTGATTTCAAAAAAACTTACAATTAAAGAACTTCATATATTGTTGAAAAATAATTGAAAACATATTCATCGATAAACTTTAGATAGAAGAGTGATATATTCAAAAATGAAATTTGAAGTACCTACTAATAAATATATTAATGCATTATTTTGAAAACTACTTCTTAAATGCTAAAACAAATAAAATGCAATCATTGTAATTGTAATTACAACACAAGTTACCCTTGAAAAAACTTTCACCAAGTTTTTAATTGTGAGAACCGTTACTCAAATTACTTGAATGCATCGTAAAGGGTTAACACATACCAATTATAATTTCGAAAATACAATTACTTTTGAATGATTTTCTTGTTGTTTTTGGTTCGACTGATACTCACATATAAGTCTATATTAGGGAATGCAATACCGATGGAAAATTTCAATGCCGGTGTTTCGGTAATTTTTCATTTTAAAACCGGAATACCGGTAAATTACCGGTATTTTTATTATCTTGAACAAACGTAAACAACATTGAAAGTTACTAGTACAAATATAAACAAATGTATATACGACTACAACTATATTAAACTAAACATTAAAATAAAACAATTAATTTATTTTTTTAAATAATAATTTAACAAAATTATATCCAATTTAATTAAAAACAAACTTATGAGTAAGAAAGACCAAAAACTCATAAAAGATCATATTACATTATTATGATAAACTGTATTGTCTGTATTCGATGTGTTAAATTAGCATAATCTCCAATATTTAAAAAAAATAATTTTTCTACACTAATTTAAGAACGGATACTTTGTCGAGATAAATAATAAGTTACTATAATTATTGAGTATTGTTATTTGAAACAATGTGATGCTTCTATAGTATTTTCAAACTTCGAAACGTTTTCGAAAAATAATAGTTTATAATTGTAATAAGAAGCAAAAATATTTAGCAATTATCATAATTATTATGTATAAAATTAGAAAAAAATATAGATTACACAGGGGTAATCTGTATGATATAAAATATTTTGGCGCAAATATCACTTAAAAAACTGTTACATTTTTATTTAAGATGAAACAAACATCATTATCTATCACCCCAATTCTATTTTTTGTAACACGATATGTAGCCCTTAGTAAAGCAATAAATATTCAGTTTAATGACGAGTTCAGATAATATTTGACATTTGTTTATCCTATAGAATCACTTGAAGATATAGCTGTTTATGCGATTATGGAATTTCCGAGAAATTTAAACTTTAATGTATTATGTATCAAATAGCGCTTATGTAAAAATACCGAAAATACCGGTATTTTTGGGCTAAATACCGGTGAAAATACCGCCAAAAAATCGGACGGTTTACCGGTAATTCGGTATATCGGTATACCGGTACAGCATTCCCTAGTCTATATATGTGATATCGACATTAAAAAATTTAATTTTAATTAACATTAAAAATTTTCAAATTTTCGAAATATACCTAGGTATTTGTCCGCCAAAAAATGTTAATGTTAATTTTGAACTTTCGAATGGTAATAAAAACTACTTTGCTGATTTTTGTATAAATCTGTTTATTTTTGCTATTTGTTAATTGAATACACAAGCCAATTAAGCATTGTAATTGTAC
Source organism: Ctenocephalides felis (assembly GCF_003426905.1). NCBI lineage: Eukaryota > Metazoa > Arthropoda > Insecta > Siphonaptera > Pulicidae > Ctenocephalides > Ctenocephalides felis. Next base: position 52,257,866 of record NW_020539725.1, on the reverse strand, counting down.
ACTGCAACACAATAGAAAATTTTTATTGTGGTTTTTGAATGATATAAACAAATAATTTATGACAAAATTGATAAAATCCAACCTTTACTCGAAACTTTCATTTTAATCAGTCGATCGAAATCCGCAACCCGTCACCCGATTCGGTCTCGAAGGACCATCGCGTACTTTCTAGGCCGTTCAAGTAAGTTCCATTACCATTGTCCGCGAGGCCGATTCACGCTGTCAGTCTGGAGGCGAGGATGATGTAGCGTCGGCGCGCTTACACCTGCCGCCGCCGACCAATCGCGGCCTGTGAGAGAGGCGCTCGCCGAAGATACGAAACCGGTCCATCGCTCTGACTCTTACTCTTACTCTGACTCTGAGTCTTCATAGTCGTGTTGTTGTTGTTTCTCGTTAATCTGCCTCCGCGACCGGACCGCAACTGCCATCGAAGATATGAACGCCGCGTGTTTGCAGCGTGGACCTTCGATGAAGGACTCGGCGGAAGGAGCAGTGGTGGACCAGATTCGGTTTCGATTATATTTCTGTAGACTTTTTCCATACCTTTCCAACAGTTGCAATATCAACTAGATGTAAGTGGAATTCTGTCTTAAGGCAATTAAGGCATCGTGCCTTAAGGAAATATGCTGGAACTTCCAGTACCGCAATTCAAAATTCGAGTAATTAAAAATAATCAATAAAAGTTGATCAATGATTTGAAACTTTTAATAGAATTTCGAACCATATTAAATCATTCTATCTTAAATCATTTATTTTGAAATATTTTACAAATTCTGAACTTTTTTTCAAAGCAATCGTGTTGTTTTAACTGCATAAAGACGAAATATCAAAGCGCGTAAGCGCCGCGTCGCCGTCTAACGCGTAAACATTGGTACGAAACCCATAGAAATGTAAACAAAATTTATACTTATTGTTAAAATCTCTATAAAATATCTGATAATTTGATGTGCATAATTATGTAAATTGTAGTTTTTCATTTAGTCAATACAAATAAAATGTTTTTTGAATTATTCAAATCGGACACTCCGTTCTCTTAAAAACTGAGTTACCGTTTTTGGCACTTTTTGCCCCGTATCTTTGGAACGGCTAGACCTGCCTTCACCAAAAACTAATCAGCACGTCTCCTTATCAATACGAATCGAATGTTTTTGAATTATTCAAATCGGTTGATCCGTGTTCCTGAAATCGTCGACGAAAATTTGTATCCGCACATACATACACACACGCACACACACACACACATACATCCATTTTTTCTAAGGTATGCCAAAATGTTCAGAAGGTTTTGAAACGTAAAGATATATAAAAATTTTCATTTTCGATTTCTATAACTTGCCCTACGGGAAGTTAATAACTTGACTTTATAAGAGCAAGATGCTGCATTCCTACAATTATGTTGGTACTTGAACATTATTTTTGAAAGTCCGTTAAAATGCTTTATTCCTTTTAACAAGTTTGCGGTGAATTCTGTAGCATTTATTTTTATTATGGTATAAAATGACATAAATGCTATAGCATTTAAATCTGGAAGTCAATTATTTTGAATTCAACATCATATAATCTTTTAACTTTATATAAAATTCCTATTAGCAGTTAGCTCAGTCGATAGCGGATTTCAGATTATGAATAAATTAATATGAAGTATTGTAGTTCATTCCCAAATTTGGGTAATTTTCCAATTTTTAAACTGCATCAAATCTATGACCTTTTTTGCAAAACCTGAAAAAAAAAACAAATACTTTAATGACAGCAAAATGCGTTCACTCTCATATATATAAAATCTTTATTTTTATACGATAATTTATTAAAAAATTATCAGCAATTATCTCACTCTTATTTACAATAACTCAAGTAATAAAAATTATCAGAACAAAGAAAATATTATACAAACAACGAAATAAATTGATAAAAATGATTTAAATAGACAAAATAATTTAAATTAAATACAAAATAGACTTAAATAAATAAAGAAATAATGTCATTATTTTAACACAGTTAATTGCTAGCAGTAGTACTCATTTTTACATTTCTCATCTTTTTATTAATTTAAGATATAAAATTATTAACATTTTTAGTAATTATCATATAATACAAATCTGTGATTATTTTAAATAATATTTAAATATTTGAAATAATTATCAGAAAACTTGTGATGTCAAGCAGTTGGGACAACGGTTTATATTTAAAAATATAGATAGCAATATATTTTCAAGTGAACAAAGTCCTTCGCAGAATTAATAATTCATCACTATTTCAAAAGTTGTGAAAAAATTCATCACATAAAGTTAGGATCAGTGGGGTGAAATATATAAAACCGAACGAGTTATCTATAAAACTTAACCCGTCAAGTTGAAATCATCACATCATAAAATTAATAAGTTGTTATTCATGCTTGCAAAGAAATATGCATATAGGTCATTCTTTTACAAATCGCACAGATTTTGAGTAAAATAAAATGTCTCATTTTAGAATTATCTGAATTTGTTTTTACAGATAATATACATACAATCATTTAAAACGTATTTCACAATTTTGCTGAAAAAAAAAAATTACGTAAATATTTACTATTGAAATATGAATTTTTTGCTCAATTTCTATGAACATCCTCTGCGCTAAATTAATTATCACTAGATAGAATCAGTATTATTATTTTTTTTATTGCATTCATATTGAAGTGAACTTTGTAATAATTTAACTTGAATAATAATAATAATAATAATAATAATAATAATAATAATAATAATAATAATAATAATAATAATAATAATAATAATAATAATAATAATGGCGCAGAGGACCTTCATAGAAATTGAGCAAAAAATTCATATTTCTATCGTAAACATTTACGTGATTTTATGTATGTATGCGGTTTGTAAAAGAATGACCCATATGTACATACATTTACGATTCATATTTATAGGGTCTACAAGAGATCCAGATACACTCGAACACTCATTCGAACACTGTTTCATAAAAAATGCAAGCTAAATATCGCGAGTATTTATAAGGAAAAAGATATATATAAACTGCTGAATATTTTCTCAATCTAAATCTTTTCTATTTGAAAGTGCAATCCTTCTGGTTAATAATCGATAATAATTTCATTGAAATGGCTGTCGAACTTTTAAATGGCTATCAAAAAATTCTAAATTGCTACCAATAAAAAAGTTATATCGCGAATATTTCTACTTAAAAATATCAAATGTCAGTTCCTTCGACCCTACCTTGACCGTCCCTGCCTAATGTGTTTTTTACTGCACGGCTCCCGTCCCTATTAACCAACATTGACCCCCTCTGGCGCCGCGGCCGCGCTCCTAACTCTTTTTATTATGGCTTATTTCCTCGCCGCCGAGCCGTACTCGACCGACGCACACATATCGCCTTATAGTAGGTACTTGCCGATCGCTCTCCTTTGAAAGCGAGAAACAAAAGAAGTTCGGAATATGTCAGGAGATGATTCCACAGGTGATCCGGCCAACACGGGCACCTGGAAGATGGCGATAGCGGGTTCATTCATAATGGTCGCTGCTTTCGGTGGCACTTTCTCGGTTGCCACCGAAAATAAATCATCATGGATGGCATCGTGTCTTAAGGCAAATTGGTGGTACTTCTCGTACGGTAATCAAACATTCGAGGAATAAAAATATGTAGCGACCTGTCAACACACGTCGCATCTCAACTTGACAGATGTACATTATTTTGGGCTCATCATAGTGTCAGCGCAAAAACAAAAGTTGAAGTGTCAGTTCGGATCTCTCTATTGTTTCTCTCCAGTCTCATTGCCAAAATTATAATTCTTGAAACCTTTTCTTTTTAAATTGTAAATACGCAAATACTAACTACATTTTATAAATGATCAATATGATTACACATTGTGTTGTCAATACTAATCATACATAAATTAAATTAAATATAAAATATAATATATCGTGGAATTTAATATGTCTTCAATTTTGGTACTACATATGGACCACGGCTTTCCATAAATATACAATAATCAATTAAATAATAATATTCAATATAAAATAATTTTTTTAAATAATTTCAATCATTATAAATACTGTGAATTTTATTATTCATATTTTATAGATCTATTATATTTGGGCGACGACCTCTATATATGTCTACAAGAAACATAAGCAAAAAAACAAATCGAGTCGAATAAATGCTTTCGTGGTCCTCATCTCATATTTCTAAGAATTATATAGCATTTTAAAATTGAATTGTCCTAGATATGTCTAAATAGCGACGCTATATTGTACGAATGTTGGTATGAATGATAGTATGCATCTGTATAAGATTGCTATCATTGGGTGATAGCAGCATAGAAGCAGTCATTAACAGATATTAGTGAAATAGAGACGAATAATGTAATTAAGAGATTTATTAAAGACAATATATAAGTATTAGAGTTACTAAAGACAAAGCGTAATATTAGAGACGACTACAGGTAACGCAAAGTTAAAATTATTTTTATAACAACTATTAATTTAACTTAATTTTTGAAATTTTCAGAAAAACTTTGCATAATTTAGTTAAAAATGAAACAATTGATTTTTATTTCAATTTCTTCAACATTTTGAAAACGCTAGACCTTCATTCGCCAAAATGTAATCATTTTTTCACAAGATCAACACGAGCTTTGTTTTTTTTGAATCATTCTAATCGGATACTACGTTCTTTCAGAGATTGTTATTTTTGCACTTTTTGCTTCGTATCTCCGAAACGGTTGGACTTGCCTTTTCCAAAAACTAATCACTGCGCCTCCACGTTAATACTTATCGAATGCTGATTGAATCATTCAAATCGGTTGAGTCGTGCTCTTGAAATTGTGGACGAAAAATTGTATTCAAACATACACACACATATATCAATTTTTTCTATATATCTTAGGCGTGTAATCTTTTAGCATGTTAGAACCATAAACTTTATCATCAAAACAGTTAAAACAAAAGAAATTCAACAATTAATTGCAAAGAATGGCTTTGCCGATCTTTAGCAAATTTAATCAGTACAACAGTTGGAACTGTTTTTGAATTTTTAAAATCGGGTTAGGACTTTTGGGTAAAATGTCGTCAGAATGAAATTTTAAACATTATAATAGTATTAATTATTAACTTCCCGTAGGGTAAGTTATAGTAATCGCAAAAAAATCGAAAATGAAAATTTTTATATATCTTTACGTTTCAAAGGTTTCTGAACATTTTGGCATACCTTAGAAAAAATGGATGTATGTGTGTGTGTGTGTGTGTGTATGTATGTATGTGTGTGTATGTATGTGCGGATACAAATTTTCGTCGACGATTTCGGGAACACGGATCAACCGATTTGAATAATTCAAAAAACATTCGATTCGTATTGATAAGGAGACGTGCTGATTAGTTTTTGGCGAAGGCAGGTCTAGCCGTTCCGGAGATACGGGGCAAAAAGTGCCGAAAACGGTAACTCAGTTTTTAAGAGAACGGAGCGTCCGATTTTAATAATTCAAAAAACATTCAACTTGTATTGACAAGATAAAGAATTGATCAAATTTTCATAAAGGCAGGTCTAGCGGTTTCGGAGATCTAACGAAAAAAGTAAAAAAAAATGCCATTTGGCGGTCAAAAATGATCATTAGACATATGCACATCAAATTTTCAGATATTTTATAGAGATTTTAACAATAAGTATAAATTTTGTTTATTTTGCTATGGGTTCCGTACCAATGTTTACCCGTTAGACAGCGACGCCGCGCTTACGCGCTTTATATTTTGTCTCTATGCAGTTAAAGCAGTAAGATTGCTTTGAAAAACAAGTTCAGATCTTCCAAAATATGTCAAAATAAAGAAAACATTTTTTTTTTCAAAAAAAATTTTTTTTTTTTTTTAAAAAAAAAGTAATTTTCTGTCCAATTTATAGTTTCTCAAAAATCTTATTTTTTCGAAGTAAATTTTTTTCAAAAATGTTAATCGTTTTCAAAAAAAATAATAATTTTTGGTACGGGAAGTTCCAGCAATTTGCCTTAAGGCACGATGCCCTAATTGCCTTAAGACAGAATTCCACTTACAGCTAGTTTACACACATTTCAAGGGGATCATTATTAATTATAGCTTGAGAAGACCATAAACATCTTGAAAATTTCGTGTTCGATTTTGAAACTTATTCCTAAAATTAATTGAAGGAATTTGGTCTAAAATAAATGTACTAACAAGTATGTGTTAATTAAGCAGTAATAAAATTCAATTACTACAAGCCTTGTTATAATATGGTTATAATTGTGTTGAATAAATAAAAATGTAATAATGTGTATGAAAGATACATTTATAAGTTTTATAGTGAGTAATTTCATTGAGATTAAAAACACTATTATAATCAAACATTATCATCATACATAACTTCGAAGAAAATTGTACGAGCCAACCCATTATATTTTCAATGCGAACATAAATTATTAATGATATAATCAATAAATTAATCATTACTCTTGTTTCTTGATCGAAAACAAGTTTAAAACAAGAGATGAATTACTCTGTATCTTAAAATCTGTAAGTCATTGTATATTTTTCCGCCGTGTAATGCATTGTATTTCTCTTAATAAGCCCAAGATCTTCTAGTATATATTTTCGCTTCTTCAGTTGCGTTTTATACGATGGACGTGCCTGAGTTATGGAGCTTATAAATAAATTAATTATGTTACATGGAAATGATTAATAGATCGTTTGATTGCTGATGGAATCGCCATTTTAGATATCTGTCGGCTTCTTGGTCTATTATCTTGATAAAAAATAGTCTGTTAATGCTTAGGCACTAGTAATTTAAATGCTTTGATAATTACGGAAAAAGGGTTACAAATTAATATCTGATAGGAATTATGATTAAGAAATAATCATTGTAGGTGACAGGTTTTTGCAGATGTACGGGAATAGATAAATTTAAATTTATTAGCAAACTTAATGAGGCAGTAGGTCGGTTGGCATACAATAAAATTTCCATTGAAACATAATTATAAATAGGCTTAATTATGAAGTTAGCTATGAATAGATGGCGCTATTGTATCGTATACATTTTGAATAAAATAATGTTTACTCCTATCCTAATTTTAATAAATGCGTTTTTCAAAGTATGCAGGTAAATTTTTGATACTTTTTTAAATACTTTGTTCAGCTTATCCCATGGCTTGTTGGAAAAGTTCTATTTCTTGTATGTATGTTTGATTATTTACTTGTGTGTATCACGTACACATGTGTCTAAAACACATGTAGATTTATTGTTCGCCTTACCTTTGGCGCATCTAAAGTACTTAATTCAAGTGCTGTAAGAATAAGAATGCATGCGTTATAAATAAAAATGATGTGAGTGCGTCTTTGAATGGAAATCTTGTCCTGAGTGCACTCGGTTAATCATGTCCTACAGCACTCAACTTGAATATTCTAACAATAAGATCATTTAGAATTTATTATAAAAGAATTTTGTTATATTTTCTAAAATCAGAATAATTGTCTATAATTTGATGCTTTATTAGTTTTTGAATTTTCGAAGGGAATAGATTTATATGTTTTTGCCACAAAATCCTGCTTGCTAATTCTATGCCCTATCGACGTTTCAAGTCACACTGAATCATTTGATACTACAATTAGAAAAATATATATCTATGTATGTATATGTGAGCTAAAACTTGATTCTTGTACACAATTCTAAAAATAGAAGATATTAGAAAAGGGAGTAATGTGGCGACTTTTGTTGGCCATGAGTGCAAAGTTGGTTTGGCAGTAAAAAACAAAATAAGATACGTGTCATGATGTTTTAGAATTTGTAAAAAGTTTTATTATAAATTAATATACTTGCTCATTGGTGACCTCAACGTGGTTTACTGGCTCAATGTCCAGCGATTTTTTTCCGTTTTATATTTTTAATATATTTATGAAAAATCATTAAAATTTAGCAGACCTCTTCTATTAGGACATACTACGTGTATAATATCAAATAATAATCCTCTTGATCTTTTAGTGATTCTTGTTTTTTTAACTATCCATTAAAAAGATAAATTACTTTGTTTACATTTCAAAATATTAGAGAAGTCCTAAAATATGAAACTTTCTTTCTAGTTGACTACCATTAACGAATACAATCTTCATGGAGATGTGGCAGATATAGATCGCAACTTTTGTAAAAAGATCTCAAATTTCCAGACATTTAGAACATTTTGAGATCAATTATAAGACGGAATAAAATAAATGATTGTAAGTAGCTTTTTTCCTTAAAACAATTGTTTTTCCGCCACGTGGTTTTAGAATTTATTAAATTTCTCCTTAGATAACTCCCGCTGTTGGGTATAATTTAACCCTTGTAGCTGTATTAAACACTGATTTGGTATAATTTATGTATTTGCTGCAGTTATAATTACACTATTGATTTGTCACTAAGTTCTAATTGAATAAGATCTATTTATTGATTATTTATTATACATGTTGTTACGCGGACCCTTCAGGGGTCGTCCTCATGGCCAATATAATAGAATGAAAATACGTTCGAACTTTACAAAATAAGACTAAATTATATTAAAAAATCTAGTAAAATTACTTTAACAATTTTATTTACAATGTTCCATCTGTAATTGGACAATCTAAGTAAATTAAGCAGATCGATGATCTATTGATCTATGAAGCTATTAAAATATTTGAAATAAAGCGATTGATTCACACGTATTATTAATTATCATAATACCTAATTACATTAGAATTTAATCATGTAGCATTGCAAAATAAAATCAAATGCCGACATCCATAAAGTTGATCAAAATGAAGTCGAACGATGTACGAGTTGAATGCATTAATGCTATTATGTCGTGCTTTCGTACTCCCGCCAGGATCATGCGAGAATATTATACGGCAGCAATGTCAGGGATTCCAAAATTATAAATAATTTAAGACAGACAAAGAATAAATGAAATAAAATACATAAAAGAAAAATAGTTGGAAATTTTGATGAAAACTATAAAGCCTAACAATGGGATAAATATAACAGGTACCTATAAAAGAACTGATGCTGTAATAAACAGCTGAGGCACAGGATCAAGAAATATGAAAAGTAGGGCGTTCCCTCAAAATGGGGAAAAAACTCCTGCATTGTAGATTTGCACCATGATCCTGATATATATTTTAATTAAAGATACACTTTAATGAGTTTAAATGCATAATTGTATTTTTTGATAATTATTTTCTATAAAAACAAAAAAATGTAATATGATACCCAGAACAAGCAGGAAATAGGATGCTCGCAGCTAAGTTGACTGTTTCCAAATTATCTATTATAATTTATTTTTTTATGTGTTTATATTGCTGATTTAATTTCGATTAAACTGTTGAGGGAACACTCTGCTTCATTGGAAATAACAAGCTAACAACTATAACATTCGCGTTATTACGTGTGAGCAAGCATTAAAAGAACTTATAAGTGGATGGATCAGATCAGATTTGTCGGGGTTATCGATCAAGCCGAGTTGATATCCACAGGTACTTTGAAAATTAACAAAATGCTTATTGCAGGCATATTTTTTCATTAATTTAAAAAAATAAATTATTTATATTTGATTCAAGCGCGCAATGGTCACATGGATTTTCGAAAATTACTTGGTTGAAAAGATTTTAAGATACGTCAATTTGAAATGATAGCATAATCTGCCAAGAGATCTAACGTAGAATACATTTGATGATTTGTTCTATAATATCTTATAAATAACTAATTAAAAAAAAACATTTTGTCATTTTGAGTGTACTTGTAAATATAGAAAGATTCGAAAAGCTTCGTTATTGAATATTGCTATTATTAGTTTTTCGAGCAACTTTTACATAAATATTTTTTTTTTTAATTTACATTTTTTCTTTCTTGATTGTATCTGTATAAATTGATCTAAATAAGTTAATTTATTTTTTCGTATAGAGAATTAAGGTTTTATGAAAATAAATGTAATAATTACATAAGTATGATTCTCAAAAAAACTTACATTTCGCAAGATAATTCACCTTAGTTAGAAATTTTTAATATTGCATCATTTGCGCGTTTTCAGGGTTTGCATTTCATGTGATCCAGGTATGAAGAATTTCAACAATCTTAAAATAATTAATAATAATTTTTCTATATTAAATTTATGGTTCAAATAAAAAAATGCCCGAATTTATTCAACGTGTGAATATTATAATAAAGAATTTCAACAATATTAAAATGATAAATTTTAATTTATCTGTATCAAGATGTTCTTATATATTTTTAAACCGATACCATCCAATGGTTCAAAATAATAAAATATCAGAACACTCTATAAATTTACTCTATACTAAATGCTCTATTAAATATTGCAGATGATATAAAACTATTTAGTGAATATATGAATATAAAAAATATAAATTAATTACAAGTATACACAAGGAAATAGAAAAACACTTGTAAGATTTTTAAATTGAAACATCTTTTTCATTATTTTATATTTTTGGAAGTTTAATTAACCTCTCATATTCATTCCTGATTGCATTTATTGTCAACTTTCATTACATTTGACTTATCTTTATGATTATATTCCTTTTATTTTTATATGATTTTTAACCAGTTATAATGAATTACAAAAACAAAGTAAAAGGAAATATGAGCATATTGTCAGTCAATGTTTCGCAATGAACATTCACTGTGCACCTGCTGCATATAACTCCCGAGATAATTTCTCGCTTAAGACATTTTTCTGATTTTTTTATCTGAATAACATGATGATTATTAAAGCAAATAAAGTATTTTTCTCAAATATGTATAATTAATTCTAATGCCAAATATCAGAATTTTAAATAACAAACTACAAACTTTTGCAATAGTGATGTACAATCACACTTAAATTCTTTTTTTTTATTATTGAATATTGATAAAATTGTTTTTATCGGCCAATCAAAATTTCACATCGAATTACCGAATGCAAAATAATTTCGCAACATTCCAAGTAACTACGGCCGATTGGCTGCACAGAAATATGTAATCTGGCGTTAAGTACAACTCATTATTTACGTTGTCTGTAATTTTATCCATATCAAATTGAAAAGCGGCTACTTGAGTTTGACAACATCTCATAAATCGTAAAGAACGCAATCGGCAGGAGTGTGGATAGTACTTGTGTCCTTGTTGGATGAGGAATATATCTGGTTTTGTGAATTATATCTCTTAGGGCTTGCACACATGTGCGATGCGATATTAAAAGACAATCAGCATCTCAATTTGAATTTAATTTTGGGCAGGGATCAGAACTGATGAGTCCCATGAGCTGTTGTGATAAACTTCTTCTAACTAAATCCTTTTTAGAAGTCTACCTGCCTTGCCAATATATTTGATGCATTTTTTTATTACAAGTTTTCTAATAGTGTTGATATATTTTTAGCTTAATAAAAGCAATGTTTTCACTTTTTTTCTCTCTTTTATTATTAATCATCAGAACATAAATAAATTTTATAAATTATTTTGATTTACATTATTTACATATAATTATAAATTGTATTTACCCCGGTGGGTAATTACTATTAGATACATTTATTGCATTAAATTTTTTTTTACATGAAAACATTAAAATTTATGCTTTCAAATGGTGTAAATGATATTAACACTGCTTGATCTCAGTTAGTCTGAATCGAAGGTTTCTACCAGGGTCTTAGAAAATATTAATTTGTATTTATTTGTTATTACATTAGATGTACATTTTTATTAAATCTTATCTAATATTTAATGAATTTATTACCAAAATTTTTCTAGCATGAGTACTGATTATTTCTGACTTAATAAGGACGATATTTTCACCCTTATAGTCTATATCTTCAAGTGAAAATATTATTACTATTGCTGAAAACAGTTTGTCCGAAACGTGGGTTTAAACCTGGAACTTTATGATTATTATTTGTATCTAATAGTGTTACATTAGCTTTAACATTTTTGTTCTTGGAAATTTACACACTTGATTATAATTGTCTTACAAAATTCAGTAAGTGTCTACTATATGAAAATTTATTGAACATGTAAATTAACTTAATTAAATTAAATTTGATTTATATTTTATTTAATTTGTTTAAGGTCAAATCCAGTACATCATCTAATTAATCTAATCTTAACGGTTTTATCATTTATTTCAAATATAACATTTATTGAGTTATTGATTAAGTAGAGCAGAGCATAAAAAAGAGATGTTTTTCTGGAATCTATTAATATAAATTTCAGTTAAAATTAGATAATTTATTCTAATAAAAAACTATAATCATTCGAAAAATAGTGATAGTAATAGTAAGTTCACTGGGAATTAAATTTTCAAATTATTATATAAATGACAACTTCTACGGTAATTTTTATGCCTACGGTAATTTTTATGCCTTGTCAAGACTACAATATTAGATATTTCAATTCAATTGAAAAATATTTCCTTCATTATAACAAATATAACTGTATACTTTGTTCATCATTTTTGATGCATCGATAGGTAAATTGACTAGTTTTATCGATGGCAACTTTTTCTCAAGATCTGAAAATTGTTTTGAAAATGTTTCAGATAGAGCAAATAAATTGAATCTCAAAAATCGACTCAATCGACTTTCAGTGATAAACCATCTTAAAAAAATACTAACAATTTTTTTATTAATTTCCCATAGAGCAAGGTATTTGTAATAGTCAACAATCGAAATTGTAAATTTTTTGCATTTCTTCACGTTTTGAGGGTTTTTGAACAATTTGTTTTTTTGAATGTGTGTGTGTATGTATGTATGGATACAATTTGTCGTTCACGTTTTTGGGCGCGCGTATCAATAAATTTGAATGGTTCAAAAACATTCGATTCTTATTGATAGGGAAATTCGATGTGCTGCTTAGGTTTTGGCTAAGGCAGGTCTAGTTGTTTTAGAGATATGGAGCAAAAAACACAGAAAACAGAAATCGAGTTTTTGAGAAACGAAGCATCCGATTTAAATGAAATTTTTTAATTCGTAATGATGGGGAGATGCGGTGATTAGTTTTTCGTTCCAGTCCAAGTCCAGCCGTTCCGGAGATACCGAGCTGAATGTGCAAAAAATTGCAGTTTTTGAAAGAACTAAGCATCCGATTTGAATGATTCAAAAAACTTTCTGCTTGTGTTGACACAACGATTGCTTTTGGTTTTGTTTTTCAAAAAAAAATTTTTTTAATGATTCGAATTTTAATTTTAATTCTAGCTAAAGTTTACTTGTTTCACTCACTTATATACTTCAAATAAATAATTTTACCTTTGCAATTCAGTTTATATAATTCTTATAAATATTAGGCAATGTCCTTTGTTTTAAATTCGTTGATTAAATTTTGTTCATTTACTTTTATGTAAACATATATAAGTTACAGTATTTATAATAATCTATTTGAAAGCACTTAATATTCCTCGAATATAATTTCATTACGGGATGGAAAGTTTTAGCAATTTGCCTTAAGACACGATGCCATACACCAATAGTTCATTACGTTTTGACACAAATAATGTGCCATTACTCAGCATTTCAAGTAGAGGAAAACGTAAACAAATATTATGTACTAATAATTATTGAAACAAATTCAAGGCTTAGCATGCCTTATAAAAATCTTAAATTTTACAAAATTAAAAATCGAATGTGTACGTACCCTTAGTTTCCAGCCTTGGATATCTCTTTTTATCCAGTACATATATTCTTTATTTTTGTTCGCTTGAGGTTTCATTCGCCACTCGCTCCGATTTCAATCATGTTTTTTTTCTGCCTTCGCGACTCCCCTTCGCGGTGTCTACACCTGTTCAGGTAAGACGATCCGCTTAGTCTGAGATATAAATAAGTGCGACGTGCAGGTCAGTTATCGATTAATGCAAATTTCTGTTTATTAATTAAAAATGATGTAATTTAATACATGTAGGGAAATTAAGTGGTAATTATATTTTTATATTAATGGCTGTATTAGAACGGCCGACCACTGGAGCGCATCCTTTATCAGATCATTTTCTCGGGATTTTTAGATCTGGGAGTTGATTGAGTAGTAACTAGAAGGATGAAATTGCATTAAAAAGATTGAATACAGTAGTTATTTTCATGTATTGGCGGAATATTTACAGACAGTTACAGTTGTTATATTAAGGATGAAATGTTTTGTCCGAAGGCTGAACTTATGGACATAGTATATTTCGACTGTAGATTTAGGTCTTATTTCAAATATTTCAAAACAATTTTCAAAGAACTCATGCAATTTGAAGTTTTATTTCAAATCTCACTTTCGCATTAAATATTAAAAGACTTGTTTTTAAGACATCTAAGATATTTTAAAAGAATATTTCTAACTCATTCAGTATGATTTTTTATCATGATTGCAATTGAAATTGCTCGCTAAATCAAGTATATAAGCCTTGTATATAGTTCGCATTATTCCATTAATGTGGTTTGCATAGGCTTTGTTAGATGTGATACATACATTTGTCTCTGCATTTTCTTTTTATTTTTACCTTGATGGATATTATATTGTTTTTAACCGCGATTCTGAATGCAATCTCGTGTTTGAAAAAACTAAATGACATTCTTATTTATATTATATCATAACAGAAATATATAATAGAAATTATTATGCAATGGAGAAGCACCAACAGAAAAATATAAGCTTTATTAAATTTTTTTTTAATAAAGGTATTATTGATATAAACTATACAGTGGTCAGTAAAATTTTAGGTATTTATTAAAGTTACATTACCTATAATGAAAATTACTAATGAAATTTTATATAAATAAAATTCAAACTATAATTTATTATTAGTTAACTTATTTTTCCATTCACACATTGTCTTTTTTTACTTAAAAACAACTAATTCAGAATCTCGAGAAACTAACCAAAACTCAAAAGTTCTTATCGAATTCAATGGACTGGTTTTTAAATTCTTGAAATCGCTACAAACTTCCAGTTCGTTTTTTTTCATGAACATGGTTCGCTTTATTTTCATGTTTCATTTAATTTGGATGTGAAACACAAATTGGAATCTTATATTTTCTAGAATCTCTAAGGTCTATTGCCCGTAACTATAATAAAATTTGGTCTATCCAAACTCTAACCAAAGTTTCTTTGTGCTTCTTACTATTCTGTTATTTATTTATATATATATATATATATATATATATAAATAATATATAAAATATTAATTAACTACACGGTGCTTCGCTTCTTTACCATTTCTCATTGATAATATTTTCCACATTCCCCCATTGATATAGTGCTATAAATTATAGGCAATACCAAACACTTATAATACGTAATAAATTCTCTGAGCAAAAAATAGCTGCAGAAACTCTATTTTAAATATAAAAACCTCAGTATCAGTATGCATTAAGAAAAACTCGGTACAACGATTGAATGATCATTGGCGCAAATAGTTTGCGCAACGTACAATTACTTTACACTTGAGTAATTAATTGCGCTACTTCATAGACTTTTTATTGAATCAACGCCACGGCTACTGGATCGATCCCAAAGCAATCTATTAGAGAATTATCGGAAATGATCAAACGACTACCTATATATACATATATGCATATAAATACACGTTTTCCAAGAATGTCGAGCAAAGCTAAGGATATATGAAGCGAATTAGAATTACTGATATGTTAGATTTATATTAAAATATATGCAGAAATTATTGATAATTATGTATCCTGCATTTAAATAGAACGGTTTTGATTAATGCGGGTTGATATCTAATGAGAGCTACTAATTTATCAATTTGAAATCAATAACATTAATATTGTTGGAATTGTAAATGATCATGTAAATTAAATTTGAATATTATTAGAAATAGAGATGGGACAGGTATATATATATATATATATATATATATTATGGTTTAAATTATTTATATGCTTGGGAATTAAAAAAGCGATGGGATCATGTCATTTTTTTTTAATTTTTGACACGCGTTTTGTCAAATCGTTTGTTTATGATCCTGTCGGTATGCAATTGCAAAAACAACACCTCAGCAAATCTTTTTTTAATTCTCTTCAAAATGTAACGTTTTTGGATCCAAAACGGCCAAACCGTTTCTTTGGAATTAGTAGGAAATACGAAATTATTATTTGTCCACTTGTTTTTTGCAAATTATATTGAATCAATTTTGAAAATTTAAAAACCGTATCTGATACTAAATTTTTTCTACACATCACGATCTCCAATAGCAGTTGAAAGGCGATTTTATTCATTTTTGACAATAATCAGCGAGGTCGTATCTTCGTAAGTTTTATTTTTTTGCGTTTTACAATGGAACATAACATGGCTATGAATTTCATTGTCTGAACATCCAAAATTATTATAGTCCTACGAAGATTTGTTGAATTTTAAACAAATATTAAAATTGGGAACTATTGAGCGCGCTTGTAAGACTTACAAGTGACTGATGTTTAAATGTATTGCACTAGCATAAGTTTCATTATCAATTTATAACTATTTTGAGAATTCTGATGTATTTACCTTAAGAACAAAGATAACCATTTTTTACATGTTTATCGTCTAGCTCAAGAAACGCTTTTTTACCTTTATCAATAATCAAGCATTTTATGTATTATCTAAATTAGTTCTATCATAATCATACATGAATACATACTACACAAACAAATCAAATCTATAATACTAAATACCACAATACTATGTCAAAATTATCAGTTGGTCCTTTGAAACGTAAATATATTAATAATGTTGACTTTTAATTTTTTGGGGATTCCACTGCCTTTTTATTACTAATGCTCTATTTGAAACCAAACTCATAAAATTTTAAATAAAATTTTGATACACTGATAATATTAATACTATCCTCTGATACGGAATTCGTCTCTGTTTTATATATGTACAAGGTACATGTAACTTGTAAAATAAGCGTCCCGGTATAATTTTAGTGCATGGCGCAGAGATACGAAATCGTGCCCGGATCTTAACGAAAGCTACTAGATAGGACATTAATTACCTGAGCGAACGCTAATTA
Source organism: Ctenocephalides felis (assembly GCF_003426905.1). NCBI lineage: Eukaryota > Metazoa > Arthropoda > Insecta > Siphonaptera > Pulicidae > Ctenocephalides > Ctenocephalides felis. Next base: position 52,240,876 of record NW_020539725.1, on the reverse strand, counting down.
GTGATACTGCTTTTACTGGGTGGTCTATGATTTGTTCCTCCTTAAATACTATGCAACGAAATTTTTTCAACTTCTGTATAACAGCAATCTGTGAAACGATTGTGATTGCTAGTTGTGGACATGAGATATAGCCTTGAAATATAAAAGTATTTATAAACTTTATTTATGTTATTTTTATAGAAATAATAAAAATAATAGCGATAATAGAAAATAATATATGCAGTGCTGAATACAAATCGTAAACAACCATTTTTGAAAAAGGTTTTGGTAATAGAGTGAAAATAGTGGAATTTCATCTGATCGAGTACTATTCTCATAAACACTAACAAGGGGCACCTCAGATTTACTTTTCTGGGGTTTTGATGAAATTTTGCCTGGTTGATAGTCAAACCAAATACCGTAAAATATTACAGGCCTATGAGAAGTGGTTTAATTTACTTCCCGTGGGGTAAGTTATAGTAACCACAAAAAAAGTCAAAAATTATTGCTTATCTTTATATTTTTAAGATCTTCTGAACATTTTGGCATACCTTAGAAAAAATTGATTTATGGGTATGTGTTTGTGTATGTGTGTGTTTGTTTGCATGTGTGAGTGTGTGAATACAATTATTCGGCGACAATTTCAGGAACACGGATGAACCTATTTGAATAATTCAAAAAACATTCGATTCGTATTTAGGAGACGTGCTGATTAGTTTTTGGCAAAGACAGGTCTAGCCGTTTAGGAGATACGGGGCAAAATGTGCCAAAAATGGTGAGTTTTTTAGAGAACGGAACGTCTGATTTGAATAACTCAAATAAACATTTTATTTGTATTGACGTAATGAAGAACTGATTAAATTTTTGGGAAGGCAGGTCTGGCGATTTTGGAGATTTAATAAGAAAGTGAAAAAAAAGGATACAAAATCAAATTCTTCAAAGATGTCAATTTATTGAAAAATTTAAAAACCTCAAAAATCGATTTTTTTCAGTTCTAAAAGAAAAATGAATTATTTTTAAAAACTTAATATTTGTTACGGGAAGTTTCAGCAATTTGCCTTAAGGCACGATGCCACGCACCAATAGTTTTATTTTTTAAACTCATACATTTTATTTATAATCACAGCTAAGAGATTACCATAAATCAACGTTTATTATTTAATATGATAACTCAACTTGAACTTAATATGAAAATCTCAACTTGTTTTTATACTTTTAACTAATTTAATTATATTATAACTTTTAACTAAAATGCTAATTTAATCTTCAGTTTTTTCTCTATTATTCTGATGCTTTGGTTCATTTCCATACCCATTTCTGGACTATTTGCATCCTTAATATACAGTTCTATACATGTACTATCAATACATGAACTAGTACTCTGAACTAGTTTAAACGAAACTAGGAATTTAATTACTGGCAACACAGCTGATTTTGTGATTAATTAACGGGCAAACGATTTCATAAGTGAGGTCGCACTGTGGACGGTGGAGTAAAATCATCTATCATCATTGTACTTTGAACATCAATCAAAAACCGTATAGAATTCGGTCCAGAAGCGACGAACCGACAGCCACCTATATTATGTGGGGCTTTGGGGGTACCGATGTAATAATGTTACTATGTAATTGACGAAATTCCAGTTATGGCAAAGGTTAAAATGTGGTCAATGTAAAAATAACCTGCAAATAGGTGAAAGAAATTTTGATCACAGTATATTTGATCTCTTTATATTATATGTTTATTTTTACTTCATCATAGTGTAATTTTGAACTTACAAGTGAAAAAGGCGAATTGAGTATATTTTTTAATTTTATTTTAAGTGATAGTAACGTTTGCTTTTTTACTAAAAAACGATAAAAATAATGTTTCTGTATTCATTGGACGTGTTAGTAATTTGCAACTAGTGTACAAAATATAGATCCAGGAGTTATGTCACTCTTGTATCCAGCATAGAGAAGTAAATTTATAAAAATTTTGCGAATATGTAAGAATAGTAAGAGAACAAATATATTATTATCTTATTCATTTGATCTCGTTTTTGATACATCATAAAATTAAAAAAAAATTCTACCTGTTTTCTAGTTATAAAACTATTTCCATATTAATGAAATATACAACAAAATTGATTGCTGAGTAAAGAAATATTTCATACATGATTATTATAAAGAATATTTCAAAAATCAAAACTTAAAGTTGATCTACGAATCTTACTAGTCAACTAAATATAAATTGTACAAAATTATGGTTGATATTAATTAATTTTCTCATAACTCTACATTAAAGAAATTCACAATAAAATGATTTTGAAATCTGGGATGGTGGTTAAAATTTTATTTTTATTTTAACATACTTTTATAATAATTTGAAAATCACTTAAATTATTTCAATGAAATTGATACCCTAATTATGTATTATTCTTGAAATTTGATGAATATTTTTTGCATGAACTAGATCAAATCATAACTAAATTATCTGTTTTCATTTATTTTCTAACAAAAGTATGAATTCTAATATATTTTTCAATCTGATTGAACTTCTATGATGAATTTAGGCATTGTAATATTTTTTTGCATAAGCTAGATCAAAATGTATTTTAATTAAAGGTTTGTTAATTTAGTTTTTGATACAACTCGAATTTTAATAAATTTCTGAATATTATTGAAATTTCACGATGAAATCCCATTTCTGATCAATATTTCGATCTATCAATACAATTTAATTTTAATTTTCCTGGAGTTGTATGAGAACACAAAAAATACTAAAATAAATATTTTTTGTATATCTTTACATTTCAAAGCCTTCTGAACATTTTGGCATGCCCTAAAAAAATGCATGTGTGTATGTAAGTTTGGATACAATTTTTAATAAAATTATTTTTACTAATATATTTTACACATAATTACACTTAATAATATGTTCTCTCATTCTGATCGTAGAAAATACACTCATAGAATTTCATATAAGTATTTTTATTAAAAAATAGAATAACATTACTATAATTAAAAATAATTTAATATAATTTTCTTCTTCAGTAAAAATGAAGTGGAATGACTAGTTATGAAAATACTCAATAAATAAGTTTGTCAATGAAAATGGTCCTTTATATATTATGAGCATATTGCAAAACTTATAACTTATTGGAAAATATAAAAATTAAGAATAAAAAACATTAATCTGTCTACTAACTCTTTTTTCCGTCCTCTTACGATGAGATTTGATGATTCTATCGACTCCAATTGTTCCGGGTTATTATTGTCGGCTATAGTGATGATCGCATAAGAAATCTGATTTTTTATCAGTGTTTAATCAATTGATTAGATGACTAAGTGATTTTGTTTGTAATGTTTATAAAAGCACTTTAAAACTTCTCGTAATGTATTAATCATCTATCGCATTTCATAATGCTGGTTGAATATTGTAACGATTAATCATTTGACGCATTTGCAGTAATATATTAGTAATAAAGTGAGATATAATTTATTGGAACATGCGTATTTGCTATATACTTGCATATTTGCATATTTTTGCAATATGTTCCTTATTTACTAATAATTTTATATATTCAATAATCAGCTAGGCTTAAGTGTAAATAATCGCCTTAATCAATAAGAATTAAGATTTAGCAATATTGAAATTTCTGATGTTAGAATTTTGATGAAGGTCAGTATTATATATTCAAAATAAACTAGTTGTGAGTGGCATTTTGCCTTGTGGCAAGTTGCATGAAATTCCCGATAAGTGTAAATAACCGATTATTCAATAGTATTTTGTTTTGATTTATATATGATACACCTGCTTATTCGTATCCCTGTCTGCCTATTCTCGTGATTTACCTATTTGTCTATCAATCAGGCTGATCACCTGTTTACCTGCCTACCTATCTACTTGTTTACTAGTTTACTAATATATCAGATTGTCAGTTTAATCATGTATTTCTCTACATGTCTTCTTTTCTACATTTTTACCCGATTACCTGTTTATCTGTATAACTGCCTACCTCTTTATCATTTGTAACTGTCCACCTGTTTACTTGCCTACATGTCTACTTGTCTACCAGTTTACTAATATATCAGATTGTCAGTCCAACCATCTATTTCTATACATGTCTATTTTTCTACATTTTTACCCGATCACCTGTATACTTGTCTAACTGTCTATTTATCTACCATTTGTAACTGTCCACCTGTTTACCTGCCTACCTTTCTATTTGTTTCCCAGTTTACTAATATATCAGATTATCAGTCTAATAACGTATTTCTCTACATATCTTTTTTCTACATTTTTTCACGATTATCTGTTTACCTGTCTAACTCTCTACCTGCCTACCATTTGTAACTGCCAACCAGCAAAATCGTGGATGAAAAATTGTACCCACACAAAAAACACATCCATTTACTCTATGGTATAAAATACAGTAGGTCTTGAAACCTGAAAATATGCAAGATTTTTCACTCTCGATTAAGTTAATTAAAAAGAATAACGGTTTTAAATATCGAAGAAAAATGTTTAATAAAAATGCACTTAATAAAAAAGATTTTTCTCTACTCCGTTGCTTCTAGTGGTTTGAAATCAGGAAATAGTGTTCTCCCAAGTTTTTACTATACTTTTAAAAAATATCTATTTTATATTCACAATTTCGCACGTAGATATAGTAAAGGTTTGTGATAAAAGAAGCAATCGTTCGTGAAGTCGCGGTCCATTGCTCTAAACGCTATTTTTATCAAGTACTGTTACAGAAACTGTTCAACATGATTCGCATAAAAATTTTATGCGTAAGTTTAACCAGAAAACGACAAAAACTAAGAATTGTAAAACTCATTCCTTCGAGCGGTAATTTATAACTTTCAACGTCTACGTAATGGTTTAATAGTTAGTTGCTAATGAATTATTGTTATTTATGATATCCTATATTAGAAATAGTTCATCTTGTTACGAGTGTTGAAGCTAGAATGTTATTTTTAACTTCAAGTGCGTCTGTGAATCGTTAAATTAACAGTTTTACAACCTTCGTTTTGATTTTTCCGTTTTATTAAAGTTTTCAACAAGCATTGTTGTCTCTCTAAAGCAGTGATTCCTCATGGCAACTTTCAAGGGGTCAACGGCAGGGAAAACAAAACTTTGGGGGTTTATTAAATAAAAATGGGGGTCTATGAGAAAAAAGTGGACCACGGCATATTTAAAAATGAACCAAAAAGTGAAGAAAAGCATTAACATATAAATGGTAAAGTGTAGTAACAATGTATGTCAAGTTTCATCAAAATCGAATTATGCATTTTTGAAAACGTACAATCTGTTTCAATATGAACTAGTATTGAGCACGGAGCCAGCCACCCATCAATCTCGCATATCTCAGAAATTATTGAATGTTTCAACTTTAAATTCCAGTGAAATATTTAATAAAGTGTAGTAACAATGCATGTTAAGTTTCATCAAAATCGAGTTATGCATTTTTGAAAAGTAGAGTCTAAAGCCTTGCACATGATCTTAATATTATATTATTTGAAGCCTGTTATGGACAATAATCAAATTGTTTTTCTATTCCATATCTAGACGTAAAGGATGCTTATGATTTGCAAACATAGCCAAATATTTTTTTAATAATTTCTTTGTTTTAATTTAACTGATTATTAATGTCCGCAAAATATTGTCATTTAAGTATGTATAAATAATCCCCCCTGAGGCAAAACTTAAAAATGTGTTGCATTTACATTTAAAAAAAAATGTAGTAAAGATAAATTTACTAAATGATTCCATATTATCTGTACATTATATTAAGAATGATTGGACATTTATAATACATAATATGAAAATATCAGGATTTGAGCTTCTTGCCTAATTTTCTAGAGTTTAATATAAGAGAGGTATCATGTAACTCGCCGTCTCTCTCTCTATAAATAAAAAATAGCGCATGCATTTTTTGTGGTTGATTGTTGAGCCGTATTAAATGCATCATCGAGTGAAATATCTCATTCAGCATCTCAATATATAATATAGGTTTTTAAGCATATCAGTGTATTTAAACTTCTATAAAAAACAACTGTGAAGACCAAAAAATATACATCACAGCACATAACACATATCATAACAGTTTCCCAAATTTTCAGGACGATTGGAGGTTTATGATGATTGCATAAGACATACTCACACACACTACTACATATGTGTGTATGGATATTTTTCGACGCGTTTTCGGAAAATCGTCTAAACCGATTTGAAACATTCCATCACGTTGATGGGCTTATTGGTTTTTGCAAAAAGCAAAAAGATAAATCCGTTTCCCATATGTGAAATATGCAAAAGTTGCTATTCAGGATTTAGAAAAAACCGTTTGATTTATGGAAATTATCGAGTTTTTATTACAATTTTTAACAATAATAATATAATATTCATATTTATTAGTTAGACTTTTTTATATTACTACATGTGTGCATATAATTTGCCTGACAATTTTCGAATTTTAATCATTTGTTTTGAGGTTGTACAATAGTTTTCAAAATGTTGTACAATCATATACATTAAAAAATAAATTTTGAATAATCATTAATTTTTATAAGAAAATAATTTTACAAGAAGTTCCTATATTATTACAGAACGGCAGATTTTAGACCTTAATAAGGAGATTTTAATAAAACTTTGCATAAAATATTAGAGGCCTATGAAAAGTGACTTAATTATAAAATTATTTAAAGATCTAAACTCAGGATTCTAATAATAGATTACACTACATATGATTTCAATTATTTTCATAATATGATGATAATTTATCATAATCACAGGTTGTGATTCCGTATAATTTTTATGAAAATTTTCCAATTTTCATCATTTGCTCGTTAATACAAAATAAATTTTAAAGTTTTGTCAATTTTCAGAAAAAAAAACTTTACAAGAATTTCTATATTATTACTGTTTCTCTAACAAGGAGAATTTCAGGTTTACTCTCCTGGGATTTTGATTAAACTTTGCATGGCCGACACAATAAAATATTATAGGCCTATGAGAAATGGTTTAATTATAAAAATTAAAGATGTGTATATATCTACGCGCATTGTATGGTATATTGCCACACAAATGTAGTTTGGGATTCGATTTTAAAGCGCCTCATTAATCGCCACATACGATTTCAATCCATAACAATTACGGGTTGTGATCTCATATAATTTTTCGGAGATTTTTTTTGTAATTTCCATCCTTTGCTTTGAAGTTGTACAAGAGTTTGCAAAATCTTGTAAAAATATATACATTATAAAATCAATTTTGTCAAATTTTAGACAAAAATTTACTTTACCTGTTTTTTTTAATTACAATTTCTCTTACAACTAAATAATATAACTTCTAGCAACATAAGTGAATGATAACATAAATATAAATGAAATAGAGTACAAAATAAAGGGTAGTATGTTCATTTATATGATATCCGCATTATAATGATTTAATATAAAATAAAAGCAATAAATGATAATAATAAAATTAATAAGTAAAATAAATAAACTTGTGAACAATAAAAAAAAAACTTCTCAAGTATGCCTATACTATTGCAGTCAACTAACAAGGAGAACCTCAGATTTACTCTTATAGGATTTTGACGATATTATGGTGATAGAGTTGATAGAGTTGAGTTGATCAAACCGAACACCATAAAATATTATAGGCCTGTGAGAAGTAGTTCAATTATAAAAATTAATTAAAATTGTAAGGTATACTGCCACACAAATCCAGTTTGAGCTTAGAGTTCATAAATAGATTACACCTCATTAATCGCCACATATGATTTCAATCCATAACAATTAGGGGTTGATATCCCATATAATTTTTTTGAGTTATTTTCAAGTTTTTATCATTTGCTCTGATGTTGTAGCTCTCAGGTTTATTCTTCTGAGATTTTAATGAAACTTGGTATGGTGATAGAGTTGATAGTCAAACTGAACATCATAAAATATTATAGACCTATGATAAGTGGTTTAATTATAAAAATTGAATAAAGATTGCCTCACAAATCTAGTTTAAGATTTGATTTTAAAAATAGATTACACCTCATTAATCGCCACATATGATTTCAATCCATAACAATTACGGGTTGTGATCCCATTGTTGGATTTTCATTGTGTTCCGTTGTTGTGCCTCTCGACCATTATACGAAGTCCGCCAGAGTCGAGAGTCGAGAGTTACCCGATCGACGGGTACCGTTCCGGAGGCTGACAGGTGCGGATGGGTGAACCATTCAACAGATTTAATCGCTTCTTCAAGTTATTGAAATATTTTCTTTGTGCGAAAATATAATTGATCCAAAGAATGCAATGCAAACAGATGTTTAACGAATAAAAAGTGAATAGTATAAATGCAGGATTATTATGCACGAATGCAAGTACATATGTACTTCATTCCTTCATTGATAAGGACATGTTGGATGGGTTGATCGATTTATTTATTTTTATACCATAAAGTTAAAAAGATTATTAATGTGTATAAAAATATATCATATGTTTTTGTGTATTTAGAATTCTCTATTTTTCAGTATAAATTTTCGTTTGTAAGGCCATTTAGGACATAATTTTACCAAAAAATAAGTTTAGTACATAACCATCTTTAGACATCACAAAATAATTCAGCGTATTTATGTCGCTAAGTTTAAAATGGGTTTGCATTAAAATTTTTCATAAATCTAAAAAAAATGGCAAAAATGGGCATGGCAAATTGATGTAACTTTCCATACCAAAAATAATGTTTTTTTTTAAAAATAAAAATTGATAGTTTTTTATGTTTTTTTTTTTCTAAGCAATTATAAACTTTGGTACCTTACACTACGTATTGTAAGGTCTATGTAGACCTTACACTATGCATTTTAAGGTCTATGACGGAAACTTATAGAAATTTAAACAAAATTTGTACTTATTATTAAAATCTCTATAAAACATCTGAAGATTTGATGTGCATATGCCTAATGATCATTTTTGACCGCAAAATGAACCGCTGGACCTGCCTTTCTATAAATTTAATCAGTTATTCATTTCGTCAATACAGATAAACTCTTCATTCAATTCCTAAAATTGGAGGCTCCATTATCTCAAACACAAAATTACAATTTTTGGCACATTTTGCTCCGTATCTTCGAAACGGCTGAATCTGTCTTTGCCGAAAACTAATCAGCCCGTCTTCCGATCAATACGAATCAAATGTTTTTTTTAATAATTCCAAAAATTATGAACTATTATCAATAATGCAATTATTGACTTTAATCTAAAATCTAATAAACGTCCTTGACTGTAATCTGATCATTATTTTGTAATACACAATAAAAAGAATATATATTATATAATATATCTTTTATTATATAATTAATATAAAATATCTTAAGTATTAAGATTAAAGTAATATTTCTACTGTTAATAATATTAAACATTTTTAATTAAATTTTATCTACATAATTTATTACCCATAATACACAATCATGTAAGCCTTTTTAACTAAGTTATGTTTGTTTATTGAATACAAATTTATAGAGATCGTAGTTTAGGTAAATAAATACACATAAAAGAAATTTCTATATTGTTTGATCACTGTGTATCGTGTTGTTAAAAAAAATCTTACACGTTCTTCCATACATAAGCATGAATAATAAAATCGTCCAAGAAAAAATAGAATCGGGTAAAAAAGCAACATGATCGGAGCAGATTCTCAAACTAGATAGTACGTAATCGATGCCTGTAACAAAATTATAGACATCTATTAAAATTGTACTTTATCAACATTTTTGTCACTACAAAAGAATGAAATTCAAAATTTTAACTGGCAAATATTATATTTTTATTCATTAAAAAATCTAATTTGTCAATTTTGTTTTCTCGGTACACGTTAATCTAAATCGTTGGAGAACAATTGCCAAAAATTTTTGTAATTATGATTTAAAATTTTACATTTTCAGACATTTTCTCAAAAAACGTATTTAAAAATTTAAAACCTATTTGATTGAACTTTGTTTGATTATCGGCCTAGCTGTTTCTTTAGAATCAGCAGAAAAGTGCAAAATGTTTACGCTTCTCGTCTTAAGGCAAAATGCCTTTTACTCTTAGTTATTATTATTGTTCACAGCTCTGATTATGATGTGACTGATGTAAATTCAATCCAGTACTTTAATACTAATAAATTATAGTAATCAGCAAATTATCCACATTTTCCAAAATAATTAAAATTAAACAAATTAAACTAATTATTGAATAAACCAATTAAATTAATTATTGAATACAAAAGTAAACACACACATTTCATAAAAAAATCGAATCAAAATATAGATCTTATAAGATTAGGAACCACTATTCCTCGCAATAAAAAAATCTCCTAGCACTCTAACCAGCATAACCTGAAATCATTTACTCGGCGGCGCTCTCTCACAATAGCGGACAACGCTCGATCGAAGGGCAATCCCGTAATTATTATGATGCTGACCACCAGAAAGGGATGAGGATAAACGACAAAACCAGATGTTAGAGTGAAACAGAATGCCCTTGGATCATCATCCTTGTTACCTGGATATCTGGACCGACTACGAATCTGTGATATGTGAACTAAAGCACCTGTCTTTGCGATTGTAGTGCTGTCTTTTGTTTTCTTTTTACTGCTTCGAGCATTTTCGAACAATTTCTATCAATGGTCGTTATTCGATGTGGTGAATTTATATACTTGCGTGGAGCTATATTGAATCTGTGGAGATAATGGCATATATATATATATATATATATATATATATATATATAATTTTTTCTGCAAAAAGATTTTGGTACAACAATATCAAGTTGATTTCAAACATTCTAGCCGATAACTCGTACTCGCGTAAGGTAAGGGGCCCGGTTTCTGACCTTTTTAGAGTGACGGCGGAGGTTAAACTATAATAATTAATATAAAACTTAACTTAATGAAGGAAATTATAATTTTATCTATTAGTTTAGGATTTTTAAAATAAAGTAATGTGCATAAAAAAATTATTTGAACTAAATTTATATTTTAAATTGACGTTTTAAAAATTGACATTAAGAGCTCCAGTTTCTGACCCTCAGAATTCTTCGTGTGGCAGTTTCTGACCCTGACCGTAGCCCAATTTCTGACCCTCAAAATTAATCATGATTAGGTTATGAAGTGCTTACTAATTTTAAATAAACTGAAATTATTATTAGAATAAATAAATTAAATATTTATTCTAAAAATATACAGTTTGTTAAAATTTAACGTATAAATAGTTCAAGTCTTGTTATAACATATTACACAAACAAAAAAATTAAAATTAATTATTTAAATTACTTGGACTTTTTTTTATTTTAAGAGCTTTTTGTTTCTTTTTTTCTTCAAGTTTTCTTTTCTAATTATTTTTCTGCCTCCTTGATGGCTTCATTTTTGGACCTTTCAGCTTTTTTCAATTCTTTTCTTCTTCTAATTTTCATTTAATTAATTGTAATTGTATAATTGTATAATAATAAAAATATTAGTAAACTAAAACAGTCATAATTTAAGCGTTGATAAAACTGACATGATTAATGATTTATCACTTAATTAATTAATAATTTTATCACTTAAAAGATGTATTTACAAGATTAAATACAATCTTTCATTTATACCAATGATATTAAATGTAAATTTATCACTTTACTACGAAAAATAGTAAAAAAAATATAAGATAAACAATAAATATTATTATTTTTACATTTAATGAACAAGTGACTAAAAACATGTGACAGATAACCTAGCTTTTAGAAGGTTAGAATTGCAGGGTCAACAACTGTGACATACACTTAAAATTTAGCCTAGTTATTGACCCTCAAATTTCAGTAATAAAACTAAATTTAATATGTTTTATAAATATTTTAAAATAAATTTCAATTAATTATTGACTTATTTGTATATTTTAGTTAGATTTTCGTACTTACATCATAATTAGTGCACGAACTCAATTGTCGTAGCTCCTTACATAAACTGTTTAGACTAAAGCTAAAAAATGGCTTCCACAGTCACTTTTGGTTTAAAAATTTTTTTTTATTTAGTTAATATTTTTTATATTTTTTTAATTGACATTAATGAGGCATAGAATAAATTACTGTCAATTAAGAAAAAAATTATTTTCACATTAAATGTATAGTTTTTTAATTAATTCCAAAAAAAGTTGAAAAGGTCAGAAACTGGGCCAGGGTCAATAACTGGGTCTTTTACCTTACTCCTTAAATAAAATTAACAATCCAACTGAAAATAACAATTTACCTGACTCTGGTGTCATATGTTTACCTTACACTAAAAAAATATTTTACTTGGAATAAACTATTTTATAAATTAGCCAACTGACATCATTTTTAATAAAACAAAAACCCTTTGTGACATCGAACGTCTAAGAAATCTCATCTATCAAATTAACTGCCTAGATTGCAATTCAATTTATGTTGGAGAAACGAGCTATAATTTATTGTAATACAACAACATAAAAATATTAAAAAAATTTATAGACAATTCAAAACTATGCTTACAGAACACAACTTCAAAATATGCTTATGCTTACACTTCAAAATACAATGTATGTTTTTTTAACCTAACTGTTCTACATTTTGAAGAATATTTGAACAAAAAATATATGTTTACTTTGCATTAATTTTTTGTGGTAAAACATAAAATTAGTAAGACAAAATTTCTGATCAAAACATAAATTTTTCCTCCAAGAAGTTAATGAAAAAATATTGTACATTTGTAAAAAAATCAATTTAGATGAAATAAATAGTTATATAATAGTTCTATTTATATAAATGAGCGCATTCGTATGTCAGTCTCTACAATTACTCCATATAAATTGCAATAGCTGAAAACCATTTTCAAGCAGAATAATCCATTTTTCCTGACATCGTACAAAGAAAAGCATTCTAGAACATTCTCCACATTTTTGTTCACGCTTTGTTTCTGCCAGAAAATCAGTAAGAGGAAAATATCACCAATCGTTTTGAGCTATGCGATGTCATCAAAAGAAAATCCGAATGACGTATGGTTCATATAACTTGGAAAATTCTGGCCCGAGCATACGCGACTTTTTGAAGGAAAATCCGACGTGATGAAAACCGTTGTTCGGATTCAAGAACTTTGTGTTTTATGTTACATATTTCGATTCGCATATTATGTGAAATTGTGTGTGTACATTTTTATTTTCAAAGTGGATTTACGAGGAAAGGTAACAAAATCGCAGAAAAGCCCTCCATGGCAAGGTTTTATTTACCGTAAATAAATAATGAGAGTACACAATCTTAAAGGAATATTGTATGATGCAAGGTGTGGGTGATGATATTTTTGCATGCATTGGTATTTTGTGATGTCCTGAACCTTTTGGTACTGCCAAGAGAAGTCCTTATGCAAATATCACCAAAGAATGCAGTTAGACAGGTAGACACAAAGACAGAGAGGTAGACAGGTAGAAAGGATAACTGTTTAAAAGAAGAGATAAGAGGCAGGTTTACTGGTAGATAAGTAGACAGGTAAATAGGTGACAAATATACAGGTAAAGAGGTGGACAGGTAGGCAGGTGCAAAAGTAGACAAGTAATCACTTGAACTGTCAAACAAGTGATATTCATAATTTTTCTATGTGAGAAATGAGTAAGTAATTTAGAAACAAAACTAACAGCAATTTTAATAGGTCAAACCATTTATTTCTAATTACGTTTAAAATTGAGTCATGCATTGCAAAACCATAATACACATTTGTATCCACAGAAAGAAAATTGAATGCCTATAAACTCATAATTACTTTAGTGATATTTTAATAACCTCTCGATTCAGATACGGTTCTTTACTTTTGTATCGATTTAACTTATTTTTATCTTTATACAATATATTATGACTTGAATCTTGTTTTGCAATTATTAATGAACGGCATTTATAAACTCGATAGTAAAGGCATAAATAATGGAATTGAAATGGAAATTTTTATTCTTGATTATGGAAAGATTTATTTATTTCAAATATTTATTGCTGATGGCATTTGTGAAATTTGAAATGCAAATGGGATTTTTGCATAGTAAAAGATATAAATGTTATAGAAATTTATTGTAATTTTAAGTTATAAAGATTTTTCTACGAGGCGAAAATTCTTGAACAATTGTTTAAACTGCCAAATATGTCAAATATTTTGACATGTTTGATAACATATAATAAAATATGATTGTTTTGCAGTATTTAGGACCGTTTTCAAATTTTGTTACTTAATTAAGCAAGATCATATCAAGGTTCTTGTATAATTTTGTCTCATTCAAATGATTTTTTTTAATTAATAGTGTGTTAGTCATAGTTCAGAATAGTATTGACAATTTTCGAATTATAGAGTTTAGTTGTAATACAATAAGAACAAAATTATAACAAATAATAAAAACGTATGAGCATAAATAAATAGAATGTTCACAATGATTTTATTCCAATTTATTAAAAAAAAAAATCTTTTACAAACATTTTCCGCAGTTTCCTGAGGTCTTGTACCTAGATAAAATCACCTGTCTATGTTCGACAGTTTCACTGACTTTCTTGAATTTTCTGTAGAGTAAGTTCTTCATTGTTTTGTTTTTAAGTTCTTGTAAAGTTCACAATTTCTAGTAAAGAGACAACGACCACTAAGAATGCGTTTCATGGCTTTTACATTGATTCAGATGTACCATGTATTTAAATGCAAGTGCACTTAGGTTCGAGGAGTCCAATTTTAATAAACAATAGAACCATTTGAGTTGCTATTATGAAAATGCTCTTATAGATCTCAAATATGATCTCATATCGTACATACGAGTACGCCGATTCATATAAATAAAACTATTATCCAACTATTTAAATTCAATTTAAATTGAATTTTACAAATGTACATTATTTTTCATTAACTTTCTGGAGAAGTTATGTTAGGCCATAAACTTTGACTTGCTATTTTTATGTTTGCACCACAAATAATTAGTGCGAAGTAAACATATATTTTTTAGTTTAAATGTTCTTCAAAATGTAGGATAGTTGAGTTAAAAAAAACAAACATTGTATTTTGAAGTGTTAATGTGTTCTGTAAGCATAGTTTTAAATTGCTTAAAAAAAATTAATTTTGTTTATGTTGTGAAAGTGAGGAACAATTACTAAATGTCCTCGTATTATAGACGGATCAATTCACAAAAAGTTTATTTTCTGCTTTAATACATACATCTATATTTTACATAATTCCTATTATCCATTGTTCCTGCTTCACTCAAAGTGGAATTTATTCTCCATCAATTTTATTGATGTGTCACAACGGCAAGATAAATGTTCCTCCATCTGCATAACAGATCTGTTTTTCTAATAAACACATCACTTGATACTTTTCTTTAGTTTAAATGATCACAATGGTATAAGTCGAGAACAAATGTATTTCAATCTCATAATAGTATCCGATTACGGGAAACGACAATTGACACTGATCGCCATAAAATGACAAGGGAAGAGAATGAATGAAAAAGCTTAGGAAAAAAGATATATGTGGTGGTTTGTTGTTTTATTTGTTCTGTATTTTTATTAAAATAATGGTGCAGGTGTCTATTTGTCCATGAACTATAGAAAGATCTATATAATTTCTATCTATATACAATATTCTACAAATCATTTAAATCTTCTATAATTATGATCTATATTTGGAGCATAGCGTGATCTATGAAGACAAGAGTTTATTTTTTTCCAAAGTAATCTCAAATCCATTCGAGTCAATACATAATCCAACATTGCCCAAATAATATTTAACCACTCTACAGAAAAAGAACAAAAGTAATAATTATAAGAATTTTTATTGAATCAGAACCACACGTCCATAGTGTTACCTTTGGCGTCTCAAAACAAAAAATAAGAGTTAATTGCGTCTATAATTCAGTTCCAGTAATGGTTTCTTGTTGAATAGTTGCGTGCACAAGTGTGGAATATTTTTTGTAAAAAAATATGTATTTGTAAATATGGATATATCGTGATCATATACGAATTATGAGATGAATGCCATACAGGCGTATAAATATTTTATTTAAAAAAAGACAATAGTCTATTTTAATGCTAGTATAGTAGTTATCAGTTCTTCTTTTAATTTGTTGTTGGAATATTTTATAGAGATATAACTAACATCAAACATATTCAAAATAAATATATTATACATTACATATTGCATTGCTTTACATTTTTCAAACACAATTTGGCGTAAAAATCTCATGCATCAAAAATATTGAAAAAAAAAATTGATAAATAATTTGTCTTAATGTAGATATTTCCCACTACTGTTATTTCAAAATGTTATTAAATCTGGACTGAAATCTGTCTCTATAAATTACTATTTTCTTATTTTCGACTGTTCCATATGGTTATCAATCTTGGTTACTTGGCTTGTAAAGTTTTATGTAAAATGAATAAAATCAGATAAACATATGTTGAATGAAATATATTGCTTCCAAAATCCAAAAAAGTTTTGGGTATCCACACCTTTTCTTATAGCGGCGATCGAAAGGTCTTATATCAATTTACTGAGATCGGATATTTGATAAATGAGGGCATATATAGTGGAAATCTTTAAATCAAAGTTGACATATTGGAATGTAAAGGAATGTTGAATTAAAGATTTAGACGTTTGTATGAAGATTTTAATTGTTAAATTAAAAATAAATTATTATATATGAAATAAAGTAGTAATTGGTCCTCATAAAAGGTTGTCCATATTATAGATACTGCTAATCATTGCTATTCCAAAATATTGATCATAAATCTATTTCCAAATAAAAATGGATTAGTTGGACACTTTGGCGTAGAGTGGCAGCGAAAACCTCTCACACTAATCTTTTCTTCATTGAGATTTAGCAAAACTCAAGAAAATTTAAAGGGATATTTTGTTGAAATAAAGATTTAGAGGTCTATATGAAAAATCAATTGTTAAATTTGAAACAAATATTCTATAAAAAATAAAATAGTAATCGCTCTTCTCAAATTGTGGATACTGGTCCTGCATTGCATTAACATAGTTAAGTCAAGGTAGTAATTATTACTTCAAAATATTGATCATAAATCTGTTTTTAAGTAAAAACGGATTAATTGGTAGGTCACTTCATAAGTCTATATGAAGATTTTAATTGTTAAATTTGAATCGAATATTATATATGAAATGAAGTAGTAATTGCTGTTTTCTAATGGTCCTGTATTACACATAAAAGTTAGTTAGATCAAGGAAGTCATTTTTACTTCAAAATTTTGATCAAAATCTATTTTCAAATTAAAATGGATTAGTTGGACACTAATTTAGATAAAAAGAATTTTATAGCTAAACCACAAGGCATATTTTGGAGCATGAGTTTATGAGAAATCAAGAACGATACTATCGAAGATATGTGGTCAAATTACAGAAAACTGTAGCTACTGTAATACATAATAATCTAAAAATAACACAAGATTTTTTTCACTCTTCGATATATAAACCAAAATCAAAATTCAAACCAAACAACAAATTAAATATGTTTGCCATCATATTTATTATACACATTTTCCTCCTCATTGTTCGTTCGATGTGCGAGATTTCCTTGAAAAATAACTTAAAATAGACGTATTGGCAGCAGAAGGTTTCTGTAAGAAGCTTTCCTAAAACTTTTATAATAACTTGCACAACTCACTGTAAATAGAAAAAGACTTCGAGACTTCCCAAGAGGAAAGTATTTGCCGAGAAAGACAAATGCAGACGTTCATAAAGTACACTTTGCGCGTTGAGAAAATTACATGATAACAAAAGGATGATTACACAATACGATATAAATATTATATACGAGCTGGAGTCGTATAATGCTTTATATCTTCTGTTTTGTGGCTCTTTTTGTTTGAGTCAGAACTATTGTAATTTCTACGAGAAAATTGTCTATTTAGTGCAATGTGGGTATATAAAGTCAACTCTGACATGGCACGTGGGCATGATAAATAGGAAATTTAATTAACTAGTCAAGCAATTGTGTAATGTGATATTACATATTATGCTATGCTCCAGTAGATAAATGATCTATTAATTAGATTTTCAAAAAATGATTATTTGCCTTAATTGAAGTTAAAATTGTTGTTTCAACCTAAAATGTGAATTGTTAAAATTGGAGCTTCTCACTGGCTTATTTGTAAAAACTTTTGACTTTATATCTAGAGTTCCAGATTCGAAACCCACCTCGAACAGCCTTATATCAAGCAGTAGTGGCATCCTGTTTTAATTAAAAACATAGATGAAAATCGTCTTGATTAGCTTTTCGTAAAAATTGGCCAAACCGTTGCGTCATAAGTATTTGTTAGAATATTTTGGAAAATTGATTAATGATTCATTTTATACTATTTCAAAAACGATTGTGACAGAGTACGGTAGCTTCAGTCGTCATAACAGCTAAACTATACTGATTTGAGATAGTCGAAAAAGAATCCTAGGGAAAAAAATGAAGTATGTTTGTTCGAACAAGTTTCCATTATTGCATAACAACATGATCTGTAGACCACATTGTTTTTTGCCTATTTTTATACCTACCACAGCAGTCCTTGGGGTGTAGACGGTTTTGCCACTCGCCCTTTTCTAGTATAATTTTATTTAATTACTAATTTTTATCGTATTTAAATACAGCATATCAATATTTCCAAGTAGATCAATATTCAAATAACGGGTAAATTTAACTGGTAAACTAACATAAATTGCTGATCAAGAAAAAAGTGGCACAACCGTATCCAATCTCTCCTAATTTACTGGAAAATAAATGCATTCTTTCATATTAATTTGGTTGAAAAACATGTTTTATATGATGAAACTATTTTAATCATTAAACTAGTTGACTTATATTTTAATAAATAATTTTTTAAATTATGAATAAAATTTACTATACTTACACCTGGTATATTAAAATCAATGGCATGCTCTGTCTATAAAATATTCTCTTAAATTTTTTCCCCAGGCAATATAGCTCTATCCAACTCGATCTAGGAATTACAAAATTCATTAATATATTTAGAATGATAAATATATTTCGATATTTGTTTCTTTTTCATTGGTGTGAACATTATATATATGGTAATTTTTAATACCATACTGCCCACACACTGTTCATCGGTAACTTTTAAAACTTGTAATGTAGATATTTTTCAATGTCCGGCTGTCATCGATGTAATAATAGTCATTTATTAAAATGTTATACGAGATTTTTATAACATTGACTTCTATTAATATTGACAACGTTATTAAGTACTCAGTTGTGTCCAATAGTAAATATTTTCATATAGAACTGTTTTTTGCTGTGATTTTTATATATTAGTATGTAAATATATATATGATGTTGATATGTCATTAATTTTTTGGAGGGCAGCTTATTGATATGGTGAATAATTTTTTTATTTATTAATATTTCAAGAGTTTTGTGTATGTGTAATTGGTTATTGATTTTGTTTTATTTTAGTTGCGTTTGTCAGTAGAACTCAAAAATATATTAGTTTATTTAAAAACTACTCTAAATCCTTCCTATTTTTCCCTATTGGTAGTAAAAGTAATGAAGAAGATTTACATTTCTGCATTTCAATTTGCTAAATTTTGGTAGATTTAATTTTAGGTGAAATTTTCACTCAAGGGGCGTCCATTAATCACGTGGGGTTTTTACGGGGAAGGGGAGTTGACAAAAAATCACAAAATATTACGTGAGGGAGGGAAAGGTATAGTAAGATAATACGTGTATTTATTTTTCCTGAAATTGTTTAAAAAAAATCCAAACATTTTCAAAAAAATAAAAAAAATTAAAATTTATTCTTGTAACTAAAGATACAAGTGATGGTTGGTGGGGGATGGGGGTAATTTCGAATACCACCACGTATCACCAAAAGGGGTGAGGGGCTCAAAAATCTTTAAAAAATCGATCACGTGATTAATGGACGCCGCCTTATATTTATGATTTTTGCAACTTAAAACGCATGCAAAAAATGGCTAAAGTTTATTTATTACTGAAGCAATCCAAAACTCTGCTTTTAACAGAATAGACTAAATTCAATTCTCAGAATTGCAGTGATATAATGGTAAGAGCTTTGGCCTTACTACTAACCAGATTCAGGATCAATTCTCATCTTGATCAGTCAAGTATTATCAAGTAGTGATATTTGATTTTACTTAAAAAATATATCTTGATATGATTTCAAGTAAAAGCTTAATCACAATAAAATCAATCAGCAAATTAAAAATTTAATCACATTAAAACTTGGTGTTGGTGTTGGCATTTTGTTTTAAGGCGAGTAGCATGAACTTCTTGATAATTGAAATAATATTAATTTGCAATAATGTATATTTTGAGAGCACAATCATTTTTTTCAAATTTCAATGATTTTTAGAAATAACTGAGTTTTATCATAGGACTAAAAAGTTTTAGCTCGTTTAGATCTTGACCTCTATGGATATTGGAATAAAGAAATGCTGGATGTATATTTTTAAGGTATATTTATTTAGATGTTTATGCTTCGAAAGTTCTTGAAGAAGAGAGTTAGACATTTATTATACAAGTTGCACATCGGCATATACAAAGCTGAAGGTGGCGCGTAGTATATGCTACCAACCTATCAGCCATAACGCTCGTTGTTGACAGTTCACAACGAGCGCGCGAAACTTAAATTATAAATTTGAATGACAATTTTATCCATGCTCCCGCGCGATGCGAAAGCATCACAAAATATAAAACAAAATACAACAATGATAAATATTTACAAAAGATTATTTCTTAAGATCTTATATCTAAACTAATTAAAAACAATCATCTTAATGCTAACAAAACAAAACTTGAATATGAATAGTGGACTGTATAATGATATAATAAATGCATGATGATTAGTTGATCTTAATACAAATAGTTGTGTATCAGTCTATAACAATAACATATTCCTAACTTAATATTATTTCTAGGTAAAACATTCATATAAAATTGATAACATATTTTAATTATTTATGATATTTTAACAATAATTGGATAACTTTAATAATAAATGTTGATAAGAAATACTAAAAACATAACAGATAAAATGTATAGGCTAATGACAAGGTAGAGGGACGATTTTAGTAATTGAGCGGGTATAAACACCACTACTAGTCTTAACTTGAACTACTCTAACCTTGCCGTCAAGTCCAGGACTTGTACCTATTATACGGCCAATAGGCCAATGTAATGGAGGCGCATTGTCCTCTTTCAATAGAACTATTGTATCTAATTCAATATTTGGCCGTTCTTTTGACCACTTTTGTCTTTTTTGTAGGTCTGACAAATACTGTTTCGACCATAAAGACCAGAACTTATCTTTCATCTCTGCTATTTGTTTGAATAATTTAGTTGCCTTGACATTTGCAATATCGTTATATGGTTCTGGAAAAGATGTTAGGGCGTTACCAATTAAAAAGTGACCGGGGCTAATATAAGATATATCAGAGCTATCATCTGTGAGGGTAAGAAGTGGTCTCGAATTAAGTACAGCTTCGATCTGTAACAATACTGTCATGTACTCTTCGAACGTGAGACAGTGCGACCCGATAACCCTACGAATGTGATGCTTCATCACTTTTATAGATCCCTCCCATAAACCTCCAAAGTGGGGTGCATGAGAGGGTATGAATTGCCACGTTATCCCCAACCGAGCAGACGACGAAATGATTTCTTGTTTGGACATCTCGGATTGAAATAATGTGGCTAATTGCCGTAACTCATTTTTGGCACCAACAAAGTTTCTCCCATTGTCACTATGGATCACGGAGCAACAACCGCGCCGTGCAATAAAGCGTCGCAAAGCTGACATGAAGGCTTCTGTAGAAAGACTTGTCACTAATTCAATATGAATTGCCTTAGTGGCCATACAGACGAACAAACAAATATATGCCTTAATGCGCGGAGCCTTTCTTAATCTACTGGTTCTTAATTCAATTGGACCTGCAAAATCAACCCCTACCACCTGAAAAGGTCGATAGGCAGTGACCCTATCCTTAGGCAAGCTTCCCATTAATTGTTCAGTACTGGCTGCTCTGAATCTAGCGCATTTCACACACTTATGAATAATTCGTTTTACTGTGTTTTCGTCCGTCAATAGGCCAATACCTAAGTCTTATGTTTGCCAATGTTGTTTGTGTGCCAGCATGCAGAGATTTTAATGTCCGATATTGTTGTTATCTGCTTATAAAGCTTTGCTAATAACAAAGCCGCAGATAACTCCAACCTTGGCAGTGTGACATTTTTCAATGGTGCTACTTTTGATTTAGAGCACAGTAAATGAGATGACACCGTTCCATCTGCATATGTTGCTCGAAGATATATACACGCCCCATATGCAAGCAACGATGCATCTGAAAACCCATGGCATTGTATATCCACAGGAACCGAATGGAACACACAACGCGGAATAGTCAGGTTATCAAGATCCGACAAATGATTTTTAAATAAATCCCACCTAACTTGCAGTTCTCGCGACAATGCTTCATCCCAATCCAGATTATGCCTCCACAACTCCTGCATAACTAACTTAGCTGTAACAGTAACAGGAGATACGAGCCCAATTGGATCATAGATCTGTGCTATAGTTGATAGCACAGACCGCTTGGTATCAACAACCTGCTGGGCCTCCGCAACCGAAACCTTAATTTGTGAGATCTTAAAACAATCCTGTGAAGGATTCCATGCGAGGCCAAGGGTTTTGACTGTATCTCCTTCTGAAAACAAGGCTACAGCTGAGCTTCTATTCTTTTCAGGAATTGCTTGCAGCACCTCTCTGCAATTGCTCGACCACTTGTGCAACGAGAAACCACCTTCACCTAATAACCTGACAATCTCCCCTTGTATCCTAACAAGATCGTCCGAAGTGTTCGCTCCTGTGATAATGTCATCGACATAACAATCCCTATCTAAAACTTGTGCAGCCCTTGAATATGTTGTCAAATTGCTTTGAGCAAGCATCTTCAAACACCGCATAGCCAAGTAAGGAGCGCATGCCGTGCCATATGTCACAGTTGTGAGCCTAAAAAATTTCAAAATCTCTTGGGGATTATCTCTCCATATTATTAACTGATACCTTTGATCCTCGTTTCGAACCTTAATCTGACGGTACATTTTGACAATGTCCGCCACAAAAACAAACTGCTGGCACCGAAACCTAACTAAAATGGAAAAAAGGTCTTGTTGTAATTTTGGTCCAGTGTGTAAGATATTATTCAGCGAGATACCTGAAGATGACTTTGCTGAAGCATCAAACACAACTCGTATCTTACTGAAATTTCCATCTTTTACCACTGGATGGTGAGGCAAAAAATAATAATCATTCCTGACAGCTTCCTCCGGAGTTAACACAATTTGTTCAGCATGACCTAAATCAATATACTCTCTTACAAATTTGGAGTATGCTTCAAACAAGCTGACATCCCTAGCAAACCGCCTCTCTAAATTCAAGAATCTATGTTTTGCAGTAACAAATGATGATCCAAGCCTTTCGACCTGGTCTTCCACAAATGGCAAGGCTACCTCAAATTGGCCATTTTCAAGGCGTGCAACATTGGCCATAAAATGATCTTCACATAGCTTATCTGAACCCGTCATAGCATTGTCTGAAGAAATTTCTTCCAACTGCCAAAACTTCGTCAAACTATTGTGAAGATCCTCATTAGAAATAAGACCAACGTGTACATTACCTTGAAGTTCTGCCTTAAAGACACCAGAAATCAACCATCCGAAAGAGCTTTTCCTTAAAATAGGAAGATGATTCCCTAGCCTAATACATCCTTGCTGCAAAACATCAAAATATAATTCTACTCCTATCAGCATATCCACGCTGCCAGGCACATTAAAAGACGGATCTGCCAACGAGACATTGTCAGGAATCTTCCAGCCTTCATAATCTATAAATACAGATGGCAATGAATGCGTAATTCTATCCACAATCACACAATTAATGTTTCTAGAGAACGCACCCAGCCTAGATTTAACAGTCAACTTTACTGCCTTATTGCACAAAAAGCTTTGACCTTGCAACACGCTCAGTCTATGTACCTCTGAATTAATGGGACATTTCAATTTCGCCAGAAGAGAATTAGTTATAAGATTTATCTGAGACCCACTGTCTAAAAGTGCTCTCACCGTATGTTGTGCTCCCTCCGCGTCAATGACAATAAGCGAAACAGTTGATAACAAGGTTTGTACGCCTGTGTTGCTAGCCATACAAACCGTGCTACTTTGAGAAGTGCTGGGCACAGGCTCAGGATCCTTATGTAGCAAGGTATTGTGAGAGGCTTTGCATTTTCCACAGGTGTATTTGAATCTGCACTTAGCCACACTATGTCGAGATGCCAAACAACGAATACATATCCCATGTTTACTAATGAAGCTCTTTCTAGCTTCTGTATCTAATGATTTAAAATTGGAACACTTATATAAGGCATGATCCTCCCCTTTACAAAGAATACATGACTGTGTAGGCCTCTTGACAATGGTATGAACACTCTTTGTTGACGCTGGTTTGCTGTCTGAACTACACGAATGTTCCAAAGCAGTTACCCGAAGTTCCAAAAAAGTAAAAAATTCCACTAAGGATGGTAACTGCCCTGACGTTCTAGACAGATTCCAGGCAACCTTCGTACCAGTATCAAGTTTCCTACTCAGCATGAACAGCAAAATTACATCCCAATGCTCGGCAGGTTCATATAGGACCTTTAATGACTGTATCTGTTGTCTTGCACTATTTAAAAGGGCCCTCAGATTTTCAAAACTTCCTTTATTAATAGCTGGAATATTCTCTATACTCTGCAAGTGCGAATTAATAATCAAAAATTTATTGTTATATGTTTTAACTATGAGGTCATAAGCTATATCATAGTTCTCATTAGAAATACTGATTGTGGAGATTAAGTTGGAAGCTGAATTTGTGAGTGCACCTCTTAAATAGTGCAATTTTTGTACAGGTGCTAATTTAGAATTATTATGAATTAAACTATTGAAAATATCTATAAAGGCTGTCCATTCATTATATTCCCCATTGAATTTAGGTAATATGATATCGGGCAATTTCACATCTATTGAAGCGTGAGCACCTTTCGCAATAGGTTTCTGATGTCGGTCAATTATTGTTTCTATTTCCGACATCATATCAAAATAAAGCTCTGAGTACTTAAGGTATTCAGTAGTATGCGTACCTGGACTGATTGCTTCCAACTGTACATAATTTTCGTCCCAATCGTGACTTCTCTCGACTAATTTTTGTTTACGTACTGATAACGTTTTAATGTTACCGCCCTCACTAAAGCTACTGATATATTTATGAATTGCGTCAAATGATGCTTTAATCATCCTATGCGTACTCTCTAATGAAGCTAAGTCTGCCATTATGATTGCAAATATCAAGTAACCAACTAATCAAGGCAAATATAAAGAGACTTTTGAAATAAGGTACTCTATAACAATGAGGTACAATTAAACAATATCTATAAGTAAGTAACAACAAATAACTAAAATAACTATATGTAACAAGAAAACAAATAAATTTTGAATTATAAACACTTATTGTTAATAAAATGTTCTTTGTACATATGTACACTTATAGATGTCAAAGTAACACTCACGACTCGTGTATAGGTTATACACGACCAATTTCCTTCTCCTCTCCACGTGATAGTCGAAGTTAAACAGCAAATATCCTCACCAACAAGGCCAAAAAACTGCTTGGGGGGTGCTGAGTTTCACGTGGACATGGAACCGGCAAATAGAACAATCCTTGGGCAGCGACCTGTATCCCAACCTCAAATTAGGCTCATCCAAATCTTCGAAAATTGTAGATTACAGCGTCCGAAAGCTAGCCCCAAGTGATTAAGATGCTCCTTCTTCTCTTTGATTATTGAACGACACAGAACCATTCATGTGCCGCATGCATAAACAAATTATAACCAAAATAAAACACCGCACTGTTTTTACAGGCTTTAAATACCTCTCAGCGTTCAATAATTGCAAAACTATTCTTTGCACTAGTACTTATCCGTTACGATGGACCAGATATGATGAGTAAAAAAATAAAATCAATAAAATATTGTTGTCAACTTCTAATTATAAAGGAATAGTCAATCATTACCAAAATCTGATCAGCATGATTCCAAACAAAAGATATCTTTTGAACAGTTTTTGAATTTTCTAAATAGATTTTTGGGAAACGTAGACGAAAATTTTGTACTTGGCTTCAATTAATAGGAGTTTCATGCCAAATTTTGGTACACATACTTTTTTTATTTTTACATACGAATTAAAATTGATTTTTTTATAATTTTAGTTAATTTTATTGCTTTATGAGTTTGTTTATTTTTTGAATAAATATTGCTCCACATATTGCACAACAGTTATATTACATTAATGCTCAAACAGCAAAAGTAGTGATCCCTTGAAGACAATATTTCACAGATTTTTCTTCAGATTCTTTACCTTATGAAGTAGGTCTTTAAAATAACACTTGATCCCTCTCAACGTCTCATTTTCCGATAGAATGACTTTATGCAACGAAGTCAATGATCCTCTGCATTGTGGATAAAATTGTATGAAATTCGCTAAACACATTAAAAGTAGATTAACTTCGAACTTGGCAGCCAACATAGCGCTAAGTACCAGCTATGTGTGGTAAGGAATTAAATATAACCAGTAGGACATGAAAATATATGCATTAGCCTTACTAGTTCTAGTTTCTTTGCACGGTCTTGTTTGATATAAAAACTAGTTTAATTACATATATCTACATCATCTTGCTTCGTTAGGTACATAGTACTAGGAAAATGCAATTTGATATACCTACGTGTAGGTGAGCAAAATGTAATTGTTATTTTATATCAAAGTCATAAAGAAAACCAGATAATTTTTCTTAGATTAGGATTTTTATAACACATTATCTATAATGCAGGAAAATTCATTTCTCCTAATAATTTTACACCATTGATTTATCACCAAGAGCTACCGAGCAACAGTTTTATCGTTCTATTTGACATGTTTGTTATTTATATCTGCAGAAGCTTCTCGTTTTATTTCTTCCAATAGCCACATCCTCGTTTACCTGGAATAATACACATAAATTTAATACACGTAATAAGGATTGAATATTATTTAAATAGGCTTCCGTAAGAACACCATAAAATCTGGTCTTTAACCACAAAACTAATAAACGAAACAAAACACAGTCTCTGTTCGTGGGCAATTTAAGTTAGTTCATTTGGTTTAACCACAAGTATGCTAACGAGGTGGAAGTTAATATTTATCATTATTTACTGACATTGTATGATTGTTTATTTTATTATTGCTTCTAGAATACATGATTAGACATACATATATTATTGTAGAAATGATATGTTACATATACCATCAACAGTGACTTTATAATGATTATTTCATGTTTTGTTAATAGGTACATAGCTCCTATAGTTTGGAAATAACTTTAACATAATAACATAATATATAATTAACGATTGTTCTAAAATGACTGGGTGTAAGCGTCACTTTTTTGTCTAAAGACAAGTTTCATGAAGTCCCCGACATGTGTAATTCGATTTAATCAATAAAAATTAAGATGTGGCTACTTTTAAAAATGTCAAGTCAAAATTTTGATAATTTTTCATTTCAATATTTTTCATAATTAAATCACTTTTTGTATGCTTATATTATTTAAGGATGTTCGTTAAGACTATGAACTTTATCATCATAAAAAGTTTAAAAATATCCTAAAAATGGTTCAAAGTTTATACAAGCTTTACAAACCCGATTTTTAATTTATATACTTGTGAGAAAAATATAATTTCAAAAGTCAGTTTACAGTTTTTGAAGATACATTAAAATTAAATCGTTGAAATTTAATTACAAAGAATTTACTCGAACAGCTTCTAGAAAAGTTAACGAGGTTATAAATATAAAATCGATAAAGTATTTTCAAACGTATTTAAAAATATTAGTACTGGATAAGAATCTCTTGCCTAAAGGCAAATTGCTGAACATTCCAACTTCTAGTAAAATATTAATAAAAAATGTGTATACTTTTTACAATTTTTATGTTAATCCAAAAATTTTAAACTTATCTGGTGATATGAAGAAGTGGCTGTGACAATCGTTGTGCAAAATTAATCAATTTGTTCAATTTTGCACAACGATTGTAACAGCCGCTTCTATTATAATCGCCAAAAATTTACAACCAATTTTGGAGACTCGAAAGCTTTTTGAAAGATATCAGTTGAGATTCCTGCTGATCAGTTGTTGCTGAAGATCATCATGATGTCCTTAACGAGTTTTATCAAATGGTTTTAAAGTTTCGAAATTGATGAAGCCGTATTTAAAAGTTGTCAAATTTTGTCTCACATAGACACACGTGTTTTTTTAATTTTGGTATAGGACAATTTGGAAGGACTTGAAAAATCTAGAAAGCATAAAATTAGCAAATTTCATTTCGGCAGAAAACAAGCTTCTCCTTCGTAATGGTAATTATTCACTTTTGTTTCGTAAACTTTTTAGATTATTCCGGATTAATTTTACTACAAAATCTCTACTGCCAACATTCATAATTTTATAAATATTAACAGATAATTATGTGAAAATCACAAATCCAGTAGTACCTGAACAAAATTACAAGTACAACCCGACAAAAACTAAACCTAGTAATTCGTTCTATGTCAGAAGCAATAAAAAAACTTGTACGTATCCAACGTTCAAATTGTCATTCAAACTGGGTGGTACCATAAAATGTCTCTATTTTCTTTTTATAAGAGATACAAATAACTCGGCTAATCCATTTCTCATATTGTAACTAATACGAATGACGAATTCTCATTAAAAAAGCAGATAAAATTGTGATCGTAAACTTTTTTGGAGCGTTGTTCCAGGTCTAAATGATCTTTATACTTCAGAAACTGTGGCAATAAATCAGTTGATAAGAAATATGTTGAAGTTTACGACTGAGATATCATGCTTTTTAATTCAATTCAACTAAGATATTCTTTATCATTTTTTAAATAATTGAATAAGCTTTCACTTACTGGCGATTTGATAATTCTGAGATTTCATTTTGTTTGAGAAATGATTTGTAAATGATACATTAGTAAAAGTTGAGTTCTCGGTGATATCTATTTTTTTATATCAACAATGTTACATCTAGAAATCTGAGTTGTAGTTATAATTTATATATTTGATAAAATCAAAAGGTATAAAATGTTTTATGTAGAGTATTTTTAATGTTTTGATTTATAAATCAAATTTATTTAGATAATTAAATTGCAATTAAAAATAACGCATAGCATTCCTCTTTTAAATGATTAAAATTCCAACGTTTGTTTGATTAATAAAGTAATTCATTAATGCTCATAAAATCATTATCATTGAAGATTTAATTTTATTTAAGTTTTTTTAACAAACTTTGTTTTTAAATGTGTTTTATATAAACTTGCGAATTTATTATATATAAATTATTATATTATTAACTTGTGTAAGTGGCTAATTGCTTGAACTTCA
Source organism: Ctenocephalides felis (assembly GCF_003426905.1). Lineage (NCBI taxonomy): Eukaryota > Metazoa > Arthropoda > Insecta > Siphonaptera > Pulicidae > Ctenocephalides > Ctenocephalides felis. Next base: position 52,211,388 of record NW_020539725.1, on the reverse strand, counting down.
TAGAAAGTAAATAATATACTTAATGAATTGAAACTTAGCTATTTAGATAAAACTTTTAACTTTATTTCGAGATAAAAATTGTTAAATAGATTTTCCAGTTATAGCATATAAACAATTTTATAATCTCTGTAATTCAACCAAATAAATGTAATTTATTTAACATATTTTATTATACTAAAAATGTTCTAACAAGAAGTTTAAACATGTAAGAGTGTCAATGTCAACAGTGATCAGTAGGAAACTCACAACAAATTATGCATGGTGTTATGTCCTAAGAGCGTTGCCCATTTTTTCAAAGGGCCTAAACGATTAAAATAAAAACCATTGGTTGGAGGAGACTAAAAATTTGGTGGAAATTTATTAAAATTATATAAAATGTTATTTTTAAATTATAGTCTATTTATAGCAAGATCATTTTATTCCATAAAAAATTGTCCATGATCTCCCATCATCCGGATTGATTATTTTCTTTAAATGAATAAAATAAAAACCATCGGTTTTAAGGCTATCAATTAAAGTCATGTAAAATTAATTATAATCAATTTAGAAAAAGTCTCTTTTTCCCAAAAAAAATGTTTAAAATTAAATTTTGTTGTTAAACCATTGAATTTATTGATTGGATACTTATTTCATTACTAATCATAACAAAAACTCTGTTTATACAATTACACCTCAAGTTTATATATCATATATATTGTTTATTACCAAACTACTAAACATATAGACTAGCACATATAAAAATTATAACTAATTTCCGTCTTTTCAATTTGTATACTTATTGGAAGCAGACATCGTATGTTATTAGGAATATGTTTTATGGTGTTCGAACACAATCTACACTAATTGGAGTCTAATTTCGTAAATATGTTTATGACCTGGTCCGAAACATTCATAAAACCATTCGCGTTCATGGATATAAAAAAGGATTTTATTTCCATCATCGGAAGTGTAGGTATAAATTATGTACATAAGCTGTAATAAGAGAAATATTTAGCGTAATTGTGAACCGTTATACATATGTAGTCGATCATTTTATCTATATATGCGCATTCCTTTTGATCAGGTTCTGATAATTGTAAAATAAGAGATTTTTTGCTTATCAACCATAAAAAATATATTTATAGTTATATCTTTATTCAATTATGAATTAATTTGACGGAGATATTTTACATTTTTTAATTTTATTAACTATTCATTTCCACTCACACCTAGTTTGTTACAGGTATTTACTGTAGCAAATTTTTTAGCAAACGACTTTTACAAGCATTTTTTGTACATATCAGTTTTTTTTATCGGAGGTAGCAATTGTCTCCATTCAGCTTCTCTAATGATGTCAAGATGTGTTTATTTCGGATCGTTGGCGTCAAGCGAATATATGTTATGAGTGTTCTTGAAGATTTTTGTACCCTGAGAACAAACAAAAAACTATATAATCTGCTATATAAATACATTTTAAAAATATTTCTTTGATATTTTATGCCGACGCTAACCGGATCTTCGGCACCATCACGAATTTAATGTCATTGTGTTAAGAGATTTTATGCCGTTTGGATTGACTCTTTTTTCGGCTAAATAAAAATGTTAATCATAAATATTATGATTAACACAAAACTTAAATCTTTGTAAATTTATATGTATGCATATGTAAATGTTCATATATAAATTTTGTCAAACCTCAATTTGTACATTAATTTTGAATTCAGTTAAATTTATATTTGAAACGATTATTTTTGCAATATTTATTTAATCTAATTCTAATATTTTTTCATTTCAGGTAAGTGCACTATTTTGTTTCCTAATAAATGGATTGCTGCAAACTGATGTTTGCGTACAAGACATTGTAAGTTAAATTATATCGTGCAAGTAAGTAAATGAACTCGTTAATTCTAATTAAACACTTAATGAAATAAACAGGATACTGGTAGCTAATCTGACAGTAAAATTATCTAGAACTCGCTAAAGTTATAGATCCTGTTGAAGAAGTGGTACTTTAAGTTGATATCTAAATCAGTATACACATTTATTGGCGTGTTTTTTGATTCGATAAAATAATAGTAATATAATTAACAATAACAATGTATATTGTCTCATATTGTTTACTCATTTTCCAATGAAGTTTGCAAAAATTATTCTTTATTGCCTCGATAATCACTTTATTTTTTATGAAGGTGAAAAATCTCTTCCGATACCATATCGAATGCATTCGCTAATGATTTGCTTCTGTTTCCAAAAGTATTTTGACAAGACGTGAATAATAGTCGCAATTTTAAGATGTGTGAACCGATTGCGGTATTTTTTTAAATAAATCTCCTTATGTTATCGGAGTATGAGGAATACTTTAAGTATATTGTTATGTTTCGATCGAAGATTAATAAATTAGTCTCACAAACATGAAAGTATATATATATATAGTGAGCAGTATCACAAACATAAATGTATATATATATATATATATATATATATATATATATATACTGGGAGTACCAGATCTTGACGTTAAACCAAAATATTGACCTTAACTATTCAAAAAAAAAAATTAGGTACAAAAATATCTTACGTTGTTTTGAAATTATGAGCTTATAAGCACAACATCGACTTTGCTAAATTAATGATTTTAATTGTGAGTAAAATGTACTAGCAACAAACATGTCATTTTTAGGTAACATTTGTTTTTTTACTCAGATTTTTTCAATATTAAAATTATCAAGTATTTTGCCAATAATACAATCCTGATAAAACTGCGCCAAATTTTGATGAAACTTGCCAAACATACTCCAGTACATTTTGTTTAAAGGAGAGCCTCTCGAAGTTTACCGATTTAAAAAATATTGAATTAATAGTTTATCAAAAAATCTTTATTCTTAAAAACTTGGGAAAATTGTGGTATTTTTCACTGTAGTGCTAGAAATGGTATTTACGGTTGCGGTCTAAAGTTTAAATGAACAAAATTAATGAAGTTAACGACAATAACCAAAAAATAAGATCAATACTCAATAACCAAAAAATAAGATCAATACTAAACCAAATAATGGAATGGTCATAATTTTACCAAAGCTCTAGGTTGAACTTAAAAGCTAATAATTTACAAACAACGTGAGATAAGTTTTTTTGCTAATTTTTTTAGTACAGTTAAGGTCAATACTATCACCCTTTAGATTTTTTTGTTCGATATTAAAAGACATTCTTTAAATGTTTATTTGCAGCCAACTAGTCGAAATAAAAACAAAATTAGTTAACTCTTTATTCTGTGCGTTTCGACACTGCATGCGTGTCATCATTCTAAAAAAAATATTTTACACAATTTAATTTTTTTTAACAAGATTAATCAGAGAAGCAAATCAAAATATGAACACATACAACACCAGAATAAAACACAAAACATTTTTGGAAGACATTATTAAACAACATTAATATTAAAAATAGAGAAAAATTTATGGGTATGGAAAGCTTAAAAATGATCTTAAACAAGATCAGAAATTAGATCTCCTACATATAATAAAAATAATTTTTATATAAATTCATTCAAATTACACATAATTCTATTATCCAAATTTAAGTTCTATTCAGTTTACTCTTCAAAATATAAAAACTGAGAATATCATCATCTCTATATTTGCACGGTGTAAATATATATTTGTGGGAAAGTAGGTATTTTCAAATTACCCGCTTCCCGCATTGGCGGAAGAGCATGGCCGTCTATAGGAAATGATTCGCATCCTTTTGCAGAGCGGAAGGTAATTCGCAGACGATGAGCGGATATGATTTTTCTTTGTAGATGCTGGTATACCGTCGGTATGAATATCTAATAACGTCTCAGGCACGTCCAATACTGATCTTCCTTTATTCCTTCGATTGCTATTTTTGACCCTGGTCAATGAACCAAAATAGAAAATTTATATAAAATAAAGTTGGATAAAAACTTCATTATCGAGGGTGCATTTCTAGTAGAAATGGTATGATAGTTTGATAATAAATTAATCATTTCAACGATTTATGGTAAAAAGACATCTTGCCCCAAAATAGTTATAAGCTGTATGGTGACAGTCATAAAAAACGCCAGTGTCAAAATTGGTTTGCCAAATCTCGTTCTTGTGATTTTTTGCTCAAAGATGGAAAACGCTCTTGTTCGGTTGAAGTCGATTACAAGGAAATTGTCTACTTTTACACTTACCAAATGATTTATTCTGATGTCTACATTGAACAACTAAACGCAATGAAAGATTGATGGCCTAAATAAATAAAGGTCAAATGAAGGTCAAATTAAAACTAAAAGGAAATTGATTCCAAATTAAGAAGAATAGAGGTGTACATCCCTTGATGAAAATAAATAGTATTTTGAAGCTAAGAGAGTTCTATATATTTTTCAATTTTAAATTATTAAAAATTGAAATAAAGAACATTGGTAAAAAATTTAAAAAAAATATTAGGGGTGAACAACCCCTAAGTTGGTATGTTGAAGTAAAATAAATTGTATATTATTTTCATTTTTGCATCAGGAAAAATTACAATAAAAAAAATTTACCTCAAAAAAATGTTAGTTCTTTTTTCCTCTACACAATTAAATTTAGACAAAATTTAGTACATTAATGAAAGGTAAACCACTAGATTTTTTTTTTAAATTCTATGTTATTTATCAAATTAACTACTGAATATTTTTCTATATAGACAGATTATAATTTATGAGCAAATAAAAAAAAGATGTTTAACTGATAGAAGAATTGATTAGAATATATCATGGCTTAGGAGGTTGAATAATTTAGGGACCAACACTTCCGTAGAATAGAAAATAGAAATGATACTAAAAACTCTCAAAATTAAAGGAAAAGGATTAAAAGAAGTCAACAAAATAATCGCTACAATATTCAACCAATGCAATATATAAATTCCATGTTTTTTTTACAAAGATAACAATCCTTAATAATTTTTTTTTGAAATTGACAAATCAAGACGGTGATTTATTTTATCATTGATACCATATATCTTTGGCAACTTGACGAAAGTTATTTTAGTTTGTTCTGACCTTACATCCCTTAATTACTTTTTGTTTCGATCTCCAATTCAATAATTATGATGGAAACATTATTGTACCTGACTCAGTTTTTTGCTGATAAAAACCAGAAGTGGGATAATAATGTTGCTTGCAAAATGACAAAAATCCATTGATCTAAATGGACAATCAATGGACAGAATGAAGTTAGTTAATTGGTAAATTGTTTAAAATTCAGTAGATCGTTATATTTGAACATCATTATCCCTTATCATATTTTATTACTCGGTGTTAAAACAAACTGCAGCAAATTCTTAAGATAATTTCGCAATTACTTCACTCTTTTTCTAAACAATGATTTATTTCTCATCATTACTAAAAAAGATTTTATCGTTTTAAGATCTCCTCTGATGATATAACTTGAATAGTTTAGCCTCAAGCTTCGTAAGTAAACTAATGCATGCGGTTAATCGAGTTTTATATAATTTCTTTATAAGTAGCTGCATTTTTATACCAGAGTTAGTCAAACATTACATCTTCTTCCTAATACTCTTGATAAAGGAAATCAGGGCTGGTAATAATTGTATGTTATTAAAGCATTTCTGCACGTACAAATTTTGAGATATAGTTGATTTTTATTTTCCAAAATTTAGTTTTGACTGGAGATTGATTGATTGACTTCATTATAGAGAACGTTATAACTAATATTATATTTGATGTTTGGTATATGTATTTTGGGCACTTTTTATTTCAAAAGAGAACGTTGTTTCGTCACCAGATACACCATAAAATAATTTTGCTTCAGCTTTTTTATGAATAAGCATCAAAAGAGCTTGATAAGAGTTTGAAGTAATAGCTTATAAACTAGTGGGGTGGGTGGCATCGTGCCTAAAGGCAAATTGCTGGTACTTCCCGTAAGATGTTCGAGGAATACTGAATGTTTTCAAATAGATTATTATAAATATTGTAACATTGTCTTATATTGAAAGTTGAAATTATTTATTTAAAGTATATTAGAACTATAGTCAGAATTAAAAATAAAATCTGAATTATTTTCGATTTACAAAAAATTAAAAAAAAAAAAAAAAAAAAAATGGAACAAAAAATTTTTTTTTCAAAATCAATTATTTTGTTAAAACAAGCAGAAAGTTCTTTGAATCATTCAAATCGGACGCTTAGTTCTCTCAAAAACTGCCATTTTTTACATATTTAGCTCAGTATCTTCGAAATGGCTGGGCCTGCCTTTGCCAAAAATTAATAAACACTTCTCCCAATCATTACTAATTGAATGTTTTTTAGATCATTCAAATCGGATACTCCGTTCTCTCAAAATGTCGATTTCTATTTTCTGCACTCTTTGCTCCGTATCCTCAAAACGGCTGGACCCGCCTTTGCCAAAAACTAATCAGCTCTTTTCCCTATCGATAGAAATCGAATGCTTTTTAAACCATTCAAATCGGTTGATCCGTTCGCCCGGAAACGTGACTGGAAATTTGTATCCATACATACATACACACACACACATACACACACACACACATCCATTTTTTCTGAGGTATGCCAAAATATTCAGAAACCTTCAAAACGTCGAGAAATGTAAAAATTTTCAATTCCGATTTTTGGTCCATTACAATAACTTACCCTACGGGAAGTTAATAAATATTACAGTTTGGTATCAATTTCTGATAATTCGTGTCTTGTTAGTAATTTTGGTGATATTTACCTGAAATGAAATCGGGCAACTCCAGTACGGTTTGCTCTGCAGAAAATGGCAATAGTGCTCATTCGGTGCTCCTTTATTACTCTGCGTTATACCCATAATCGAAATAAATGCCTTTTCTGAGATAAAAGAGCACGATCTCTTGCAGCCACTTGCAATAGCTACCCGTATACGTTGTGGCTGAGAAGGAATCCAAATATCAAATCGAATTGTTACAGACGATTCTCAATTCTGAAGCAGAAAATTTATCTAATTTGCTAGATATCATTATATGATGCTATCAAAAGTTACCTCGATCTTCTTGTAAAGCTGAAGTAAAAAAAACACAGGAACTAGCTGTAAGTGGAATTCTGTCTTAAGGCAATTAAAGCATCGTGCCTTAAGGCAAATTGCTGGAACTTCCCGTACCAAAAATTATTATTTTTTTAAAAACGATTAACATTTTGAAAAAAAATTACTTTGAAAAAAATAAGATTTTTGAGAAACTATAAATTGGACAAAAAATTACTGTTTTTTGAAAAAAAGTTTTTTTTTAATTTTTTTTTTTTGAAAGAAAAATTTTTTTTCTTTATTTTGACATATTGTGGAAGATCTGAACTTTTTTTTCAAAGCAATCGTACTGCTTTAACTGCATAGGGACAAAATATAAAGCGCGTAAGCGCCGCGTCGCTGTCTAACGCATAAGCATTGGTACGGAACCCATAGGAATGTTAACAAAATGTATACTTATTGTTAAAATCTCTATAAAATATCTGATAATTTGATGTGCATATGTATAATGATCATTTTTGACCGCCAAATGGCTCATTTTTTTACTTTTTCCTCCATATCTCCGAAACCGCTAGACCTACCTTCATGAAAATTTTATCGATTTTTCATCTTGTCAATACAAGTGAAACGTTTTCTGAATTATTCAAATCGGACGCTCCGTTCTCTTAAAAACTGAGTTACCGTTTTCGGCACTTTTTGCCCCGTATCTTCGGAACGGCTAGACCTGTCTTCGCCAAAAACTAATCAGCACGTCTCCTTATCAATACGTATCGAATGTTTTTTAAATTATTCAAATCGGTTGATCCGTGTTCCCGAAATCGTCGACGAAAATTTGTATCCGCACATACATACACACACGTACATACACACACACACACACACACACACACACACACACATACATCCATTTTTTCTAAGGTATGCCAAAATGTTCAGAAACCTCTGAAACGTAAAGATATATAAAAATTTTCATTTTCGATTTTTTTGCGATTACTATAACTTACCCTACGGGAAGTTAATAAATTATACGCATACTAAAGTTCTTGAAATTTGCCATAAGATAAAATGCCTCTTACATTCGTCATTTCAAAAAAAAAAAAAAAAAATGCGACTAGTGGCATATGGCATCGTGCCTTAAGACAAATTGTTGGAACTTCCCGTACCGTAAAGAAATATTCGAGAAATATTAAATCTTTTCATATATATTATTATTAATACTGTCACTTTTAATATTCTTATTTTATAAAAAGCAAATGGACAAAACTTGATCAAGCGGTGTTAGAATGAAGGATCTTATCTCATATTTCTAAGAATTATATAAACTAAATTGCGAAATTAAAATAATTTATAAGAAGTATGTAATTGATGTTTTCAACTTTAGCTAGAATTATAATTAAAATCCAAATTATTTTTCAATATTCAAAAAAATTTTTTTTTGAAAATTAAGAAAAAAATTGCAATAAAAATTTCTTTCCCAAAAGCAATCGTTTCGTCAACACAAGCTTATTTTTTTTAAATTATTCAAATCAACTGCTTAGTTCTCTCAAAAACTGATATTTTTTGCACATTTAGATTTGTATCTCCGAAACGGCTGTACCTGCCTTTGCCGAAATCTAATCACCACTTCTCGCCACCATTACAAATAGAATGCTTTTTTGGATCAATTGAATCGGTTGATCCGTTTTCGTAAATCTGACATTTTTAGCACATTTTGCTCGATATCTCCCAATCCGCTGGACCTGTCTTCGGCACATTTTCCTATCAATAGAAATCGATTGCTTTTTGAATTTTTCAAGTCGATTCATCAGTACGTCCGAAATCGTCGACGAAAAATTGTCTCCACACATACACACATATTCATTTTTTTTTTAGGTATGCAAAATGGGAAGTTTAAAAACGAATTTTGGACATAACATGCTTTAGATGAAATTTCTCATATGAAAAAAATTGTCATTTTTCATTAGAATATTGATTAGAATATTGAATTCACCAGTTTTTAAACATATGATATGCATCTTCAGCATTTAGCTGAACTTTGGAGTCCAGTTTCACTAATCAAATTCAAAACTGATTTTAATATGCTGTTTGCACACCTGCAAAAAACAAATTAATTTCCATTTTGTGTGCTTCTATATGAATTTGAATACAAGTATAAGGTTATGATAGAATCTTGTATCAAATCTTGAAAGTGTTAATAAATATTTTCATTAGCATCTATGTTTTTTTTTTCATTTCTTTCAAATACCTGCACCTATTTCATATAAAACATCAGCAAATTTTAGGTAAATGTCTAAGTCAAATGTCATCCCAGTGATTGGACGTCCGGATATAAATATGTACTTTATTTATATGAATTTATAATCAAAGAATATAGTTTATAATATTTACCGAATATTGAGACGAATTTCAATAAAATATGAGGAAACCGAAAACGTCCCTAAAAATGGAAATTCATATAAAACAAGAGTAAATTATCACTAGTCAAACTATCCAGCGGTTATCCAATTCAATAATCGAATCTCCTATAAATTTACATGCCACACCAAAACCAATTTCCGTCGCCTGATCCCCTAAAATTAATTTTCCATGATGGTTTTCACAGTTTCAGTGGCTCGGTAACATCTCAGGTGATATTCGCATGCGGTTCACGTTTTATTCATTGTAAAATAAAAAGTACTATGCTTTACAGTTGCCTTCGTCCACGTACAGCCCAGCTGCACTCGTTAGGAACGGAATATAGCTTCTAACCTACGTACAAAGTAGACATCACAGGGGCAACTGTTTGCTGAGAGAAGGAGATAAATACACTAAAATATTGATCGGTTATAAGAATTACATACCTATGAAAGAAGATTTCATAGGCTATCGAATTTTTATAAATAAACCATTATTTGTAAGCCCAAAATATTTCAGCATGCTCGTTAAGACCATGGAATTGATCATCATGAAAATTTTGTAAACTCTTATCTTTGCCCCAAATTATTTTGCTCCTATTACATGAGACTATGTCCCTCCTTCTATTATTATAATTTTCGGATTTCGCATTGATCTGTATGTTGGTCACGCCGTCACAACTCTGCGAACAAATTGACTGACGATGTGATAAACTTCTCATTTACGTGTGATTTGGCCTCCCTATGGCAAAAGTTCAGTTTCCGGGTGAAATTGGTCACTGGAAGCGTTTGCGAGTTGATGACCCAATATGGGAGAATGTGTGATCATATTGAATAATATAATGAAGATAATTTATTATACTGGTACGACGTAACTAAAGTAATCATAATTAATGAGGTGTCAAAATATGCCAGATACTGGTCATTGAGAAGATAGAATATTTCATCTGATTTAGCAAAAATTGAAGCGTCAATTTTTTTTACGAAATTTTGGGATAGAAATGGATATACTTCTACTTCCAATATACTACTAATCAAAATTATGTGACGTATTGTATTAGTAAAATAATATTTTTTGAAGTACTGCCCATAGTTAGTTAAGTTTTTATTATTTTACTATTTTATTTATAAATATTTTTATTATAAAACTATCACATACATATATATTTACCATATTACAATCCTGATCAAATGCACCAATTTTTGATAAAACTTGCCAATACACTTCAGTGCATTCTTTTAAAATAAGGCCTCCAAAATTGACTAATTCTGAACATTTTATATTTACAATTCAACAAAAACCTAAGTTCTTGAAAACTTTAGGCAATAGTCTCAATATTTTTGACTATGTTCCTAAAAATGTTATTCTCGATTATGGATCCAATGTTTAAATGAACAAAATTAACCACAATAACCGAAAAATGAACACATTTTTAACACAGCTCTTGGTTGCACTTAAATGATCATAAATTTTTAACTACATGAGATGAAATAATTTCAGATTTTTCCATGACAGTTTAGATCAACACTATCACCCTGTCTCGGCTTGCACCAGTTTGTGTGATTATTATCTCATATTTTTACCACCAATAATTGAATTGAATATTTCAAATATCTCAAAAATTCGTTTTATTCAGAAAATTCACATTTACTATGTATCTTAATACCGTAAATCGTCAGTAGAAGTAAAAAGCTTAGAGCGATAATTCTGCAGTGGGTTACATTGCAACACATACGACCATAAATATTTAATATCACATTCGCAAACAAGTCATATTTTTCTAACACACTATAAAGTTCGAGTATAAAGCCGAACATACATGATCTAAATTATTCCAAAATATAGAGACTGATTTTGGGTTGAAACAAAGAATTTCAATTATGTAAAAAAAACTTTATTCCTATAGAAAGACGTTCTACAATTAACAAAATTATTTTTGCTCAAGTCTCATTTAAGATATTAAAATACTGATTGATTTTTATTTTGACCAATAAATGTTAATAAAAATAATTTATTGTTGAACATATTCAATAATTTAGTAATCATTGGCTTTATTTGATTTTAGAGCTTTAACAAACAATAAAGTAAAACTATTAAAAAATTATGATGATGGTTATATTTAAATCATTTAAGGAGGCTCTTAATTGCATCAAGCGCAAAGGGTTTCCTGCGAGAAGTAATTTATAAAATATTGCCCTTAATAACTTTTTACTTGTATATTTTATTATATAGATTGAATATTTAACTTCGCATACATACATCATTTTTATTATAAAATGAAAAATAAATTTAATTACTCTCACCAGCCTAACCATAATATATACCCTTATATTAACTTACTCTATCTTTTCAAGATCTTCCTCACTTGAAAAAACTAGCTAAAATTATTACCTCTTGATATTATTAGGTAGAGTTTTCACCTCTTATTATTATTATTCTAAGGTGTCGAAAAAATAGGTTCATGTGAACTTTACCTAACATTTCGAGCTTAATACGATCTGCTCGGGTGCATAACACGTGTATACGTTCTGTACCTTTGTGCAGCGCTAAATAAATCATCTTTTTGCCGAAAGGGAAATGTTACAGTTTCAACGGAATGGAATTATATTGTACATGGTTTATTGCGCGAAGTAAATTTATTATTTTAGATACATTTTATATAAACTGTTCCATTAAAATGAATTATATTACGTCCGTATTGTTTTTGATAATATTGAATAATTAGGTAGACTAGCAGTTCTCAAGCATAGATAACAATGTAGTTATTTACATTTTCCTAAAAAAATACAATCGTTAAATAATAATAATTTGTATCAGTAATGGAGAAGTTTGACTTTTAGGGGAAAGAGGCTTTGACAAAAAATCACAAAAAATCACGTCGGGGAAGGAGGGGTATAGTAAGATATCACGTGTATTTATTTTTTAATTGATTTTTTCTAAAAAAATCAAATATTTAAAAAAAAAACAAAAATATTACAGTTTTATCACGTAATAAAAATACACGTGATTTTTGGAGGAGGGGGGGTAATTTTTAATATCACCAAGTATCACTAAAGGGGAGGGGGAATCTAAAAATCCTTAAAAACTCGCTCACGTGATTAATGGACGCCACCCAAGACAATTTTGTAATAGTTTTTCTAAATTTTATGTTTATTCTGGATTATTTATTTTAACTTTCATTATTGTCTAAGTATGAATAGATTTGTTAGATATAGATATGAAGCTTTGAAGTCACATCAGAATAAAATTGAATGCTATAGCATTCATGTCTGCAAACGTGTTAAATAAGTTTTTTGTTTTCATATTTTAATAGCAATCAGAACCTTACATTTTATAAACTATTTGGGCTAAAATTATACCTTTTGTCATATTTTTATATGGCAACTCAACGGTTGATCCATTCATATTTGACTATTTTATTAAAATATGCAAATATAAATATTTTATAAAAAAATCATTTAATAGAACTGACTAAGGTAAATAATTTTGTTTTATTTGCACCTTTCATTCAAAGTTTTTTAATTTTGTAAACAGCAATCAGAACTTGATCGTCTTATAAGCTGTTGTGCTAATTCGACTTAATACTTGGACGGTTTTATAGAAGACATCCCAAACACTTGGCTCATCTCAGTGTGATAAATTTTATCATTGCAAATATTAATTGATGCAGCAGTGCCAGATTAGAGTTATTTTCATTTGTAAACATATTGCTATCCAGCACGCGAACATTGATGCCACTACTGCTTGATAACAGGCTGTCGAAGCTGGATCAAACCCCGTACCACTGATTCAGCTCCAGACGCTCTAACCACTTGATTTGAATAACCCCTACTTAAATCAAATCAATAATTTTATAATATTTGCATATGTTATTTGAAGTTAAAAATATTTCCTACTTCTTACCCAATCGACCAGTTTATTTTCTTCGAACACGTAGACTTTGTATGTCAACCTATTACTCGACCATCATTCCAACTCCATGTGGGTTCTAAAGTCGGATCTTTCTCGACGACTGCAAATAGTTTCGTACTCGTACTCGTACTCGTAGTCGAATGAATACCCATATCATGCATCTACTTAGAAAGCACATCTAAGCACGCCAGCTCCGGTATGTATCTCGGTTTACCCCTGTTCGTTACTGGGAGCCCGGTTGCATAAACCTTCACGGAAGTTTTGTTCGCCGGGCAGGTGTACTACCTACCTACCTGTATGGCGGTGTCGGGGCATAATGCTCTCGCAGGCCGAGGTCAGCGAGCATAATACTTGCGGTGGTGGTAGGTGGTTGTAAAGTTGTTTGAGATTTTGGATGTACAGTACAATTTAGCATGCAATTTCATATGAATATATTTGTAACTTGTAAATGACACTAATGATAAATGGGTTAACAAATGTAGTGATCAAAAAATGTGTTGCAATGGTAATAAATACCAAACTAGTGGGGTGGGTGGCATCGTGCCTTAAGGCAAATTGCTGGAACTTCCCGTACCGTAACGAAATGTTCGAGGAATAATGAATGTTTTCAAATAGATTATTAAAATTAATATTGTAACATTGTCTAATATTTATAAGAATTATATAAACTGAATTGCAGAGTTGAAATTATTTGTTTAAAGTATATTAGAACTATAGTCAGAATTAAAAATAAAATCTGAATTATTTTCGATATACAAAAAAAAAAAAAAAAAAAAAAAAAAAAAATGGTACAAAATTTTTTTTTCCAAAATCAATTATTTTGTTAAGACAAGCAGAAAGTTCTTTGAATCAATTGAATCGGACGCTTAGTTCTCTCAAAAACTGCCATTTTTTGTACATTTAGCTCTGTATCTCCGAAATGGCTGGGCCTGCCTTTGCGAAAAACTAATAACCCTTTCTCCCAATCATTACTAATGGAATGTTTTTTAGATAATTCAAATCGGATGCTCCGTTCTCTCAAAAACTCGATTTCTATTTTCTGCACTCTTTGCTCCTTATCTCCGTAACTGCTGGACCTGTCTTTGCCAAAAACTAATCAGCTCTTCTCCTTATTAATAGGAATCGAATGTTTTTTAAACCATTCAAATCGGTTGATCCGTACGCCCGAAAACGTGGACGAAAATTTGTATCCATACATATATACACACACACACACACACACACACACACACACATCCATTTTTTCTGAGGTATGCCAAAACGTTCAGAAACCTTCAAAACGTCGAGAAATGTAAAAATTTTCAATTCCGATTTTCGGCCCATTACAATAACTTACCCTACGGGAAGTTAATATATTATGAAATTCTAATAGCGCATTAATATTTAATGTTCTTACGTAAATTCACAAATTCAAAAAAAAAATTCTATGAAGGGGACTGAGTACGGTTGTGCCACTTTTGCTAATTCAGCTGTTAACTAGGGGAAAAGAAAATGAAATAGAAATTTGAACATTTGTCTACATGTAATAGTAAATTACTGCCTTTAGAAACGATGGATTAGTCATAAAATCAAGTCAAACAAAAAAAAAAGCCAGTGGCACAAGCATCCACCTCTATGGGACGGTTGAGACAGTTATGGGGGTTGGTAGTTACAGGCATAAATATAAGTTAAAAATAATAATCAAGCAGCTTTGATGTCAAATTTTCACTTTGAGTTATAGATCTCAATATACTGTCAAGTGAAAATAGCCTCTCAAAGATATAGTTGCATATATAATAAAAATGTCAATAAATTCTTCAAGTATATTTAATTAGTTACAACTGGATTAGACAACTACTGGGTTGTCATCCACTAAAAAGCCATATAATAACGTCAAAACAATTACATACTGAACGTCCTAGTATGACATATTGTAATTAGAGGTTTATCAAAAAAAATATACTATGTATATTTCAGAACTTTATTAACATTTTGAAAAAGAATATTTATCTGTACATGCTTGAAAAACTACCTGCGCACCAGGTTTTTTTCAACAACTCCAAAAGTATGTCTTTTGTTAAAAAATGCTAACCCAAGCTTGATAAATTTTCAATAAATGAATATTCTATTTTGTATCAGAAACTTAAGGTTTTCTGACAATTATCGCAATAATTTATCATATGCGTATTGAATTAAAATTAAATTATATAGGAACCCAATACAAAATTGAGTTGTAAAATTATATTTGCAATTTGATCATAATGCCAATGTTTTACAATGGTTTTTGAAAATTTTGTTTATTATATATTAATTATATAATTAATATGGATATCCATATAATTCAATAATTTTAAATCATTTTGATGAAAATTACTTATCATCTAACTACCATGTTATAAGTAAATATCATAAATTTTAATAAAAATATTGAAAAATACCATCATTTATTGACCAACAATTTTTATAGATATGATCTTTGATATATTAGATTTCTTATAGTTCATTGTTAATTTATGGAGAGCGAGATTACTCATTAGAATTTATAATTTTTTCAATTCTATAAGCTTTGTCTGTTGATTTATTTTTTATAAATTTTCCTTAGGGTATATTGAATTACATCACAAATTATCACATCATTGTGCTAAGGTTCACATCATCACAAATTATTTTTTATAATTTCATGTCAACAATTTTGAGATGAGAGAAGCGAATAAAAAGTTCAGCTTTTGGCTGAACTTAAAATTTCAAAAAGCATTTAGTACCTACTTATGTTCTTAACTTTTCACAAAGAACACAAATTGTTTTTGCGTTTGTTATTATTTTGACCACGCACGTCATGTCAGAAAGAATCCAGGGGTTTGGTAATATAAATTTTTGTATCTCCTAATGTTCATACTTAAAATAATTTGTAGTAGACCAGACTCAGAATAGCAAATAAATAATAAAATGCTAAATGGTACATATTTCAAAATATTATTTTTCAATATTTTTTTCTATTGATAAAATGTATCTACAAATCGTGTACCACGCAGAAAAATTAACTGAAAACTTCCCTGAATTTTTTTTTGAAAACTTTAATATTATTCTTTTTGCTTGTTTTTGGGTTTTCTATTGATGTATAAGAAAAAACCAAACAGACCAGTTTGGTTATTTCTATTTATTAATCATTATTATTAATATCAACCTAAAATGTTTTAGAGAATTTCAAAAATTCTAATATTAAGTTTTGCTAAAATATGAATCACTTATTAAATGCTGTTTTTTTTTTCACTATTAATAACTTCCAAATACTTCCAAAGTTGGCAACCACTTCAGTTTAAGGAAACGAGCAAAGTTGACAGGTAGCCGCTCGTTACTTCTTGTCTTGAGGCTATCTGAGTCAATATTGAGAGGTTTCAAAGCTGTGGGAATAATTCATGGTACGTCACTCAGTCTTTCAAGATATTGTTCTCCGAGATACAAACAAGTATACACAAACATTTATGTTTCTATTTGCTCACTATTCTCGGATGATTATTGTTATTGTTATCGATCAGATGAATACACTAGACATATACTTATGATGCGGAAGAAAATTCTTTAGGCAGAGGCGGATGGACATGGACCAGAATGTTTTTCTATGCCTTTGATATATATACTTAATTAAATAGTATTCATTTTGGAAATAAAATAGTTGAGAAGACTATTTAAAATATTTCACTTTCAGAATAAGTCGGACATGATTTACCAAACCATAAGATTTATTTTCGTGAATATACTTATATTGCTGCAATGTTTCGCAAGGAGATTTTTACTTGTTAAAATTTTTGCAGTGTATTATCTCTTGTAAAAATCTGATATTAGTATTTCTTGATATCAAGCTAGCGTTATTGGATTTGGAATCAGTGGTTGATTGACATTCTTAGCACGGAACTGGTCATATATGATCAGATCTATAATATTTTAAATAGTGGTAAAAAAATCGGGCACTCCATTCTCTCAAAAAATCAATTACCATTCTTGGCTCTTTTAGTCCCATATCTTCAAAATAGCAAGACCTGGCTTTGCCAAAAACTGATCAGCACTTCTCCTTATCAATACGAATCGAATGTTTTTTGAATTATTCAAATCGGTTGATCCGTGTTTCCGAAATCGTCGACAAAAATTTGTATCCGCACACACACACGCACATACACACATACACACACTCAAACACACATAAGTTTTTTCTAAGGTATGCCAAAATATTCAGAAACCTTTGAAACGTAAAGCTATATAAAAATTTTCATTCTCATTTTTTTGCGATTACTATAACTTTCCCAACAAGAAGTTGATAAAAATATTAAGGAGACATAACAAAGTTATCTTATGGTCTATTTTACCGCAGAACTGGCTCATAAGGCTTTTTATTCTTAGGGCTTATGTAATAATTGGCTGAGCCGCTCAGAAATCAGATAATCAGATTTATAAATTCAAATCTTTTCGTAATTAGTGGATTCATTCCTTGATTTCTGGAACCTGCCGTATTGTAATTAAAGATTCGAGGAAAAAATAAAGGCGCTCTGTAGCTGCAAAACGGTCAGACCTGCCTTTTGCAAAATCTTAACAACACGTCTCGCGGTCAGTACAAATCGAATGTTTTACAATTTAAGTCAATGCAACCATGTACATGACATTTGGTTGAACCAAAAAATTCAAAATCTTAATTATAAAATTATTGTTCTGATCATTAAGTTTTGGAACAAGTTAGTTAAGCCGCTTCTTGGTAATGAAAAAATTCATGAATATTTTAATCGATTAAGATCAACTTGATTCATTTTATATCTCTTAATTTTTTTAGTCGAAATATCTCTTACACCTTGTGCAAATAACTAATTTGATAAGGTGACAAAAATAAACCAAAATTCCAACTTTTCGATAAAACCAATAACGACAATGTCCATTACATACACATGAAACTTGATTTGAATTGGAAGTGAGTAGTTATAATATACACCCAACCACCTAACGTTTAAATTAGATCCCATTATATCACTTATTCCGTGGGTATACACGTTCCTAAACCAACATCATCATCTGATTGCATAGAATCTTGGGAATATCGATCGGCATTAATCTGAAACACTCGAATCCGATAACTCGCCACTATGCATTCCTGGCCAGTACCTTCTGGTACTAGTTCCAATATACATGCTTTTGCCTCTCATCATACAAAAGAACGAATGCAGAACAGGCGTAAAAGCATTATGTTTATTGCCACGATAGTTATTCTGTTTCTCAGTTTGATTTCATGCGCAAGGTAACTGAAAACACCTGTCGCGCGGAATGACCGGAGAATAGCCGAGCCGACGGCTCTTTGCGCCTCCTACGTGGTACTTGGTCTCTTCTCACAAGAAGCTTTGTGTAAGGAATTTGTATTCATACATGATTAAATTATGGTAAAATTTTATCGAGAATCAAGGGAAAACAATATGCTGAAATTAGTTTATAAGAATGGTGGACATTGGCAAGATCCTAATCTTGGTTTCACATGGAGCTTTCTTATTGTGTATTGGAAATTGCATTAATATCTGTTTAACTAATGATATATTTAATCAAGAATCAAGAAACAACAATATAGTGTGATTAGTCAAACTCTGAAGCAAACTGCATGGAAAAATATTAGATATTGGCGAAATATTAAATACAACGTGTTCTTCACACAAAGAGCTTTGTTATTCTATACAGGAATTTGTATTCATACATGTTTAACTAATGATAAATTTTATCAAGAATCAAGATAAAACAATATGCTATAATTAGTCAAACTTTGAAGCAAACTGCATATCAGAATGTTGGATATTGGCAAAAAATTAAATAAAGCAATCTTACTCCTGATCTCACAAGGAGCTTTTTTTATTGTATATTGGAATTTGTATTCATACATCTTAAGCTAATGGTATAATTTTATCCAGAATCAAAAGAAAATAATATGCTGTAATTATTTAAACTTTGAAGCAAACTACTTTGTAGAATATTATATATTGGCAAAAACCTAAATATAATAAACTTTCACACATTGAGCTCTGTTATTGTATGTTGGAATTTGTACCCATACATAATTAAGCGAAATAATGATAAAATTTCATAGAGAATCAAGGAAAAACAATATGCCCTAATTAGTGATTAGTCAGAATATACTGCATACTAGAAATTGTCAAAAATCTAAATATAGCAATTCTACTTCTATGTGGTCTCTTCACACAAGAAGCTTTGTTATTGTATACGTATTCATCATTGATTAAATTAATGGAATTTTTTTTTCAAGAACTAAGGAAAAATATATTCTGTAATTAGTTAAACTTTAAATCAATATAATATTGGCTATTGTCAACAAATTGAATACAACAATTCTAATCCTACGTAGTCTTTGCTCATAAGAAGCTTGTCTATTGTATATTGGAAATTGTATTCATATATCATTAAAATGTTAAAATTTTATCAAGAATCAAGAAAAAACAGTTTGCTGTAATTAGTCAAACTTGAAGACAAACGATTTAATAGAATATCAGATATTGATAAAAAAATTAAATACACTTACGTGGTCTTCATACTGGGTTATTGTATTTTGGAATTTATATTCATGCATGTTTAATTATTGGTAAAAAATTTCCAAGAATCAAGGCAAAATAATATGCTGTGGTTAATCAAATTTTGAAGCAAACTGCACGGTTTAACAGAATATTAAAAATTGGCAGAACAAGGAGCTTTGATATTGTATATAGGAATCTGCATTCATACACGTTCAAGAAACAGTAAAATTTTATCCAGAATCGACAGAAAACAATATGCTGTAATTAGTCAAATTTTGAAGCAAGATAAGCAGTTTATTAAGATATTAGATATAGACAGAAAATTAGTTACAACCATTGGCCAAATTCGATTCCATCACTATTATCATTTGTCTAAGAAAATCTTCATCAAATTTATAAAATCGAGTAAACTATTAATAATTTATTTTGGTTTACAGAAATCTTGAGGAAAAAATTAACATCTTTTCAGTGAACATTTGTGTATTATTCACATTAAATGATATTCAAATCATATGTACAAAGTCATCAATTCTGATGGGCCTATTCTAATTTTGCTAATACGTAACAATCATCAATATTTTTTTTTGTGAAGATCTGCAAAACCGAATTTGGATGTTCATTAAGTTTGTGCTTTATGATTCTTTCATTTGTTAAATAAAAATATAGGAGTATTAGATAAAAATAGTGCGATATTTAAAAATAAAATAAATAGAATTTTTAAAACGTTGATGTTTTTTAGTATTTCCGAAATTTCGGATTTTTATATATCTTTGAACTATAAAAATCATTATGTTTTTATTTAATATTAAAGAAAATTGTTGATAAATTCCTTCCATTAGTCAGGAGTCGTTTATAATGATTACACGCCTACGCACAAGACATTCGAATACAAGATTATTATTTTAATATATGTATACAATTAATTATTCTGTTAGAATTGCAAATATATCAATTCATTTTGATTGATGAAATTTATAATCTTGACGATAAGTTAGCCGAGCTCGAACATTTCTTCTTCGATAATTGTTGTTTTGGATTGAGCAAACAAGATAATCCAAAATCAATTTATCTGGTAAAATTCATGGAATTTGCTTGTTGGTATAAAAAAAACACTATTTAGCAATCGTTTAATTCCCGGAGAAGAAAAATAACTTAGCCACTCTAATGAACCGAATTATTTGACTTCACCCGATTGCGTTGTATAAATAGATCGCGTGGGCAATAATTTCATTACCCAACTTTAATTGTTGTTCTAACTTTAACACATAGCGCACAACTTTTAAGCCAGTTTCACCATAATTGTTAATTACACATTCGAGATCCGGGACAAAAAATAGACAGAAACGTACACGGCAACTTCCGCAACTTTTATTGCAACTATATGCAGTTTCGCTTAGTTTATAATCAAGCCACTGATTACCTGTCCGGAATGGATTCCAGTAAATGTGCTTGTATAGTTTCTGTATAGAATTTTAAACTAATTAGAAAAAATAATGCGATGCTCCAACAAAAAGATAGAACACGCATCGAAACTCAAATAGATAAGTTCCTCGCGACTTCAATAATATAGTACTTAAATAGTACAGGGTGATGTGACTATGAAATGTTCATATTTAATATGTATATATATATATATATATGTACATATATATATATATATATATATATATATATACACATATATATGTATATATATACGAGGTCTGTTCAAAAAGTTTTCGTAATTTTCGTTTTTTCAAAAAAATATTTATTTATTCGTCTACATTAATGTGGTCCCCTTCAAAGTAGTCCCCCCCAGATATAATACACTTATGCCAGCGTTTTTTCCAATTTTCGAAGCACCCTTGATATTCACTTTTTGATATGTCCTTGAGCACTCTCGGCGATTTTCTTCAATCGAGGAAAACCGCCGTCCTTTCATGGGTCTCTTCAACTTTGGGAATAGGAAAAAGTTACACGGAGCCATATCTGGTGAATTTTTGCACTTTGCAACACTTTATTTCATTTTTTACGCAAAATTTAATACAAATTCTTTGACTTTTCAATTCTTCCATTGTAAAAATCGCCGAGCTCAGAAA
Organism: Ctenocephalides felis; assembly: GCF_003426905.1. NCBI lineage: Eukaryota > Metazoa > Arthropoda > Insecta > Siphonaptera > Pulicidae > Ctenocephalides > Ctenocephalides felis. Next base: position 52,189,497 of record NW_020539725.1, on the reverse strand, counting down.
AACACGTCGAACCTTAGCGACTACCACAGACAAAGTAAACAGTGAATATAGCTGAAAATTTCATCATACTTTAGGGGCATGTATACCAACACAATAAAAAAAAAATTTTGACAATCAGACACTCCAGACCCGCGAAATTTAATTATTAGTAATTCCGGGTACTTTTTGAACAGACCATGTATATATATAAATTAATTTTGAACTACTTTGCTTGCTCAGTCCAAAACAACAATTATCGAAAAAGAAATGCTCGAGCATCGCTAACTTATCGTCAAGATTTTTAAATTTCATTAATCAATATGAATTGATTTACTTGATAAATCTCTTTTTTAATTTTTAACTTCCCGTAGGGTAAGTTATAGTAATCGCAAAAAAATCGAAAATGAAAATTTTTATATATCTTTACGTTTCAAAGGTTTCTGAACATTTTGGCATACCTTAGAAAAAATGGATGTATGTGTGTGTGTGTGTGTGTGTGTATGTATGTATGTATGTGCGTGTGTGTATGTATGTGCGGATACAAATTTTCGTCGACGATTTCGGGAACACGGATCAACCGATTTGAATAATTCAAAAAACATTCGATTCGTATTGATAAGGAGACGTGCTGATTAGTTTTTGGCAAAGGCAGGTCTAGCCGTTCCGAAGATACGGGGCAAAAAGTGCCGAAAAAGGTAACTCAGTTTTTAAGAGAACGGAGCATCCGATTTGAATAATTCAAAAAACATTTCACTTGTATTGGCAAGATGAAGGATCGATAAAATTTTCATGAAGGTAGGTCTAGCGGTTTCGGAGATATGGAGAAAAAAGTAAAAAAATGAGCCATTTGGCGGTCAAAAATGATCTTTAGACATATGCACATCAAATTATCAGATATTTTATAGAGATTTTAACAATAAGTATACATTTTGTTAACATTCCTATGGGTTCCGTACCAATGCTTATGCGTTAGACAGCAACGCGGCGCTTACGCGCTTTATATTTTGTCCCTATGCAGTTAAAGCAGTACGATTGCTTTGAAAAAAAGTTCAGATCTTTCACAATATGTCAAAATAAAGAAAAAAAAATATTTTTTTTCAAAAAAAAAAGAAATTTTATTATTTTTAAAAAAAAAAAAATTTCAAAAAAAGTAATTTTTTGTCCAATCTATAGTTTCTCAAAAATCTTTTTTTTTCAAAGTAATTTTTTTTCAAAAATGTTAAACGTTTTTAAAAAAATAATAATTTTTGGTACGGGAAGTTCCAGCAATTTGCCTTAAGGCACGATGCCTTAATTGCCTTAAGACAGAATTCCACTTACAGCTAGTTTAGTTTAAAATTAACTATGGTCGTCAGTAGAGTCCATTTTTTGTTTTTCTCGTTCGAAATTAAGTTTGCTCGACAGTAGAGTCCCTTTTCTATTTTTTTAGTTTAAAATTAAGTAATATAATACAATGAGTAATAGTATTTGTGTACATAATAGTACGAGAGTATATAACAGTGCTTGTAAATATAATATATTACGTGAATGAGTAATAGTATTTGTGTATATAATAGTACGAGAGTATATAATAGTGTTTGTAAATATAATACGTGAATGAGTAATAGTATGTGTGTATATAATTGTACGAGAGTATATAATAGTGTTTGTAAATATAATATAATACGTAAATGAGTAATAGTATTTGTGTATATAATAGTACGAGAGTATATAACAGTGTTTGTAAATATAATATAATAGGTGAATGAGTAATAGTATTTGTGTATATATTAGTACGAGAGTATATAATAGTGTTTGTAAATATAATATAATACGTGAATGAGTAATAGTATTTGTGTATATAATAGTACGAGAGTTTATAAGTGTTTGTAAATATAATAGTTTTCGAATGAGTAATAGTGTTTGTGTATATAATAGTACGAGAGTATATAATAGTGTTTGTAAATATAATATAATACGTGCATGAGTAATAGTATTTGTGTATATAATAGTACGAGAGTATATAATAGTGTTTGTAAATATAATAGTACTCGAATGAGCAATAGTATTTGTGTATATAATAGTACGAGAGTATATAATAGTGTTTATAAATATAATAGTACTCGAATTAGTAATAGTATTTGTGTATATAATAGTACGAGAGTATATAATAGTGTTTGTAAATATTATATAATACGTGAATGAGTAATAGTATTTGTGTATATAATAGTACGACAGTATATAATAGTGTTTGTAAATATAATATAATACGTGATTGAGTAATAGTATTTGTGTATATAATAGTACGAGAGTATATAATAGTACGAGAGTATATAACAGTATTTGTATTATACTGTAGTTCTAACAGAAGAATTATTTAAATAAAATAATAATCTCTTATTGAAACCTTTTGTGCGTAGGCATTTAATCATTATAAACACATCCATTTTTTTTGAGGTTTGCAAAAATATTCAAAAACCTTCAAAACGTAAAGAAATGCAAAAATTTTTAGTTTCGATTTCAAAAAAGGAACAAGGTAGCCCAATTGGATTACTTTGACGACACTGATGATTACATCAGATTTTAGGATGCCAGTTGATCCCTTCTAATACCTCGAACAATTTTTTACCATCAGTCATGGAACTGTTTTGTCTATTACAAGCATTAATATTTTCCCTCAAAGTTAAACTGAAAATTTACTAGAAATTCGTTGTTATTTTATCCGCATCATATACTGCATTTACCCACCTTGGTTACTCGCAAATGTTCATGCACGAATTTATAATTCAAGCGTCGCCCATTATGCGACTTCGCACAGTTGAATTTGCTATTTGCTGGGGTTCATATGTAAATTATTCATTTCTCTCTTAAATCATTTATTGAATACAACACGCAAACCCCATTCTAAACCGTTTTAACTCGTTATCCTGTCGTAAATCCAATTTGATTCCTGTTAATCTGTGCATTGGTCGCAAACGAACGATTTGCTGGAAATCTGTCAATCGGCATGCCACGTCAAACCAGATATAAATATACATATGTAAATACGCATGTAAACATATACATGAACCAAATTACAGAGAAATGATATTGCTAAATTTGCACCAATGTGTGTTGTTCACTATTCTTAGAAAAGTTTTTTTTAGTGGTATCTGATGTTGATCAATGTAATTCTTTTAAACTCTAAATCATCTATCAAGTTTTATATACACGAACAAAAGCATATTTTAAGCACAAAAGCGGCGTGTAAAATTCATTAAATTACTAAACAATAGAGCACTCCATAAAAAGATCTTGAGCATCATAAAATGTTCTTGGGTTAATTCAAAGCATTCAACGGTAGCTCTGAGTATGCGGTAACCGCTGATTTACGGCAAATCTGTTGTAAAGCAAATAACCGTTAAAGATATGCTTTTTTAATAAATGCGTATTTATTTCATCATTTGACAATAAGCTATTTTATGACGTCAATAATTTGTTTTACTAGATTTCTTTCAATATTACCTATCTTAAAAGTAAAATTGATTTATTTCTACAAACAAAAGCATGTTCATTCTATATTAAAGTACCTTGATATGATAAATTTGATAAATTTAAAGTTATTCTGATAGCAGTGGTGTAATAAATATGAAGAATTAAGTAGGTCTTCAGCAAATTTTCTGAAGTTATTTTTTACTTTTACATAAAATAATTGGTCATTGTTGAATATTTTACCATGTATTCCGAGAACATTGTTTTGAATTGTTTTGGATTTTTTAGTTTTTTTTTTTTTTTTTTTCATTTATTTTATTTGGCCTCTTATTTACAAACTAGCCATATACAACATTTATATTTCCTACATTTATATTCTAATTTTACTTTTAACTAAAAAATTATATATAATTTTATAATAATCAATATTTGACAGTAAACTAAATAAATTAAATGGTTTAACTAAATTTTTAATTCTATATAATTCATATAATAAATAATCCCTATTTTCTTGATATCTGCTGCAAGTTAAAATTATATGTTCCAAAGATCCCACATCCTTCCCACAGTCACAAATAGCTGACTCTCTCATCTTTATTTTGAACAGGTGTTCTGGGAAATGACCATGGTTACACCTTATTCTGTTCATCGTACTTATAAAGTATCTATCTTCATTTTTGAATTGATAAAACCAAGGTACCTTTTTAACAAAGTCGTTAACCCCTTTATAATATTTTCCTTTATATCTTGATGTTATTTGCCAATCCGTTTTCCATTTATTAACTGCTTTATTTTTCATAACTTTTATTATATCTTTATTTAATACTTGGTTATATTCCATTCCCTTTAAGCAAGCGTATTTGGCTAATTCATCAGCTTTCTCGTTTCCTGAAATTCCGGAGTGACCTTTTACCCATCCTATTCTTATATCCTTTCCATTTTCTTTAATTTTCTCCAAATCTTGCAAGATATCAAAATAAATTTTTTCTTCTAAATTTAGATCTCTAAAAAACACTTGTAATTTATTGATACAGCTCATGCTGTCCGTAATTATAATTGTTTTATTATAATTCTGTTCTTTAGCTTTTCTTATGGCCTCCTTAATTGCAAATAACTCCGCTGTATAGACAGAAACACACCCTGGTAACTTGTAACATTCACTTGTTTGATTGGTTTCTTTATATATAGCAAAACCTACATTGTCCATATCCTTTGATCCATCCGTAAATATAACTTCTGCATCTGGATTATTATTAACAGACTTTAATAAATCGATATTTATAATATTATCAAATATACAACTGTCAAAATATATTTTATTATAATAAGGATGAATGCTGAATGAATACATACTTTCTTGATATTTAATTACTTCTCTAAAACTCTGAATAATAATAGGTATTTTTTTATTCAGCCAATAAATATTACGTTCGCATTCATTATTTAAATCACTAATTCTGTCATATATTTCAGATGAATTAAAATTAATTTTTTTCAGCATATATTTGTCACTCAACCATTCATATCTGACTTTTAGTGGCATAACACCAGTTTCTAATAACAGTACATTTGTTGGTGTCGATCTCATCATACCTGCGCAAAATCTTAAACATTTGTATTGAATTTTTTCAAGCTCATTTACCATATTTGAATGTCCAAAAATTATGCTACCATATTCCAGTATTGATCTAATTATGGTTTTATATAAATTAATAGATGTGATAGGGTGTGAACCCCACCAAGTACTGTTTATCAGTCTCATTAAACTGGTCTTTTTTTCAATTCTTTTTTTAATATAATTCATATGATATTTAAAAGTCATTTTTTGATCAAAATATATACCTAGGAATTTATTGTTGCAATGAATTTTAATTGTATTATATGGACTTGAAATACAAGCTGGGAACTTTTTGTTGGAATGCCTCGTAAATATTCCTATGGAGCTTTTATCATCTGATAGTTCCAGACCTTTCTCATTCAACCAAATATGCAGCAATTCCATATTCATAGACATCATATCGATGGCCTCTTTCAAATTATCTTTTTCAATATAGATCAATAAGTCATCTGCATATTGTAGAATTTTCGTACCTTCCAACCATATACCTTCTATATCCCGTACATATAGAGCATATAATAAGGGACTAAGGATAGCTCCTTGAGGTAGGCCCTGTCGAAGAACTCTTCCAATCCTTGCATTTTCATTTATTTTAACTTCGATTTCTCTATTAAAGGTAGAATATACCATAGCTTTGATCAATTTTTCTGGAAAGCCAGCATGTACAAGACTTTCTGCTAATTTTCCCGGCACCACATTATCGTATGCACCCTTTATATCGCAAAACAGTGCAACGACATACGTGTTTCTTGAAAAGGCTAGATGTATGTCTGTGGAAAATATACTTAGACTATCTTGCGTGCTTAATCCTTTTCTAAAGCCAAATTGGCTTTTGGGCAATAACTGATTGTTTTCAATCCACCACTCGACTCTTCTTTTTATCATCCTATCTTTTATTTTAGCAATACATGACGCCAAAGTAATTGGTCTATATGCATTGCTATTATCAGAATTATTGCTCTTCTTTTTAATTAAAATAACTCTATATTTATTCCAATCAGGAATTTCATTCGGTGACAGCCAATACTTATTAATAATTTTAAGTAGAATTTCTTTTCCGGACTGTGGAAGGTTTTTTAACATAGAATAATGAATGTTGTCTAATCCTGGAGCAGTATCTTTGATTTTGCTCCAAGATTTTTCTAATTCCCATAATGAAAATGGTCTAATTAATGACTTTTCTACCGAACCTGTTACTCTATTTCCTTTAAGATATTTACAAATATCATCACCCACTCCAAAGGGCGCAATATTATCAACTACTTCTTCCACTACTTTATCATTAATCAATTCTGAATTCTTCTCATTCTGTGAAATATAATTGTTCATTGATTTAACCATTTTAAAAATAATTTTAGATGGGGTATTAGGATTTAGATTGTTGACAAATTTACACCAACTTTCTCTTTTCTTTATTTTTAGTTCTTTCCGAACTTTAGCTTTAATTCTATTACACTGAAGGAAATTTTCTAAACTCGAATTTCTTCTAAAGTTCTTTTCTGCTTTTCTTCGTTCTTCTACCAGTTTAAGACATTCTTCATCCCACCACACTGGTTTCCTCACTTGAGATGTTGTTAATATTTTATTTATTGGTATACATTTTTCCGCAGTTTGATTTATAATATTTGTGAATTTTTCATAAATGTTACTATCTAAATTATTGCCCAATGATAAAATTTCATGTTCAATAATTATTTTATATTTTTGCCAATCAGCTTTACCACAATTCCATTTTCTATTGGGAATCAATATCCTGTTACTTCTCACTATATCCAAATAAAAATAAATAGGATAATGATCGGAGCCTAAGTTTTCCTCTATTACTTTCCATGTTATTAAATGAAATATTTCAGAAGAGCACACTGTAACATCAACTACAGTTTTAGTGTTTTTAAACACAAGTGTTGGGGAACCATTATTTAATACAAATAAATTACACTCTTCGATTGATTCCATTAAATTCATTCCGTAATTATCATTATAGTTACATCCCCAGGAATGGTGATGCGCATTTACATCTCCAGCTAAAATGAACGGTCTAGGAATATTCTCAAATAAATAATTCCATTGTTGTTTCGTAACGTGTGTCCCTGGCGATATATATATTGATACCAAATATACTTTTTTATCTCCTAATATTATTGATATTGCACATAATTGGACTTTGTTTATATCTATTTCTCCAATATCTATATTTACATTCTGATAGTTAATTCTTTCGTTAATAATTATAGCCGCTCCACCTTTCCCGTCATATCTGTCAGTTCTGATTATATTGTAATTTTTTAAATAGTACCGTCGGTTCCATTTGAACCAGGATTCTGATAAAAATATAACATCAGTTTTATTTTGATATAAAAAGATTTCCAAACTTTCTTTGTTAGAATTAAACGATCTAATGTTCCACTGTAAAAAATGCATAATGAAATTTATAGATTTGGTTTTAATTTGAATTTCACTGTTTAAACGTTTATCAATTTTCTTTTACTTCTAATAATTTCAACTTTTGTTATTATTATCAAAACCAACTTTATTTTGTTGTTCACTAATATTTCTAACTTCCACACTATTATACTTCTCGTAAATTATATCCATATCCTTTTTAAATTTTACCACAACTTCCTCTAGATCATCACACTCTTTGTTCCTTATTTTTTCTCTCAGTTTTTTAACTAGCTCCTCATGGATTATTTGTATTTTCCTAATTTCTTCTATTTCTATATTTTTGCCGCAATATTCGCGCCTTTGTGAATTTCTCTCTCCACTTGTTTGTTTTAAATTCCTGTTATTCATTTGTATATATCTGCCATTTTCAGTTTGTCTTCTTTCCATAATTCTTCTAGGTTTATTCATCAGCATTAACCTACTTTGATCAATATTTATTTCTTGTTCTTGAAGGTTACTCAGTGCTTCATACCTATTTTTATTTATCATGTTTGTTCCATAATTAACTGCTTCGTTAATTCTAGGAAATGTCTTTTTGAAGTCTGGATTGAAGTGATTTATTTTTGTTACTTCTGCATAATTTTGTTTCCGAAGAATAAATTTGGCCTCCGAGTACGAAATATTCTGAAAAGCCATTAGCTCTTTTACATTTTTATTAAATTGGTAAACTTCACAATTTTTATCATTTGCTTCGTGATTTTTGTGACATCCAGCGCATTCAAAATCTTTTTCTACGTGACACAATTCAGCATTGTGCTCTCTAGAGCATTTTCGGCATCTTTTTTTGGCCTTACATTGCAGGCGAATATGACCATATCGCCAACAATTGTGGCACTGTATGACTTTCTGTACAAATGGACTCACTTGAAGTTTTACTGAATATATTGATACTTTTTCAGGCAAGTAATTTCCTTTGAATAAAATTTTAACCATTTGAGATTTCAGACTATTTGTATCTTTGTTTCTTTTTTTAATACAAACTACATCAATTATTTCTATATCTGATTTTATTACTTCCTTAATTTCTGACTCATCCATTTCTTCATCCACATTGAAAATTATCCCGCCCTAAATAATTTATGTCTAGGGATATATACTTTTATATTATTCTTGTTCAAAAGGTCTTCCCTAATTATTTTATTCGCATATTCATAATTTTTGAAAACTATTTTAATTTTATTTTTGCCTATTTTTGTAAAATTGTCAATATTTCTACTTATTACTGGGGAAATTTTATATATTATTCTACCCAGTGCCACATTATGATAATTACCCAAATTTTGATTCATTGATTCAGCATAAACTACATATGGGCCTTCATCTAATGCACTATAGTAATTTTTCTCAATATTTAATTTTAATTCACTCTGACTCTTGTTAGAATTTTCCTCAACAACCATGTGGTTGTCATTCCTTCCATTTCCTTTTTCCGCTTCTATAACATCCGGATTACTACTATTTTCTTCTTCAATTTCCATATCATTTTTCTTCTTATTAGTTTCTTTTAAAACTTCTATATTGTTAGAACTATTACTTAATTCTTCTTCTATTACCATATCATTCCAATTCCGCTGAGGTTCCTTATTATTATTTCTTAATTTATTTTCATTGATATTTTTTGTTTCCTTTGCCTGATCATCTTTTATTCCCAGTACCATTTTTTTAATTACTCCTTCATTAATGTTACTTTTCTTCGGACTCATTTTTGATCTATTTACCTTATCCATTTTTTTGTATTCTTTTCTTGTATCTAATTTGTTAGTACTACTCTTGACACTTTTATTACCACATCTTATATCAGTATTTTTAACACTATTTACAGTATTCAAATTAACTTTTTTACCATCATTATTTTCACTCATTAAACTACTATCACTATAATCACTTCCATCGTCACTTTCATATTCCATACAATCACTATTATTAATTAAACGCACTGCATTACTAATTTTTATACCTGTCTCGACCTCTGTACTCACTGCATTATTTCTATAAACCGATAACGAAACGTCATCAGGCCCGAGTTGCCTGTGACTCACCACACTTTGTTGTTGATCTATTATTTATATCAGGTATTTTACGCAACTAGATGTGTACTCGTCGACCGCTCGACGTTGAATGTGATTTTTTAGTTTTAAATATGATTTTAAAACATTCCCCAATATAACACATGTTGCAATCATTGCAGTCAAACTTATGAACTAAGTCAGCTATTCTATGCTTCACAAACATAATTTTCCTTACGTAGATCTTTTTCTCGTTTATTACGATGGAAATTATAAAATAGTTTTCAGAATTTAATTAAACCGATGGCTATTGTAACTATGGTGAATAACTCAAAATTTCAATATTTTTAGAATTCAATTTCTTGTATCACATTTTACGGTATTTTTATTCGCTCAATTTATTACACGTCAGAAGATACTTATCTTAAGAATATAGATCCATTGAAAAACCACATTGTTACTTTTTATAAATCCGATCTTTTGTACACGTATACAAAACCTATAGTTACAAACAAAAGACCACTTATAAAATTATTCACGGATATTACTGCAAGCATTAATCGTAGTTTTTTATTAAAAGAACTGTATGGTATTTTATTTTAATGACTTTATTGATTAGGAAATAATGTAATGCTTTGATTTTTTAATGAAGCGAAGAAACCAATTGAACGCATATTACTCAAAGTATTTTGAAGTAATAAAAACCGTATACGAAAACTTGATTAGATAAGATTTTATTTCTAGATGATGTAGATTACAGAACGGAAAATTTATATAATTAACAGAACCAATCAAATTTAGAAAAACCAAGATTTATGAATAAAGATACACCTTTCTCAGTAATGCAATCTAAATTCCACCCATATATGAAATATCTATCTATTATCAGCAGCATATATTTTTCTCATCTACATGCTTTCTCTATTTTGCTGATTATTTATTCTATGTGATGTAATTCGTATTTTATTACTGTGAGAAATAATAACATGGAAAAAGCATTCATATTTATATGGGTTAAGAATATTCTAAGTGCTTCCTGAAAAGAAGACAAATCTTGTCTCTAAAACATAGTATACATATATTGAAATAGATTTTTAACTTCCCGAAGGAGAAGTTTATGTTTTCATCAAAAAATCCGAATCGCTAATTTTATGTTTTCTCGACGTTTCGAGCCATTCTGAATCGAATGAGACCAAATTTGGAAAAAGTATGTGTGTGTGTGTGTGTGTGTGTGTGTGTGTGTGTATGTGTGTGTGTGTGTGTGTGTGAACAGATTTTTTGCCGTAAATCGACGTTTTCTCCAAAACGGTTGGACCGATTTCAAAAATTTAAAAGCCATTTGATGTATCTCGATGAGGACTATCGTCTCTGAGTTTTGTGCGGCGATCGGTCGGGCCGTTTCTTTGTAAATTGCAGAAAAGTGAAAAATTTTTCGTCCACGTTTTAGCCCGCAATTCTGAATCGATTCTGAAAATTCAAAAACCGTTCGATAGATATTGGTTGGGAATCGTGCTGATTAGTTTTTGGTAAAGATCGGCCGGGCCGTTTTCTTGTAATAAAGTTTTTAAAAAAAAAATTTTGACGATTTTTATGATTATTTTTTTGACGATAGATACCATAGTTTTCTAGGTCATACTAAAATATTACGGCCCTACGACAACTGGTTCAGCTTTAAAAATTCGTCAAAGTTTGCAAAAATCAGTATGGTCTTTTTGGCATTTGTCAAAATTAGACTTTTGATCGACGTTTTCTTAAAAACGCCTGAACCGATTTTGGAAATTTAAAAGCCATTTGATGTATTTCGGTGAGGACTATCGTTTGTCAGTTTTGTGCAACGATCTGCCAAGCCGTTTCTTTGTAATTTGAAAAAAAGTGTTGAACTTTTTGTCCACATTTAAGCTCATCCTACCGAACCGATTTTAAAAAATCAAAAACTGTTCGAAAGATATTAGTTGGGAATGATGCTTATTAATTTTAGGTGAAAATCTACCGAGCCGTTTTCTTGTAATTAACTGTTGAAAAAAAGTGTTAAATTTTTGTTCACATTTAAGCTCATCCTACCGAACCGATTTTAAAAAATCAAAAACTGTTCGAAAGATATCATTTGGGAATGATGCTGATTAATTTTAGGTAAAATCTACCGAGCCGTTTTCTTGTAATTAAATGTTGAAAAAAAGTGTTAAATTTTCGTCCACATTTAAGCTCATCCTACCGAACCGATTTTGAAAAATCAAAAAACTGTTCGAAAGATATCATTTGGGAATGATGCTGATTAATTTTAAGTGAAAATCTACCGAGCCGTTTTCTTGTAATTAACTGTTGAAAAAAAGTGTTAAGTTTTCGTTCACATTTAAGCCCATCCTACCGAACCGATTTTGAAAAATCAAAAACTGTTCGAAAGATATCATTTGGGAATGATGCTGATTAATTTTAGGTGAAAATCTACCGAGCCGTTTTCTTGTAATTAACTGTTGAAAAAAAGTGTTAAATTTTCGTCCACATTTAAGCTCATCCTACCGAACCGATTTTGAAAAATCAAAAACTGTTCGAAAGATATCATTTGGGAATGATGCTGATTAATTTTAGGTGAAAATCTACCGAGCCGTTTTCTTGTAATTAACTGTTGAAAAAAAGTGTTAAATTTTCGTCCACATTTAAGCTCATCCTACCGAACCGATTTTGAAAAATCAAAAACTGTTCGAAAGATATCATTTGGGAATGATGCTGATTAATTTAGGTGAAAATCTACCGAGCCGTTTTCTTGTAATTAACTGTTGAAAAAAAGTGTTAAATTTTCGTCCACATTTAAGCTAATCCTACCGAACCGATTTGGAAAAATTAAAAACTGTTCGAAAGATATCATTTGGGAATGATGCTGATTAATTTTAGGTGAAAATCTACCGAGCCGTTTTCTTGTAATTAACTGTTGAAAAAAAGTGTTAAATTTTCGTCCACATTTAAGCTCATCCTACCGAACCGATTTTGAAAAATCAAAAACTGTTCGAAAGATATCATTTGGGAATGATGCTGATTAATTTTAGGTGAAAATCTACCGAGCCGTTTTCTTGTAATTAATTGTTGAAAAAAAAATTTAAGCCGATTTTCATGGAAATTTTTTTGGCGATATACATCATGGTCTTATAGAACTTACTGTAATATTACGGCCTAACGACAAGTAGTTTAATTTTAAAAATTCGTCAAAGTTTGCTAAAATTATTATCGTTTTTTTTTAAAGTAGGATTAATGAAGTATATTATTTACACATTTTTTTTTGATTAACTCGATTATTTACACATTTCGGGAAGTTCATGTAACTTGCCTCAAGGCTAAATACCAAACCAACTAGTTTTTATAAGATTGGTCGTTTTTTGCTTAATGAATATTATAAGTATTAATGTTTTAATATCTGCGCCTATTCCATTTTAAAACATTGTTATTTTTTGTAGTCATTACAACGTCCAAATCCAATGCCAATCCTACGACGTCCAGGTTAGTAATTTACTAGAGTCGCATGGTTATTTTCTAATTACTAGTTTTGTAATATACTCATTTCTAATCATCTTTTAATAATAAAACAACGTCTAATTAGTATATATTATATAAAAAATTTGATTAGCTGAGTTGAATGCTCATCAGTTCCATATCATAATTCAAAGAATTCTTACACCAACTTTTACGTTTCCATCTTCGTTCAAAAAGCTCTACTCACAATTATATTATTATTCAATTTTGTGATTTGTCGACCAATCTCTTCTTACATTTCACATTTTGAAGTACTAAGTGGCTACTCGTATCCTTTAATAATCCCAGCCAAAACCCGCCGCAACTCACAACATCACACAGATTTTAGCTCTGCTGTTTTTTCATCCTGCGCAATTAGCACCTGCAAATCTTCCGTATTCCCGTTGTTTTTGTTGTGAAGTTCGAACTTTCGGCTTGTTTGAGCAATTTTAAATAAGCGGACGGTAAAAAATATCGCGTAGTCACAAAAGCTCTTGATTTCCGATGCAATAAGTCGATTATTTACGACCTTGCCGCAAGCGCTAATAGTAAGCCGCGCTCTCCAGTGGCGCAGCAAAAGCGAGCAGCAAACAGCAGCGCGGCCGATGTCAACTCAACTTCCGCACTACTAAATTATCAAAATTAATAACAAGTTCAGTTGCAGAGGAATAAATAATAAGTACGTGTACAAAACTATGTACATGTATCATGCTTGGTATTTACAGTTGCTAATTAATGATATTATACAACGGATGTGAAAGACTGAGGATTATTATCAAGTAGTTGGTAGTATGGGGATGCGCTTCTTTGACATCTGAACTAAAATTTCCTACTTCTGTAATCTATTCTAATATGTATTTTGCAATACTTGTCAAAATTAATGGAATTGTAAAATTTGTATGTACATTTTTTATTACAAGTAATAAGTTGCTCAATAATTTTATCAAATCTGAGTTATTTGCTTAACTTTAAATCCAATTCCTAGTTTCCTACAAGGAGCACATAAATTATCTTTATTATCTTTTGTTTTAGTTTTTTTAATTCTTTGCATTACCTATGCATTATTAGAACGGTTTTATTCTGGAAATGTTGGCACTATTTTTGATCGTCTTGTTTTGATGGGGCTCATTAGGATCCAATGGCACTGTTGTAACAAGTTGCTTGCGAAGGTCAATTGTTGTTTGAACTCGATCATAAAAATGCAATGAACAACTCAACAAATTAATTATTCTCACTTAAATATTAACTGGTTTCTTTGACATCTATCGGCCATGCGCCACGATGACCCGGACGTGTTGGCGTCCGGGTTATGTGCCATGTTATGCCTGCAAGATTTAAGCACTAAATTTTTGCATTCTTAAATTAAATTTAAGCAATTTGTATTTATAATTGCAAAAATTTAAAAAATCACAGTTTTTGCCTTAAATATTATTATTTTAAGAGTGCTAAGTGTAAATCCATATATTTTCATATGTGTTATTAAATTAATTAAAATCTAATTTTAGAAGTTTACTATCTAAATATGATTTTAATTGTAAATTATCTGATAGTTACTAAGAATATTTAAAAATTATTTTGATTCTGACATTTGTGAATAATTGACAATTCTAATGATTTGTTGTTTCAATTTATCTTATAATTATTTATTAATAATCAAACATCGTCATTTAGTAGATGACAGGTACAGCTTACCCTGGTTAATTTGCTTGAGTTGACAATTACAAGAATTTCAATGTAATATTAGTTTTAAAATTTTATCCAGTAAATAAACATTAGGGAAAACGTAATAATCATTTAAATCAATTAAAATCAGTACAAGAGTTAAATGAACTTTTGAGCTTGTGCCTCATTATTTTTTAAACAACTAATAGCTGAAAAATGAGAATTTTGCATAATAGTTGATATCTTTGCCATGCAAGTTGTCTCATAGAAAAAATAACTGTTTGCTTGTAGGAATATGAAACTTGTATCTGGAATAGTACTTTTTCAGTGCCGGAAACTTAATGAAAACATTAATATTTAGCTTTCACATTTACCATGATCTTTTCGTTTTACTTACTCAAATCATAATATCTTAACTATAAATTTTATTAAAAATTCTCATAATCCTCCAATGTTACACATGGCCTATGATTTCCACAACATATCATAATTGATATATTTTCTCGTGTATTACAACTCAGCTACCGATATTACGCATCGTACTTCTTCGATAAACGTTTATAATATAATTATTGATATGGTATTACTTCCTGATTATATTAATTTATATGTATATCGTAGCAAATGTTTTATATCTTGTAATTAATATTTACGGTAATCGGAAACTCTAGCCTTGTCAACAGTGTTAGAAACCAGTATTTCCTGCAAGTTACTGCAGGAATAGCATCATTAAATTATATTTATAAATTTATATTGAAATATAAATTTAATATACTTTTAAAATGCTTTCATGATGTTATTCATAATTATGGATAATATATTTTACAAAGTAAATTAGAAATATTGAATATAAATACGACTCGTTATTAGAGTTATTTAAGACATGCATATTGTAAATTTTGTTTAATAGGAGAGATAGGCATGGTAAATATGTTACCATTGTTCTGATTTTAAGTTTGAAATTTTAGCAACAATTATTAAACTCGACAAATTAAACACTAGTGATCGATTTATATTAAAATTTATTCCTTATTTAAATACATTTTTCTATAACCATAATTTTATCTTATAATTTTATCAACTTATATAAAAGAAAGTGTACATATAAATGATTTAGTTGCCTAAAATTTTTTTATTATTTCTCAGCTAATGATGCTGAGGGCAAAAATCCGATAATTAAGCAAAACTGTTGAAAACACCATCACATGAGTGAAAAATGGCCTTGAGTTTTAAAGAATTCTTTGAAACTTTAAAATATAACACAATCCTGCGCCGATTTATATTATTAGCTTGTATCTATCTTCTACAAAATCGCTGATCAGATCTTCTAAAAGGTTCAGTAAATATCACACCCTAAATTAATTTTGAAAGGCAACAATTTTATTGTCATATAATCAGAAAATCATACATTTAATCTGGATCCAGGTTTAACCCTGGTGAATAATGGTACAGTTAGTCAGAGAGTGGATGAATATGATACATAGTTGATTTGAATTGAAACTATATTTTGACTGTGATGTTATAAAAGGAGAACAATAAATTAAACAACAATCGAAATAGGAAGTAAAATTCATTTATTAGTGAATTTAGATATTTTATATACTAAGCAACTTTGACTTTGCAAATCCTGGTTCCAAGTTTTAGACTCACTTTATCCATCCATGAAAAGTAGTGACATCAGTTTGCTCTTGACTATGTAGCTCAAAAATATATATATAAGTGTAAATAGATTTTATACGTTATTGCTGTAAGAGACTCAAATTATATAACAAGTTCTACAGAAATTCTAATAATAGAAACCAAATATAAGTGAGACAACTAGGTGTCCTCTTACAATTAGATAAAGACGTAGTGAAGATGTATCATCACAACATCCTATAGAACTCTTATGTATCAATTGCTGTTTAAAAACAACAAAATTATATGATATACCTTATCTTATCTTATATCCATTAAAATTAGTAAATTACCTTTCGGACCTTAGTCTATGGATTTAATTGCTCGACCTTACCTAATCCTCTTCCATATCATTTGCCGTCAATTCCTGTATTTGATGTTTCGAACGAAGCGTGAAGGCCTCTTCACATTCGTTGCTAAAACAAACACACAATTAATTTAACAAGCCGTTTAAATACCATACCATACCATATTCAAGATCCTATAATAAACTCCTTTTACTGAATTCCCGGCGGCGGTATCTACCTATGTATTTCCCATATTGAGGAAATGATAGTCACAACACTAGAAGGTGGTTTATTCAAACATTTTTATCAACGATGTTTCTATAATAATAATAAACAAATAAATGCCTAATAGATTCATGAAGCTTTGTGGCTTTAACAAATTTCAATGCTTAACTATTTTCAACGTTTATTTATGTCAGAAGTATTTTATTGGGACCAAAAACTGTGAAAATACTATCTATTTGCTGTGCGATCAGGCGCTGCAAAGAAATCATAAGCAAAAAATTAATATTGCACTCTAACAGTCAATTTCAAGAGAAGTGCCGAATTGAGATGTAATGATGCGCAATTGATTCTTACAATCTACAAAATGACACATTTTTAAATATGAATAAATTCACCAAGGTAGCACCTATATGTTTTGCATTTATTTTATAATTTTGATATGGCCCAAATTTTTGGAATGCATCTAGAACAAATTTTTTTGCAAGAAAAAGTATGAGACTTATTTAGTCATGTGGCTCATATCAATGTGTTTTATTTGAGTAAAATGTCAATCGAATCCTTTCCTAGTTATATAATATAAATAAATAAGGCTTGTATAATAATACACCTGGATTCTGATGATGAGGGATCCCAATTCAAATGAAAGGAATAAAGATCGCAGAGGCGCCTAATAATGGTAGAGTATAATACACATATATACCCTTGTATTTACTAAAAAAAATTATTTGTTTTATATTTTCCGAATAAGGAGACTACGTTCTATATTCACAAAAAATTTATAAAATGTAAATTAACCAAAAAACGAGAGAAAAGAAAGCATTTAATTCAGAAAAATTAAATCATGAAATTAATAATTATCCTGAAAAACAGCAAAAATGAAAAAAACTGCAATAATAGTACAATAATTTTTTATAATCGAAAGTATTTTGTGTACAGTGTACACCTTCATTTCAATTCCATAATTTCTTTTAGTACATTTCATGTTTGCCCTGTTAAGTGTTTAATTGGATGAAACAACTTTGTGCAGTGGTACTTATATCTGTAAAGCTTAAAAAACTCTAACGGTAGATTATGCAAAATGAGTACAATTGGAAAACTATAATATTTTATTATCTAAAGAGCCAGAATCAAGTAAGCCATAATTCCGATTGTATAGTTCTACTAATTAATCCAGATATATTAATTTTTTTATTTCAGTTAGAGTGCAGCAATTAATTTATCAATTGGTATAGGTCTACAATGTTAGATTATAGCTATTAAATATAATTATCTATTATCGATTTCCTATTTTGAATCACATAATTCACGACCAGCACTGGTCTTTACATGGACGAAGGAATGCTTCATATTATCCATCATAATATTATTATTGTATGTTAATTAAACCAAATATACCGATAATATACAATGTATAATTAATGTAATTATTAATTGCTGCTATACCAGATTACTCTAGTAAATATGCAGGAAGTTTAAGTTCATGTATATACATACGGACAACATATACTTTTTTAGCAATATTATATAGTAGTAATATATTTGCAGTAATTTTAGATCAAAATTTGATTTTATTTCATTACTTATTAATTAATTTTTGAGAAAATAATAAAGTTACGCAGTAAGTATCATTAAAATGATTCTATCCCTAAAAGAGTTCTTTTGTGTTTTTTTAAATTCGCCTTTTGCTAACTAAGGATATTTAGTCATACCTACAACTTTTTTTGACAATTTATACAATATTTCTTGTAAAATGTACTATCTTCATTATATTATCAGCTATCTTTACATATCTTATACTATCAAATTTTCTTTATAACCTTCTTCTTTTTACATACATCTAATTCTATTCTATCTCAAATCAATAATTCATATTTTACTTAACTCATTATTCACTTCCTCATTCTCTCTCTTCTAAGCTTGTTTTATCTACTACTTCTTATTCTATTTAACTCCTATCTTCTTTTATATCTTCATTCTTCTTTTAATCTTCACGTGCTTCAATCTATTTCTTACTCCTAATTCATCTTAACTATTTGAATTCAAAACAATGCAAATTTTATGTTAAATAAAACAGTTAGTGGGTCGGACAGGTTACTGCCTGAGCTACGCCCACCACTAAATGGTTTTTAAATACAATAGCTTATAGAACTTTTCACTTCAGATAAATAATAGTTATTACATATAAATAAATTGAATATTACTTAATAAATAAATAATAAATAAATAAATAATAATTTAATACACCATAAGATCATTGATCTGTCCCTAAAGGAGTGTCCATTAATCACGTGATCGTTTTTTTAAGGATTTTTGGACTCCCCCTCCCCCTTGATGATACGTGTTGATATTCAAAATGCCGCCTGCCGCCTCCCCCACCGGACATTACGTGTATATTTAGTTACGAGTAAATTTGCAGCAAACTGTAATTTTTTTTTCTGAAAATGTTTAGATGCTTTGAAAAAATTCTGGTAAAAGATAAATACACGTGATATCCACTATACCCCTCACTCTCTCAGGGGATATTTTGGATTTTTTTGACAACCCCTTCCCCTAAAGCCTCACGTGATTAAGGACACCCCCTAAATACACTTTTATACATTTGAGTTAGGGAATAATTTGCTTTGACTAAATAGGTGCTATTTATCTATAACTAAACTTTTTTTAGAAAACAAATATTACCTCGCAACTATCTTTTCATCTTGTAGTTATTCACTACGAACAATTTCAATATCGCTTTCGGAACACTTTGAACGGATTTCGTGCAACCTATCCCAGATGCCACGTTGTCAGAGCAGAATTGATGACTTTGAAAATGTGTTAGGTAATATAACCGTTTAGTGTGAACAGTGAAAATTTTAAATTAATTATAGTTTGCTTCTCTATGAGAAATTCATAATTGATTAGAGAGCGCACTCGCCTGGCTTATACTATCAATTAGTATTAACTGTACTAGGAGATTTTTTGCACACTGGTGAATACCTTTGGTTCTACAATGTTTAAAAAAAGTAACAATACTTAAACTTCTCAGAAATACTCATAATCCACGTATGATTATCTCGAATATTTCTTTCGGGTGCGGCACAAAGTTTTTATCAATATTGAAGATCATCGCTCGTGCTCAGGACATCATGCAATATGGCACATAATTGGAAACCTAATGAAGAATACGATGTTTTAATCAAAACATCATTTGATATCGATATCGAAGATAAAAATATATGATAATATAGACAAAAGACAATATCTTATTCGTGCCAAATCAACCGTGTTCAAGTTGCTAATGATATGATGAATACGTTGTGATAGCTCAAATTTTTGACATAGTGGGGCCAAATTATAAAAAATATCGAAGCAATTTATGAACAAAGTTAAAAAAAATGTTTATTTGTTAATAATTATTTTATATACCCACTACACTAGTAAGAATGATTATGAAACCAATAATATAATTGTAAAGTATATGCATTGTCTTGTTTTTAAGTTCATTTACTATGATTCACAATTTCACACGTTGTTTTTATACTTTGCTTTTACTGTAGTAAAATAGGACATAACTTAATTATATAAGTATAACATAAAATAAATAGAACATAACTTAATTATATAAGTTTGTGTTCAATTAATTGTTTGCATTTTATTGTTAATTCACTATAAAATATCATATAATTTTATGTGCTCTAATGATCATTTGACCTTTGACCCTTTGATCTAATGATTGTTTCTTACCGCCAAATGTCATTATTCTAAAACTTGCGCCCCCTAAAGCGTGCGCCGCATTTTTCGCATTCAAAGTAGAACCGGCCCTGAATATGCTGATGTAAATGTAAATTTAATAATAATATTTATGCAACTATTCTTATATTAATCGAAGGTTTTATGCGTTATTTTGGCCACCACTGAAATCGATCCTTTTTTGTTATCCTTTCCCTTGCAAAAAACATATCACTCACGTGGGTCTTCGATATCGATTGACAGGTATTGATATCCGATACATTATTTTTATTTTTGTCCACGATTGGAAGATCCTTACTAATTTGCATCAATATCATCCGTTCGACAAAACATTTTTTATATTATTATGAAAAAAGTTATTAATATATATTTTGCTATATTGTTGCAAATTATTGCACATAGTTGACAGGGTTTTTTAAATTGATAAAACTATTTGTTCTCTAAGCAATTTAACCAAATATTATCAATATTGAAAAAAAATATATTAAACACTGTCAATAAATATGGAAGGTAAACTTTTTTTATTTTTCAAGATTCAATTACAATCTGTTTTTAAAATACAAAAAAAACATTTAATAATTATGAATGACAAATGTAATACAATGATCAAAATAGAGTTCCCATTTTGAACAAATCTATAAATTATTAATTGTCTCAATATATTGATAGCTAATTTGTATATTTCTCATGAATACAAAGCTTATTCATTTATCACAACATTATTTTTGGGCATTGCCAAGTGGATTATTAATAATTATACACGATAACGTTGTTCTTTCACAACTAAGTAATCACTCATTCTTTCGTTTAATAATTATATAGCTTCTGATTATGTAATCAATATGGGAAATGCAACAAAATCGAAAATTTTCCCACACATAGAGTTCCCATGCATACATTTAAAACGGAACAAAAGTCATTGTCACTGCACTGATTACATTCCGTGCAAAATTCTAAAACGGTCATCAACATCTTAGTGGGTCCAAAGACCACATACCAGTGGTGGACAATATCTGGCGGGATGGAAAGCCTTACCATGTAATGGATTATGATTTGATATAGATCAAAATATGTTTCCATAGGAAACTAGTTCTTACCCTCATTGCTGCACTAAATCAATTAATACAGATCACTCCTTGGAAATATAGATCAAAGTTTGTTCTGATGAGAAAATAGTTTCTTCCTCATTACTACACTAAATTTGGAAATATAGATTATTCCTTGGGAATATAGATATAATTATATTTCCATAAAAAAATAGTTGTCATCCTCATTGCTGCACTAAATTTGGAAATTTAGATCAAAATATGTTTCTATGGGAAAATAGTTCTAAAACTCATTGCTGAACTAAATTTGGAAATATGAATCACTCCTTATTAAAAATATGTTTTTTAAGAAAACTGTTTCTACCCTCATTGTTGCACTACATTGAAAAAATTGTTAGAGTTGGATGAATTCTAGAAGAAGAAGTATTCCAAAATATAAATAAGTCAACCATTATAGACTTGGTGTACTAACTGGTAGATCGACAAGACCATTACAATTGCTCTATTAACTAATTTATTTAACTCTATTAATTCAATATTTTTTGTTTCTTTATAAGGATGTTTGCCACACCTGTCGTAGTCCTTGACTTCAGTTCTGAGTACTTATATTGTGATCGCTTGCAAATCGTGCGTTCCCACAATGTTCCGATTGTAATTATTATGTTAATCGATGAAATTGTAGGAGATTACTTGCAACCCATTGAACTCTATTGGATTGTTCACTATTATGCTCTACGGGATAACTGCTTTTGGTTTGTATGATCTTTACTAGGCTTTATATTCAAGTTTTTAAACACTTTACAATTTTCTTTGATAACCCATATCAGAAACTTTCAATAAGAATTTTCCAATGCAATAATCACTACGATTTGGACACAATATCACAATCAGACTGCTTATTGAGTGGTTTTCAGTAGATACTTTTGAGTATTTGAAATAATTATTTTTTTTTATATTTTTCAAGCGTTTTGATGATTATGTTTAATGTTGTTCAGTTGTGATTTTTTTCAATATAAACCATGCCAATTGTTTGCAGTTTTCCCAGAATTGCTATTTTCACTTGGAACTAAATTTTATCTTTTGGTTACCGTTTGGAACCGATACTACTACTGCTTCAGATCAAATCACTCGTTTATTTTATTTATATAATACCTATAAATTTATATGACATTAATATTACTATAAATTGTTATATACCAAATTTTTTTAGATATCAAGTTAATATTCCATTTTTTAATTTTATTTAATCAATATTGCAGACGTTTCGAGTTTTTATTTGACTCATCTTTATAGTATAAAGACGAGTCCAATAAAAAGTCGAAACGTATATAGTATAAAGTTATAGTACATATAGTATAAAGTTTATAAGAACAATAATTCTCAATCATTTTTGAGTTAAGAGTTAAGATTTAAATTAATATTTCAAGTTATATTGTACAATAAAATATAAACGAGATTTTACTCCAATCTTTTGTGTAATAACAATTTTAATACATTCTGTTAATAATATCAATAAATTTAAATCTCACTAAAACAGCAATTAAACTTTTAATATCAGTAAATCTTCTTAATTAAAATACCTCCAAACTTGATCGATTTTCTATCAAATGTAGAAATTTAAAAACATTTCATTCGTCTGATATATGACATAGATATTTCGAACCTCGTCGTATTATTTCTTTAATTAGACAGTCATTTAATTCTGTATAACTTTTCTCTCACCGCGAGTCGTCAAGTTGAAATTAATATCTACGGAGTGTTCAGAAATGTTAATTATTTTCAAGACTTAATGATGACAACATTGTAATTAAAAGGAACAACTTTAAAGATGAAAAAATCGTTCATTTAGTTGTACATAACACCTAGTACTAACACTTTTAGTTTTTACTCGATGATGGCGTGAACGCGGTACAAAGAAATTAGTGTAGTTAAAGAATTAAAATAAATTAGTATCTGACATGAAAATTAAACTCGTTTGTTAATTATGTTACAATATTAATATTACAACTGATATCTGAAATCGATTGGGTATTCAGAGAAAATCAGCCAGTAACTTGCTGATTTATTGCAGGTTACAAATCTTTTGCCCTCTACTGCAAAATATTATCGTTAAAAAAATGCCATAGTTGTTTGTTTTTGAGACAATTATTCAGAAATTTTTACTCATGGACTTTCAATCCCCGCTCTACCCTATGTTAAAAATAAATTACCTTTCATGATAAGATTTTTACTAGTACACTTCTGAATTAATAAATATTATTTTATCTAATACTAGTTATTGTTGTCGTGAATTACTCACAAACTTCGTCGTCGATCCCATATAAAGATGAAGAAAAAAAAACAAATGATTTTAATGAAGCAGTCAAATCTTTCATCTCCAATTTAAACCGAATGTCCACATTTGATATACGGTAAACAATTCACGCCTGCAAGATACGAGGTGAATTCAAAGAATTCGACAAGATAATTATAGTAGAACTAAATACCTTTATTTATTACCGTTTGACGGTGAATGTTTTTTAAAATACCTACATTGTTGGTAATAGTATTCAAATAGAAATGAATTTTAGTTTAATTAATTGGTGCATATTTTTAGTGATAGTTTAGCGTTAAATAATTTATATAAATAATAATAATAAGAGCACCACAAAATCAATAATTTCTTTTCTCTTCCTTGTTTATTATTCACATGTAATCACATTTTATACATTTTTAATAATTTTCTCTCCCCAGTTTCCGTCCTTGCTTCGACTTTCAGTACCCTAAAAAATTCTAACATTTAATTTATTAAATTTTTTAATAATTCTTTTAATTAATTTTTAAACTAATTTTTTAATTTATTAAATTTTTTAAATTATCATTATTTTTCTGATTTTTTTTCATATGACAGCAGTTTATTTCATTTCTCTATCAATATTTAAAAGGATTACTAACCTTTCAGAATAGATGTTAATTATCCATATATCTCCAAAATTACTGAATGTCTGCATAAGACAGATTGTTATTAATGAAAGATATAGAAAATACAGGTAAATGCGAATAAATACAGGTTTTCCATGCCATATTTTACAAGTAAAAATAGACCTTGTCTGTATCACATTTTCCAAATAATCAAAGCATTTCTTTGCATCTTATTGATAATATATGGTCAAAATGGTCAACATAAATTCAATATTAAAAATCTATCAATATAGACAGGCCAACCCATGGGTTTTCTCTAAAAAACATATTTGGAGAAGTATCAAAACAACATTTACAGATCAGTTAAATACTGTTCAAAAATAAAAAATAGTAATTCTTATTATCATACCTTTTCGTATTTTTGGACATATTATAGTAGCATCTTATCTTTAACATAAAGCCGTTTTCAACTCAGATTTAATACTTTTAATTTCCAGTTTGACGTATAAAAATATAAAATTGGCAGTTGCAATTTATTAAACACAGAACAGGACAGATAAAAGTTGGTAAAAAGTTAACATACGAGGCTTTGTACGAGTATATTGTGTAGTTCGTATATTATTCCACTTAATAAAAAAAATTATAATAAAATGGGCAAAATACGAAACTTTTACATAGTAGTTCTGGAAAAAACCAAAAGGTTGTGGAAAAGACAAAAATTCATAAAGTAAACTGATCAGAAAATACTGTGATGAATGTAAGCATTACTTGATACCTTTGTAAAAAAAAACTGTATTGCATATTTATTATCAAATGTTTACCTGTGCAAGAAACTTTTAGGTAAAATTATAGGACCTGAATACAATATTTTTTTATAAATAATTGATATGATTGCCGATTTGGACGAGGAGAAAATAAAGTGAACTTAAAGAAAAAGTCATTTGCAAAGAAGCAGAAGTTTGAAAAATGACAGCACCATCATTAAAAATAATTTTAAATTTATTGTTATGTTTATACTTCAGAATCTCCTTGGATTTCCAAATTGATTTATTTATTTGATTGCATTATGCGTAAATTCTATATGTAAAGTATATCATGTCGTTAGCATATTTATTATGCCATATTAAGAATTTAATTTCCACAATCAATCAATTGCTCAATCATCGACTTGTCTAAGCTACTGTTTCAATAAATATAAAAAGTTTATTGCTTCTCTAACGGAAGCAAAGACTATTATTATACAAACTTTCACTAACCTAAAATAAAAAAAATAAATAAAAGCAAAGTGATTTGCTAAACCTATAAATCTATACCAAATAAGGAACATTTAATTGGGCGCCTGTTGAGAAACAAAAACCTATACATAATGATTAGAAAGTGTCTTTTGGCCCATTGAGAACTGATTCAGTAATAAATATAAAATATTATGACTGCAAGAAATGTTGTTGTTATGTGTAAAAAAATGTTGTTGTGCATTGATTATATGTAAGTTTATTAGTATTTATGAATTTTTAACTCGATTCCGGAAAGGATTGTGCGAAGATTTTTTATTGCCATTTCACACCCATCCTCGAAATAGGCTATTTTCAATCGGAATTATTTTAATCCATATTTTGGAATTGAAAATAGATCTTGCTGCATGATATCAGGTATTGAGAGGGGGAGTTCAAACTTACGACCATGTCCATACAAGGCAGTGCGCTTATCCGTTGCTGTCATAAAACTATTAAAAAATTTATTTGACAACTTTTCGTATAAATACTATAATGATATCAACCATACACAAAAATTACCTCAGAATAATTCTTCTTATATAAAGCAAGCGTGAGCTTTCAAATATCTCCTTAAATTTTAGTGTTCATAAACACATCTTAAATGTTTATCGACTCTCCGACCGCAAAGTTGTGATCTTTATCCGAATGCAAATCAAACCATTTATATGGTAGCTGAAATTTCGAAATCTAATCTAAAGATCGGCAATAAATAAATTTTATAGTTTCGGTCGTCCCTAATCGACCGCCTATAAACAATTCGAAAGATTCTAAACGGAATTCTCACAGATGAGTTTATTCAGAATAAATCAAAGGCGAATCGTCTTGATTTACGACCGATGGCCGTTTTGAAGGGAAGATCAAAAGGAGTATCTAAACAGTGGATTAATGGATATATGTTACCTTTAATAAATAGATAAATATAGAAATTTTAATGTCGATTTAAGATATGTGTTATGTTTTTAATATAAATATTCGTTAATGAAGACATTAATGTGGATGCACACTGCGGGATAACGCGTAAATAGAGATACCTTTGTTTATGTATGAAGTGCATCTGGTTATATTTTTTTCTGAAAAATTACTGTTATATACAATGTATAACTTTATGAGCAATTTATGAATAAACAGTATGTAACTTGTAACTGGTACTGAATTTGGTATCTGTTTACTGCTTTAAAAACGTCATTGTATACTATCATTGACGTAATATATCTTGACTTTCTTAATAAAGAGTTTTTTTTTAAATCATCTAAGCAAATGTTATGTCTTCTTCGCGTATTAAGTCATTTTGAATTTTTTGACAGCAAAATTGGAGTAAGTATGTGTGTGTGTGTCTATGTGAGCTAAAATTCACTGCACCAATTTCAAAAATTTCAAAGCCACTACTTGATAAAGTTCCATTAGGACTCGTATTGATTAGTTTCATGCTAAGATCTTCCTATTTTTTTTATATTTAGCAGTTAAATACACAATTTTCTGCCAAGGATTTTGCCAAAATACTCAAAACATTTTGGTTTATAAATGTTGAGAATCGTTTTGGAGAATATTAGGTTTTGGTAAAGAGCTGCCAAGCTTTTTCTTTTTAATTAATTGTAAGCTAACATTTGCACAAAATTGAATGAATTGAAAGCTAACAACAACCTTCAAATCACATTAATTCATATAATATTTTTTTCTTCAGTAAGTCGATTATTTAAATATATAGGAAAACTCACTCACCTTTTCTAAAGCCAAAATACTACATACGTATTTTTAATTTTTTTATTTTTAGGATTTTTAGGGTCATTTTCTTACATATGAATTTTCTACGGTTTTGAAAGCTCTATTAAAAACCTTTTAGAGGAAAATCCAAATTCGCTCTTGTATGCTAGAACATAGATGTGCAAAATTTGTATTTCGAAGTTTTTATTCAAAAATCTATTCTAAAATGCAAACATATATTTCGTTAAGTTATTTTCAAATACGCGTAATATTTAATTTGAAGTTGATATAAAATTGTTAACATTTTAAAATATTTTGCTAACAATATGTGTCAGTATTTATGAAAATATACGATTAACTAGAACTTTTTTATTTTTTAGCAATATAATTAATAATTCATATAACCTCAATTTTTTCCGCTTATTTTAAAAGGTTAAAAAATAAATCTTTTCCCCAAATTACTCATTAAATTGATCAAGACATTTAACGCTACATTGATTTTTGATATTAAACAAGCTAAATAGGATTTTATCCGTGATTGATGTATTCATCATTATTCAAATCGTGGCTATCGTTATAATAGAATTAATTGGTGCAAAGAAGTAACCCTTAACAAAGCTCATCTAAATACAGGAAAACGGTGGAAAATGATCCAGATGTATAATTAAATCAATTTGATAATATATTTTTGTAGTTGTAATTCAAAATGGTTAGTACTTGCTGCTCTGGGATTGTCTAATGCTAACACTTATTCTTTAAGGTAGTGGGTCAATTTTCATCTAAAAAAACACGAGTTTAAAAAATACATTCACGCAATCCTCAATTTTCACTTTCTTACCACGCTTTCCAATTTCATTAATGATTTTTCCTGACCTGATCGAAAACTCGTCAATTCTGGACTTATCGTGGACGTATTTTGATGAAGTTCGATTTCAGATGAAAAAGCTTAATTTTTTTGTTACGGGTTTTGTTCTTCATTTCTATTACGGGTTGGTCATGTCTAACATACAACACCCTTTTAAATTTTTTGAAGACATTTTTATTTTTCTTTATTATTATTTTTTTCAAATCTTATTGCAGATAAACTCTTTAACGGCTTAAAGACCAGCACATTGTTTAGCTAGTGATGTATAGCATCGTGCATTAAGACAAATTGCTGGAACTTTGTGTACCATTTACAATTAACAATTAAACCATCAAGACTTACCATTTAACATAACAATTAAATAAACTAGATTTCCAAAACCGCTAGACCTGTTTTCCAAAAAATTTAATCAGGTCTTCATCTAAAAGCATAAAAATGAATCTTTATTTTTTTACTAGACACACATGTAATATTAATATCGATTAAGACCAAAACTATACCTAAATGTTTAATTTTCATAATTTTGATTGGTATTGGTGTTGTTAAATTTACAATATATCAGATTTGTACCTATTCATTTAAAATAATTTTTTTAATATTAACCAATAACGGAATGATGTAATTATTATTAAAACTACCCCCCGGTGTCCCCTATTTTCAACGGTGAAATATTACATGCAGATCTCGGCGACCTTCGATCGCGCCAGCAAGGCGGAGTGGTTTTAATTAAAAACGTTGTATCTTAATAGAGATAAATATTTTAACAAGGTCTGAATTTCGAATGTATTTCTATCACTAATAAATGAAGTCTAATGGTCTCTGTCATAGCGAGAGAAATTAAACAGAGTTATTTTTAATGATCTGTTGACGGGAGCAAATCGACAGCTTTCAGAAAAACAAGAAATATTGCAGATGGAACATTAGCAAATGGAGAAATGACGAGGTGTTCGATAAATAATAAATGTTACGTTCATAAAAGATATTACAAGAAATCCGAGCTGAAGTCAGTACATTATTAAAATCAGAAGCTGAAAACATCAACGGCATTTCTTTTGGATTTTTTCCTGGATCTAAATAATTAGGCATACAATCAATAAACACATAAACTGAGACGATTATATTCATTAAAATCGTTAAAATTTTAATTTTTTAATTTACTATTCTAATTTCTATTCGCATTTTACATTTTGAATTAAATTATGAGAATTTTAATTATTTTTGAACGATATATTAGAGCTACTGAGCAAGCTGAGCATTAAAAATATTATTTCCTTAGTTGTTTATATTCTTTTAAGAATTGTTTTTGCAAATTTAGAATCTCCAGGATTTCTTATTATACGTATTTGATAGTTTCTTCGGCGATCAAAAATAATAAATATAAACTTTTAATTATTTTAATTTTTCTAAAATCTTAATACAAAATAAAAAATATAACTACTACTAAGGGACCAGTATCCAAACTTGCACCATTTTTGACACGATTTAGAAGTACAACTTTTTAATTTATTGTCTCTACATATCTGAGAATTAAGTGATAGTACCATAGTTATTAGAAAGACCATATCGTTTATTTTACGTTAAACATGTAGATTTTTATTTCATGTTTTATTTGATTATTGAAACAGTTTTTTAATGTAGAAGGAATTTCGTTTTGTTAATTTTATTCATCAACTATTTCTGTAAATAGAAAGTAGCAATATTTTAAACGTGTAGTTCTATATACCATACACGACGAAGTTTTACTAACACATCAATAATTAATATGATTTATCAGTAATTTAATTAAAATCATTTTATCAAAACCACTGACCAATTCCATTTCATTTCTAATGCAAAATAAATGCATTGCAATTTTATCTATTTATGAATTATTTATTCAATTTTTAAATTTTTTTTTTAATATGTACAATTTCTAGTAAATGCAGTTTACTCTAAACTTAGAATTTTGCTAAATTTAGTTCATTAGAAATTTAGTTTAGTAGTTTATTAGAAATTTAGTTATGATATCAAACAATACTTTGCTATTAAATTCTCAAATAATTTTATTTGGCTATATTTTTCTATTTTTATTTTCAACATATTAACATCTTAAAAACATTTTTATAATATAAATAAGAATATTTACAATATTTAATCTTTTGAATCCAACTTTTTATATCAAGCCCAACTTTTTATATCAATTATGGTTTGGATGAAATAAAATTATAAACTAACATTTATATTAATTATGGCTGTAATAAAATTTAAATATACAAAAATTTTAATATTCAATAAATTTAATATATTTCGGTAGCTCAATCAGTTTGAGTGCATGCTTCTACTTTTTGCCTCGGATTCATAGATAAGAGTTGAAAATGATCGGGTTTAAATCCCGTCAAAAATTTTTATATGTTTTAATTCGAATTTAATTAATTAGTTAAATATTGCAAGAATTATATTAACTATTAATTCATTGCAAATATTTTGCGAACAAAAATCAATATATTTCAAACAAATCTATAAATAGGTTAGATTTGAATTCAAATTTAGAGCTCTAGAAATTAATAATCAAAACCATAGATTTTAATTAATTAAAAATTCCAATTTCAAAGAATGTTTTCTATAATTTGCATACATATACTCTAATATTCATAATAAAATTTACATAAAATGGCTTTTGTGAAGATCAAAAATTTTCAAAAAATGAACAAAAAGCGCTCAAATCATCATTTAATACATCCAAATTGACTATAAAATCTTAAATTCTTGACGTTTTAGATCCCACCATAAATCATAATTCCGACCTTGTATTGAATCACATGTTTTTTACCTAATAGATTGTGTAATAGACTGGACTTGTACGATTACTAGTCAGTAGCAGCACTTTATAGTACTTAATGTGAGAGAATGGTGTTATGATAATATTTAGTACATAATAACTTTTTTATCCTCTTAGATTGTAGATTTTATTCCATTTGGATTCGATCGCTAATTTGCATCGAACAAGTTCCATGTCTTGTTCTGCACCAATGAACTGTCCCAACAAATCAATCGACGTCGTTTATTTACCATATTAATATTTATTTACAATTCAGGTTTACATTTAAAGTGTTGCAGGTAGCATAAAATTAAAAGGAATATTAACGTGCATGAATAATTAATTCAGTAGTTGATGTAATTGGAATGAATTAATATTTGAATTTGTCGTGTGAATAATAAAATAGAGTTGGACAGGGTTTTTAGTAAATCAAACTGATTGACACCAAACTGATTTCCAAATATTTTTCATAAAAGTCATAAAAATAAAATTCTTTTCTATTTACAGTATGTAATCTTACATGAGATAAAATATCATTACAATTCCCATTATGAATACCTTAGCTTATATTTAATAATCTAAATAAAAGTACCTGGCTAAACAATTTTTACATCTTTATGAATGCAATCACTCACTTTGATGAGAAGAACAATTTTCCGCGGATCTTAATCATCTTGATGTTTTTAATGCCGACGCTTCTTCAGTCATTAATTTACTTGGTGTACATTTTAACACCAAGCCTAATTTGTAAATATAATTATTTTTATGCTCATTGTACGGCAATTAACCGCTTTTATGAGACACTAATTTTGAAAATAAGTGACTCGTAATGATTCAATTTTTTAAATTTTGAATTATTAATGCTAGATTTAGGTTAAATGCCCATAGTGTAAAATGTTACAATTGTTTGTATACAATTTTATTTTGTTCTAATACATTATATAATGATCAGATTTTCGATAAATGAGGTGCTTGCATCTGGTAGGCATAACATGGCGTATGACCCGGGCGCCAAAAGACGCCCGGGTCATAATGCTGCTTAGCCGTTAGGTGTTGAAGTAATCGGAAGTGTTTCAGTAAGTTTCATAGTGAAAGTAATTAATTGCATTTTTATAATTATTGAGTTAGTTATAGCATTTTTATGATCGAGTTTAGATAATAATTAAGGACCATCCGAAGCAACTTATTACAATCGTGCCATTGGACCCCAATAAGACCCATCCGCGATCAATTTGAAAAAATAATCTATAAATGTCGAGTTTTGTAATATTTTTCTTTTTTTGAACATTCGATTTTTTCGTAAATTCGAAAAAAGAAAAGACTCCAAAAAAAAAAACAACACGTGATTAATGGACGACTCCTTTTGCACTTTTTCCTCCGTATCTCCAAAACCTCTTGATCTGCCTTCGAAAATGTTTCAATAAATTTGAAAAAAAATCCTTAAATATTTGTAATTAAACTCTCACAAACACATTTACATATAGGTGTTTACATAATATAAATTCACTTCCGCTATTACAATGTTACTCTTTGTACAAAATATATTTATATTTCCTTGTACTCATTAGTACAAATCATTAGCAACCGCTTACTAGAACAAGTTTTAAAATTAATTATTTCGATAGCCAATACATTATGCATAAATTAAAATACAAAACACACTGAACATGGTTTTAAACTTCTAAATAAGTCTAGAATATGTTAATCCTCCATACATAATTTGTTAAAGAATCCCAGGAATATATTATTTATAGAGATGTCATTAACCTAAAGCAAAAACAGATTTAGTAAGTAAATTATAGTTAATAAGTGATATGAATTGATATTGGTTGAAAAATATTTAAGGTACCGGCACTTTTTTGGATTAGATAGATATGATATAATAACTTTTTATTATGTGCGATTGGAGATAATAATTAAAAACCAAAACAATAATTTAAATCAAGTTCTTTTTCGAAATATCGTTTACGAGTATCTGCTTGTGTGGTCTCTTGATTAGTAGAACTATGGATATGATGATTATTTTTGTACCTATGTTTTATCATATGGATATAAAAGTTGGATCATTTATCTATGATCTACATGTAATCAAAATATTTATATTTTGTTAATTAATAAATAAAAACTATTAATTACAACTTTCTAATATTAGCTGTCAATGCATGAATTTTAATGCAAATGAATCGAAGGATAAATTTTTAGATAAACATTTATTACATTTTATGAATTAAATCATTTGAATAAACTTTTATTAATTTTATATTACCATTTTATTGATGAGTAATTTGAAATAATAATAGTTTGCAATTAACATATAATGACCAAATTATTCTTAAAATTTTAAAAATAGTCATCAATTTTCGTAATATTATCTATATAAAATTCCTATGTTAACATCATCAAATATAATTTATATTGCTATGTAATAAGGAATTTCAACAATTTACAAAATACGAATAAACTAGGTAAAAGTGGCATTTTGTGCAATTGTGAACTTCCCGAAACACATATAACCGACTTATATACATATTGCTTATTTTGGTGTCAAATGCTTCAGAATGACTTGTAATGTCAAAGAAATATAATGTAAAGAAATATGATCTTTTGAGAAAAACTTCTGCTTAGGGATGTTAATAAAATTAAATTTGCCACAATTCTTCTCTGAAATGTTAATAAAATTAAATTTGTCATTTTTGCATTAAAAAAATGACTAAAATTTTTGGTATATTTTTTTTTGATTATAATAAACCCTTCTCATGGCTAATTGTTTTTGTTAACTTAATCCGATCCTAATGCTTTCTAAGAAAATAATATAGAATAACTATTTTTTATCAAATAGTAATTTACATTATATACATTTTTAATTAAATTAATCAAATACAATTATTACTAATTTATTAGTATAAATTATTTGTAGGAATAAATTCGTATGTAACCTACGGCTTTTTAAATTCTAATCACCTATTAAGCTCTTAATATTTATTACAACTAACTATAAGAAATGCACTTCATTTACAATTGTGCATATATAAAATTAAAATGCAGTGTTTGAATAAAATAGCAATTTAACACAAATGAGGCTGAATGAATAAACACATAAATTAATGAACAAGTGTGATGTCTTGTCTTAAACACTTTAATCTGAAATCTTAAACTGCAAGTGTGATTTTTAATTAAAATTTCTTCATTTTAATTTACAATATGAATGTTGATTAGAATAGGGATGGAAGCTATTTCATTTATTAAAATCGATAGAACAAATATGGACCAAAAAATTAACGTTTTCTGGAAACGTTTACTAGGAAAGATACAAATAGCTTCCTATAGTGTGGAGTATCATCAAAAAAATATGTTCCTATTATTTCTAACTATCTAATTATATTCTACCCTTTAACTAACGACATGATATCGATCATTACTGTACCCATGGATTTTTGAAGTTGAAAATGGATGATTTTTTAAACTTGTATTACATTATTATGATGTCGCATCCGACGTCTGTCTAGGATGAAAAAGAGTTTCGGTTTACCGACAAAAAATAAATATGTACCGTGACGAATGTGATCCGTGAAATAGTCGGAGGAAATTACACCAGGGTGGCCCGAATTAAAAATTGGGCTTCTTTCACACCAAAATTGTAATAAATATTTAATAATAACCGTTTATTTTAATTGATGGAGGCTTACAGTTATAGAAAAATATCTGATATCAATTAAAACTTGTCACTAGTCACAAAACTTTGAATTCAATGCTCTTGGTCAGAGCCGAGTATTGGACTGAAATCGTCTGCTGAATTAAAAATAAATTTTATCAAAATAATTTTGTTACTTTTTTTAACTGTATGGATACTTCATAAGCTTCATCATGATACATTTTTCTCATACACAATTATATATATATATATATATATATATATATTATTTATGATTATTTTATTTTATGAGTACATTTATAAAAGTCATATCGTCGTATATGATAGCAAGTGCATAATTTATAGAGGTTTATTCGATGTTGTATGTAGAGCAATATATTACAAAGTCGCTGACAGTGCTGCAAACGTTTCCAGTTTACTTTAGCACGATTCATTCTTAATATAAATGTTACCTCGATGGTACGACTTAATCCGAAAAAATAATGTGAATGAATGAACACATAACATCTGAAAGTTAGGCTACATACTCATGAACGATTAGAAAATGTAAACTTGAATCTGAAAATATATTCTAGGGGTTATAGATATTTAAAATATTGTATATTTAATAAAAAATTATATTTGTTTTTTAGTATTCTGAATTCTGAAATTAACCAAATGATTTATCCGATTTTGTTCTTTTTGTTAAGTTGGCATCTTTTACTTGGAGCATTTATCCATACCTACACCTTTTTTTTCATTTTATACTATATTCATCATTTCTTTATAACGGATGTCTTCATTCTTCTTTTAACCTTTCTTCAACCTTTAACTTCTAATTCTATTCTATCTCATAACAATAATTCAAATTCTGCTTAACTCGGAGCATTAGTGACTTCTTAATTCTTCTTTTTCTTCTCACCTTGCTTCTTCTTCAAACTTCTAATTTTATTTAACTTCTATCTTCCTTTATTTCTTCATTCTTATTCTTTTATCTTCACATGTTTTAATCTATTTTTTCTTCAGGATTCCTTCTTACTCCTAATTCAACTAAACTAATCAAATTCTGTAATTTTAATTCTATTTTTTTAATATGTGGCATTTAATTAAATTACAATTTTGGAATTTTAGAAAAAAAGGTTTATATAAATTTAAAGAAATGTCTTTTGAGTACCTAAAACTTGAATAAAAACATCTTTAGTTTAATATAAATATTATTTTATCAATATGTAAATAAATTATTGATTAGAGTCTCATGACATTTTCTACCAACTATTTGCTTTAATAAAAATCTGATATTAAGTTTCATTATGTACTTTTCAAAATGTTTATAATGTTAAATATAGTTTTTCCTAGTAATAGTTTTACATTTATTGTTGTCGTTCATAGAAACATATCCTAATCCCAAAAAAATACAGAATTTATTATAATTCTTGTCATGTATTATTATGAACAGTAGTAGTAGTTTATTAAGTGACTTGTACGCCGCGGGACGACAGAATCTTTTTATATCTTGGATTTGATCAAATATATTAACAGATCGTAAGTGGCGATAAATTGGATAGAATTTCGGCTATTGTAAGTTTCATTATGTTTAAAAAATATTTATTACCAGAATTATTAAATTGGAAATTGTATATGCAATATGCGTAAAAATAATGATGTCATAAGGAGAAAAATTAAAGGAAACTATATGTTATGTGATGGTAAATATTTGTTTGCCATCGATCATATCGATAAATCATATGATAAATTTAGTACTTTTTAGATTATCTTAATTTAAAAATTGGGAAATATGTTTTGTAAGTAAGATGTTCTCGACCTTACCACAAGGTTTGGAGTTTAAATTCGTCTTCAATGCTTTCTGATGAATACCTGAAAATATAGATTCTATATGTATCTACAAGTAAAAATAGCTCTTACTGGTATTAGTGCAAAGTGTAAAAGTTACATCACATTTGGAAAAGCGCAATCATTTGGTAGTTTTCTAGTAGGTCATTTTTTATGAATACCTGAAAATATAGACAAATATGTATCTACAAGTGAAAATAGCCCAATTATTTGGTGGATTTCTGCTAAAGACATACCAACAATGGAATAGGTCAACCATTGAGTTATTTTCTAATAGTTTTATCTGATTAATACCTGAAAATACAGATTTTATGTATATCTGCAATTAAAAATAGACTTACTGTTACTAGTGCAAAATTTTAAAATATTATTACATTTGGAAAAACACCATCTAATCTGCTTATAGTTAGTAGTTATCTGCTAATAACATAGCAACTATGAATGGAGTAGGACAACCATTGAGTTACATTCTAAGAGCATTTTGTGATGACTATTTTTAGTTATATTGAGAGAATGCCAAATATCTGCTAAGAATATAATTTTCAAAAAAGCTCATAATTTTTAATTACCATATTCATTGCCGATAAGGCTCATCAGCTTAAATACTCCAAAAGCTCTTGAAAGCTTGTTTGTTAAAAATTTCAAATATTTTTTTTACTTAACTTTTTCAGCTACAATAAAGTTTAAAATTAAACCATCTTTCCGTTGTCACTTTCTAATCAACCTATGTTAAAACACGACTAGGCACTTTGACTTATAAAAAATTAACGTTACCTTTCCCGCAACATTGTAGTAGTAGCTTGATATAAAGAACATCTCTTAATTCCCTCGTCTGATTAATTGGATCTCCAATTTTTACTGTATCATTATCTCATTCGATTCTGTAAACAGAACAAACACATTTTCTTTGTGTAATATTAATTGAACCGCCTACTAGAAGATAATGCATAACAAGCATCTCGGCCTTCTTCACTGTTGTCATTACATGCCAATGTTGCAAGAACGTATTAATTTAGCTGATTCGACATAATACCTTCTGTCGATTGTGCTTGGATTAATAAAGTGGTTGTTAGATAAGGATCGGAATACTTAATGAACCAAAAAGATTTTTTAAATGCTTCACAACATCAGTATTCAACATCTCGATCTCGAAGCTCGAAGCGAACAGTCAGCTTGCACATAGGTATTCTTAGAGGTAGTGGATGGAATTTATAATCATTTGGTACAATAGATGCATTGTGGACTATGCTAGTGTAAAAGGAGCAGATGTATAGGAAAAGGGTATAAGAACTATGTGACACCTAAGAAAATTCGAGCTAAAAGTAAGTGGATTTTTTTCTATAGGCTACTTGGTTGGCAATTATTTTAACTTAACTTCCTTATAATTTCATATCACGAAAAAATCTAAGAATTTTCATGCTCTTTGTGAGAAAAATACAATCGCTTTATCAAACGTTTTTACACTTGATTAAATCGCATACTTCAAAGCTTTACAAGTAATTTATATTCTTTGGATAAAATCATAACTGCATTCTATTATGTGTTGTCTTCATACCGAGTATGATAAAATTATAATATTCAGGCATTCATGTCGTTAACTGTTGCTCGAGCATATAATATAACAGAAATGATTAATAAACGCACAACTAGATGCTTTAAACAAGGAGATACTCCAAATATGCGACACACATGGTAAAATAATATAGGAGATGGTGGCTAGAACACTAATTTCGAGTACAGATATTATTATATATCCTGACATATGGATCCTGAGCTGATATTTTAGAAATTATTATAATAATAATTAGATTAGTTTTTGGAAACGGCAGGTCCAGCCGTTTTGGAGATCCGGAGCAAAGAGTGCAGAAATTAGAAAGCGTGTTTTTGAGAGAACGGGGCATCCGATTTGATTGATCCAAAAAATATTCAATTCGTAATGCTGGGGAGAAGTGGTGATTAGATTTCTGCCAAAGCAGGTCTAGCCATTTTGGAAATTTTGGAGATAGATAAAAATAGAGAACTGCGCATCCAATTTAAATGATTAAAATAACTTAAGTTTGTTTTGAACTGATAAGTTTTTAACATGCACTATATTGAAATTATCTGTTACAATAATACGCTTTTCGCAGATAATGCAAAAGAATCAGATATAATAAAAGATGACATAAAGTTTAAAATGTTGTTTATTTAGTTAAAATTATCCGATGTTAAAAATTCGTAGATGATTAATAAGTTACTTTTTTGTAAATGTTACAACAATGTTATTTGTCTGAATGTTAAGTTACTTAGATGAGGGTTCAGATAATTTTGATCTTACTAAGTTGAAGTTTCAGTTGATACTAATTTACAAAGTTTTGAAAATTTTGTATTATTTTTATAATTGTTTCGTTTTTTGGTGCAAGCGAATCTAATTTCTTAAAAGGACGGATTAATGACTGAGGGACTATTTATGTACATGATGCATTACACTATAAGAGATGATTTTGTTAACTTTGCAAGCCTTTATTAACACATCTTATATCTAATTACTCGTTTATTGTCTCTAATTACACTTTCTACAATATTCATCTCTATTTGTCTCTATTTGACTCTCACAATATACAATCAACTCGCACACATACATTATTTTTTTGTTATTAAATTTATAGGTTATTCTATTTATAGTAATGCAATTTACGTAGTATTAAAAGGTATTATGTATAATTTCAATAGAGCAAACCTTAGGCGTTAACAATATACTTTCTTGATTTAGTTGAACCATATCACTTTTCGTATAATCTATAGAATTATTTATACGTCAAAATTCTCCAAAATTGGAATTGATAAATTAGTTTTTTGAGTTGAAGTACACTCGAAAAAATAATTCATCAAGATTTTTTAGAACAATAATAACTTTCTCTACTACGAATAAATGAAAATAGTTCCGCAGAGTATGATACTCACAAGCAATGGATAATCAAAGATTACGAATAGAGTGCTAATAATTTCATTTTATTATCTATAAATTATCTCCCAGCTATCTATTTATATGTTTGTGTCTATTAGCATAGAGTGCTAGTATTTTGTTAAGTGCTTTCTAGTATCTATGGGTGCACAAACGAATGGCAACTTCAAAGGGAATATTTAAATTCCTTCCACACATGAGCATTTCTGCCAACGATGTTGATATTGCGTTTGTCTATTAGTCAGAGAAACTGGTAAATGACTCTAAATTATACATGAAAATTAAGGAAAGACAGGTGTATGACATGTTGTCGATTCTCTATACAATTATTATTATTATTTCTGTTATCTATATATCTTATAACGATACATTGAGTTTCAATCAATGAAATGATCGATCAAAAGCCCATTTATAAAAATTAAAATATTATATATAACACATATTTAATTTTATAAGTAAAGGAAATTAGTTTCCTAATTGCTATATTTCACACAAGCAATTGGCTTATTAAGTAAGCGTGAACTTTCTGATAAAGCTATCATAAACTCATAATGCCATATATTCATAAAATATATAAAAATACCGAATACTTATAGTATAATGCCGACTAATAATATTTATTGTTATGCTAATAATAAATAGTGTAATAACACTCAAATCTCCATTTAAATACGTTTTGGACGGAGGCGGCCGGTAGTGATTTTCAGATTTTGATCTTCGCACTATTATAAAGTATTTTGTTTATTGGACCTAAGGCTCCTTTTTCACGATAAAGTATATTCAATGGTCAATTTATTGTAGAGAAATTCTGGGCTAGTGTCCAAAATGGCAAATTTTCTAGGGCAA
Organism: Ctenocephalides felis; assembly: GCF_003426905.1. Lineage (NCBI taxonomy): Eukaryota > Metazoa > Arthropoda > Insecta > Siphonaptera > Pulicidae > Ctenocephalides > Ctenocephalides felis. Next base: position 52,149,059 of record NW_020539725.1, on the reverse strand, counting down.
AAAATTTGGAAAGTGAGGAAAAAATTTTATACAATATAATGGCAGCATTTTTGTCAGTGCCCTCGGTTGGCATAAATTTAAATCCGGTCCTGAATATATATAGTTAACTGAAGTATGGTAATAATGAATTTTAATGTTTGTTCTTAAATCATAACAAACATTAGTGTCCATAAAGGAGAGGATCAATAGAATATTAACATGAGTAGTATCTTACCGAAAATTAGCATTTTCATTCAGATGAGATTTCAGAAACAATTTTTTAGGTAATTTATTAGCGGAGATTTCAGAAACAATTTTTTAGGTAATTTATTAGCAGAGATTTCAGAAACAATTTTTTAAGTTATTTTTGAAAAAAAATGAGAAATCAAGAACAAAGTTCGATTCTAACATTCTGAGTTTATATAAGTTTAAAGTATGTACTAGTGTTTGCACAATATTTTGTATAACTTTGATTTATTGTCAAATTATAATCAACATTTGATATTTGAAATATAATAATTTATGAAAAATTGTTTATTGACTGGCACAGATATTAGGACAGTTTTAAAAGAGTTAATTAGAAATTAATTAAAATATTGTTATAATTTGGATTCAAATTTATAGTCCGTTATTATAATATTAAGTAATAATTAAAATATCTTCCAAATTTGAATTACATGTTTCAAATACATAACTAGTTATTATAACAACCATCTAAGCAATTATATATAATAATGTTTTTTGCGTATTGTTTTCAGATATCAATGAAATAATTTATGATGATATTTTCTATAGTGTGAAAAGAGTTGTTTCCATATGGAATTTTGGAATTAGGTGTCGGACTACTTAAATTATTATTGTCTAGTAATTTATTAATTGGATTATAAAACTTCAAAGTTAGCGTGTTGTATAATGAGTCGAATTATATGGCACAATATGGTTGTTAAAATTTCATAGTGGCGCAAGAGATAAAAGAATATTTCATTTATTAATTTAAAATATCCATAAATATTTGTAAATTAAATGAAATAAAATAAATTTTCAAAAATAATGTAAGAAAATTGATAATAGGAAATTTTTGTGTTTTGAGTATAAATACGTATATGAATTTCGGCATCCGAGTGGAAAGGTTTAAATTGTATTTTTTTAATTTATTCAAATATTGCTTAGTCTATTATCAAATAGAGCATCAATATTCAGCAAAATAGAATAACAGAAGTTGCACCTACCTGTGAGAATTTTTTAAAATTGAAAACGATTAAATTGAATTGTACATTTTAGCAATTCAACATTCTTTTTCGTATCACTAAATCTAAATTTAAATCCTAATTTTTGTACTAATAACTTTAAATCGACATCTCTATTACATGTGGCTTCTATTATTAATTTTACGATAAATAAAATTTAATCGTTTTGTAATAAAATTTCATAACTACTAATATAGATCTGTTAGTTCCGGCATTGAATTTCATTTTCCATAATATAATTTTATTACTTTTGTGAGAAGCTCATAACTCATACTTTGCCCAAAAATAACCTCAGACTCAACATTCTCAAATATCAATTTAAATATATATATATATATATATATATATATATATATATATATATATTAATGATACTATAATATATAAAATTTGTAATTTTCATAGTTATTAATATTTTAATTTTAATTTTTAACAACTTCTATTAATGTAATTAAAAAAAAAAACTAATCACTAATTTTTAAAAGAACATATACATTACTAATATATACATAACTGTCAATATCATATAAAGAAAATTATATAGATGATTAATATACTAAATGAAAATTGCAATGCTGATGTACATATGCAGTTTCCTAATTTTTGCATTTAGAAAAAAAAATAGTATTCTTTACAATTTGCATTTTATTCAAATTATATTTGTATAATTTGTTTTACTTCATGTCATCAATTTTAGTAAATTCTCATATTTTCAGTATAATTGAATTACTGGTGAATCTTTTATGGAACATCTGACCCTAAAAGCAAATTTGACTCTTAAAAATTTACGTTTATATTTATGCATTCATATGCATTCATAATATAAAATTGCTGTGACACCGTCTTCATTATAACAGTTTTTTGTGACCATATATATACATAAAATTACTTATTGCCATAGAAAGCATTCGGAATATTTGTGCCATATGAATATTTTTTGTATTATAATTAAACGAATAAACCGAGAACGAATTAATCATCAACGCCTTTATGGCTTCTAACAAAAGTATAAAACTGCGGTTAATTTATAATTAACACATGTTATGATGAGAGGATTGGTAAGATATTTTGTTGGAAATAAATTTCATTGAAATGAATAATGGATTAATATAAAATTAAAATAAACTAAAATTGCTTGAACTTACCGTATAATAATTGAACATCCGCGATATAAAAATAATCAAAAATCAAAAAAAATGATCTATGATTTATAACAATGTTTTGAATATAAGGTTGTCAAATATCTCCCTTCCGCCTTTTTGTATTATAAACCAAGAGCAAAAAAGCGGAAGGGAGATATTTGACAACTTAATATATTTACATAATTTTTAAAAATTCTGTAAATGTCATCTAGTAAAATATAATTGCTTATATTTGGGCTTAACTGAAATGCATTATACTTGGATAACTTTATCTCATTTTTTTTAACTTCTAGTAGGAAAAGATTTAATAATAAGCCAAAAATCTGAAATGAAAATTTTTGCATATCTTCACGTTTCAGCGGTTTGGCATTTATTATTTTGGCATTTAACAATCAATACTGGCATACCTTTGGGGTTGACGTTGAGTGCTGGGACACCTTGTACATTATATTATTGAAAAAACGATTTCAGAATTTTTGAAATATTTTACAAAATAAATTATTATATCAACTACTTGCCCATTATAAGGATGACCAACATCATCAGCTCTTCCTCTATCATCACAATGTGACCGCAATGTCAACAGTCCCGTTTGAAATATTTCTGGTATTAAATGTATTATTAATAAAGATACGCTGAATGACCGCCGGATGTGGAATTTTATAAAAATATCTCACTCGTGTTTCCTTAAATAAATAACTCGTGTTAAAAATTAAAATATGTGATTCACATCCTCTCTCGTATCATCTTGGGTCGTTATAATCGTTTGTTAAATGATTTCAAACGCGTCTTGAGTAAACAGCATCCCAGAGATAATTGAATGCCTTTCAAACAAGTGATTTTTATTTAGTGTTTGTGATCTCTTTTATTCGTATGAGAACATGATTTTTTTGCTATGAAGTCGACCTGTATTTGTATAATCTTATATACCAGTCTGGCTGCTGGCTAAACATTCATTTGTTACTGTAAGAGCAAGTTGCAAAAACTTCCCGAAATGTGTAATAATTGACATAATCAACAGAAATTTAGTTTTATATATTTAGATAACATTTTCAACCTTTTATTTTAAAAATCAAATTTTCGCTTTTATTCAATTTCTAAGCAATATGATGGACGGACTCTGCACCACCTCATATCACAAAACTTCGACATTAGAATAATGCATTTGACTTGTGCCTTTTGTAGGTTAGGTTTTATGTGCAAAATGTTTGATCGCACAGCAACTAATACGTATACAGACTTGTAACAATAACATTTCTATTTTATCGTACAATTGGCCCCATAGTCAGTAGTCCTATATGACATTTACATCTGTAAGTCGTTGTTTGTCCTACATTATTCTTTCCATATACACCAATGACATTTATAGTGTTAAAAGATTATGAGAACTGAACAAAATACTAAAATAAAAAAAACTGTTTCAAAACGTGTTGATCCTTGAAGAAGGCAAAAACTTCAAAAAAAACTTTTTAGGACCCATTTCACATCTCTGCTCTATAATCAAGCGCAGTTTCTGAGAGCACGGAATCACATTATAACAAATTATGTGAAACATCTTGTAATGCCGCCGATTGTTAGTTTCAACATTTTAAATTTGGAACCGTATTATTTATTGTATCTTCGACGTTATAACTTTAAAACAATAAAAGGGACCGTTAGGATTCTGTTAGATAGATATATAAATTGATTTTTCAAATTATGTAATACTAAATGGCAATTTTTTTATAGTTTAACGAACAAGCTAATTATTTATAATTAACAAATTAATGTTCTAACAAAACACAAACGAATTTGTAATAGATCAAAATATAGAGCCTAGTATTGTGATTGGTTTAAATAATTCCAAATTTAACATCGTTTTTTGTATACTGAATACGTGCCACGTCTTGGACAACAATGTACCAGATTTACACTATTATTACAATATATAAAGTGTTTTCGATACAAAATTTGGTACTATGGTGTGAATTATTAATGGGATGTTCATTACATTAAAATTCCACAAATCCGGTGGAAGAATGAACAGCATAAAATTAAGAACTGTATATTTCAGTTAATCGTTGTATATATATATATATATATATATTTATATATATATATATATATATATTTCCATTATTATTTTCTGGAAACTATCAGTTGTTTGACATGTATTCGAAGATGTAGTTAAAACGTCATCTTACCATCAAACTTCACAAAATAATGGAAGAACAAAAAATAAAACCCTTGCTTAGGTTTTTGCTCGTTTTAAACAATATTATAAGGATGCTGTAAAAAACAACACAGAAACTAAAACATCCGAAAGATTTTTAACAAAAAACTTTCAGTTTTTTTTTCATGTAATTATATATCCTTCATGTCTGCACCCGTATAACATTATAAACCTTCAGAAGGGAACACAATTATAATGTAGTTTTGGTATACAATATGGTTTAGAATACTCTCATTGAACACAATATATATATATATATATATATATATATATATATATATATATATTTTTTTCCATTTTTTTAACCATGTTACAATATTTATATTTATTCATTTTGTATAAAATAATAACAATTTATATTGTTTATTAATATTTGTGTTATATCGTTCCATTTCAGTTACATTTGAAAAATCTGAAATAATTATTACACCGTTATTTGTACTTTTCTTCATATGTTTAAATTACATTATTGTAACTTTATGCCATGATTTATATAAAATGAATACGATATTGAATACATTCGTTTCGATTTGTTCGTCTATTTAAATAGATTTTAATATTCACAGTAGCTTTTCATGTACATTAAATAGTTCATGTACATGAAGTAATTCAGGAAATTAGTTTCCAATTTCAAATTTAAATACCAGAAAAATTAAATAAAATAAATTTAAATGAAAGTATCAGAAAATTTAAATGTACAATATTTTATTCATTATTACATGTAAAATAGAATCTATGTAGATTAGAAATACGGTGTGTGGGGTAGGTTTTTATAATGATTTAATTGATTTAAAAATTTCATAAATTATCTTAATAATTAATACGTTTTATAAAATGACTTGTATAACAGTGCAACTGGTTTCGACAAAACGACGACAAAATGCAAAATTTGCCTCTGCATTAAAGATGCTCATAATTCTTAATAAAATTATTATAATTATTAATTCTTAATAAAAGTAGTATTTTGATTAAATTTATTAATTATTTTCAATATTATTAGACAGCAATTATAATTATTATTATGTGTTTTATGATCAATAATTTCTAGATATTTTTGATAGTGTTATGTCGACTTGTTTGCAGCATTTTTCCAAAAAACAATTTTAACTTAAATTTATCAATCAAGCCCAAGACATTTGAGACCTTTTTCTCTTACCGCGAAAAAGCTCTCAAATTAATAAAATTATCAATGCGATTTTAGTAAATTATTCAACAGATCAATGTATTTATTATTTAATTTTATAAATACCAACAATTTAATTCAAAGACATTCTACATAAACAAGTTTCAGAGTAGGTACATATTGTTTCTGTTCGTGTTACAGCTACACATTACTTGCACTCTTCTGTGCTTGAATGAAAATAGGCTTCGAGGCATAATATAGTCAGCAAGCTAGTGTAAATTTTCTAAATCTCTTTTTAAAAAATCATAACGATAATAAACTGTTGCAAAAACTCTAACAAATCAATACTTTTGTAATAGAACATAACTCAAACTTTATAATTTTTATTATAGACACTTTAGTATTTTCGAAACGAGTTTCAATTAATTGTATGCAAAAGATAGATTTTACACAAACCATACACTTTTCAAGTACAAAAATTTGTACGTCTTTATTGATATAAGAGTGAATGGATAAATCTTTGTGATGGGTTCAATCTGTGTTTGAAAACTCTGAAAAATGTTAAATTTATCATAATTCATGTTTATTATATTTTCTGTTCATTATAATTTTTATTGCCAAAATTACATAAATATTGAAAAAAATATTCCAAGTTATATCATATTACCAAGTGAAAACTATGTTCTGTAATATATCTTTCATTAAAAATGAACCTAAGTAAATTTTAATAAATTCCAAAAGTTTCTAGTATATAAATCATATTTCAATCCAATAATTAATTTTTGATTTTACATATAAAAATATTCATTACTACATATGTTATACGATTTATATTACTAGTATTTCTTTAGCACTGTTTTTTTTTTAATTATTGTTTATATAGTATATAATTAAAATTTATTAGTATCATTAAATAATAAGGAAACTACTTATGTATATTATATATTTATTGTCAAATTTCGTATAAAAAAAATTCAATCGAGATTTAATTTACGTATCTTCTTATTCATATTGACAAAAACACAACAAAATCAATTATGAATTTAAAAAAATTTAAATAATGACAAATTATAAAAAATATATTTATAGTACATATTATGGTTTCCACCAGCTCTCTTACTACTTGATCTCCAGGTCTTCGCGCACACATCTCAGCAGTGGCCCTGTGGTAGCTTCCACCTGTTGTCTTACGAATAAAAAAATCGAACTCGAAAAAAAACAACGTAAGGAATCTTGACTTCTTCTCACGGTTTTAAAAACTGTTACAGCTGTGCTTTGTTTATGAATTCGGTTTGTGACTTGTGAGCCTACATTGAATTTGTTATTTGGGTTAAAACAGGAGCGTTTTGTAAACTAGTTCTTGGTAGATGACTAGAATAATTTCATTCAGTAAAAATAATTGTGTCTCTGACTGTGATTCAGGGGCCTCTGATTGTGATTTAGGGGCCAATTCTCTAGTAAAATAGATTGTAACATGGCGTTGTTATGGCAACGCTATGTTACGCTTCTTAATTGGTACTACATCAAGCATATATATATATAAATCTGAAGTAAAATCTGATACTTTTACAAATTCAAAAATGTTATGATACGTATCTTATTTTATTTATGGTTAACTTGTGTTGCCACATCACTCACTTAGGAAAATTTATTGACAAAAATAATCTTATTAAAATGTATTATACTGTATTAAAATCTATTAAATTTATAAGTTTGAATGTAAATCTGATCGTTTCACAAATTAGAAAATGTCATGATACATATCTTATTTATCTAGCCAATACCGCATTCATGGCTAACTTGAGTTGCCACATTACTCCCCTAGAAAAAGCTATTGCCAAGAAAAAACTTATTAAAAATGTATTACACTGTATAAATTTCTGATCGATTTATAAATTCGAATGTAAATCTGATCATTTTACAAATTAGAAAATATCATGCCACATACCTTATTTATTTAGCCAACTCCGCATTCATGGCTTAATTGAGTTGCCACATCACTCCCCTAAAAATGTTATTATGAAAAATGAATTTATTAAAAATGTATTATACTGCATAAAAATCTGATCGTATTTTTAATTCGAATGTGAATCTGATCGTTTTACAAATTAGAAAATGTCATGACACATATCTTATTTATCTTCCGCATTCATGGCTTACTTGTGTTGCCACATCACTCCCCTAGAAGAAGTTATCATCAAAAATAAACTCATTAAAAATGAATGAAACTATGCTAAAAACTAATTGTTTTACAAATTCTAAACTGTCATGACACGTATCTTATTTTGTTTTTCTACAGCCCAGCCAACTTCGCATTATCATGGCTAACTTGCGTCGCCACACGACTCCCCTGGAAAAAAGTAATTTTAAAAAAGTATAAAAGTATATTAAAATCTCTTATATAATCGCGACAATCAATGGTAGTATTACTCTATCCTATTATTTTAAAATATTATAAAAATCTTAACACATAATTATAACTTCAATACTTTTACAACTATCTTGAATAATATGAATTTTATTGAAATTTTATCGATTTAGGCTTATGGTACAAGTATATAGAAACACATATAGGGATAATTTTATAAGTAGTGATATGGATTAATTTTAATAAATGCTACCTCATATATCAATTACAAAATTACTCGCTTGAGCAAGATCGCCTAAGGTTTCAAAAGTATCATCATTTATCCCAGGCTGCCTATAAATATTTGCATATACAATGCCTCTGGCCAAATACACACGGATGAAGTAAAAAAACAATAAATTTAATTTATTACATATCATTTCGTCTCTGCCGAAATTCATTAAGGCCAAAAGTTATTTACACACCGGTCTTAGATATCTGGATAGAAATCTGATATAGAGAATATATTATTATTAAGTCGATGAATAGGAATAGGTTGTCAGAGTATAATAAACAAAAGTAACATCATATTCTCATTGGACGGAGAAATATTTGCATATGTTATTGTGTTAATAAAATTTAATAAAAAACTCGTTTTTGTGGTAACGTTCTTGCAGGTTTGAACATTCCATGATATTTTATCTTGTTTTATTCTAATGAAATGCTTTAACGCGCGCATTTGTCATTAAGATTAAGTTTAATTCGAGTTTAATCTTTCTGATTGGAAATATTGAATTACTAAATAGTTTTACAATATCTAAAAAAACAGTAGTCATGATTAATACCATCAATAATATATCTTGATTAAAATAAATTTTTTGTTTTGCAAAAAATCGGATGCTTAGTTCTCTCAAAAACTGCCATTTGTTGTACATTTACCTCTGTATCTTCGAAATAGCTGGACCTGCCTTTTCCAAAAACTAATCAGCACATCTTCCTTTTTTTCTGACACACACACACAGTGGCGGATCCAGGGGGGGGGTCACGGGGGTCATGACCCCCCCCTGAGCCTGTTTTAGGACTTAGATAAAACACTAATTCAACAACAAAATTACTTTATAATGATTTCATTTATGTATTTTGTTACCAAACACATTTTATAACTTGAATATTTAACTGATTGTAGACGAATGGCGGAGTCAAAAACCCTAAAATTTAAGGATTTTCTAATCGTATTGCAAATATGTTTTATTACAGTAGGAAATAAAAATCATTCATCCAAAATTTCAAATCCGCTCATTCATTCAAATCGGATAGTCCGATCTCTCAAAAACTCGATTTGTATTTCCTGCACTCTGTGCTCCGTATCTCCGTAACTGCTGGATCTTTGTCTTTTCCAAAAATTAATCAGCACATCTTCCTATCAATAAGAATCGAATGTTTTTTGAACCATTCAAATCGGTTAATCCGTGCGCCCGAAAACGTGGATGATAAAATGCGGACATACAAAACACACACACACATCCATTTTATCTGAGGTATGCCAAAGTGTTCAGAAACCTTCAAAACGTTAGATTTTCGGCCTATTACTATAACTACCATATGAGAAGTTAATAATGACTGATTTGGAGAAGTATACCTAAATAATAGCTGTAAACCATTTTGAAGAGAGGAACAATTGCAAATTGTTTTTTTTTTCAAATATAGTAATTATTTTTTTTTGAAAAATGGTTTGAATATTACACATTGATGGAAAACGAGCACATACGAAATACGAAGCCGAATACATACACACGGTGAATTTTTTAAAAGCGCGGCCAAATAATCCAAACTTTAATTATCATAAGTAAAACCACTTGTCGCAGGCCTTAATATAGTTTAGCACGTTCATTTAGAGCAGAAACTCTATCGCCATGCAAAGTTTTACTTAAATCGCAAAAAATGACAATCTATTATGAAAAAGAAACGACTTGACCAATCTTGGCCAGAAACCATTTATTTCCAAATGATATCAATCGAATAGTTTAACTAAAAACGGTTAAAAATTTTTGACAAAAACATGGACGATAATTTTTGCACTTTTCTGTAATAAATAGTAAAGAAACGGATCGACCAATTGCCTCAAAAAACTAATCAACGCAAGGGCTTATCCAGTTTCATTTTATAGTTTTTAAATGTGAACATCTATTCAGACGAGAAAACGTCGAGAAAAGGTCAAATTTGACTCACGTCAAAGACGCAGATTATTTTTAACTTCCCGAAGCAGAAGTTTATGTTTTCATCAAAAAATCCGATTCGCTAATTTTATATTTTCTCGACGTTTCAAGCCATTCTGAATCGAATGAGCCCAAATTTAGAAAAAGTATGTGTGTGTGTGTGTGTGTGCGTGTATGTGAACAGATTTTTTGCAGTAAATCGACATTTTCTCAAAAACGGTTCGACCGATTTCACAAATTTAAAATCCATTCGATGTATCTCGATGAGGACTAGCGTTCCTGAGTTTTGTGCGACGATCGTCCAAGCCGTTTCTTTATAAATAGCAGAAAAGTGAAAATTTTTTTGTCCACGTTTTAGCCCGCAATTCTGAAAATTCAAAAACCGTTCGAAAGATATTGGTTGGGAATCGTGCTGATTAGTTTTTGGTAAAGATCGGCTGGGCCGTTTTCTTATAATAAAACTTAAAAAAAAAAATTCGATGATTTTTATGATTTTTTTTGACGGTAAACGTCATAGTCTTCTAGATTATACTAAAATATTACGGCCCTACGACAATCCGTTTAGCTTTAAAAATTCGTCGAAGTTTGCACAAATTGGTATCGTTTTTTGGCATTTGTCAAAATTAGACTTTTCATCGACGTATGCTCAAAAACGCCTGAACCGATTTTAGAAATTTAAAAGCCATTAGATGTATCTCAATGAGCACTATAGTTTGTCAGTTTTGTGAGACGATCTGCCAAGCCGTTTCTTTGTAATTTGAAAAAGAGTTAAACTTTTCGTCCACATTTAAGCTCATTCTACCGAATCGATTTTAAAAAATCAAAAACTGTTCGAAAGATATTAGTTGGGAATAACACTGATTAGTTTTAGGTGAAAATCTATCGAGCCGTTTTCTTGTAGTTAACTGCTGAAAAAAAAATTTAAGCCGATTTTTATGAAACTTTCTTTGGCGATGTATATCATGGTCTTATAGAACTTACTGAAATATTACGGCCTTACGACAAGTAGTTTAATTTTAAAAATTCATCAAAGTTTTAGAAAATGAGTAGTTTTGTTGACGTTTGTTAAAATTAAAATTAGATGATTTACTTAGTATAACGATAGAGTACTTGGTTTTAATGAACATACTAAGTCGATTAACGACCTATGGAAACTGGTTCAATTATAAAAATTGTTGATTTTTGAAATTTTGCTTTTAGAAAATACTCCGAGTCAAAGTGTTTGTTTGTTTTCAATTATATGTAATAAATCCACTCGGAATTCTTTTAATCACTCATAAATTAATTTATATTTTATTGATTAAGTCGATTATTTACACATATCGGGAAGTTCATGTAACTTGCCCCAAGGCAAAATACCAATACCAACTAGTTAATATATAAGGTTAGGCGGGTCCAATTTAACTTTGAGCAATTATATTGTGAAAACTAAACAAAAAACCTAACAACCAATAAGACCAAGAAGAAATTAGTACAACTTCCAGCTAATTCAACACTGTAAAAATGTGTTTTTGCTGTTTTTTAAAAAATTGTCACTTGGTCTTTTTTACACCATAGTCGGGGTAAAATCGGCGAGAGGACAAACAATACAATTTACTATTTTAAATTTTAAAGGGATTTAACGAAATAATAGTTACATTATTCAACCAATGAAAAATATGAATTTTATAGATACATTTTTTACAGAGATAACTCTGTAAATAACCTTGATTTGATATTTTGTCCAAAATATTCACCAGCAGAAATGGAATAAATATTTGTTTGATTTATCTCTTGTAAAAATGCTTTTTTTAACGACGTAAAAATCAGGGTGATGGCTGGTTGTACATTTTTCCCTCTACTTTCGAATATTGTTGTTAAGAAATCCAGAACTTTACTTGTTTTTGAGATATCGGTGGTGGACCTTTTTACCCGCGAATCTTTAAGCCCCGTTCTATCGAATATATATATATATATATATTATATTAAATTTGTTACATACTCATTGAGGACTATAAAAACTTTTCAATTATGACCCCCCCCTGACGCCGAAGCTGGATCCGCCACTGCACACACATCCATTTTTTCTGAGGTTTTCCAAAATGTTTAGAATCCTCTGAATCGTATGCAAGATATGCAAGATATGCATAAATTTTTATTTTCAAAAAATTGTACACTCAATATTGAAATGAAACGTGAAAATCAAATTTTCTAGACATAACCTAAACATCTTCATCTGTAAGATAATATATTTTTTAGTCATTAAGATTTAGATCATTAAGCGGTATGATTGTAATTTTTTTGTCAATTTATGCCAAAGTTTAAAATTCTTTTTGTATGAGGTCAGACGAATAAATCATTGACAATATAAAATTCATATAAAATGAGAAATCAGGCCAAATCATGCATTAAAAATTATGAATAAAACAAGTTATATCGTAGGCGTATAAATCGTTCGAAAAATATTACGTCGTTATATGGTTTGAACTTTGTTTACGATTCTAGAATAAGAGCACAATAAAATTTAATAAGCGATTTCATATAATATTGCGATATAAAATACTTTAAAAGTTTTACACTTTGTCAATTATGTGCCTAATGACTGTGCTTATTACTTTTACCCTCAGAATCAGATAATTTTTAATAATAAAAAAGCAAAAAAAGCACAGAATCATTTTAAATAGAGCTGTAAGAAAATACATAATATTTCTTCAAGAATTTTAACAAATAATATTCTCTTATACTATTTATTAGTCCTAACTGGCATTTTCATCAGTACTAATTAAAATTTTAAAATTCTCCAAACTATCTCATTACTCCAAACTTTGACAAATTTTTATAATCAAACCACTTTACTTTAATACACCATAGAAAATGTTCAAAAATAATTAATTAAATTCAACCAGAAAACCTACTGGTCGTTCTTTACCAAAAACCAACCATACCATTTTCAAACTTTCTATCTTTCTTATAGGTCTCTATTTTCAAAAATAGTTCTGATGTTTTTTTGTAAAAACGTGAATGAAAAATTTTGTGCATTGCTAATTCTGAAAGGACGGGATTGTTTCATAAAATAATTTTATCAAGTTAAATTTAAGTTTTTTGAAATTGGTGCAGTCGTTCTATAGAAAACATAGACAAAGAGTCAAATATTGGCTAACTATCTCACACAACTTCACATACTTTTCCAATGTTGTTGTTATATTTTGTGTTAAATTGTTGGTGGTTCTATATTTGGTAATATAATGTTTTTCCTTTAAAATTTTTACAGAAACAACCCCAACCCACGCGCTTACTTAACACTTGAACTATCTCGCCAGTCTAGGTATTTAAGATCGTAAATCCAGACGAGTCGCCCTACAGTCATTGCATAAACTTATTTACACTCTCGGTATGAATAATTTTATTCCATCTCAGGTGTTAATTATTCAACTAACTTGAAGCAATTACATTTTCTACAATATGCAAGAACTGGCACTAGCGAAAAGAAAATAGTGAGAAGAACACAAATTGCGTCATTTATTACCAGAGCGCTGGAGACCTACAGTGTTACATTTGTAAACGTGATTTTTCAATTGACAGAAACGTCAATTTCTAGTTTTCAATCACGACGGATTTATTAAGTATTCAGCATAAAGCAATCATGCGAATTCAAAGAAAATAAACATATTCATTGCCAATCAACTAGAACGAGCGGATGGAACGACCGAGTACAGGGTACAGGTTGTTGGCATAAATAACGGCTAGAGAGAAATATTCCTGAATGTAATGGTTCTAACAAGATCAAATTAATAATAAATATGACATGGTAATTATTATAAATTTTACGTCAAAGATTCAACTCGGGCAATTTCTGGTCCTTTCATTCTGCAATCCCAGCTTTGAGTAATTGCATAATTATTACTGAATATCATATCATTTGCTGGAATTATTAGGAATCAATGCTAATATAATTGGTCTGATTTTAAAATTTTCTAATAATTTATAGCAGAAGACCTCTAATTCAAGGTCCTTAAAGAAAAATCTCAAACATTTCCTCTTTACTCTGCAGACCCTCCTTCAAGCAATCGCATAATTATTACTAAATAATATAACTCATGTCATTTGCTGGAATAATTAGGAATCAATACAAAGTTAATTGGCATCACTTTAAAATTCTATAATAATTTATATCAGGAAGACTTTCAATTCGAATTCCTTGCCAAGCAAGTTCTATTCCGAGGGCGGCTCGTACAAAAACTTATTACCTCGTCGAAATATAACATTGTAGAAATATGTAAAATACGGATTGTGGATGCTGCGATGAACGCTTAATTACAATCGTTAGTTGTTAATAAATTACATGCTTCTAATAATGAAGGTATAGCGTCGAAGTCGATTTTTAGTAGTTTTATTAAAAAGCAAACCTCGTTAGCTGCTTATATACCAGTTCCGTGCATATTAAGGATTTGTCATTAAATTATTATATTATAAGTATATAGCAGTGCAATAATGGTAGAAGTATGTGCAAACAAAAGTATATTGTAAATACTGGTTGGAAATTGCGTTTATGATAAAAATTATTTATGTAATTTGTCAGAGGCCGTCACAGCGATCAACAACTTAGGTTTAATCATCCCCTGAGGTGGTTGCCGAAGACGCAAGCACTAAATCTTGCGCAACCCTCTCAATTGACACGTATAGAAAAATTAGTATATTAAATACAATTATGGAAAAAATATATAAAACAAATAAAAAATAATTAAATTCAATTTTGTAATAAAATTCTTGCAAATTGTGATCCTAATATAAGACATTTTAATAACTAAAGGTATTTTGAATGTAAATAGGTTTTTATGAATGGTTTTATTAGTCACATATCAATGGGCATCTAGTATTTAGCATTCAGTATTTTTTTGTCTTTCTATATACAAATAATATATTTGATAATTTGATGTTTTTTTAACAATTTTATTTATTTTCAGCAGAAATCCAAGTCTGAGAACCGAGGTCTTTAAGAACATTCCGAAATAAAGCAAAGAATTCACTAGCTTCACAAATCGTGAAAAATACACAATTAAAGGATATAGATGTTATGATCCAGAATATAAGTGAATAAAAACTATTAGAAAAGTACAAGGGCAATAAAGTAGTAATATTGAAAAAATATAATTAGACTTTTGGGTCGTTTTGTGAACTGAAAAGTGTTTTATGTGAAATAACAGTGTTGTGCCAAATTTAGCAACTACGTTTAACAAGGAAGACCACGAATTTCATACCTGAGGTTCTAATTTTACTAGATATTTGGAAATACAAATCAGAAGGATGGATTTGAATGGAAATTTGCTTTGCAAAAGACTTCTTAGTTGACATTAAATTGTTATTTATCCATTTAACCAGTCGAAAGATACAAGGCTTTAATGGACCAACCATAAAACTGGAGATGCTAAAGAAGAAGAAATTGCTATGTATTTTATCTTCATTTGTGATGTTTTTGTTGATCAGAAGAACATTATTATGAAAATCCATTCAAGTTCTGCTAGTGATAAACATTATTTCAAAAGGATAAATATTTGCTTGTGGTCAAATAATTTGCCTGGTGTCGACTCGTCGTGATTATTTTTCTCGATTTTTGTGCTATTTTTCAATCCGAGTTTGTTTATCGTTTTTTTTAGTGATTGTGCAGTGTTTTATAAAGGCCTTTATAGTTTTCTAGTGCAGTGATAGTGTCTTGTTCCCGGTTCCTGGTTTCTGGTTCCTGGTTTCTGGTTTCTGGTTCCTGGTTCCTGGTAAGCTCTCTTCTGGAAATCACGAGGTAATACACAATTTTTTTTAGCACAAATCGATACTTAATAATATATTAAAAAATTGCTTAATTTTTTATTATCTTTCAGACAACAAATTGGTAATCGAGATGTTCCAGAAGAATCGGTGATTTTAAATAAAGGTCAGTGCATTTTCATTCCTAGGCATGATTTCTAAGGGTACGGTCAAACGTCTCGTTGTGCGTTCACAAAAAAATCGTAAACTAGGATATAGTTAGGAAATTGTCAATTAATTATATAACTAGTATTTTTTAGTTTAGGCAAAATTGTGACCGTGCGCCTTACTAATCCACAAATTTCTTTCAGCCTAATAAACAACTTTTTTAAAATAGAAGTGAGTGTAATAGATAATAAAATTCGCGCAAATTAATTAATTATTGAAACAAGAGTGCTAATTAAATAAATTTTGCATAATTTCGCGTAAAACAAAGTGTATGTGTGAGTGAACATTTTGACTCTGTGCAATTTTGCGAAGAAATGCTGACATCCATGCAGCCTGAGGTAAGATTAAGTATAAATCTTGACTAAAACTTACTTACTGAATTTTAAATTTATGTGATTTTTTTTCATTGGAAATTTGTATGCATAATAATAATTGGCAAACATATTAAATTATTAATCGTAAGGCTTTTAGACCAAAATGCATTCGATTCGTATTGATGGGGAGACGTGATGATTAGTTTTTGGCTAAGGCAGGCTTAGCTGTTTTGTTGATACGGGGAAAAAGTGCTAAAAATAGTAGTTCAGTTTTTGAGATAACGGAGCGTCCGATTTGAATGATTTAAACATTTTATTTGTGTTCATGAAATTAAGAGCTGATTGAATTTTTGGGAAGGCAGGTCCATCTATGTAAGAAATGTCATTTGTCTGTCCAAAATGAACATTAGACATATGCACATCAATTGACAGATATTTTATAGAGATTTTAAAAATATGTACAAATTTTGTTTTCATTGCTATGGTTCCGTACTAATATTTATCCGTAAAACTGAAACGCGGCGCTTACGCGCTTCGATATTTCGTCTCTTCGCAAAGCGTGATTGTTTTGAAAACAAGTTCAAAATTTTTGAAATATAAAAAAATCTAATTATTCAAAAAAGTAGAATTTTCAAAATTAATATTTTCAAAAATCTAATATTTTTAAAGTTTTCCAAGAATTTTAAGGCTTTTTTAAAAATTCTAATTTTTGGTGTGGGAAGGTTCAGCAATTTGTCTTAAGGCACGATGCCATGCACAACTAATTTTTTGCATAAAGTTACAAAATACATAACATCACTTTTACAAGCCTATTTCACGTCTATATGAATAAAATTTATTTTTTCTTTTTAAATTAATATCAGGGAAATCAAATCACGCGAAAACTTATGGGGTGGCAATTTTCCTGGCGTGAATTTATTTAAATTGATTTGATTTTTGGCACTTTGCCAGGAGCCAAGAGAAATGTAGCCCAATCAAAGTTGTTTGGGCGTGGATGCTAATTCGTGCAGCGTAATGGTCGCTCATTAGAATAAAGTGGCCGAAATTTGCATCTGAGGCGTTAATCTATTAATAATGGAAGATGTACAGGGAAAGCAATTTAATTCGGTGCAGATTGAAGTTTAAATGAATTTGAAGCTATATTTAATTTGAGAGACTAATTATAATATAATATTTACTTATTCACTTGAAACAGCTTGCCCAACTATTTTCTAAATAAAATTAAAATATGGTAATATTGGATGATTAACTTGTTGCTTATTGGATATTCATATCATTAATAGTGTTCTTTCCGAAGACAATTTTTGGATGCGAGAGCTATTTTTATTTGTTATCCTCTGATTGTTGTTTACTTTTTTACTCCATTTTTGAATAATAAAATATGGATGGGTCAACTGTTGGATCACCATCTAAAAATTTGACGTGAGAAGTTTTAGCCCAAAGGCTTATAGGTGTAAAGTAAGGAACTTAATACAATGACAACATATTAAATCATCTGTATTCTTTTTTGCTTTAGTTTTCACAGAAGGTACTTTTATATTTCCTACGATAGCATCACCTTTTTGCCAATATGGTTTGGATACACCTTCCTTTGCATTTTCATAGTTTTGCCCAAGCACAATCTTGGACATAAACTCTTAAAAATAGAATTTTATGCAGCATTCAATTGATATATACCGAAGTGATATCTGATTTAAGTGTTATTTCATTGTTAGACTAAAGTAAGTGAGTTTCAGATACTACATAAACATATACTTGCAAGATTATCCTCTTACAAGAATTCAATAGATTTTTAAGAATCTTTATATGTTGCAATTGAACCGGTTGTTGGTCTGTAGTATGGTTTATCTGTTGAAGATTAGGAGTTCTCTATATTTCTATTTTATTTCGTTGGAAAATGTTTGTAGTTACAATACTGATGAAAGTCTGCGGTGCTTGTTTGTTATAATCGTCATGAAAACTATACTAAACTCCAAATAGCACCAGTATGAGATAACATTAGTTCCACTTCAAGCATATTTTATTTGCAACTAATTTGCAAGCGCAGCCAACTCTTTAATATTTATGATCTTGAACTACTTAATGCTATCTTCTTGATGCCATATAGAATAAAACAAATCACCAAGAGTAGCTATTACACCAATAATAACATTTTGGTCAAAATAAGTCTGACCGTTTATAAGGAGTGTGACCATGCCCTGAGATGTGATCCGAGAATTAGCCTATTAGACTTTTTTTGCTTGAAAATGATATATTGCATAATATGATGCAAGTATATATGATAAAAAATGTTTATTAATAGTACAGATATTGAAAGTATTGTATCAATAAATATTCTGACAACAATCTATTAACCATGAAATTTTAAATTGCCTCAGTTTCATTTCCGGGTTTTTATCATTTTTATATCACATTAATATAAGCTGTATCGAATTTTTAACATGTAAATGAAACTATATTGAAAATATTTGTATTTCTGTATATTTTGTAAAACCGTGTGATCACAAAGAGTGAATACGATGAAAAAACAACAACAATTTGTTGTAATCTCCGCATGAAGCGCTCTTTTATTCGCATTTATCCGCACTGGTAATGTACTATTAGAGGTGTTGAAATATTTTTGTAAAATCGATTAAATTTATCTAATATAATTAGAAAATTTTATGTAAAACAAACTAGAATATGCTATTAACAATCACGAATTTTTTTGAGGTATTAGGAAAACCAAATCTATTATTATTTCATTAACAATCACAAATATTTCTCAGATATCAGGAAAAAGAAATCCATTAGTTGTGAATAAATTTCTTATGAAAGTTGCTGCCTGGCATATTGAATTGACAAATATCTAAAAATTGAATTAAATTTATAGTATAAACTGAAGAATAACAATTTCATGAATTTTTTTAGAGTATTTTTATTGATTCATATTTTGACTTTAATAAGAACTTTATGTCCTATAAACTTTTGGGCTAAAGCTTTTCTTTAAGTCGTATTTTTAGATGGTAACTCAATGGTTGATCCATCAATATACTGATTACTTTTATTATTAAATTTTTTTTAATAGGGCTGGCATATTATTCGATTTGGTGCAGCAATACTCGGTAAGGGCTGTTATCACTTGGAAACATATTTAAGATTTATATTCCCAAATACAAATTGATATCACCACTGCTCGATGTCAGGGTAGTTTGTGACGGGGATTGAGAATAAGTTCGAGATCAATTTTTGTATATCTGAATATCATCACTTAGCTCTTAAAGAAAAATTTTACAAATATAATAATAATATGCTATGCTCAATTTTCAAGAGCCAAAGTAGGACCTTTCAAAATTTGATCCAACTTGGTATCTGCTCGTATAATCATCTCCCAGAACTTGAAAACATGTTTAGTATGTGTTTATATTACCAAAAAATATTAAATAATAGTATGTTTTTAATTTTTTATACTTAATTATATAGAGTTAATTTTTTTGAACATAGTTTTCTGAATTATATTAATTAAACTTATTACCTTTTTATATTGACATCGGAAAAAAACATTCCATAAATGCTAATTAAAATGAATGCACTTTCTAGAGCAAATCTCAAAGCCAATTTCATGACTATCTTTCTATGGTTTCAAAGTGACTAATTTTCCATAATTTACAAAACTTCATTAAAGCTTTCACCAAAAACTTCAAAGAATTTTGTTGCTTCATTTATATTTACTGAAAAATAAATATTTTCATAATTTATTAATATATTCTCCCCACTACAGTGGAAATTTTCGATGTTGCGAGACGAGCGGTTCATTTTCTCAGATTGTGAACGCTTAATAGTCAATAATTTTTTGCGTGCGAATTTACCAGGGCGAATAAAACCAACACATTGCAGACTTTAGCTCCGTTTATTCTTTGCTGGCCTTCTTGAGACATTTTCCTTACTCTTATAAGTTACAATACACACTATATATAGTTTATCACAAATTGTGGATAGATAATAAAATGAATTACATTATACGAAATTCACACGAATTTACTCATAATTAACAAAAAACATGTTGTGTCTAGTTTGCACTATTTATAGGTCAAAGGTTTCAAAGCCATTCTGGAGGTAATAGGTGTAATGCACATATATAATTAGTAATAGAGAAAATCTTTCAAGCACATAATGGCAGGAATAGGCAACAGGTATATATATATATATATATATATATATATATATATCAAAATAACGATTTGTTTCCTCCAGTGTGTAACTTTTACGGCATTTTTTCCGCAACGGAAATCACTAATGTCGGTTATTTCAAGCTCTATTCAATTCATTTGACACCATATCACACGGGAACCTAAGATCCTGCGGAGAGAAATTGAACCAATCATTCCACAAAAAAATAATTAT